>NW_028073411.1:14346048-15017602 GCF_014824575.4 Sturnira hondurensis | reverse complement strand
CAGCTGTCTGCAGACACCCTGTCCTCTCCATGCTTGCGTCTGTGCGCACTGAGCTGACAAGTGCAATAATACAGTAGGAGCAATATTCGTAGCTGTGGCTCCTATTTCCTCCATTTGTAAATAGGTCGTTCATTGTTGCAAAGTTTTACAATGTCTTCATTCTATGGCGGTAAGAACCCACAGGAGCTGTCTCTTTGGACGCACCCTGCAGCATTGCTGGGGACAGGCACGATGTGGAACACCATCTCTGAGTGGCTTCATTTCCTCTAACCGTAACTCGGTACCTGTGGATCGAAACTTCCCTTTCCCAGCCCCCGCCCCTCTGCCAGCCCCTGGCAAGCCCTGCTCCGCTGTGAGGTTCCATGGGTTTGAGGCTTTACATGCCTCCTGCGTGCAAACCATGCAGTGTGACTGGTTTGTCTCACTTGGCAGACGTCCTCCAGGTCCAGCCGTGCTGTCTCTCGCTGCCGGACGGCCTTCTTTTTAGAGGCTGAATAACATTCCGTTGTACGAACACGCTGCGTTTTCTGTACCCACCCGATCACCCACAAACACTTTAGGTTGTTCCCACACCGTGGCTATTGGGAATGGTGCTGCAGCCCACGTGGGAGTGATGATGTTTCCAAGATCTTGGTTTTGATTCTTTTGGACGGGTGCCCAGAGGTGGGATCGCTGGATCACGTGACGGTTCTAGGTTTCACTTTTGGAGGACCCTCCACACTGCTTTCCGTAGTGACTGTACCAGCCCGCATTCCCACCCACCCTGCGCAGGGTTCCGGTTCTCCCACTCGCTCGCCGGCACGTGTCCTTCGTTGATTTACCGGTGGCAGCCATCCTGATGGGTGCACGCTGCTGTCTCGCTGCGGGTTTGGCTCGCCTGTCCCTGATGACTGGCGACGTCGAGCATTTTTTTCACGTACCTGTTGGCCGTTGGTGTATCTTCTTTAGAGAAATGTCTGTTCAAATCCTTTGCCCCCCTTTTGAAGGTTACTGGTGTTTTATGGAGGCGGTCCTTACATAGTTCAGAGAGTAACCCTATTGGACATGGGGTTGCAGCTACTTTGCCCTGTTCTGTAGGTTGCCCATGGCACTGGGTCCCAAGTTGCTGAGTTAGAGTCTCTCCTGCGTCACTGGCACTAGAGCCCACCGCGTTGGCCGGTTCCTGGGGATCCCATCCACGAGAGGCATGGATGTGGGGCCCCAGGTTAGAGGAAGGCAGACGGCTCCCGGTGGAACCTCTGGCGTGGGACAGTCAAGGAGCCGCTGGAGCAGCAAGGACAGGGGATGGTCCCATGGGGGGGAGTCCCTCACGGCAGAGACCTGACGCTCTCATTCCCGCCTTCTCTCATCTGGTTCTATCACCACACAGAGGGCCGGGCGGGTCCGTGACCTGCACCCGCAGTCTGGCCACCCTGTGCTATTCTTGAGGGCAGGTGTGGCAATGGTGTGGGGAGAGCTTGTGATTTAATTTACCTTTGGCATGAGGTCACTTGCATAGACTTTCTTTCTGCTTTAATAAAAACAAGACCCCCTGTAACCATGGCAACATACTTTAACCTCTCGCATAAAAGAGAACAGAGTCAGCCACATCAATGAGGGCCACTGTTGAGACCTACTCCTGTCCCTCTCACATGTGACCTCACCTCCTGGGCATTTCCAGCCACCTTTGGACAGAGGAGCAGCCCCTTAACCTGGCTCAGGCCAGAGCACCCATGGGTAAGGGGCACCACGGCCGTCCTTACAGACCGGCCTCTTTAGAAATGTAATGGTGTGCAGAGTGGATCTCAGCAGGACGTGGTGACAGCCGTCAAGGGCAGGAGTAAGACTGCACAGGGTGCTCAGGGATGACCAGTGGCGGCAGTTCCCATTAACATCCGGTTTTCACTCAGCTCCATGGGTGCAGGCGGCTCATTCCAGAGCTCAGCCAGCCTCCCCTTGGAATGGGCACTACAGGGCTCTGCCGCCCCGGCTCCTGGGCCGTCAGGAGAGGCCATGTGATCAGAGAGACACGGCAGAGGGGTGTGAGCCCCCAAGGAGACCTGTTTTAGTGGAAGGGTGGGCGCTCTCTCCCCCTCCTCCCGGCTGGAATGCAGGCGTGACGGCAGCCACTTTGGACCGTGGGGTGGCCTTCTGAGGGTGGCAGATCGAGAGATGGAAGGAATGAGGTCTCTGACACCATGAGGAATCCCAACAGCCGCGGATGGCCTACCTGCAATCCTGTCCCTGGTGAGGGAGAAATAAGCTTCTACTCTGTGGAAGACCCTACCATCTGGGTTTCCTATAATAAGATCCTTAATCCCGATATACCGTTCTCTGCAAACACACACACAACCCCAAACAAATACACTTCCTCCAATCAGGACACCAACCAAAGTTCCAACGGTAGTCAAAATGCACATTCCTCTTTCCTGTTCAGTCAGGGTGCTAGCTGGTAGCTGGGGCTGACCTTCTAAATGCTACTCACCCCCTCCCATCCACTGAACAACAACGGCAAAAAGAATTGCTTTTGGTTTGTCTTGGGGCTGTAGTCTGAGGTCTCTGCAAAGTCTATATGCCCGACTGGGCTTCTGGAAGCCAAGACCCATGCAGACCATGAGGGAGGAGTGACAGAGCCCTACCAGGAGGGAGCCTCTGGAGGTACCATTCCTTCAGAGAGATGGGCATCTACTACTTTGCCTTTTGCCTGTACTTTTTTCTTGATGCAATCCTCCTGTATTTCCTGAAATCTAGTAGAGATGTCAATCACCCCACCCAGCCCTTCATCCCCCCAATGGCCAGACTGGATAGTAACCTAGACTGGCCAATCAGGAAATTCCAACTCCCAGGGCAGCCATTGGTTCATGGGTGGCCATGTGACTCAGGAAGGACCAGTCAGAATTCTTCCCTTTACTGAGATGTCTCTGTGTAGAAAGGAACTCTCCTTCTACAGCAGCATTTACAGTTGGAGCTGCTCAGGGCTGTCTCAAGTGCCCAGTAGAGAAAGCCTGTCTAAGAATGAAGCCAATGAAATCCTAGGGACATCCCCGATTTGTTGAGAGAGAGAGATAGCACCTTAATGGCTTGGTTTTAGGTGCTGGATTCCCACCATGCCGGAAGGAACCCACCCTGCCATTCCCTGTAATGAGAAGAGCACGTATTGCTCACCTTCGACACTGCCTCCCCCAGCCCCAGGGCCATTTCATCAGCATATGGGTGTCTGCTCGCTCCTCCCCAGCAGGTGAGAAGGGACTTAGCTAACGGGTAAGCAGGGCCAGGAGTGGCTACTGCAGCTGATCCTCCCTCCCGGTTTGGAGCTGATCTGTAGGCGCACACACTGTCCAGCCCCCCTGTCTGTTGAGTTTCCCAGAGCAGGGCCCATGTGGGAGTGTGTGAGCAAGTTGGGTTCAGCAGTGGAGCCCTGAAGTCTGTCCTGGGTATCAGACCCGAACCCGTTTGCCAAGTGGTCTCTACTCACACTAGAAGCTACGTGTTTATTCCACCTCCTCCCCTTCCACATCCACCTCTGGGCTGGTGTCAAACTTGGGCTGGAAAGAGGAGTGTTAATCATTGGTGCCCCCAAATCCGGTTCCAAGGGACTCTAGTAAAAAGTTTCCCTGTTCCGTATGCTGCTGCTTTGAGCTTCTGTCTCTCACAACTGGATTGAGACACTTCCCTTGCCCCTGTGTCAGAATCATTGCCTCATCTCATTCCCCAAGCTAACGTTTCGTTTCTATTCAATCATATAAACCCCCTTTCCCCACAGTGGAAGTTTGGGCTCTTTTCCCATTTCCAGGTGCTGGGGGCTCCTCCCCAACTGACGGGGGTAGCAGCGTAAACCAGCTGGGATGTAATGCCACTCCAAACTGTGGGCGGGGGTGGGAAAGCCAGGTAAGGGTCTGTGTGTGGATGATGGAGTGTACCCATCCCCCAGATCCGTGGCCTCCCTGCATCTCCGTTCTCAGCTCTGCAACTGTGTAGCCCCTCCCACGCTGGGGCTTGATCATGTGACTTACTGTGGCAAATAGGATTTTAGCTCATTTGAAGCTTCATAAACTGCTCTGCTTTCACTTCCTCTCTGGGCCCTCTGGGAATGCACCCTAGCTGGCCCGCTGGAGGATGAGGGAGAGCAGAGCGGAGGGCACTCTAGGTCAGCCCAGGGACCACCAGACGTGTGAGAGCGTGTCCCCTGAGACAGGAGTTAGAAGGACAAGCCCCAAGGAGACGAACAGAACTGCACAGCCGGCCCAGTGAGCACTGTCTGAAGCCAGTGAGTGTCTAGGTGGGTTGTCACGTGGCATTATCATGGCCATAGCCGATGGCTGCAGGGCCCCGTTCTCCCAAGTTACCAACACACTGGACCAGTGCCAAACAAGGCGCCAGGTCATGGGTGTGTTTTGTTTATGCTCAGAGGTTCTGGAGCATCACAGTCCACGTTCAAGTCTCAGTGCTGCTATTTGCTCACTCTGATGCTCCATCAGGTTCCCCGTCCTCAGTTTCTTTGTCTTACAATAGAAATAATAATGCGATCTATTTCCCATGGTTGTGAGGGTTTAACCATCTAATATAGGGGAAGTGCTGAGAATGAAATAGTTCTCGATGCAGACGAGCCGGGAGGAGTGGGTGTGCCCTTGTCCCTGAAGCCGCCTCCCTCACCTCCTGCAGGGTGGGCATGCCGCCTCGGGCTCCTGCCGCCCCCTCGCCCCCTGCACAGGTGGGCACCAGTACCGTAAATATCCACTGTCCGCTGAGTGCCTGGAGTGAAACTAGCCCTTTTTAGCGAGATGCAAACTTTAATATTCCCTTTCGACCTCAGACCAGCATCTTTATTCTTTTTGTAGGGGACACATCTCCTATTTACCATTTTTTCACTCCTGGCCTTCTCTCTCACTCCCTACTGTGCTGTGAAATAACTTTTCTAAAATTTCTTCACTGTCTCACAGTCACGTGCATGGCCCATTCCGACTGTACTGAATTGAAGCATTTCTTGAGAGTTCTTCCCCAGGAGAGCCAGAGGGTCAAGGACATCCCCCCACCCTCCCCACTGAGCACAGAGAGAGCTGGAGGGATGGGCCTCTTCCAGCGACCCACAACCCCTCGCTCTTTCTCAGCCACATTCCTTTTACTCCAGACCATGTGCCCTCTGACCTTCAGCTCTTTTGCTGAAGCCTGACTTCTGGACAGTGGCTCCCCATGGGCCCATGGGCAGTCCCCAGGACGCTGCCCACGGACATCCCTCAGTGCATGAGGGTGGGGGAGGAAAGTCACCCTCAGATTCCAGTCCTCCGTCACCTACTGACTCCCCTGTGGGCTTCTGGGAGAAAGTGGGCTCCAATCCTGCCCCCACCACCGAGCTCTGCAAATGTCCTGTTCGTGGGTAACTTCTACTGAAGAAAGATTTATTGTTTCCTTTGTATTTTCAAAGGGAGGCCTCAGGCAAGTCACTTCACCCCTGGGAGCCTCTGTTTCTTCATCTAAAAAATGAAGGTGATGATCGAGTTCTGTCATTTCGTACTTTAGAAATGTCGTAAATGAGAAAATGTGTCCAAACCACAAACTCACAGACAAGCACAGGCAATTATTAACTTTCCATTATGCCACTTGTTAGGTCGAACATAGTTAGGTTGCATGGGTTTTTAAAAACGTCGCATGAATTATGTTAAACAAGATGATAGTTCTCCATGTTTTTTCTTGGAAGTGGATATGATGAGTGAAGTTCACGTTAGAGGGACAGGATATGGATTGAAAAATGGACGCAGTTCTCAGTAGTAACAACAGCAAATGATACTATGACCCATAGACAGACAGGCAGGCAGGCAGGCAGGCAGGTGAAGCTTCTGAGGGTCGGGAAGGTTAAGAGTCGCTTGAGGTCAGAGGGCAGAGCGGGGCCTCTCCGGCAGTGCCGGTGTTGTGGCCCCTCGCACCCCTAACCACGATGCTGTCCTGCGTGTCTCCTTTTCTCAGCTCAATGAACGGGAATGCTGGGTTTGTGCTCAGTTGCCTATCTCTAGGCAGAACGATCTTGCCTTTCTGGGGTGCTGCAGAAGTACCTCTGATTTCCAAAAGCCAAGCTTTGCACCTGACCCTTTGCACCTGACCCTATCACTGTTGAGGGAATTAGGAGAGCTACCCACAAGGACTCCCAAGCCTCCCACTCCATCCTGGAGGGTGGGCACCCCGCCTACCGTGTGGGGCTGTTCCCGGCCCCGCGTGGTGTGATGCTGGCGCTCTCTCTGTGCTTGTGAATTCCCCTCCCTTGCGCGTGGATGTGAAGACAGGAGAACTGGGCAGGAAGGGGGAGAGGCAGAGCAGAGGGGGAGCCACCACAGACCAACACCACTGAGAAATCTGTGGTCTTACCCTCTCTGTGGTTGGAACTACCCAATGAACAGACACCACAGCCCAGAAGGGAGCAGACCTGGGTCTTATCCTGCTCTGTCCTGGCTTCCCAGGCTCCCAGGGTGACCTGTGTCCCTTCCTGGGCTGCCACAGCAGACTGTGGGGAAGATGGAATGATTTACGGTGTCCTGAGGTGCCCAGCATCATGCCCGCAGAGAGGGATAGGTCAGGTCGCGCCACACTGACCCTGGGAAGATGCCAGAGCCTCCCAGCAAAGGCAAAAGACCCTACCTTTCTCCGCTCCAACCTGGTCATGCTTCTCAAACAGCAGGTAGCGTGGGCTCTCGGGGAGAAAGGGCAGGCTCACCAGCTGGACCACAGCGGGGATGACAATCACTCCAAACAAGTACGGCCAGGTGCTCTCCTGCAGGGAGAAGAGGGGTCCAATGAGTGGGTGTGACCTCCAGTCACGGCCTGGGAGCTTGGCCCAGGCTGTGCAGCTTCAGCTCTGCAGAAGGTCCCTCCTCTGAACAGTGTGACCCCCCACAAAGGCTGGAGCAGGGGTTGGATACTGTTTAGCACTAGCCCCACGTCTCTGGAATTCTCCACGAGGCCATGGATCCTGTCAGGTGGCGACCTGTGGGGAGCTCTGAGAAGGAGGAGTTCAGGGAGCCACAGGCTGATTCTGATCCATCCCATGACTCTGGGCACCAGGGCAAGCCTGGAGCGACTTTGCCCTCCTGGGGGTGTGGCCTTGGAAACCATTCTTAAGGCCCACCGGTATCTCCATCTCTTTACTTGTGGTGTGGGGACAACCCCAGCCACCTGTCAGGCTGTCCTGAGAGTCAGATCAAGTCACGCTTTCACGGTGGGCCCTGGCGCACAGTAGGTGCACAGAGGAAACTGTCGCTCATGCTAGTGCGGCCACTGAGCCGCCTCCAAGGCCTGCGCTCTCCAGCCTGTCAGTGAATGGGGCAGGCAACAGCCGCCTGGCTGCCAGGGCCTCGTGGCCAGGCCACCTCCAGAGCCACAGATCTTTCTGTCCCTGGGGCTCAGGAAGTCCTGTCTCCTTTCCAACACTCACACCTACTCAGGCCACAGACTCAGAAGGCACCTAAACAATCGTTTTCCCCTGAGGCTGCCTTGAAGACAGAACAGTAAAAGCCAGGCAAGATTCAAAGTCTTTCTCTAAAATCCATATGACATGACTTCCAGAACGACTGAATTTATTTTTGACTCTCTTCAACCTTCCTTGCTGGCAGACTGAGATCCCGGCTGAGTGGATCAAGAGGTCCCAGTGCCCTCAGCCCCAGGCAGGCGTCAGCACACAACCGCACAACATTCCCCGAGAGGGCAGGAGCCTTGGGGGGCTTTGATGCGAGACCTTCCTTTGAGTGATGAGGTTAGGTCAGGAGAGGTGATTGGCCCAAAGCCACGACACTGAGCACTGGGTGGCCCTTGTCTTGCCCACACTGCTCACAGCATAGCAGGTGAGCCAGGGTTTGGGGGTGGGGGTGGGCGGGGAGGTGTCTGTGTTTTCAGAAGCAGAGCAGCATTAGGAAGCATCTTAAGGTCACAGAGCCTGGTTGGATCTACAATGGTACAGAGACAAGGCCTCTTGCCACAGGAGAGTAAGAAGCCAGGAAAATTCCTGGGCAAGTGGAATGGGGAAACTGAGACAAGAACATGAAACCGAGCCAAATGGTTTGAGCAATTCACAAGCAGCTGGTGAATCACAAGACCTTACCTTCCCTCACCAGAGGTTTATAGCCTCACCTGGCTGTAAACCACAGGCATCCAGGGAAGAGAGGAATCTAACGTAGATGCAGATGGAGAGACAACACGGACCTAGGGAGGCAGCTTGGGAAGAAGCTGCCCATGCCCCTGTCAGCTGCCCTCTCAGGAGAAACAGCACATCTGCGTGCCCCCTAGGAATTCCCCCTCCCAAATCCCCACGTTTCCCCATGTAAACTTGCTTCCAAAAGCTCAAGGGCAGGTGGATGTTGGGGGTTTACCAGCCTCCTGCTCAGACTGCTGGCTGCTGCTATTAACGAAGCGCGATTAGAATCCAGCCGTGTCCCTGCCTTTTGGCTGGGCAGTAAAAGGCAGCGGGGGCCCCAGACCCGGCTGCCCTCCGGTTTCACGCTGGCCTCGGTGCCTGGGAAAGACCAGCGGGTGCATGACCACTCGCCTCCGCCATCTCTAAGACGGGTGCTGTTTGGGGAAGGCTGAAGGGGGACGGAGACCTCTAATGGCCACCGGAAAGAGGCGATGCCCGAGATGTGCCCAGCACACCTTGCGTGCAGTGAAGCTAAATGGAGCTAAGATTTTGGGAGTGGTTCCTAAATGCAAGGTATTGCCCTAAGAATTGTGTGTGTCACTGGTTGAATTTTCACAACGGTGCAGTGAGCTCTGCACATTTATCCTCATCTTACGAACCAAGATACAGAGGCACAGAGAGATTACGGTGTCAGATTTTGTCCCAGTAAGACTGGTTTTGGCCCTGGCCTGTGTGGCTCAGTGGACTGAACGCTGACCTGTGAATCCAAAGGTCTCTGGCTTGATTCCCAGTCAGGGCACATGCCTGGGTTGCAGGCCAGGTCCTCAGTTGGGGGCATGTGAGAGGCAACCGATCTATCGGTGTATCTCTCGCACATCAATGTTTCTCTCCCTCTCTCCCCCCCTCTCTTCCCCTCTCTAAAATGAATAAAATCTTAAAACAAAAATGGTTTTGAACTTCTGGACTCCAAGAATGGGACAGAATAAAATCTAGTCTCTGGTGTGGTAATTTGTTATAGCACCAACAAGAAATGAATATCCTTATGAAACCTTCCATCTTGCTTATTAAAGCAAGGGAAAATTAAAAATATTATAATGCATCCTGGCTGGTGTGGCTCAATGGATTGAGTGCCTGCCTGTGAACCAAAGCGTTGCCGGTTCAATTCCCAGTCAGAGCACATGCCTGGGTTTTGGGCCAGGTTCCCAATAGGGGGTGCGTGAGAGGCAACCCCACATTGATGTTTCTCTCCCTCTCTTTCTCCCTCTTTTCCCCTCTATCTAAGAATAAATAAATAAACAAAATAATTTTAAAAGTATGATAATGCAATACGATACTATTTTTCCCTATTAAACATCAAAGAGTTAGTCAATGGTTGTGATGACAAGCGCATGGTCACACTTGGGCTCCTGCACACCACTGGTGGGGAAGCGTGTCGAGGCAGCCCCTCGGTGTGAGAGGCTTTTGAGAACGTGTATAAAAGCCTTAAATGAACTGGTGTTCGCGCACCCATTGCTTCTATTTCTTGGACCCTGAACTACACGAATAATGAGAGGTTTCAACGATGACTTCTGCAGAAGACTGTTCACCCAGGTTTGCAAATTGCAGTGTTTCAGTAATAAACACTGGAAACAATCCGAATGCCCAGCAATAAAAGAACAATGAAACATCATGGTAACTCGTAAAAGAGAACACTATACGATTACTAAAATATCACATCAAATAGTTTTAATGACTGGCTCACAATACCATGCTGCAAAATAATCACCAGAGTTATAAATAGAACAAACCAACGGTGCCTCTGTGTGTGTGTGCGTAAGTTATATGCACAAAATGAAAAGGAATTTTAAAACTGCCAGTGTTTACCCAGAAATGATGAGATACAGAAACGTGAACGTTTTTATTTCCCGAATGCTCCCTGGTTGTGTGTGATGGGCGTACAATGGCAGCGTAGTAACCCTAAAAGTCAAGTAAGTAAAAGGAAGGAGCGAAAAGGTTTATGGAGCAGACATTTGCTTTAAGGTTACCCGTGTTAGCCACAGACCAGAAGGAGCAGCGGCATTGAGTAGGGGACAGCAGTTACCGCGCACCTGTGAGATGGGAGGTGACGTTCACCTATTTGAAGTGTGTGTGTGCGGAGGGTCTTCAGAGGCCCGGGGAGGGGATTCTGACATGGCGTCGGTGATTCTCACGGCAAAGCACGGCAGTATTTCTGGTGCGTGACAGGTCAAAGAAATGCGGAAACGAACCAGCACATTAAAAGTGGCTTGCCCCCTCCCCCGCCACCGACTAAAATGGCAGAATTTCAAGGGGCTTTGCTTCTTCCTTCTAAATGTCCTCAGCTGAGCACGAAATATTTCTGTGGAGCGGTAAAATGGACGTGTGTCACTTATGAAGCGTGTTGCTGTCCAAATGATGCTGAACATCCTCCCAGGTGCACAGAACCACCCACTCGTGACCCCGTGTCCCTCCCATGTCTTCTCGCCCATCTGCCCATGGTTTTTATCTAAGTTCCTTCTTTCTTTACCATTGCAGGAGAAATAGCTAGTTAATATGCTTTTAAAAATAGCCTTTGGCCCTGGCTGGTGTAGCTCAGTGCATTGAGCACAGGCCTGCAAACCAAAAGGTTGCTGGTTCGATTCCCAGTCAGGGCACAGGCCTGGGTTGTGGGCCAGATCCTCAGTAGAGGGTGCACAAAAGGCAACCACACACTGATATTTTACTCTCTCTCTTTCTCCCTCCCTTCCTTCTGTCTATACAAATAAATAAAATCTTTAAAAATATATACTTTGGAAGCATAAAACCTCACGAAAATCCCACCCTCCACAGTATCCACGGTGCTTCTAGGATTCAAGTCACGACAGCACATTGATTCCAGCCTCTCTTCTCTTTCCCTCCCCTGCCCCCGGCAGCCTGTTGGGACGCCTCTGGCTGCTTCCTGCCACCTCTGCACTTCAAAGCAATCGCCTGCATCTACAATGCAGGGCAGTCTCCCTCTCTTTATTTTTTTTTACAAGCCTGGTTTTTCTCTCTTTAATGTTTTTACAAGCTCAGTTGTCTCTGTCTTTGAAGGCAAATGAGAAAGATTAATGTAGAGAAAATGAAATTCTGACACTTAGTGAAATAACCGTGGACCGCACTTGGTCGGAGTGTCACAAGTGCCCAAAGAGATGAATGAAATTTCCCATTTGATGTTCTTTCCTGGACCGGAGCCTGATGTCCCGGAGCGTGGACTGGAGAACCAGACGTTCACCGAGCTACTCACGCCCCCTCCTACCCAGTTCTCAGAGTATCCGGAAACCGCCCCCCCCAAAAAAAACCCCAACCTTATGGGGAAAGACAGATCCTGGGAACCAGTGGCACACCTTCCCAGGGAGCTCAGGTCAGAAGGCAGACGCAGGCACTGAGTCCCTTGGCCTACGTCATGCTTAGAAGCCCTGTTTTTGCAGGGAGAGAGTGCTTGCCCCGGAGAAGCCCCATGGCAGTCCTGCAGTCAGCTCTGCCTTCGAGTCTCTCTGACTTGGGCAGTTTCCATCAATGGCCTTGTCATCCTACCTTCTGCAAAACTGCTCCTTGACTGCCAGGGCTCCCTCTCTTAGCATCTAGTACCCGGTTCTCCCTGGATGACTTGCCAAACAGCAGAGGTCCCCACCCACAGACACCGAGTCCCATTACTCACTAACCAATCTCCTCCGCCTGCCTGCACACCCACTGCATTGCCCAAATCCAAGCTCCTAGCCTCTCTCCACCGGCGGAGCGTGACCTCCCAGGCTGCAGTTCCGACACCCAACTCAGTGATCGGCAAATAGGCTGAACGAGCAAATGGAGAGAGAACACAGAGCTACAGGAAAGACCTGGGAACTTGTATGGGCTGAACACGTCTGTCCTCTCCAAACATAGTATATGTGAAAATCCTGACCCTCAAGGTTACGAAATGAGGAGGGGGCCCTTTGGGAAGTGATTAGGTTATGAGAGTGGGGCCCTCGTGGATGGGACCAGTGACCTTACGAGAGGAGACTCGAGAGGGATGATCGCTCTCACCCCCAGGAGAGGACACGGAGGGAAGGTGGCTGTCTCTGGGTCAGGAAGGGGCCGCGCCGGAACCCGGCCATGCTGGCACCCCCATCTCTGCCTTCCAGCTCCAGGATCCTGAGGACCGAACTTCTGTTGTCTGTAAGCCCCGCAGTCTGTGGGGTTTGTTACAGCACCCCGAAGCAGCTAAGACAGAATCCAAACAGCAGAAATGACCTGGTGTTGGTTTACAAAGGCAGACTTGGATGAGTGACGGGCAACTGGAAACTCTCCAAAAAGAAAAAGCGAAGCCTCTGTGGGAACAGCTGTCTACTTGCTTTCTCCCCCTGGAGGGCAATAGCGCTATTCATTGACTTGAAAATATATTTTTATCTCCAGGGAGCTGAGGCTGTAATCATTATATTGTGGGGTTTTTGGGGTCACACACATAATGTTTAAGATGTTTAGAATTTCAAAATAGCTTCAAAAACAAAAGGCAAGGAGTTTCTGTAGAACGGAGCCTCACTTGGCCAGGGGGACGTTCCCAACACACTTGCGTTAGTTATAGAAACTGCGATGCAGGTGACGACCGCAGAGGTGAAGTGTGAGTTGTCTTTGTTTTCTGTCAACAAGAAAAGCAAACGGTATCCATACAATCCCAAAGCGTCCGTAATAAAAGATCAGAAGCAGGCGCCTCTGAGGTGACGTGGATCGGCGGAAACACAGAAAAGCCACACTTGGTGCTATGAGACCGTTGGCTCTCGGGTGGTGAAAATGGCAAAGCCACGCGTAATGTGTGTTTTGTCTCAGGGAACAGTCAGCAGAGCCCCCCCAGACAGGTTTTGAAGGATAAGTGCCAACCAGGTCCCATTACCCATCCTGTCACCGCGCGGCCACCGTGCCGGATCCCTCCGTTTGGACAAGCTTCCCCGAACAAGGCAGGTGCTGCTCTACGGTTTCTCAGCTCAGGTACGAAGGGGACCTGAGTCCCTCTTACCTGGGCTCTCCCTGAGATCTTGTGATTCATAACAAGAAACATATACTTGGTCTTCTATTTCTGGCATGAACTCCTAAAACTGAAGGAATTTCCTAAGCAATAGGAGCAATAAAGGTGTCTCAAGGTTTATAACAACCCCCTTCCAACCACACCTGAGTTTAGTTAATGAGGTGACTCTTGGAAGGCACCTAAGGGTGAGAGCGGGTGGCCAAGGAAACAGCCCTTGGTTAGGGGGTCGGGATTTTCAGCGGCCCCTGCCTGACCTCCGGGCAGTGATTTAATTAACTGGGTCTGTGTGATAAATGCTCCGTAAAAAACCCAAAAGGCCAGGGATTGGCGAGCACCCACAGGGCAGGGGCGCATCCCTTGTGCTCTGTTCCAGTACATTCCACGTTCGATCATCACTCGGGGTCATCTCCTTCCTCCCTCCTGGCCCACGGGTGTAAGCGGGGAGGGAGAGCGTCCGCATCCCTGAAAGGCATCCTGGCCGGTCTCCTTCCCTCATCCCCTGGACACTCAGGCGCAGGCCCTGGACTCATCCACCCAGCCTCTCTATCCTCAGGCCACTGCCTCAGTCTCCTCTCACCATGCCCCAGGCACAGCAGCCTCCTGCCGGGCCCTTTCCTCCCCTTCCACCCGTCCGCTCCCTCCCCCAAAGCTCCCTTGTAACTCAGGTCAGTCACCCGCCTGCTCTAGTGCCACCTGCCCGGGGCTCCCTGCTCCCCAGGACCCTGTCGGGGCAGCTCAGTGAAGGGGCCTCACGTCATGCTCCCCACTCAGGCCCGTCCCTCAGCCCCAAGCCACTCGCGGGTCTTTCTCTGGGCCGTGCCCCATCTCACGGCTGTTCCCGATCTCGGCCTTTTCTTCCCTCGTTCTCTGCAATGTCTTCTCTCCAAACCCCGTCATCACCCGCCTCACTTCTGCTCACCCTTCAGGGCTCAGTTTCAAGGCCACTTCTTCTGGGAAGCCTTCCTTGTTCCCACCCCCGCCCCACGAGAACCTGGGCGAGGTTCTCCTTCTTGCCAAGACCACACAGCAAGTGAAGTGTTGGACTGGAATTCAGAGTCAGGCCTTTCTGCTTCCAAAACAGAAAGCCAAAACCAGAAGACAGCCATTACCTACTCACGTAGGAAAGGAAGGCTCAAGAGTGAGGCAGAGCTAAGCAAAACATCTTCGAAAGATGCCCGACATCCATTAAATGAAAACAGCAAGTTGAGGGACGATGCATATGGCATGATGCTGTTCCAAAACTACATAGGCTTGTATGGGTTTGCAAAAGCATAAAAGAATTCTCATTGAGCTGTTAGCAATAGCCGTGGGGTGGGTGCATTAGAACATTCTGTAAGGTTAGAATTTGTTATGGTTCTTTATATCCTAAAAATCAAAAAATCAAACTCGGAGTATTCAACAGTAACTTTTCTGCAATACTAAGTGAAAGGCTTGAATGTTCAGGAATTCCAAGGCACAGGTCCAAGCTTCTGGAGGAAGGGCTCACCTCTGACTGCCCTCTGCCCCACAAGGGACACGGGGACCCAAGATGGTGACATGAAACAGGATCAGCCATGGTGGGCCGGGGAGCCACGCTTACCTGGCCCAGCAGCTCAGGCAGGCCCAGCAGCTGTCCAGCGAACACGCCGATGCAGATGAAGACGGCGGTCACCTGTCCCAGAGAGCCACGGATCTCCTTGGGCGAGATCTCGCCCAGGTACATGGGGAGCACGCTGAGGGCGATGCCTGCGGAGGAAGCACGGCGGTGACAAGAGTCATCTTCTCTGGGGGAGGGGCACTCGGGTCAGTGAGGGGCTGTCTCTCCTCAAGGAAGACTCTGGCACGGCACCTCCCTCTGTTTGACGAAGATGGCGGCAGCCACAGCCCCATCCCCAGCACTCTGCACAAACCGCCGGTGCGTCAACAGGCACTGTGGCATTGAGTCCACGAGGTGTGGCTGGGAGGTGGGTTCCACGGAAGAGGAAACAGCTGATGACGGTGGTACTGATGCTGGCGGTGGTGGTGCTGGGGATGGTGGTGATGACCGTGATGGTGATGGTGGTGGTGGTTATGATGGTGATGGTGATATGGTGGTGATGGTAGTGATGGTGATGACGGTGATGATAATGATGGTGATGATGGTGGTGATGGTGACGTTTGTTGGGTGTTGGTGCTCTTTCTCAGAGAAGCCAGGTAGGCCTTGAATTTCCTTTGTTGAAAGGTTTTAAATGACATGTTCAACTAATTTAATTAAATAGGACTATTCAGATATTCTATTTTCTCTTCTTTCAGTATTGGTGTGTTTTTTCCTTTCTAGACATTTGTACATTTTATCTAGAGTTTTCAAATATATTGCGTGAATGTGTTCACATCTCTGAACCTCAGTGTCCTCATGTAAAATGACAAACAGCCCCTGGGAACTCAGGAACATGTCCCCGCCCCGCCCCGCCCCTGGAGAAGCCTCACCTCCGTCTATGCCCATGACGAAGCGGCCCACGATGAGCATTTCGAAGGCTCCGGCCCAGAGAGCACAGGTCATCAGCAATGCAGCAGAAACCGCAAAGAGGTTGTTGGCCAGTAGAGTGCGCTTCCTGGAAGACAAGGGGGTTCGATGAGGAGGCCCAACCATGAGGCCGTCACTGGCCTGTCCAACCAGGAGCAGGGTCCCTGTGGCCCCCACGGCTGCCTCTGCCTCTGAGATTCTGAGTGAGGTACTTGCTCCCTCTGGGTCCACCATGGGGGGTGATCGCCATGACCATGGACTGCTCTGCACAGGACTGTCACCGCTGTTTCATGAACACGTCCCTGAGACTTCAGGTTTGGAAGCATGACTTGAGCGGAGGTCCGGGACCTTGTTCCCACACCAGCTCCCTCTTTTTAGGACCTGGGTGACTTTGCAAAATGATCACAGTAGCTCACAGGTATGAGACTCTGGCTCTGTGACTGACCTCCTTATATACTCTTTACATGAGTACCTCCACCATGGCTCGGAGTGACCCCATCAGGTAGGTAATAGTCTTATTCTTACTCTACAGAGAAGTTAACCAGGGCACAAACTAGAAACTTGTTTGCGATCACACGACTAGTGAGTCAAGGAGCTGGGGAAGCAGCTCAGCCTCTCGCAGGGCATTTTTCTCCCAAAGACTCTATAAGTTAACAGATATTAAATTGTTTTATAAATTGTAAGAAGCTCAAGATTGAAAAGGACTTCGTTATTGCTTTTAGGAGGTAGATCTCCTCCTACTTTCTATTCCCACTTCCTATCCCACTGGGCGTGGAAGCAATCCGAGAGGCCCTTCCCATGTTCCCTCCACACGCACGGGCCCCCCCGCCTCTGTGCCCAGACACTCTGCTGCCCTTGACCCGAGCGTGGGCCCTCCCCACTCCTCTCCAAGGGCAAGCCTTCCAGGGTCTTACTCGCCGCCCACCTGCTGTCAGCCACTGGGGATATTGCTTCACCGAGTTTCACCTCTCAGTCCTAACTATCTGTTTTTCTCTCTCTACTGGAACATCTCATTCACGTGCTGCCGTAGCTCCTATCTTGAGAGAAAGCACAAGAACCGTGCTCCCGGGCCTCCAGCTCCCTCCATCGACCATCCTCTCTGCTCCCCGACGTGGAACTCCTCAAATAGAGCATCTCACTGATTGTCTCCACTTCTTCATCTCTCCTTCTCTCTCACACCCACTCCGACGCTTGTCCCTCTGTGGTGCCCTTGACACGACTGCTGTCCTGGCACCCAGCAACCTCTGTGATGCTGAAGCCACCACTGGAGCTCAGGTCTCGCCTGCTTTTCTCGGCAGCATTGGGTACAGTGGATGGCTGCCTCCTTCTTTCTCTTGCTTTCCAGGTCACACCCAGTGGTGGGTCTGTGCCGATCTTTCGGCTGATATTTACCCTCTTCCTAACCCCCCGAAGAGTGGAGGATGCAGTCTGTGGCAGCTTGTTACGGCAACGCAAGCCAACTGCCACAGGCTTAGACGTGCAATGCAGGCTTCTCCGGCCGGCATCTAGGGAGCTAACATTCTTTCCTACCACTATAAAATAAAGACATGCTTTAAAATATTGAAGTAGAAAAAGAGGAGGAGAAAAATGATACGTTTGAGAACCTGCTCTTTGCCTGGCGTGATACACAGGGGGCTGGCTGGTTGTCGGTGTTTGTTGACTATCCATCCGTCTTCTTCCGGTGGGAGTCCCTCAAAGTGCCTCCAAGGACCCTTCCTGCCCTCACTCTCAGTGTGGGGGCCTGTGGTGGTCATCTACTCCCAGTGGCAGCTCCAGGGATGAGCATGTGACATGGTAATCTTAAAGTACATTGGAAATGTCATTTGCCAGGAATACAGCCTTGGAGCTGGTAACATTTGGAGCTGGAACTTCTTTGCGATGTCCTGTGCATTAATGGTGTCCCTGGCCTCTCCTAACTAGTAGTGCCCTTTAGCTGTGACAACCACAAATGTCTCCAAACATTGTCAAATGTCCCCTGATGGGGCAATGCTGCCCCTGGTGGAGGGTCCCTGAGGGCATGCAACCTCACTCAGGTCGCTGAGATCCCACAGATGTGTGTGCAGTGCCAGTGGGAACAGTGTCTGCCTGAGCAGATGGGCACACTTCGCGCTGACGTGGGGAAAGACTGCTGCTGTGTGTGAAGCCAACACAGAGCAAGGCGGAGCCTGGAGAAAGAGAAAATAGTGTTTCTTACGACATCCTATGAGTCGCTGGACTCGACAGAGGTATAGCCCAGTTATGGGAGCCAATTTGAATTTCGGGCCTGAAGCAGTCTGATCTGGGTTCCTGTCACAGGCATTCAGACAGCCTTCTGAGCGACAGGGGACACGTCAGCACGATTTTCATAATGAACTGTCCAGGGCCTGCCTCCCTGGCAGCAGGCCTTGGTCTCCGCCGCCCACGGGCCAAGCCCAGTGCCCGGCTCCCCGAGGGCACTCAGAAAGGCTTGCTGAGTGGATGAGCATGGGCAGATGGGCTGCCCAAGATGCGGGCCTGTGTCTGATGCCCAAGCCCGTGGGAGTTCCCCCACGTCTCTTCCCTGGTTTCTGTGCTCTTCTCCAGAGAGAAGAACTGATCTAGTGCCAGGTAAGGAGGCTCCTCTCGGTGGCATTTAATGAGTATGCACATTGGCTCTGCCAACTGCTGGCAGGACGTCCTAGGGCAGAGCTGGTGATGATGGCATTGGGATGACAGTGAACTTGAACTGGACACTGACTCTGCATCAGTCCCTGAGACGAACCCTTTACATACACACGGTAATCCTGTGACTCAGTCTTCATTTTCCTGTGAGCCAGGGGAAGCCCGGAGACTTTGAGACATGCATCCTTGGTCCATAAGTTGCAAGTATAGAGACTCAAGCCTGAGCCTGTAGCCAGCATCTATGTACCCACATAGTCATCATCCTCTCTCTTACTAAAGCCATGTAAACAGAGGACAAATGGCCCCACATGAGGGACTGGGACTCAAAAGCAATTCTCTAAGGCCAAAATTCCCCAAGCTGGAGAGTCCAGGAGACCTGATAATGGGATGGCTCATATCCAGAGATGGTCCCTAGTCCCTGTGCTTCCCTGTCCTCATCCCTCTCCTAAAGCACAGGTGAGTTTAACATGCCCTACCTGGATTGGTCACCTGGCAGACCTACCTGTGACCACATCTGCCTGGCTCCCAGGGTGCCCAGCTCCAGCTGAACCTCTCTCCCAGCCCCTTCCATTGGCCCTGACCCCAGCCATGCATGTCAAGCCCAGCCTGTTCCTCCTCCCCAACGGCCCCCAGCCGGGACCGATAATGAGGTCTCCAGAAGCACCGCAGTCGGCACCATGTGGTGGCAGGAGCGTGGGCTTGTGGCCACGCAGACCCAGACCTGAGCTGCAGGCCGGCTACGTCTGTGGAACCCGGGCCACCTTGCTGGCCCTCTCAGGCCTCAGACCCATCTCCCATTGACCACTTCCCAGCCTTTTGGCTAAGATCAAGTATCAAATCTCTCCAGGTGAACTAAGTAGCATTTTGCTGTCTGCTGGGATCCTGACTATAACCAGACATATCGCGAACACTACAGAGAGCATCTGCAAACAGAGACAGACCCACTGACCTCCCCAGAAACTTTCCAATCAGCTTCACCATTAACGTCCCCACGAGTCCGCCGATGGCGAATATGGACACGGTCATCGACCAGAGCAGAGTCAAAGTGTCCGGGTCTATCGGCTGTCCATGCCTTCTTTCCCATGTCTCGTTGTAAAAGGCCTTGATGTGCTGCAAACAGACAGTAAACCGGGTTATTGCCGCCGGCTGGTCTGGGAACAAAACAGCAGGGGCAGGACGTGTTCTCCCTGCTCGGACCTCGCTAAGTTCCATTCGAGCTGTATTTCATCGTCTGCTCCTAACTGAGTTTGTGGATGGGCCCTATTTTTTTCACCTCATTTTGCAGATAGAGAAACTGAGGCTCCAAGAGACAAAGTGACTTGCTTAGTAAGTGGCAAACCTGGGATACGGACTCAGATCTGACTCCAAACCAAGAGTGCCCACAATGCCCGGGCTTCTCCAACGTTGGTGCCCAGGAGAAAGTCCTGGGGAGGGCATTAGAGATGCGCACACCTAACACGAGAGGACGCCTGTGCCTCCCGGCGGCAGGCCCGGACACAAGATCAGAAAACACTAAGCGTAAGAGAAAAGCAAAGTGGCCATCTGCATTTCATCAAAACTAAAGACTGAGATAACGTATTTGCAACACATATATTACAAAGGACTGGCATTCACAATCTATAAAGAACTCACATGAGCCAAAAAGAAGACACAGGACCCAATTTAAAGTGAGCAAAAGACTCAGACTCCAGAGAAAATCCAAGTGACAAGTGAACTAATGACGTGATGCCCAACATCATTCATGAGTCAACAGGGCAATGCAAATAAAACCACAGTGAGATACCCCTTCACACCCGTCAGACCCTCATCTCTATCAGTTCAGAGCAGTGCGTTTGGGAAGGGGACCGGGTGACTGGGATGTGAACCAAAGGCTGAGGTCATGATGCTCCCCTAAGGGCTCTATCCCCAAGACGCCCATAGTCACCCACTGCTACCCAGCATGGGCCCACAAAGCTCTCCAGAGCCAGCATACGACACTGTGGAAAACTGTAGGTTCAGGTTGCAAAGACCTGGGCATGAGTCCCAGCGTCATGATTTGCTCGTCATTTAAACCTGAGGGATCCTGGTCTCCTTATCCGCAACACTGGAGCAACCACACTGACGTCTCACAGCCGTTGTGGGGCCCAGACAGGAGCCTAGTGCTGGGGGAGGGTTCCCCCAGCCCCAGCAGCCCGAGAAGCTGCGCATCTGGCGAGGCATCTGGGGACCCGCCAGCAGCATGTGTCCTCCTGCACTGGCAGTGGGACTTCAGTTTGTCCAGCCGCCCTGGAAACCAGTTTGATGGTGCCCCTACTCTATTGTCCAACCTGTAAAATCCATCTCTAGAAAATTCCTCTAAAAACCTCTTTGCTGCCTGGCCTGGGATTCATCAGCGCAAAAGCCCGAGGCAGTGCTGCACACAGCCACGGGGGCTGCCATGACTGCCGACTGCCCCCTCACTGAGCTGCTCTGTCAGTGGCTGGCATTAACACTGACCTTTGGTTTTCATGTTCTTCAGTGGCATCTGTCACCTTTAGGCTGCCCGGCGTCAGAAGCCCCTGTCCCATTCAGGAGTCATTCCTGCCTTACAAGCCCAGTGGGAAACGGGGCCCACTCATCACTGCGGAGGTTGGAAATGTCAGACACCTGCCCTCCCAGCATCACTTGTAGCTAGGGAGTAGACATGTGACTAGAGCTCAGCCAATCAGAGGCCTGGACTTTGCAAGAGGCTCCTGAAGCTAAGGAATGGGGCCAGGAATGGTCCAGCAGCAGAGGAATCTCTCTGGCAAGTGGCTTTGGGGTGGTGGCAGGGGCCCCATGGGAGCTGAGGTGCTATTCCAGGGGCAGTAGGTGGCAGAGGTGGCTGCAGGGGACCCCAGAGCCAGCTCCGGTGTGCTTTGGGGTGTCATCCCACGCTGCAGAGCTCCCAGGCCTGGCTGGCCAGCCCTCCCACGGACCCTGGGAGCTGCTCATTACCTTTACAGCACCTCTTTTTTTCGCTTCAATCAGACGAAATGGTTGTTGTCACTTACACCTGCGGAGACTCTGCCAGAACATGTACACTCTCCCATTGGATCCCCACGACAACCCTAGTGGTAGAAACCTTCATTTTCAGAGGAGAGAAGCGAGGGCTTTGCCACTCGCTCAGCCACACGGCTGAGGTGGTGGAGGAGGATTGTGCGACATCAGCCTGACCTCAGAGCCCAAACACACCCAACCACTGGTGGCCTCTTCGTTGCACAGTGGAGGTGTGGGAGGGAAGCACTAAGTCCGATGTGCACTCATAGATTCAACAGTAGCCTCAGTGAAGCCCTGGCTGAGGGCTAGACATTCTGTGGCCTTGGTGAGTGCGGCAGCCACAACCTTCCAGGAGCCCAGAGTAGAGCCGGAGAGACTGTGATAGTTTCCAAGATGAAGGGATGCAGGGGTCCCCGGAAGGCAGGCATACAGGAGGCCCCGGGGGCAACAGCAAGTGTTTATGGGGCCGAGCCCCTTAACGTAGATGATGGTGGGGCCTGCTCTCTGATCTTCCTGTTTCCACTGATTCACACAGAGCCTGCCAGGACTCCGTCCCTCTACAACCCCCTCGGAGAAGCTGGAAGGAGTACCCAGGACTTCATAGGTACCCCTCCTTCTCGCTGTCCGATAAACAGAGGACCCCAATGCATAGAAGGTGGTTCTTGGATGTGACCTTGGCCCCTAAAGCCATCCTGCATGGATTCAAGGAAGTGCAGCTGCCTTGCGGATCCCCATCCTGGAGGCTCTCGTTACACACAGGCAGCCGTGACCAGTTTCCTGGAGTTCATGTGCCGAAACTAAGAGGATGCTGTTTGGAAGGAAGTTCTCTCTTTCTCTTTCCATGCACTCAGGAGGCTGGAGGGAAAGGGGGCTACTTTCTACGGTTCACTGCTCGGTGTTGCTGAGGGGCGTGTCTGCAGAGAGCAGGACCGTCTGGGAGACAGGCAGGCCTGGGGAGCACCTTTCTCCAAGGCTCCCTGAAAGCTGGTTTCTAAGGGATGCCTTTGGCGATTAAATGTCTGTCTTCACGGGTACGAGTCCAGCCGAGGCCACAGTGAAAGGCAGCTTGGAGGCTTACGTGGCCTCGGGAGCCGGGAGATGAAAAGTCTGTTCTGCTGTTTGCACAAACATCCACCAAGTTTGAGATTTGTGTACCTAACACCTGTGGACACCAACTCGTAGTGCATGGCTCATAACAGCTGCTTAAATAAGTGTTTGTGCTTTAATCGAATCTCTGCTTCGAGTTACTCACTGTATAATAACAAAAATAGGTAACCCATACATCTTATTTATACACTAAGTCCTCTCTTAGCATCATCAATAGTGTCTATGACTTACAGCAAAATCACATCCAACAAAACCAGTTGACCTCAGTCTCATGGATAAAAAGAAGTCAAGTTCCTACAGCATCTCATCAATAGTGTAACGAAAGGATGGTGAATGAAACGATATCCGTGGAAGGCCTGCTGGCCTAGCTAACCGCTAAGGTCACCTCATTCACGAATTCCTCCCCTGGGCCACCTCATTCATGGATTCCATGGCTGACTTCCCTGGACTTGACCTCCAGGAGGCCCATGCCCGGGTCTTTCTAGCAGCTCTGCATACCTGCTTCCTTCCCTCCGGGGCCCAGGTTCCCAGCAGGTCTCCAGACACAAGCTCTGCAGCCCCTGTTCTCAAGGAGCTTGGGACCTAGTGGAGACCACAGCAGGACAAACATTCAACGAGAACACTGGGTGGAAGGTGCGGAGGAAGGCTGTGGAAACCCAGCATGGAACCCAGGTCAGGGAAGCCAGATGGGCAGGCGGGGTGGACCTGGGGTGAGCCCAGGGCAGACGAGAGCGGTCAGAGCTCTCAAAGGCTCAGAGCTGGAAGCCACGTGCCTACGTGGAGGAACCACAGATGATGCAGTGGGGTTGGAGGCTGGCCCAGCGGTGGGTGAGAGCAAGGCTGGAAAGCGAGGCAGGGGCTGGTCGGAACGGGGCTGAATGGCCAGCCCCAGCGGCCCTGCGCTTAACCTGGGGGAGCTGGGGAGTGATTGGCGGATCTGTGCTCAGAATCCAGGGATCCAATGTGCGGGTTGGATCATTGTAGGTGCCGTGTGGAGGCTGCACAAGGAAGTTCAGACTGGGGGCCTCTGGACCAGTCGGGAGACTCTTGTGATTGGTCAGATAGGACGAGGTGGATGGAATCTTTGAATGAATTCACCAAGGAATATTTATATTTTCATAAGTACTGACTGGAGCTCAAATTGCAAAGCAATGAAGAAGAGGCTACATGGTGAAAGGACAAGAAGCTGAGCTAAGAGCCAAGAGTCCTGGGTTCAAGGCTTGCTCATGCCCAGAGTCTGTGACCTCCAGCAAGTCTCTCCGCCTCTGAGGACGGGCTCTCTGTGGGGCAGGGCCCTGGGAGTCCACTATGTTCAACGCTCCTCCCTGGGTGACCTTGAGTGTGCCACTCAGCCTCCTTGGGCCTCAGGTTCCTCGTGCGTGAAATCCTTTCCCTCCTTAAAGAGAGCCCACAAGGATTTCACATGGGGATAAGCAGAGCTCAGTGTGGGTCCACACGAAGCTCACAATGAGACTCGGAAGTCGGGGCGGCTCGTGGCAGCATTGATGTCACTATGTCTGTAAAACAAGGGTCCCAGACCTGTTCCTTTCTCAGGCCTATGTTTCCACAAATGATTTACCACGGCCTCCCAGCCAGTGACTCAGAGGCCAGGCTCCCGGCCACACGCTGGACTTCAGTCTGCAATCAGGCAGAGCTGCTCAGAGCACTTCCAAAGGATGACAGCAAAGCGCCAGACAGTGGGACGTAGATGACCGTGGGGCCTGCTTTCTGGTCTTCCTGTGTCCACTGATTCACACAGAGCCTGCCAGGACTCTGTCCGTCTACAACCCCCTCAGGAGTGCTGTACAAATGCACAGAAACAGAGCATGTCCGTGGAGGGGCCGGAGCGCACAGCCCCACCGTGTCACCCAGCACAGGGCCTGAGGGATCGGTGAAGACGGGCCACACCTCCGACCGCCCCGGAGTGGAACAGTATGGACGCCCTTACGGAAGTGCCCGCCGCCAGACCAGGCTCTCTGAGGGCAGGACAACACAAGGACAAAATTCCCTAAGCCCAGCACTGCCACCTAATGTCACCTGCATAGCAGAGTGAAGGCCTCCTGTGCAGAGCAGTGGACACAGCAGGCCCAGGGCTGCTGTCCTCTGAAAGGCCAGCCTGCACGGTGGCCCTGGGCTGGCTGCGGGGGAACGTTGACGTAAACAATGAACTTGGATGAGCTTGGATGTATCAAGATGAGTTCATTGATTATAACAAATGCACAGCCCCCTCGGGGGATGTGGACAGAGGAGGCTGTGTGTGCGGATGCCACAGGGGACAATACACAGGAAATCTGTACTTTCTGTTCAGTTTGGCTGCGAACCAAAACCTGCTCCAGCAAATAAAGTTTCCGTAGACTTAAAACCCTTTTGAAACAGTGGCAGAATTGGCCCTTGCTCATGTTCCCACAGTTGTTGCCCAAACCGTTATTTACCCGCCCACGCCGTTCTATTCCAGGTTCACGTTTCACGTCTGCTCCTTGGGCGGCCGGTGCCAAGGCTCCCCACCCTCCGCTGGAGTTCCAGCCGAACCGACACGATGAAGCAAGAGTGTACACTCCCAACCTCTTCTAAGGACAAATACGGAGAAATCAGATCTCCATCTCAGGATGATACCCCAATGACAAAACCAAAGCCACAGACAGCTGTGAGCATCAGGAGACACCCTTTCGACCCCCTGGTTTTCAAACTCTTTTTAGCATCAGAATCGGTTTTTCAAATGAACTTGCACAGAGTTAACAGTAAAAAAAGACATCCGCAGCCTGGCTCCCGTCTGCCTCTGCCCTGTGCTCTCCAAAACGTGACCCACGCCCCAGCTGCATCACACCTGCATTTCTGCAGGGTCCCTGCACCCAGTTCCTCTGTCAGGCCTCTGTGCCTTTGCTCCACCCTCAAAACACAGCTGGGCCTCACCTCCTCCGGGAAATCGGTGGAGGCGGTCCGGCAGAAGCCAATACCCCCAGGAATGGGCGGTGCCTAAATCTAATAGCCGAGATAGGTGAGAGCCAAACCTTCACCTGCAAGCCAGCAGGGCAGTGGTGGGGGTGGGGTGCTGGAGGAAGTGACATGATTCCAGAGAAAACAAAAGCCAACAGTGGATCTTAACCAACACATTCTCAAGTGGCCTCTAGCTCTGGTGAAAAGACATGCACACAGAACGAATCAGGAAAGTGTTTCTGCCTCCGGCCCCTCTGTGGGTCCTCAGACTCCGTGCTCTGTGCCCTGGAATAAGACCCTTGGGATCGCCCCTGGCAACTCTGGAGGCCCCCTCCTCTTCCTACACTCCAGCCTCAAGGAACTGACACTTCCCCTGCCCCTGGATCCCTCCTGATTTTCCACCCCCTGGAGCCCCCCTGCTCCTGTATTTTCCACCTCCCCTGCAAAGGCGGGGACTGGTGTCCTCTCTGCCCCTCCCCTCCCCCAGCCGTCCCCAGGGTCTAGCAAGGGTCTGGCACAGAACCTGCCCCACAAAGGTTTGCACAATCCGGTACCAGCCAGCACCAGGTGCCCCCTGCCCAGCACATCCATGGCGGTGGGCACTCACCGGAGTTGGGGCATTCACCACGGAGAGGTTGTACCCGTAGAGGAAGGAGGAGCCGAAGGCGCCCACGAGCGAGGCCATGACAAGCGGGCAGGACCAGCCCTGGAGAGGAGAGGATGGCACGTCAGACCTGGCAGTCAGCTCTTGCAGCTGAGTGTGGCCAGTTTCCGACCACACAGGAGCACAAAGCAAAGCCAGGCCGAGTTGTTGGCAGTAGCCACTGGCCTGTATAAGAGCTACAGGCCACGCAATGATCTAAGCGCTCTCTGGGTATCACATTGTGGAATTCACACACAATGCTATTCTGTCCTGATCTCATAGGTGAGAAGACAGAGGCACAGAGCTGCTCCAGGTGGTCCGGCTCCAGCCCCGACACAGTCACCCACTGTGCCCACAGCCTCTCCCCTTCTGCCTCTGAATCTGGGCGGGGGTCTCAGGCCCTGAGGCTCCTGACAGGCTCACTGACGTGCCCACACCCACACACACACTGTTCCAGGCCGAGGCGCCTGTCTTACAGGCCAGTTCGAACACCTTGGGACAAGGACCTGCAGACAGAAAGTTACAGGATGTGGCATCCCTGCAGTCCTGCCCTGTGGCTCCATCCAAGAACAGCCACGGCCACGGCCATGGCCAAACCAGAGAGCAGAGACATCTGGGCCCTTTGGCAGAGGCTGGCCTGCTGGCAGAAGCTGGAGTAGGTAGGGCTGCCCTCCTAGGCTGGCCCGGGGCAGGGGGGCCGCTCACCAGGTGGAGGGGCCCAGGTTCTCTCTGCAGACACATCCTCCACCAAGGTTGAGTGTGTGCATGTCCTAAGTGCCAAGCCCTGATGAAGCTCGGCGGGTGCAGCAGGATACACGGCCGATGAGATCCACAGTTCAGGGAAGTGTGTCATCACATACTCTTTGGAAGGGACGGGGGGACCCCCATGGCCAGTTCCCCGTTCTGACCACCTTGGTAGCCTCCTCTGGCACCAGCTCTATGCCAGACGGCCCGCCCCCCGCTGTGAAGCTGCGCCAGTTTCCTGACCCGCCTGCGTCTCGGCTTCCCAGCTGCACCGCGGGGTCTCAACAACAGCGCTGGCTGCACGGCCGGCAGAGGGTCGATGTGTTGTGGGTGAGGACGATTAGGATGTTCCATGCGTGTGTGTAGGGAGCATGCAGAAAGAATGTTGACTCTGTTTCTCTCCCCACGCCCTTCAGCCCAGTCACCCAGAAGGCTGCTGCCCGAGTGACATGCTGGTCTCTCCTGACCTGGCCTGGCTGGCATCCACCTGCGGACCTCCCTTCTAGAGACTGCCTACGACCCGCTGCCCACATAACTCCCTGAAAGGTCCACCTCCTTGTTTTACATCTGTCTACTGTGTCTGACCCCCAGCTCTGCCACTTTGGACTGTGTGGTCTTAGACTGGTCCCAGAGCTGCTCGGTGACTCGGGGGCCTCATCCGTAAGGTGGGCCTGATATGGACCCACCCCCTAGACAGTATGCCGGAGAAAGGAGCTAAAGCAGGGAGGGTGCTCGCCGGTCCTGTGTCAGGTGCCCATGAGTGTCAGCAGCAGAGGCTGGCCAGTGGGTGGGGGTCTTACTCTTTACTGGTGGGGGTCTTGCCTTTGCTCTCTGCTTCCAGGCTCTGAGCCCCACAGCAGGAGAGGCGCTGACGACAGAATGGAGGGCAAGACGGGGGCGTTTATGAGTTGTGGGGATGAGTACGGTCAGCCTCTGTACCACGGGTTCCGCCTCATGGATTCAACCAATCACAGATGGAAAAGTCACATTGTTGTGGACATGCAGTCCGTACCCTCCTGTACGATGGTTGTGTCTGTGTTGAACACGTACAGACTTTTCACCTTGTCATTAGTCTCTGATCCATCCAGTGTAATGACTGTTCACACCATATTAGGTGTTATAAGTGAACCGGAGGTGATTTGAAATGCACGGGAGGGTGTGCGAAGGTTATGTGCAAACACTGCAGCATTTCACACAAGGGAGATCTTGGTGTCCTCGGGAGTTCTGGGGCCAGTCCCCGGTGGGTATCTGGGGACAACTGTGTCTTCCTGCACAACAGGAGCTTGAACTTACTGGGATTTGTTGAGGAACAGAATCACACTTTGGACAAAACACCATTCTCTGTCACCTGTTGTCTTTGAACTCATCCTCTGGGTCTCAGCTCAGATGTCCCTCTCCTGCTGCCCCAGCTGGGCTGGGCGACTTCTCTCCCCGGGCCTCCCTTGCTCCCAGCACCATCCCTCCTGCTCTGTGCGGCCCACCTGAGCCCCCCACCCTCCCCAGCAGCCCCAGGGGCAGAGGGTGCCCGCTGTGGAGAGGGGGAAGGAAAAAGAAACACCACCCAGCGTGGCCTTGTCACACGAATGAGCATGGTCAGACTGACAGGAAGCACTGTCAGCCCCAGGAAACTGTGGCTGGAGAGTTGGCCAACGTCACAGGGACTGGGCTGCAAGCCTTGTGGCCTGCGGGGCAGGGCAGTCACAGGCACCCACTGCCACCCACACAGGGACTCTGAGCCCTGCTGGTGGGCAGAGGCCCTGTCTCCGTTTACCTGTTTTCTCTTCCCACCTGGCTTCCCGCTCCTGGGCCAGGCTCCCTTGGGGGGCCCCTGGTGGCGAGGGCCCCGCATGAGGGGGGCTGAGCTGAGCTCCTGGGAGTCCATGTTCGGTTCCCTGTGGTACCCGGCACCTCCCCCAGGGCATCTGGGGCAGCTGGGAGGGGAGGCAGAGTCCACAGGAGGGGGCAGGGCACTGCACCGGAAGTGTGGCAATTTTCTCTTGTCTGAACAGGAAATGGACAACATTTTCCTCCCCTCCTGTTCCTAAGTCATAACAGCAATTGGAGCAACCAGGGAAAACTGTCTTCTCAGGAATCACCCCTGGGTGATTTGGAGATTTTTAATTTTCCTTCTTAACAAGGCCAAGGCAGGGAGGGGAGAGACTAGCATAAACCCAGGGGGCATCTCTCTAAGGGTTGGAACTCGTGAAAAAGGCACTGAGGCTGCAAAGGTGCCTGACAGAATTCCAACCCTGACTCCACCCCTTTTTTCTCTTCTGATACTTTTTATTAGCATGTATCAAATACAGTGCCAATCACCAGTTTTTTTTTTTTACTATGTCCTTAGGCAAATTGCTTTGCTTCTCTGAGCTACCACATGAGCAAAAGGAGAGCTGATCCCGCCCTGATTGTCCTACACAGTTACTCTTTAAAAAAACACAACTATTTATTTCTTTTTAGAGAGAGGGCAAGGGAGGTAGAGAAACATCAATGTGAGAAACATCAATTGGTTCCCATGCAGGGACTGAACCCACAACCCAGGCATGTGCCCGGACTGGGAATCGAACCAGTGACCTTTCACTTTGCAGGATGATGCCCAACCAACTGAGCTGCACGGATCAGGGTCCTGCACAGCTGGTCTGAGGCTCAGTGGGAAACCATGAAGCTGGCGCTGGAAACAGACGTGGGCTGCCCTGCAGTCCTAGACACATGGGGAGACTGTGGGCTTGGAGGAAAGCAATCTGCCACTGGGTCGTTGCCCCGTCCTGCCCCTTCTGCAATGACTGAGAAAAGGCCTCCCACGTGCCGGCCCCAGCGGGCTCCAGGGAAGCATTAAAGCAATCAGACCCCTCGTGCATGGGAGGACGGGGTGAGAATTAGTTCACCTTCTGCCCATTTGCCCCAGTGTCAGAGAAACACCTTGTGTCCAGGACCAGCGGCCTTGGCCTTTTGCTCCCAGAGGCAGAGAGCAGACTGGCAGGTGTGTGTGGGGAATGCAGACGTGCTAGGAGGCCGCACGAAAAGCACACATTGAAATAAGACGTGGAGCGCGGCAGACATGCCGGGAGGGCGCTGTGTCACACACGAGTGAGCACGCCCGGCCCCACCATGCACACGGTGGGGAAGGAACTGCTGCATGGTGAGGCCTTCCTGGGGTGCGGCTGAGAGAGCCGAGTGAGAACCGCGTAAAGGTCCAGGACAGAGGAGGTGCCGGCCGGCTGCTGGGTTTTGCATCTGGTTTAAAGAGAGTTGGGCCCAAGGAGTCCCAGGGAGGGAGAGAGGCTTTCTAAGTGCCGAGGACTTCCTGGAGGAGAGGGCAGGTGAATGGGGCCTTGCAGTGGTGTGGGGGATGAGTTTCAGTGTATCCTCAAGGAAGATGATGTCCTTACTTTCAACATCAACGTGCCCTTTAGAGAAAGGACCCCCGGAAGGGAGGTACCTGCTCCCCTTCAACTCTGGAAGGTCCCCAGCAGACCGTGTTCTTATCACCAGGAGCACCAACCACGGGTGGCCTGTGCCTCATCACACACACTGGACGACTCACACGTTCCTTCCCACAGGGCCCTGCTTCCAGCCTCTGCTCTCCTGGCCTGACCTGACCTTAACCTGCACTCCCCTGGGGGGAGGGCAAGGGCAAGGAGGGACAGCCCCCCCGTGTCACCAGAAAACTCGTATGGAAAAGGTAAGGAGACCAGGACTGACCGACTTCTTCTTCTCCAAGTTGCTGTCTTTGTAATCTGCCAGGTCCTCTTTACTCAGCTCCATGGTTTATTTTCCAGGTCTGGGACTGGGCTGTTTTGTTCCTGAGGAAGAGGAAGGAGGAAGACACCATTAGGTGGCGTCAGAAACAGGTAACGTGGGGGAGGTGGCCCTGAACCAGCAAGGGGTCCTGGTGATGACCCCACGATGGGGGACCCCTGCTCCCCTGCAGACCCGGGCACCCCTCTGCTCCTCTCTGGTCTCAGGTTCTCCCTGGTGTGATGGATGATGTGTTTCCCTCACTGGCTGCATGCTTTTTAAGTTAGTACAGGCCCCTCCCAGAACATTCTCCTACAGACGGTGATTCTCACAGGGGGGCGTGTCTTGTGAACCCTAGACTTTCTGTCTCTGGGATGGGAAAACAAAAGCTGTGACCATGAAAACAAAGTGCCAACCTCCCCCGTCAAACTGGAAGCAGCCACCAGAAATGTCCCCCGAGTCCCTGGCACGACAGAAGTGAAAGCCCGTGCAGTTCTCCTGGAGCTGGGAATACGTTTCTGGAGCCATAAAACTACGGAGGCCCTTTGGCCAACTACTCCATTTCTAGAAATTGATCCTAAAACAGTAAAAAATATGCACCAAGACTGCAGCCAGAAATGACCATTGAAGTGTTTTCTTCATGTTAAAAAAAATGGTATTCACGACGGGCAAAAAATATCTGAGAGGAAAGTTTAAATAAATCGTGGCACACCCCTTGGGTGAAAATGCACACGGCACTCAGAACCTTCCATCCGAGCACATGTCAGGTCGTGGGGAAACCCGCATAGTCCTTCAAGAAGGACTCGTCCTACAAGAAGCAGGCCAGCCCCTCAGAGTACGTGTCCCTCCCTTTCTACCTCTGCGGCTCTCTCTCCTCCTCTCTGTCTCCAGGTCCATCCATCTCCATGTCTCTCTCCCCATACGTATCACTGTATCTCACATGCAGATACAGGTCCCTTTGGTTTTCTTCTGGAGACCCCTGACAGACACACCCCTCACCCTGGGACTGCAGCTGACTGATCCCTGTGTGCACACAGTCTGGTATTGGCCTGGCCCAAGAGGAGCCCAGGAAACAGAATGGGTGAGCTGGGGTGGGAGGGAGGGCAGAGGGCACCAGACTGGGCTCAGGCGGGATGGGATGGGACAGAGGAAGCCAGCGGGAGTGTATCTGTGGCCACCCCCGGCCCCATCCAGGGGCTGCCTTCCCATTTGACGTTCTGTGAGTAGCTGCCACCGCATAACTCCAGGAAGGGCCATTCGCCCAGACGACACTGTAAATGCCCCCCTGGAGTCACGCCTCCTGGTGGCCCTGCAGGTGTCTGAGCTCTGCTTCCTGGTCACCCAGTGGAAGTTGGTCACCATTCGCTCATGTCAGATGAGGGTAACTGAGATAGCAGGCCTTGAGAGAGGGCCCTTGGCGTCCGATTACTGGCACCCCTCACTCGGGTGGTGGGAGGAGACACCCAGAAAGTTACAGGTGTGGCGATGGCAGAAAATGAAGGGTTCTGTCTAAAAAGTGAGCTCGAGGTGTTTGTGTGGCGTCCTAGTACAAATGTCCCAGGGGCAGCGGGAAACGAGAGCGGCGCTGGAGCCGGGTCGGGCCGGAGCGGGGCGGGGCGGGGCCGGGCCAGGCCGCCTGGGAGAGTGCGGAAGAAGGGTCCTTGGAACTCCAGCCTGGGAAGAGCAGGTCGGGGAGGGAAAACGGCGGAAGAGACTGAGTTGGAGAAAGGAGGGAGCCTGAGGTGTTAGAGATGGTGAGACAAAAATACCCCAAATACATACAGAACTCACAGAACTGACCCTCTGATGAGAGGTGTGCCCTTGGCCAGGCTGGGGACGGGCTGGTGCCTTCTCCCCAGAAAACATGTTCCCAAAGGGGGATGTGCCGGCACCGGGAGGATGTGTGAGTGGTGGGCTGTGCTTCCTTTGGGGTCCCGGCCACCTCTGAACTCCTGTTCCCAGGCCAGCAAAGAAAAGGATGAGGGTGGCTGAGTCCATGAGGACCCACTGCCCAGGGGAGCTGTGTGCGGCCGAGGTCTCAGCCTGTGCACCTCGCCCTGCAGAGACCAGCTCGGAGCTGAGAATGGCCTCATGGCCCCTGAGATGTGGGGTCACGGGTGGGAAGCTGCCTGCCCATGTGGTGCAAAGCCGAGGGCAGAGAGCTGGCACCCAGGCAGCGTGGAGCCAGGGGTTCAACTCCCAGCTCTGCTGCTCACGAGCTGTGTGACTCAGGGAAAGTTAACCTCTCTGCTTCTTTAGGTCAAGTGGGGAATAATACCAGGGTCTGCCTCGTAGGGCTATTGTGAGGGCTAAGTGAGTTAACGCTAAGCAATCACAAGCTGTTGTCATCGTCACCAGACTCCCAGCCCGTGGCCTCTGCGGAGCACAGATTGGGCGCTTCTTGTTTGCAAGGGCCGCATAGAACAGGTGATGTCTTAGAACCGGTTAAGAAGAAAGGAGGGGAAACCTTTTTATGACTGACTAGAGAACCCTACACTGCCTCTAAATTGTTCTCTAAGGTTCAAATCGAATAATAAATAACATAACATAACAAACACAACATAATGCAACATAACATAAATACAAGCTCCATAAACAAGGTTTTACAAGTGCTAGGTTCCTGTCTTTGATTCACAGCAACAACGCTAACATCGCTGCTCTTCAAGCCGAATACCGTGCCTGCATCTGCCCGTGTGGCCAGGCCAGGCCTAACAGGTACAAATGCTGTGGCTCTCACGGTGACTGCCCGCGTCCTGAGCCCCTGGGTGCCCCCCTTCCCAATCAGGGCCTCTGCTCCCAACAATTTGATTGGCTGCCGCCTAGGTTGTCGCTGGGCTTAAATACTAAGGGAACAACCTCCGCTTCTTCTCTTGCGGCTTCTCCCAATAATACAACCCTCATGGGCACCACATGTCTGACGCCACAGCGGCTGGGTTAGAAATAAAGCAAGTTCAAAGTGACCTTACCCGCCTGACCTGTCCCAGAGCTCCGGTCTGACAACTAGGAGTCAGACCCTCCTTAATTGGCCCATGTTGGGTGGAAGGACGAAGGTGGAGCCCAGGCTCTACTCACACCAACACAACGGGGGTGGGGCGGGGACAGCAGAAGGAGGGCCTTGTCCTCCCAACACTGGTGCACCAGCTGGAGGCCACCTCCCCGGGGCCCTGGAGCTCTGTCCCCAGCAAAGCCCCGTGGTTCCAGAGCTGCTGGCCGCCAGCTCTGAGCAGGAAATGCCACCAGCTCCCTGGCCCCCGAGTTCCCTGTCTGATTAATGCTTGAATGTGACTTTATTCTTGATTTTTAGGATTAAGTCTCTGCTGACTTTGACACAGAGCTACAGATAAGCCTAAATCAAGATATTGGAAAGGAATGTGAAAAACAGAGCAGGAGGAGAGAGAGAGAGGGAGAGAGAGAAGAAGAAGGAGGAGGAGGAGGAGGAGGAGGAGGAGGAAGGAAGGAAGGAAGGAAGGAAGAAAAGGAAGGGAGGCAGATAGGAACAAGGTTACCCGACCCAGCCACCAGCCTGTGGAAGAATAGCTGTCATTGCTCACGATCAATGTCGTTTTCAAGTTGACATCTGTGATATCACACTATATTTTCTGTGCATTTTCCCACTTCCTCTTCACCAAGTTGATTTTAAATTGCCTCAGTTTTCAAATCCCTTGTTCCTGCTGTCCTGTAGGATTTTCAACCCTTGAAACCATTCCCGAAGCTGAGCCGAGTCTGCGAGCATGGCTTACCTGTTTCTGGGAGCTTCCCTCAGCTGTCCCCGACGAAGGAAGACACAAAATGCACTTTGCTGAGAGATGGGCTTCTGATAAAATCGGATATAAACCTGGGAAATTGTAAAACACCCTCAGTGCTTTCATGGCCTCGAGGACAGCTGTCCCTATAAACACTCTACGATCCTATCCTGACAAGCAATAAGTGATTAACAAACATGCCCAGGTTGGGGTCAGCAAAGTCTGGACCAGGAAGGCAGAGGTATCCCAGCAAAGCCCGTGCTGACCAAGAAGTTGACCTTCCTGGGTATCAGGCCCCTTCTTGCTAACACGAGGCTGTGCCCAGCCTGGGGCCAACCTGCCCGGGCTGTGGTGAGGGTCAGGTGCAATGACATGCCAGCTCATAAAGCAGGACACAGACAAATGCAGGCTCATCGAGCCCTCGGCCCGAAGGGCCAGGATGAGGGGCTAATTCTCGCTACTCCATCGATGCAGGAGTAACATCAGCCTGCGGAAAAATGCACGAAGTCGTGTCTCAACCCTCCAGTCGAAAGTGATGCACACGGGCTAATCCTACTGTCCCTTCAGAACCCCGAGAGAAGCAGGGGGCCGGAGTGGCAGAGAAGATGTAAGGGACCCGAGTGTGCCTGTGCACCCGGGGCAGGTCCAAGTTCAGCCAAGGGCACCAGGAGAGGTGAAGGCGTGGGGAGTGAAGGATGGCCCTGGGGTGGAGCTGAGGAAGGTGGGTGGCTGGGAGCCCCCACTCTGGGAGAAGGATGCTGCGCCTGGCTTCCGCACATCCGCAGGCCCTGGAAGACGGGCCATGTTCGGGAACACGGAAAAGTCCATCGGGCTCCCTGGGCATCGACTGAGAGCATCCGGGCAGCCTTCCCAGCGCCAACCCCGTTTCCCCTGAACCTTGATGTCAGACCAGCGGGTGCCAGGTATAGGTCTCCCCAGGAGAGACCTATATGTCTATAGGAGAGACCTGATGTCCTTATCAGCCACCCTCTGATGTGGACAAATGGCACAATAGAAAGATGACATTTCTGTGCCCGGGTGATTTTGGCTGTGCTTAGGAAATGCAAACACACCAAGTCAGAGGTCAACTCTGAGCAGTGGCATTGCTGTCCGGGCTTTTCACACAGCCCACAGTCCCCTGGCTGTCACCCCGCCCCCTCTCCCCACCCCTCAAAGTCTTATCAGAATGCTGTGCATGGCCTGGCCTCTCGGACTGCATCTGAAACCCGCCTCGTTTCCTAGCTTCTGCTTAGCTGCCTAGCCCTGACCGTAGATACAATAAGCATTAGAGAGAGAAATTCTGCTTGCTGCTTAAGTTTTAAAAAAACAAAACAAATCAACAAGCAAAAGAAAAACCCCAGCCCCTTACTCAGAACTGCCTCCCCTGAGGAGAAAAGGAAGCATGTACCGAAGTAACGAGTGTTTGTAGAAGACCGGTAGGAGCACCACGACCAAAACCACAGCAACTGGAATTTGTTGGCCGAGAACAAGGGTCACCTCCTCTACCTCTGCAGGCACCTACATGTCTCTTGTTGTCAGTCACTTCCTGACCTCAGCCCCTCCTGTTTCTCTTGCATTAAGAAAGTCTGAATTCTGTACTTTCTTTTTGAAAATTTTAAAAGTAGTTTTATTGATTGAGAGAGAAAGGAGTGGGAGAGAGAGAAAAAACATCGATTGGTTGCCCCCATATGAGCCCCGACCAGGGACCGAACCCACAACCTTCCGGTGCACAGGACGGTGGGATGGTACTCCAACCAAATGGGCCACCTGGCCAGGGTCTGTCTGTCTTTCTCTCTCTCTCTTTTCCTTCCTTCCTTCCTTCCTTCCTCCCTCCCTCCCTCCCTCTCTCTCTCTCTCTCTCTCTTTCTTTCCAGGGAAGAGAGGGAGAAAAAAAGTGAGGGAGAAAGTGAGGGAGAAAAATATTGACGTGTGAGAGATACATCAACCAGCTGCCTCTCCAGGACCAGACCCACAACCAGGCATGTGCCCCAACTGAGCATCGAACCAGTGACCCTTCCCTCTGCAGGGTGATGCTCAACCTACTGTGCCATGCTGGCCAGGGCTATACTTTCCTAAGGTGCCTCTTTAGGAGGCTAACTTGCTTGTCTTGCTGGCATTCCGAATAAAGTGCTTTCCTTGTCTCAACACCTTGTCCCTCGGCTTACTGGCCATCGTGTGCAACTTAGTTACATTTTTAGCTGCAGTGAATCACTCTGAGATACCAGGTTTATTCAACCATTGGCTTAGCAGCATGTGGATAGACAGTACAAGATGATGACGAAGAGCCTGGGATTTGACATCAGACCGCCCTCCCCAGCCACGGGATGCCAGATGGGGCCACTCTGCAGGGTGAGGTAAGGGCGTACGCGTCCCAGGTCATGTTGTGCAGGTCAGATGAGACTCTGCCCTTGGAATTGCCTGCCGTGTAGAAACAATAGTAAATATTCACCATTACTGTTATTATCAGGAAATCTCTTTTTTGATCGTTATTTTTATTCGTGTACCTTCATTCTTTTTCAGGTATTTATGGAGCACCTCGTGGGGCCTGGCCATGCCATCGAAACCCCCATCCAGTCTGTTCTCCATTACATCTGGGCCAGTGACATCATCTGTCCCCTGGGAGACTGCCTGCCACAGCCTCCTGACTGTGGTCCCTGCTCATCTCCCACTGCCCTGATGGCTCCATCCCGTGGCATCCAGTGTGACTTCCTATGGTATAACCACGTGACCCACCCTGCTTAATGCCTCCAGGGCTTTCCTAGAATCAGATCCCAACCTGATTCAGACCTTCCTCCTCCTCGCTCGTTCCCATCACATGCCTTCGGCATCCCTGACCTGGGTTCAACTTCTGGCTGTGCTGCCAACTCCCTTAAGCGGGTCAGGAAGGTCCTGCCTGAGTCACAAGGTGGGTGGCCCTGCCAATGCTGCGCTCAGAGTCTGACACAGAGAGGCAGGTGCCTTTGGGGAAGCATCCTCCAGGCAGAGGCAGGTCAGGGGCCTGCTAACCAGGCTGTTCTCTTGCTGCTCACCTCCCACGTTTTCTGCATATTTTCAGAACCGGGAGGCATAGTTCCTCCTCCGATTCAACCCTGAGCTTCGACTCTCCCCGCCCACTCAACTCGTTCTCCACCCCGGTCCTTCAGGGCGAGTCTGAGGTGCTTGTAGCCAGGAATCCAACTGGCCCATTTATCTGGCTCCTTTCAGGTGCACCATTCATACCTCTCCACGCCCACACCCCTTATCTGGAAGGTCAACCAGGAAGCCCGTGGGGCCGGGCCATTTTGTCTTGGGTCAGTCCTGATGCGGCTTGACAACTCGGGTGGAAGAATCAGTCCTTCATGATGAGAAAAATCAATGAACTCAACGCATCCCTGGAGATCCCCTTAGGCTCTCAGTCATTTAAAAAGTGGAGACGGTGAATGAGTTTCTGGCCATGGGAGCCTTCAGAGATGGTTGGTGCCACTCTCCTGGGGGTTATACCCCCCTTTAATTTTAAAAAAGTCAACGTGCAACTACTATACTCATAAAAATGAAGCACAGAAAACAGCAGTCCTATTTTGTGGCTAAAAACATTTTCAGAAGAAAAATGACAACAGTGCTTAAGTGTCTTCTACGATATTTAGACACGAGGATGGAGACCTTCGGAAAGTGGGCAAAGGTTGAAGAGACCCTGCCGATCTCGAGCTTGGCTGGGCCCCTTCAGGGTCTCACTGAAGTCCTCCTGGGGCCACGGCTTCGACTGCACAAACCCTCCACAAGTTAGTGTTTCGAAGTCGATTCAAAATTTCAGCGTTTCTGAAAAAGTGCAGTGGAATGGTCTAAGATGCAGCTGTGACTCCTCGCTCACTGGTTTGGGAGAAGCAGGAAGGGTACGGCGGCACCCACCATGGTCCAGCTTTCGTCCCTGACTCTGCCACCACCCCGCTGTGTGACCTGGAGCAACTCAGTTGACCTCTCTCAGCTCAGCGTCCTTACCTGCCTCCCAAGTGTGATGCCGCATCCCTGCGTGAAGACTAATAACCACATGTGGACACAATACTCAGTGCCTAGCAGAGACTTGTGAGTTGGACCTATTTTCAACATCAGTAAGTCAATCATTCATGAAATCCAGCAGGTCCGATATAAATATCTACACTTAGCTGCTCATTCAGTTCCTCCAGGTCTCTTGTTCCGCTTGACCGGAGTGGACACACAGGAGCACAGGAGCCTTCGGCCATCCCGACAGGGTCCCGATGACCTTGTTATTCCCCAGGGAGACTCAGCGTGTGTGTCGATGTCGAAAGAAAGGCCGGGGACCAGACGCAGGTCAGCATGGGTCCTCCTTAGACCGGGGCAGGCTCACTGGGGAGCTTCACCGAACCCCTGATTGGTTCGCCCCCTTTCCCTGGCCTCCTTCCGGACTCACCCTGCACTTGCTGTACAGGGTCTCCGATCCCAGGTCCCATGTGTATCCTGACGACTCCCCGCACGTCATTAGACCCTCCCCCGCCCCCGTGAACCCGCCCCTCTGTGGTCTCTCCCTGGCAGGCAGCTGGCAGCCTCCTTCCCCGCCGGGACCCACCCAGAACCCGGCCACTTTTCATCAAAAGCGGCTCTTGTGCCTGAGTCCGAGCTGCCTCGTGGCCTCCTGCCTCCCCTCCCTGCCTCGCCCTGCCCCTCACACACTGCCACCACTGCCACCACCGCCACCACCACCACCACCTACACTGTCATGACATCAGAAATTAAAAAAAAAGTGAACAGATTCTGTAGGTCCCTTTGGACTGTGTGATCAGCAGAGTTCTGACTGCGTCTGTCGCCTGTACTGGCTGTTACCCTCAGGGTCCAGGTGACAGGACTTTCCTCCCAGACAGACGGATGACATCTCTGCGACCCCCTTGACCTTGGAGCCACTGCTATCAGCCCCACCTTCCCAGCTGAGGTTGTGCACAGAGACTTCAGGCTTATGCTCTGCCCAGATGAGGCAGCAAAGACTCCTGCCCTGCCCAGGGACAGTCCCCAGGACTCACACCCCTGCACGGAGGACAGGCCTAGCCTAGCTGTTTCTCTAGCAGGACGGGACCTTCCTCACTAAGCAGGAGCACTGCCCAAGCACCGGCTCTTTGGGAGTCCTTCGGGACTCCTTTGGTTGCCCCACTTCCAGCCAGCTCCTTGTCACGGTGGCTCTGTGACAACTCTTTTAAGTGGAAACCCACAGCACCTTAGCTTCCGAGATGGGCAGTTACATTTCGGGGTCTGTCAAAGCTGGGGTCAGGGCAAGGGGACGGGGGACGAAGAAACAGAACAGCAAATCCAAGTGCTGCTGGCCCGAGAAGCCGCGGGATCTGCTGCCTCTTTCCTGCTCTGTTTCCTGAGAAGCAGCTGCTGGAGACAGGGTGGCGGGCAGGGGTTTTCTCTGTGCCACGAGGCACAGGGGGCAGATTCTCAGCGATCCGGGGAAGGCAAGGGGCAAAGAGGCAGAGTCAAGGCTGCACCACCATCACCTCCTTGTTTTGCCCCAGCCAGCTGGGTGTGCTCCTGGTTTTCAACTTTTATAGTCCTGACCAATTCTTGGGGCTCGAACATCCTAGCAGCCACAGGCGGTGGCCACAGAGGGATACCCACTTGCTGCATTTTGCCAAGTAGAAAAATGGAAAGAAATCCACTCATCCACCCACCCACCCACCTATCCATCCACCCATCCACCCATCCATCCATCATCCATCCATCCATCCACCCATCCATCCATCATCCATCCATCCACTTGTCCACCTGTCCGTCCATCCATCCAACTATCCGTCCATCCATCCATTCATTCACTTATCGGTTTATTTGTTCAACAAAGGCTCCCCAAGGGCTTACTAAGAATCAGGCCCTTGGTGAGTGGCTGGAGACACAAATGAATCCGACAGAGTCCCTCCTGGGAGCAGCTCACGGTGCCAGGAGGAAGAGAGACGCACAACAGAGGGCTGTGACCGCGTGGTCCATGTCCCTCCCTTCGCTCGACACACCTTGACTGAGGTGCAGCCCCGGCGCCAGGCCAGGCGCTGTCCCAGGCAGTGATGCCCATCCTCATGGAGCTTCCATTCCCAGGAGCAGGACAGATCCTAAAACAAGACACGTGAATCAATGACACGGTGTATTCGAAGGTGACAGGTGCTGTGGAAAAAAACATAACAATGGGGATGGGGGGCTAGGGTGGTGGCGGAGCTGGGGAGACGGCAGGTTTTAGAAAGATGGTTTTGGAAGGCCTCCCTGGAAGGGGGGCATCTGAGCAAAGCCTGGGAGGATGGGAGAAGCTAAGCCTTGTGGATGGCGGGGCTGGGGCCACAATCACGGAAGATGCAGGCATCTATGAGAACCAGGAAAGGGATCCTGACTCCCCGGCAGCAGGAGGACCAGCAGGGTGAGGACCATGACAGGCAATCTCTCCGGAGAGGTAAGTGGGACAAGAAGGTGGGACCAGCCCAGTTGCTCGAACTGGATCCTGCTGGCAATGAACTTGCTCTGAGAGGTGGGCTAATGGGATGATGGAGAGGCTAAGATATTGGTTCAATGCCCCTGGGTTCAAACTCCAGCTCCACCATTGGCTCTGGGACCTTGAGCAAGTCCCCTCGGCTCTCTGAATCTCAGTCTCTCCCCTCTCTGTAAAATGGGGAGCATCACAGAACCCCCCTCACAGGATCAAGTGACTCACATCGCCTCTGCATTAGGTACGGATTCCTCCGAAAGGGCATGGAGGGGCAGGGGGAGCTGGCGCTGGGGGCCCCACTCACAGCAGGGGGCACATCTGAGAGCTCCAGGAGGATGGCTGGCTGCATGTCCTGGACCCCGGTCCCAGAGCAGGATGTTTGCACATAAAGACAATTTGCCTCCTTGTTCGATGCACGATTCCTAAGCACTGGCCACTTTCCCAGTGAGGTGCTGGAGATACAGGTGTGATTCTGCGGCCCTGGGTTTGTTGCCTGGCTGTGGGGCAGACCCCGCACCGACCACGCAGGCAGGCTCGCACAGAGTGTGCGGACTCGGGGGTGGGGTGGGGGTGCAGCTCTGGACCCCGGAGGAACCTAGAATGCCCGAGAAGGCAGCAACATCAAGGGTCTGTTCGTGGCCACTACCTGGACGGGTTCTCAAAAACATGTCTCCAGCCCCCATCTGGAGCCAGCGATTCTGAAAATCTAGAGGAAAGGTCTAATAAACTACAATTTTAATGGGTTCCTGGCAATTCTAGTTATTAGAAAAACTGGCGAATGCTGGTCCCACACAACCCCCCACCCCCCTTCTTGCGGACAGGAAAGGTGAGGTCCGGGGATTTGCCACGGGCAGTACGCACAGGAGCAGGTTGCTGGGCGGGGCTGCAGCCCAGGGCCCTTGCCCCGCTTCCCCGCTGCACCGGAAATTTCCTAGGGCTTCAGAGCGAATGTTGCACCCCCGGGGGCTGCAAACAACAGAAATGTATTTTCTCACAGTCTAGAGGCTGGAAGTCCGAGGCAGGGCCATGCTCTCTTCAGGGCTGTAGGTGTGGGTCTGTTCCCTGCCTTTCTCTTGACTTCCAGGAGCGGGCTGGCACTCCTCGGCTTGTGGCTCCAATCCCCACGTGGCCCGAGTGTCCCAGGGCACACCCTCTCCAGTGTGACTTTATCTTAACTAATTGCATCTGCCATGACCCAATTTCCACATCGGTTCACCTCCGAAGACAGTGGGCATGAGGATGTCACCTCGCCTTTGGGGAAGACACAGTTCAACCTGTGGCCTCATCCTAGGCTTGTCTGTCACCCCTACGGACACACAGGGTGGGCAAAAGTAGGTTTACACTTGTGAGCACACAAAACAGAGTTTATTGTTGTGTTATTATATATTCATTGCTGTATTATTTTCCATACAAACAATGGCACACCTATTTTGCCACCCCCCTGTGTTGAATTGTTGCAGCCCACCTAATTCTGGGAAGATTTGAGGAAAACCAATAAAACAGGACTAATACTGTCAGAAATTGCCCTGACCAGCATGGCTCAGGTGAGCTGGGTGTCATCCCTCAAATGGAAAGTTTTCCAGTTCGAGTCCCAGTCAGGGCATATGTCTGGGTTGCAGGTTCAGTCCCCCGTCAGCATGTACACGAGAGGCAACCAACTGATGTTTCTCTCTGACATTGCTGTTTCTCTCTCTGTCTTTCTCCCTCCCTTCTCTTCTTTCTAAAAAATACATAAATATTTTTTAAAAAAGAGGGAAAGAAATAAGTCATGACAAAGAAACCACAGCATGGAGGAGGGGATGAGCGTGGCAGACACTCAGGGTACATGTGGCTTGTGCCTCTGAGGGCTCAGTGTCTGTGTGCCTGGCTTCTGGCCACCCCCGGGAACTTCCCACACTCGGGGTGATCTTTACAGGGGTGCATCTGCGGTGCTCATAGAGGAGCCTGCGGGCAGAGCCGGAGCTGGCGCCGTGGGGGCACACGTTCTGCACCTCCTGGGCTCGGAGATGTTGCTCCCCAAGCCTATCTCACAGGCTGTTGTGGAAAATCAATAAGCCATGCAAATTAAATAATACTGGGAACCAATAACATTTTTTTGTTGAGCTTTACCATTTGCAAAACCCTTTCGCATCCATTATCAGAAATAATTGTCCTGGGAATTCTGTGGGGTGGAAAAGACCACACTTCACACTTGCGATGAGAAGACCCAAGGGCGGACAGGTAACTGACAGTCACACTCTGAGCCGTAAATGAGTCACCACCGGGCCAGGTGCCCTGGTTCTCCGTCCAGGCCTCCTCCCATTTCTCCCACGACAGTGAGGCTCTTCCCACCTACAGTTTCCAAAGCCAGTCCATCAATCAGTCTCTCCATCTGTCTGTCAGTCAGTACTTAAGTAAATACATGGCCATGGTCAATTTAAAAACATTGTTTATTGTGTTACTTCTGGGGTCACATGATCTCATCTGGTTTCAGCAACAACCTGTGAGACAGCTTTGGCCCGGACCACCTCCAAAGCTGGGTGCCTGGGGAAGGTCAAAGCCACCACCACCCCAGCCCAGGGGCGTCTACTGGGCAGGACCCTGGGAAGAGATGCCAGAGGGAGCAGAGGTCACCCCCTTGAAAGGATAACGCCAGCCATGTCGCTGCTGTGGCGCCACTGGCCAAGCCGGCCTGGGACCTTGTCAGACATGACGGCCATCTTACTCTTCTGAGTTTATGTCCCCAGGACTGAAAATTACTGGGAAGCAAGAAGAGAACAAAACACTCCCTACATCCACAGGTGGCAGAAAACACAGGAACAGCCTCCTGGTGGAGCATTCCAGCAGCCCAGGGCCACACAATGCCAACTGCCCCTTTTATTCCAATTATAATCCAATAAAAGCTCAAAGCCCACCCCCCCAACTCAATGCTGGTGTATTCCTCTACACCACATCCCTCTCCTCTCTTAGAGAGAGAATAAAAACTTTATTCTCTACACCTTCTTCACTCTGTGAATTCCTTCACGGCCCGCATCACCAACCACCCTAACACCCCTGACTCCCATTCCCGGCTTCGACCTCCTCTCCTGCTGGCCAAGAAAGACCACAGAATACACTGGATGGACTGAATCGCAAGGATCACCGAAAGGCGTTGGAGAGAAGCTGCTGCAATGCGTCAGTGGGGTTCTGTGGCTACACCGGACTTTGGTTCCGAAGCGAAGATGGAAATCTGTGTGGATTAAGTGTGTCCAGTAGCAGCCGCTTGTTATTTTTAGACCCTCATATAAAACTCCAGCATTCACCCCCTTAATCACCCTGAAAGAATCTGTTTGCGAGACGGATACACCGAGCCTCAGAGGGTGAGTGGCTTGCCTGCCGCCAGACCACCCTGCTGCGTTTACACTTAGACTCTGGCCAAGGGTGTCCCTCTGGGGACAGAGGTTTTCCTCCCCCTGCAAGCTCTCTGCAGTCACCAAGCACCTACTGCGACCAGGCTGCAGGCACCTCGGGGAAGGTGCAGGTGTGGGGTTTTCCGACGGTCTCAGCAGTGCCTCTGGGCAACAGATGCTGGAGGCCCTAGATGTGGGAGTTACTCACTGTCTTGCAATCTGCCTGAGCACGAAGCTGCCTCTTCTGCCAACTGAACCTCAAACCACGTCGCTGGACTGGGTGTTCCTCTGGCCTCTCTGACTCCTTCCTGTCCCGGGGAACCAGGCTGGACACGCTCAGAGAAGCCTCAACTTCTGCATGGAGCACAGAGCTTCCAAGGAGCCCTGGTTCGCCCACAACTGCAGCTCTGTGCCCCTCGCTGCCTTGGGTGGCCACTGGCTCAGCACATCCCGGGTGTCAAAGTGCCACCGCCTGGCACGGGCTGGCCGGCATCCTCCCCGTCTCCACTGCCGGGCTGACAGCGGAGCGTCTCCCTCCAGAGCGTGGTCTTGACCTTTGTAAATGGGTGGCTCGTTACTGCCCTCCCTAAGGGCAGGGCCAGGGTGGCTGATGAGAACAGGCACTTTCCAGGCCCACCCTCTGGGATTCTGGTGTGATGGGTCTGGGATGGGGCGGGGCATCTGCAATTTAGCACCTGCTGAGCCCACCCTACCCCCGCCCATGCTGATCACAGCCTCCAGATGAACCGCCGGGCTTACCAGGGTTCCCAAACCTCAGCTTCCACTCGCCACTAGCGATACATCACTTCTATACATAACTTCGAGTTCTTTATATTTTTTACCTCGCGTTGCCTGAAGCCAGCGGAGCTCAGGCTGTCGATTAATGCTCCCAAACTCCCGACTCCTCTCTGGGCTGGAGCGTTTTTAAAGCTCTGTGGACAATTTTAAGCAATGATGTGCATGAAACTAAATAGACATTAACATGCAGGCACAAAAACTAAAATCAGCACGCTCATCCACAAACAACCAGAAAGCATCCTGGGTTCCATGCTCTGAAACACCCCGGACTGGCTGTGAAGACCCTTCCGGTCTTTCGAGTCCACATCGAGAAAGAAACAGACTTCCTCTCACTGAGTCTGTCACACGCACTAGACCCTCTCGGGCCACTTCACATGTGACCTTTCGACCCGCCACAGCAACCCGGGGCAGGAGGTCATTATCAGGCCTGTTTTATAGATTTGCACACTGAGGCTTAGAAGGCTCTCACAGGCTGATTCCTGTAGCATTAGAAAGTTACTTGGATGGAGTTCAACTCCAGCTACTGTGCCCCAGGTCAAGGGCAGAGAAGTGGCAGGTCCCCCTTCCAGCAGGTCGGAGTGCAGGTGACCGGACTCCTCCAGGGCACCCCTCGGTATCCTCTGCTAAGAAGAGAATTCCCAGAGGGCTGGTGGAGGGGGTCAAGGGCATTTGCACAAGCTGCCTGGTTTTCTCACGCTCGCCCCTGTCATTAACTCCTGGTTTCTGCTCAGATTAGAAAAAGGAATAAAGCTTCAAGACTATCAGAGAAGCTAAGCTTTAATCAGCATCCTAACTACCTGGTAGTCCATCGTTTTTGGGATAACAGCTGCCCCACCTTGCGTTCCTGGCCACACCTAATTGCAGGAGGGCTTGCACAGTTTGAAAGCAGGCTGCATTGTTTACAGACCCAATCTAATTAGCCCCAGATGTCCTGACCGGCCAAAGAGCTGAGAGTTGCACTGGGTCCTCTAAAGCAGGGCAGAGGCCTCTCTCCCAGGGGACTCTGAAGCGGCAGGGTGTCAGGGGGCGAATCAGACATTGAACAACCAGGTGCTTGAATGGATGTTTAGGTGCAATTATGGGAAACTCTAGACAGGGCATAGGAAGGTGGCAGTATGGGGAGATTCTCCCCTAAACAGAAGACAGAGAGTTCACCTGACCTCATTCCTGTGGGCTGGGGGTGGGGGGTCAGTCCAGGTGGAGGTAGGAAAAGCCCCGGCTGGGTTTTCCAGGCCCCTGACCAGTCGGCTGGGGCCCAGGGTCTTAGTCCACACTCTCTTCTTTCCTCTTGAAAGGTAGCACCCATGCCCTTCCTCCCCCTGCCCCCCAAACCCGTCGCTCCCGGCACCAATCCCCAACCAACACACCCTCCTTCCCGACCCTCTGGCTTTCCCACAGGGCTGTGAACCACACCCAGCATCCCAGGCTCATTCAGGGGCACTTAACTGAATCCCTAATGGGAGCAGAGGCACAACCCAGCAATTATGAAACTTTGATGGGGATAAATTATTGATTACAGATGTTACCTCTCCAACAGCCCTGAGTGGGGGGAACACAGTTTTCATCCACATTTACAAGGAGAAAACCGCAGCCAAGAGCAGTTGGATGAGGCATCGGGAAAGTGGGTCGCAGGGAGCAGAGCAGGGCTCAGCTGAGCGGGCGGCCTCACTGCACGGCCTCTCAGACCCAGCGGCTGGACGCGTGGAGCCCAGACCTGCCCAGCCGGGCTCCTGCTCCAGCTGCTGGCCTCGGACAGGCTACTCCACCTCTGGTTTTCTTTCTCCACTGGAGGCCATAAACATCCTGCCTGCTTCACAGGGTTGCTGTGAGGGTGAACTACCGCCAACACGGAAAACCCTTCAAATGCCTGGCCCATGGTCTTAACTTATGTCAGGTGTCATTTTTCTTGTAAGAATGTTTGTTACAAGCAGCCCCATGGGGGCTTAGTTAAGATCCTTAACTAACAGTCAGAATTCTAGAAGGTCAAACTGAGTCCTCACCCGCACACCTGCTGACCTCTGCTTCCGTAACAGAAAAGCCGGCCTTTCTTCGGCTTTCCTCCAGAAAGGAAGGAGGAAGAAATACCAGATGGAAGGACAGTCAGTAGTGACGGGAAAAGGACTTTCTGCACTTCCCCCTCTTATTTCTCATCGTGAAGGGGTGGTCTAGTGGACACACACGTGGCCGGAGGGGCCTGGAAGGAGGGGTGTTGGACTCCCAGTCTCGCCGTTTCTAAGCAGCGCAGCCTTGACCAAGTAACTTAAGCTCACAAGCTTCTGTTTGCTCAGTTGCAAAATAGACAGAAAGACGGTGCCAGCTTCACTGGACTGGCAGGAAAGGAGCACTGATGGCTTCCACGGAGCGTGACACGAGGCCGGAGACCTGGACGGCCTTCAGCAGCCCTGCCACGCAGCGGGAATGCTCTGAGACACGTCCCCTGCCCCCTCTGCCCTCACCGCCTGTGGGAGGGTATGTTCAGCTCCTGTACCCAGAAGCAGAGTTGGCAGGTCTCGGACGACGACTTGAGAAAGACTGCACCAGAGATCACCAGTCGGAGACCAGCCCAGACCTCTGCTCTCCCAGCTTCCCCACCGAGTCTATCAGATTGCTCCCAAACAAAACGCAGGACAGCTACTCACCTCCTCTGGTCCCGCGCTAGGTCCTGGTCCCAGGCCTCCCTGTGTGAGGAACTAGTCCAAGCTGCAGGCGCGCGCTGGGCTCCTGGTCCTCCCTCCGGGGCTGGCTGTCTGGCTTCTAAAGATTCCTCGAAGCTCCCTGGCCTTTTCGCTCACGTTTCCCCAGCCTGTTTTTCCAGTCCTTCAAGCCTATTCCCTGTTGACCTGTTAGGCAACTTCCTGATTTGACTTCCTGATTTCAGCGCAACCCTCCTCCTGCCAAGGGGTGAGACCTTGATTTCCTGAGTGACTAAGTGTTTCCCCATCCAAACCCAGGGTCTGTCTGCCTTGGCTCTGTCACATTTCTGGCCGGCTGCTCCTGTTGCAGGGTGCTGTTGGTCCTGCGCATGGGGGGCTGGCTGTAGCATCCTGGGCTTTACCCGCTGGGCACCAGTGGCGAGCCCACCATCCCTCCCTCACCCTATCACGACAACCAGAAATGTCTCCAGAATGACCAAGTGTCCCCTAGTGGGGCATACCCGCCAGGTGGGAGCCACTGTCCTCCTCCCACGGAGCCCTGTCCCTGGCTGTGGACTAACCTCAGGCGGCCATACCTCCATCCCATGACTCTGCTGCGGTTAGACCCGGTGATCTGGACTGGCTTCCCCCTGGCCTGAGAGTCCTGCGCTCCTGGCTGCCCACTCTCTGGTCGCGGACAGAAGAACGAGAGTCGGATGCTTTACATGCAGCTGCATCCAACAAGGGGCCAGATTTGACCATGGCATTGTATTAGTCAGGGTTCTCCAGAAGAACGGAACTCACAGGATGCATGTATGTATAAAAAGACTTATTTTAAGGAGTTGGGTCATGTAATTCATGGTGATACAAGCCCCAAAATATGCAGGGTAGGGCCGCAGGCCTAAGACCCAGGGCAGAGGCACAGTGAGTCCAAAGGCTGTCTGCTGAGGAATTCCTTCTTGATCGGGGAAAGTTAGTTGTTTTTCTATGCTGGACATCAACTGATTAGACAAGGCCCACCCACATTGTGGAAGGCAATCTGCTTTACTTAAAGCACACAGACTTAAATGTTGATCTCATCCACAAAACACCTCCATCAAAACACCCAGAATAATGTTTGAGCAAATACCTAGGCACCGTGCCCAGCCAAGCTGACATGTACAGTGAATCACCACGGGCAGAAACAATGAATGTATGACAATGAGGAGGAGGCGGCGAGGCCAGGCTTCTGTGGTTGTTGTCTGAAATGTCCACCCTGCTGATGCCATCCTGCAGCCCGCAGTGGCTGTCTGCCCTGGTCATAACAATGACCTTGAAGAGATTGGGGTGTCACAGCCACCCTTGGAGAGGCAGCTCCATGTGGTGTGAGGTGGGCCCAGGCACTGATGCACAGTCAGAGACCCTTGGGTAGTCCTCCCCTGCTGCTGGGTTGAGAGCCTCCCGGCTGAGGACGGACCAGCGTGATGAGCCCAGGCCTCACGGGGGTGGACTGGGATGGAGCCCCAGTTCCCTTCCAGTGAGTTCTGTGGGGTGTCGGGACGGCCTCTGCACCTCTCTTAGGCTGTGGCGGGGGTGAAAAGAAAACGCTTGGAAAGCACCCAGCACAGGAGGGAGGTGACACAGCACACGTCACATGTCAACACGTGCTTGTTCCCACTGCCCACACAGAATGAACCACCTGGTGCCCCTGCCCTGTCGTTTCTGGTTCCCGTCAAACGCTAATAACAACTCTGCTTCACCTCCTACTCATTGAGCCGTGAGACAGACACGGTGCTAAAAGCAGGCATTATTTCCTCTTCACCACGACCTGGTGAGCAAGAGTCCGTGCCAGCCCCCAGCTCGAAATAAAAAAGCGGAGGCTCAGGCAGGTTAAGAGACTTGTCCCAGGCGGATGCTAACAGCCTGGGGTTTGCCAGACGCCGTAGAAGGTTAAAGCCTTTCAGTGCCTTGCCTCCCGAAGACAAAGCCAGAGTTATGGCCGCGGGGAAGGAGGAAGCCCCAAATGCCAGTGTCCAGATGTCACCATTGTGCACCTAGAAACCCTCCGACAATGAAAATATGTGGCTATAATGAGTCCGGGAGTTTGGTAAAGCCTTGGTACGGGTCCCAAGTCAGTCATGTGCCTAGAGAAGAGCCAGCCAGTGGAAGTTGTGTTCAAGAATGAAGGACTCGTTCACAAAGGGCAGAAGGGCACGAAACTCCTGGGACCGCATGGGGCACGGGAGGTGCGGTGCGGGGCGTGACCTGCATGCTTTGCTGAAGGGCAGAGGACGTGACCTTCGCAGGGACGCACTGCGCCCGTGCCAGGCGCTACAAAAATGCGGATTCTTTGCAAAGCGGTTATAGGGTTAAGTGAGTCCTTCCATTTTTCAAGGCAAAATCAGGTGTTGAAGTAATTTCTAAACATTTTTAAAAAGTTCAGTGTGTAATACGTACGGTGACTTCCGAGTCACTTCCGATACCCGAGAAGGGAAGAGTCAGTGGGTGCTCCCAGGCACTGAGTCGGCGCAGCACTGGGTCTGGATTCCGCCGCTGCCGCGACACAGGCTGCGAGAGCCTTCCTGCTCGGCCGCATTGGGGCTCATCCGTCGTCAAGCTAAGTTATCCAAGAGAAAAAAAAATGGCTTCATGGCTCAAAACATTTTAAATTGTGAAACATACCATAGGTTTTTAAATATCTATAAAATATATAGATATAGGGTCCGGCAGAAGTAAGCTGCCTGAGTGGGGCAGGTAGGGTAATAGTATGGGTGTGATGATTTATAGTTTTAATGTGAACATGTCACCTAAAATGTCATGGGGTGTGCTTGTGGGACAGTGTTATGTTACAGAGTTACATGCTTGTGATTTTGTAATAAAAGATTTTGTAGTAAAGAAGGTCGGGCCCTGTATAATATAAACACGTATTTGTATTACATATTTTATAACTATTCTATTCTATAAAAATATTTACACATTTACTCTATAATATTAGTTATATACTGTACAATATTGTACATTTATGTAGCCATATTTTACAAAAATATATTTACATGTTATGTAATTATAATTTATACGTAATATGATCTTTATACACACACACACACACACAATCTAACATAATTGAATAAACACCCATGTAACTACCTTGGCAAACTGTTCAGGAGGCCCTGGGACCTGGCTTTCCTGTGCTGTGTGAGCAGACCCCATGACCTGCTTCTACACACAGAGATTATGGCAAAGGGGAGGGCTACATGTGACTGCATGTGTGCAGCGACCGCATGTAATCATGAACACCTGCAACGTGCCATGCTGGGAGCTCCTGGGGGAGAGGGCCCTGAGTCTGGTCCACAGCCAGCCGGCCCAAGGCCCTCCATCCTGTGGGCTGCGGGACACTGCGTGCTGCCTGCAGCCACGTGCTGCCGTCAGAGGCGGAGCCTGCCCCAGCTGAGCCTCAGGGAGCCTCCAGCCTTGACCATTGCCGCACACAGGACACAGCCAAGCGGCCCAGACTCCTGAGCCACAGAAACCAGGAGACAGTAACCACACATTTTTTAAAGCTGCTTTTTGATAATATTGCAACTGCCCAATAGATAACTAACATACCACTGCCCACATTGCCAATGCCCCAGCATCCCCCCAAGCACGTGCCCTGGTGTGCGGGCCGGGCTTGGCCTCCTGGGTGCCCAGCTGGCAGCAGCCAGTCACCCTTCCAGCTTCCAGGGCACCTGGCCCGGTGGCTCGGCTTCCACCCAGCCGCACTGCCCAGCCTGGCTGCCAGCGGCTCTCTGCTGTTTTCAGGTGAGCACTACAACTGGCACCCCAGCAACCGGTGCCTCGGCAACCAGCTAGGGCAGGGCCTGGGAAATGGGAGGTGGCCTGCAACGTGGAGGTGGGGCAGGATTACCTCGAGGAGCTCTAGAACCCGGAAAGGTGGGCTGTCATCCCCCCACACCCCACCCACCCCAGGCTCGGTCACTCAGCTTCCCCAGCTTGCTCTGCACAGCCCGACTGTTGAATGGACGGAATCCCTCCTTAGGTGCTTCCCCAGTACTCCATGGACGCCAGGAAACAAGTCCCGCTGGTCTCCTCTCCAAGGGCAGCACAGCCCCCAAGTGGACTGGGGTGTCTGGTTCATAGCAGAGAATCAGTGAATATGAGTAAATGGAGTGGGCTTTGTTAAATGAAATGAAAAAGGCAGGTAATTCATCTTTACTCCTATCAAGAGAATGATGCTGGAAGGATCTAAGTTGTAACCCTCTTCCAGCATCCCCCCCCCTGCCCGCCTGCCACCCCACAACCCTGTCCAAATAAAAGGGCCCTCTGGTCTGAATTGCCAGTGCCTGGGGATACTTCTGGTGGTCACCATGGGGCAGTGGGTGCTCCCGGCACTGAAGTGTGCAGAGGACTGTCCATCTGCGTGCAAGAGGCAGCTGCCACAGCCGAGGGTCGTTCTGCCCATCACCACTGGGGCTGGGGTGTTGGAGAGCCTGATGGGAGGAAGTGGTGGCCAGAGGGCTCAGTCAGAAAACTCCACTCACAGAAGTCCAGGACTTTGTGGAAAAAACAGGTTTTTGTATCAAAGAATGTCAGGTTGCAACTGGTCACCCCCACAGAAGGAAGGAGTCCCTGAAAGAACCCTGGGTGAGAGTGGACCCGGCCTTGGGTATGTTCCAGGCTGGTACAACCCGAGTCCTCTTTGCCTCCGCAGCCTGGAGGGCCGCCTGCTCCAGGAGGCTGACCCTGATTTTCCTCCTCCAATTTCCCCCCAGCTCCTGCTGGGACGCAGGGCACTATTTGTGGGGCATCACCGCCAGCTGGGTAGTCACGGTGTCCTCCCCCAGAGCGGTAGCTACCACATGTACGTGTAATTTGCCAATTGCTTTTTACACCACAATGTAATGTACTGATGTAAATGGAATAATGGCTTATCCCATTTATTGTGGGCCAGCCTGTCTCAGGGCTTCCCGGGAGCACCCCTGCACTCCCTGCAGTTTGCCCAGGTGAGCCACACCCTCTCCACCTCGCAGGGGCAGACAGCGCACACTCTGCCCACCCTCCCTACGCCCACGTGACTCAGTCAGGAAAGGCTCTGGTACCTCTGGATTGTAAAGGACGAGATTACAAAGGCTGAGGTGAGGCGGCCCAGGGGACGCAGGGGCTTGGTGGCTGGCATGGGAATAAGACCCAGGAGTCTCAGCCCCTTCTGGGGGGCCTCTCCGCACGGAAAGGCAGACCTAACCACCCCAGTGCCCGGACGTCTCCTGGACCACGCGCCCCCAGCCCCCAGGTGCCCCACCACACATAGTCAGCCATCCACAGTAAAGAGAGAGATATTTAATCATCTTTTGGTCTGATCTTGCAAAGCGCTCAAAGTGTTGTCACAAGGGCAGGGGGCACTGCTCTCGGCCGACACTGACCAGTGATTCCGACACAAGCAAGAAAACTCCAGATCACCGTGCTTTATACTTACTTTTAATTTCCGCACTGAAAACGAAAAGGTGAAAATGACAGGTTACAGTGGCTTCTTTACCTTTAAATTAACCTTTGCTCTTGGGGACAGGAGGGGTAAGACAGAAAAACACCAAAGGGTAATGGTAAAATGGGGACAGGACACCTCGGTCTGGCTAACAGGGGCTCAAACACCCCGGAGACAGCGCCCGCAACCCACTAGCTTGTAAACAATGACGAGCAACAGTTAAGACACATTAAAAAGAAAAAAAAAAAAAACCCTCACGGTTCCATTCTTAAAACCAAGCACAAAAACTGACAGTGAAACACACGGTCACATGTGTGCCCGTCTGCTCTGAGGCTTTCTGGAGGTGACCGTGAGGCGTGGCTCACACTCCGGGACCATGTGACACGGGCCACACGGAGCCCAGGCCTCACGGAGCGGCAGGTGCGCCTTCCCCTCCCCGCACGGCCTCCGCCTGCAGGTGGGCTTGGGACACCACCTCCGTCAACAGATGGCAGAAGCCACGGGAGCGGTCTGTGTGCTTTTGAGGCTCTGCCTCTGGAATGTTCCGCACTCGGGCTGCGCTGGGGCTGGGTTTGAGTTATGCTCCACACACTGTTTAAGTGCTCACTTTATTTTTCATGTGCAAACTGTCACTGTCTAAAGCTTTCAGAAGGACGTGGATAGATACGAACACCCTGCAGAGACAAGGGCTGTCGGGAGTTAGGGCCCCCCCCCTCGAGTGGGGCAGGGGCGCGGGGGCGTTACAGAAATATTTAGAGGAACGCTGTGTTCCGCTGCGGTGAAACTAGTCCCTGATTCGGTCCGTCCAACGGCGGGTCCTCAGTAGGAGATTGTCCACTCTTTGACAGAGGCATCGTGCGAGGTGGTGACCAGAGTGTGCTCGTCCAGCCAGGCCAGGCTGCTGACGTGGTGGAGCCGGTGTGCATCTGTGGAGGAAAGACACACTTTTTAAGGAAAACCCAGCTTTTCTGCTCCTCCCCCCGCCTCAGACAGGGACAATGGAGTGACCTGTGCTGAAACCAGCTGGCCCCAAGGCACCAAACACAACTGCTATTAAGCAGCCCCGTTCCCTCTTCACAGAAGGACCAGAGTTGGGCATAAGAGGTGAAGGCGGTGTGCCCTAGGCTGGTACTGGCCACACGGGGCCCTGTCCTCCACAGGACAGACCCACCCAGGGCAGAAGCCACGGGGAACAGTAAAGCCTGTGGCAAGAGCTACTGCCACCGTGTGGAAATAACATGCTGGGTCAAAGAAAACTGACTACTTTTTAAAACGTGGCTGCTAGAAAAACGTCGAGCCCACGTGTGGCTCACATGCAGCATCTAGACGCTGCTGCAGCCGAGATCCAAACGGCAATGGTCGGAATGAATGTTACGGTTCCCCCAAAGTTGGCTGAAAACCCAATTTAGCACAAGGGGACACTGGGAGAAGTTCAGGTCACAGACAGGAGCAGTGCTCTCATGAAGGAGAGCCCACAGAGCCCCTGACGCCGTGGGGACACCTGAGAAGTCTGCAATGTGGAGGAGGTCCTCACTGACAGGGAACTGACCCACATGGCAGTGGCAAATGCACTGTAGCCCGGTTAGGAAAGCCAGGGGGCGAGAGGCGGCACACAGGAGCAGGCCCACAGATCGGCTCTCCTTTGTACCCAGACTGCTTTGAGGCTTGCTTTTGCTAAAACTCCCTCACTGTGAATTGAATCAGAAAATGTTTACTGCCTATCTTTAAAGTAACTTCCTAAAGTCTGTGCTAATCCTCCCGAGGACTGAGTGTAACCAGCTTGATTGCTTCCCCCCTGAAATTTGCAATGTTCTTTTCTTTGAAATAATCAGCAACATCCTCTTCTCCATTATCTGTAAAAGGTACTCACCTACAGCAAATCTGTACATAAGAAATGAGGGCTATCCCAGATGTAACGTGCCCAGAAAAGCAGAAGCCTGTACAGGCAGGGGTCGGGGGCCCTCTCTCACTCAGAGTGACTGTGCCGTTCCCTTTTCTGCAGTCTGTGTGAATTTGTTGGTGGCATCCATGACATAGTGGACACCAATGGCCAGAGTCCGCATCACTCACTGGCCACGCTGGCACCCTGACCCCGACGCCTTCCAGCCTCTAGAACTATGGGCAACTAATTTCTGTCACACATAAGCCACCTTGTGCGTGGGACTCTGTCACGGGGCAGAACGGACTGAGAGAGGTCAGGAGTAGCCCCTGCATGTCCCGCGTACAGAGACCACCTGCTCTTGCGCTGGGACCCCTCGATCCCTGAGAGGGCCCAGCATGGAGCTGCAGAGCCTGGACAGAAGGGGCCCTGGGGCCAGCTGCCTGGAAGCCAAGACAGGTAAGAGAGTCACCTTGGATCTTGACCCTGGTCTCGGGGTCACTCAGGGTCCAGACGTACACCATCATGTCCATGCCGCCGGAGGCGAAATGCTCGTTGTCTGGGGACCAGGCCAGGCAGACGATCTTGGCGTGGTGCCCGTAGAACACATTGGTCTCCTGGTCGTGGGTGACAGCAGAGGTGGCGGGTCAGGCTCAGCCCAGGGGAACGCACCCTCTCGCCAACCCTCTTGCTAACAGTGTGTGCCAGGCAATGTCCCCACCCCCAGCTCCCTGTAAAATGTAAAAGCCCAGGAGGCTCCTGCTACTTGAAGGTGTGGCCTGGCATCAAGAACCAGCCCCCGTCCCCTGGACAGTGCTGACCACGCTGGCCACCTTCAGATCTCTCAGCCTAGTTAGGGGACAGATGGAAATGCTGACCACAAAAGTATGGAGATGGGGAAGTGTGAGGAGGTCCCTCCTATTCTCTCCCCACAGGGGACTGGGTGTCCTGGGCCCAGCCCTAGGCTCCACACGTGGCCACTCAGAGTGTGTCCCAGCCTGGAAGCTCTGTCTCTCCGGGGTTTCTCATTCTTCGCCCCCAGAAAAGGTCAGCTTGGCCACGATGGTCTCTCTCCAGTCTGCCTGTTCTAGCCCTGGTGCATCCTATGGCTGAAAATGGCTCAGTACGTCTTAAAACAAGGCTCATCACAGGCAAATGGAACCACTTAAGTGTGACCTGCACGGGGCCAGGAGGTCTGGGCTACAGGCAAACTTGCGTGAATGCGAGCTTGCGTGAATGCGAGCTTGCGTTCATGGCGCCTGTCACCTGACCTGAATTCTACAGCCAGAGGCAGCTACTGAGCTCTGGTCTGCCACTTGCAGGCCGAAGTGTTTACAGGAAACAAAGATGGCCTGGAACTCACAGTGGACACACCAGAATGCAGGTGACTGGGTGAGGCAACGTAGCAGCGCCAATGGGAGCACCTGGACGGCGCGTTCCTTCAGCTCTGCCCCAGGTTTCACAGCTGTCACAACCGCTGGGGGGGGACTGGAGACCGTCCCAGTCTTGCACTGCTTGCGCCTGTCCCTCACCGCGCTCAGGACTGAACCCCACCAAGTGCAGAGCTCCTGCCCTCACGCAGGTATGGCTGCTTCCCACACTTACTCTTGGAGCACGTGAGCTCCTAGGTGCCGTGGCCCCCGGCGCAAGGCGGTGGATGACCCACGCTCCCCACCCAGGACTTCACACAGCAACGAGACAGGACACAAATCGAGCCCAGCCCTTCGCCCAGAGAAGTAGGCCACCTGGCTGAGCCCCTCTGCTGCCTCAGTTCCTCACGAGCACTGTCGCCAGCTCCCCGAATTCTGGCAACCCTGACTGAGCTCTCCAACAAGACCTCTAGCTCCTGGGCAAGAGGGTTGGGTTCCATGTCATCCTCTAAGAGCAAGGAAGTCACATGGTCTCATGCTTCTACCTGGTCAGTGACATCAGGAAGGAAAAGCCACGGCCTCCACTCACTACCTGCACAGTCTAGAATGGGGACAGACAGGGACAGATGGCCCACTCACCGAGTAGCCATCAGCAACGCTGAAGACCGTGACCACTTTGCTGGCATCGCACACAGCGAGGAAGGCGCCATCATGGGAATATGCCACGTCGGTCACAGGGCCCTTGGCCTCCAGGAGCTTGCCCTCGTCCTTCAGCGTGGTGCCCAGGATGGAGTACAGGCGGACGTTCCCGTCCTGCAGGGGCAGGGGCAGTGAGCCACTCCCCTGGCATGTACACGTCCACGTGTGCGCACACATGCGCATGCGCACATTCACACAGAGCTTAGGGAGGCAGGCAAGTGAGGGACCCCGGGTAGCTCTGATTCTAATTCCGTCTGCCTTGGTGCTCTGGACTCGGCATACCTTACAAACAGCCCAGAAAGTTCCAGTGCAGGGGCTCCCAGGCCAAGCTCTGAGAAACGCCGACACTCGCCAGCTCTCTGCACCCCGCCCCCAGGACGCCTGGCTGCCCCTGGAGGAACCGCCCTCCGTCCTGCAAGTTGCCCGTCCAGGTGCTGGCACCTCTCCTCGGGGAAGGCCCACCTGCCCTCTCAAAGGGCTTGTGCTGCCACCCCACCCAGTTGCCGTCCCCAAGCCGCTGGGGATCCTGGGTCAGGGATGCCTATGGCCGACCTCTGCCCAGCTCCCATCGGCCGAAGCCTCCAGAGGGGCCAATGCTGATGGTTCCACCTGCGGTGAGGGAGCCTGACGCACCTTGAACACGTCCCCTTCGAGGCAGGGAGCCCTCGATTCCACGCCCCCAGGGCCTGGCACCGAGCGGTTTAATACTCGCTGGAGTGAGTAGTGAGAGCAAGCGCATGGGACAGAGGGAGAAGGGAACAGCAGTGACAGGGTAGGTGGGGTCCCTGCAGCCGCCCAAGGCTGGCCCAGGAGCACACCAGGGACCGGCCATAGCCTTAAGAGCCGCCTGTGTTCCAGAGACAGCTCAGGGGCTCTTGGTGAGGGCCCAAATGCCCCGTCCTTGGTGTCCCGTGCCATGTGCACAGCACCAGAACAAGCAGTGTCAGGGGCTGGGCCACCCTCGGGGACTGGGGGTCACCATGGAGGCTGTCGCTTGGGCAGCAGGAGGAACCCGAAGCTGGCTCCTAGAGTCCAAGTCCTACCTCCCTCCTGTTTATCCAAGACAGGCCCACAGCCAGATATCCCAGGCAGAGGGTGGGGTGGGAGGAGCCTTACCGCGCCCCCGACAGCCACCATGTCCCCGCTGGGGTGCACTGCCACCACCTCGGGCTCGTAGCTGAGGTTGTCGACGCTGGAGCACTTCTTCTGGTTCTTCAGCAGGACAATCTGGGGACACACAGCGGCAGGTCAGGCCAGGTGGGCCTGGGGACACACAGCCGGGGCTGGTTAGGCTCCGCTCCCGGCCTCATTAGGAGCAGGACTGGGTGGGAGCCAGCCCCAGCCCTGTGCCCTGAATGACATGTCCTCCCTCATCAGTCAACGCAATGGTGACAGGTCCTAGTCCCAAGACCACAGTGAACACGGGCTGCCACTGTCACGCTGTCACCCCCTTACTGCCCCTACCACCACTGCTAGCACCGACTCCTCGGGAAGCCGACTGACGTCTGAACTCGCGCCCCCTGGCTGCACCCCAAGTGCAGTGAGCGCGCCGCTGGACCAGCTCCCCGAGGTGCATGAGGACAGAGGCACTTGGGAGTGACGGGGCTCCGAACCAGCCTGGGGACCGGCACGAGGCACGAGCATCCTCAGTCCTGGTCTCTCAGACCCGAGGACACACCCTTTGTGACCCTGACCTGCCACTTGTGAAACGTCCGATGTGGCTGGCGTGCGCCTCCACACCCGGGGTGACAGTGCCGGCCCATCTCACAGAGAGAACGGAACCCCCGGCCCACAGGCTCTCTGCGCTCCCGCAGCAGGACAGGCGCAGCGGGCAGGGCGCAGGGCCCGCCTCACAGCAGGCTCCCCGCACACCTCTCCTGCACGCCCCCCGGCCCTGGTTCTCCCGCCCTCGCGGGGACAGGCTGCCGGTTCTCTCCTTACATGTTTGGTTTGGTGGTGAAAAGGTGGTGGGATTGTTAGACACCTGTATTTCAGGTTCACTGATTCACATAATTCCAATGAAGTTGTACAAAATAATTTCTTGGCCAGAGAACAAAGTTCTCTCTAATGAAATAGCCCCTGAATATCTAAAAGTTATTGGAGTAACAGCCCCTCCTTTACCTTGGACGGGAATATGTATCATTTAGAATTAGGCAAAGAAACAGGAGAAGCTGGTTAATTATTACAAACTAAGCACGTAGAAACAATTACTAAGGAGTCAGAGTCCGCGGTACATAAAGAAACATTTTAGACAGAAAGATAGCTAAGTTAGACATCACAAAGGCCTTATATTTGCTATAACCTCTACTCAATCCAGCGTACCTTTTGCCCCATGACAAATACTGAAAACTTTAATAAACGAGACATTCAAACTCTGTACATACAGGTATTTCAAATTGTCTGATTAATGGCTCTCCTGGTCAAAATAACTTGTTTAACAGAACCGAAACTATGGAAGTTCTTGTACTTTTCCTGGTTACCTCTGTTATACAACAATCTCTATAAAAATAAAGCCTAAATCAAACTCTGTGAGTTTGGTCAGACCCTCAGAGGCTGGCTGTTCTCTGGCATCCAACTGGGTGTCTGACTCGTCATCTGTCACCTGCACCGTCCATCCCTCGGGGACCCTGAACCTTGCCGAGGCTGGACCCTGGCACTACAGCTAATACTTCACCTGCAAAGGACAGGTGTTCAGACAGAGGCTAGGAAGTGGCCCCTGCTCGGAGTACCCGTCCGCCTGTCCCAGAATGTCCCCTTCCAGTCCCTGCCCCCACTCCACTCAGGTGCTGCAAGCCACCAACTCCGGTGAGCCCCCACTGACCAGCCAGGCTGCCTGCAAGGCCTGCCTGGCAGGAAGTCTGTTATCTAGGACACAGAATCCATTTGCCTGAAACAATTAAGTTCACAGGACGGGGGAGGGGGCTGTGGGTGCTGAATGGCAGCTTTCTTTAGTGGGGTTCGTTTCTCCTGCCTGCAGGGTTCCGTCATACCCGACTCTCTGATCCACAGGCCGGGACCCCAGGCTGAGAGATGGCACCTGCGACAGCAGGATCCTGTATAAAGTGGGTCAGGCTGGGGTCTGTCAAGGGCACTTCATTGCAGAAATTCCAAAAGGGAAGCCATACAGGGGCCTGAGCCACACTGAGTGAGACCAGGTGGTGGGGCTGAACCCAGTCTGGTCCCGTGCCCTGCCTGCAGGCAGCCATGGGGAAGTCCTCACATCACTTAGCTTTAACCTCCTCCTCTAAGAAAAGCAGCTCAGAAAGACACAAGGAGCGCACTGCATGCTGTTAAGAGATGAGAAAACGGAGGAAGCCCAGGAGGCGAGGAGAAGGCCTGAAGTGACACAGCCCCGCCACTAGAGGGCTGGGGCAGGAATACAGGGAGGTGGGCACACCCGCCCTACCGGGGCCCTGGCAGGCCTCTGTGGACAGGACACCCTGGGTGGCCTGACTTGGGTGCAGGACCTGCCCAGCTGCCTGGGTTCAAACCCAGCCCTGCCCAGGGCCGGCAGCTTGTCCTCTCTGTGCCTCCATTCCCTGCTAGGAGGGGATGACGTCCCCTGGAGTGGACAGGCCTGATGAAGACCAACAGGGAATGTGTGCAGGCTGCCCCGGTGAAGGCCAATGGCATTCAATAAAGAGGCTGGCTTGAGCTGCATCCGGGGAACGGCAAGGGACTCAGAGACTGGACGCCGCACGGCCACCCACCCCGTACGTACCTGCCCGATGCACACAACCACCGCATAGCCTCCAGGGCCCACAGCCACGCACTTGGGCTGCACGTCCAGCTTCACGACCCCCTGTCCACTGCGGGAGAGACGGAGAGCGCGTCACTCCCACCTCTGCGGGCTCGGGTGGGCGTAACACACTGACCGCAAGGCCACAGCTGCTCCAGCTGGTCAGAGGAGATTCTGCTGCAACCCACAGGGGAGTGGCTCGGACTGGGAGGAAGTCACAGAGCGGGAGCTGGGCCTGGGAACCCAGGGAGTCCCTGCCTGGCCGCACCCACCACTGCTGCGTCTCCTCCTCTGCCCCCCATTCCCGGGTGCAGAGACAGAAATGAGCTCCGCTGCTCCTGCCCCAGGTCAAAACCAGTCTTCTCAGCAGACCCCTTAAAAATAGGATCCACCACTTTTAAAGGATGAAAATTGTGTGATCTTTCCTTTCAGCTGATGCCATGGAATACACCCCAGGAAAACCTCCGAGCTTCTGGAAAACGACAAACTGAGGGAAGTTCCATGTGCAGGTCCCAAAGGCTCCGTGACCAGCCCGCGACAAGGTGGGCAGGCCATGGCCCTGCCCTGGGTTCTCTCATTGGCTGAGGCTCAGGGTGCCCCGAGGGAAGACAAGGCCGGAGTCACCTGGAGCAGCGGAAAGGCGGGCCCAAACACTGGGGTTGCGGGGTGGCTTCTGCACTCAGCCCGAGGCCCAACTGACCAGATGCAAGCACGTCAGGAAAGAAAGACCCGTGGCACATGTTCTCTATGATCGGGTGCTGTGCCAGTGTGAAGGCCACCAAGACACCCTCCCAGAGCCCGCCATATGAGAGGACAGTGGCACCTACACAACCGAACAGAGAGCGGCTGGGGAAGGGCCAGTGGGGTGTGGGCGCTGGGGGCGGAATCTGCCCCGGAGTAGGGACCCAGCCCTCTCCCACCTCCTTGCCCTGCACTTCAAACCCCAGCGTGACTGTCACAGCAGCCACCACCACTCCAGCAACAGTCAACCAATAGTGCAGAGCAGACCGAGCGCAACTGCCCTTCACTCCCATCTCCTAGGCGCCCACCTACCCTCGTGGCCCCCCTGCCACACGCCAGGCACCACTCACTGCCTCCCTGGTACCACAGGCACCTCACCTGACGGGACAGAGCCAAGGGGGGGGGCAGGGGTGAGATCTGTGTCACGTGGCCCCTCCGGCAGCCTATACCTAGCCATGCGTCTGCTGCTCACCTGGACTTTACCTCAGCTCCTAGCCGCACAGTGCTCAGGACAAGAGGCGAAGAGCAGAGAGAGAAGACACTGTTGCGAGCGGTACCCAACAGGCACTTCCCGGAGGCCCAGGGGCTCACCTGTAGTCCCGCAGTGCGAGGTTGGTGTAGCGCACCGTGTCGTCCATGCTGCAGCTGACCAGCTGCCCGGACTCGTCCACAGTCATCCTGGACACCTGGTTTGTGTGGCCCTTCCCCGTGAAGGAGTCGTTCTCCCCGGTCTCGGAGTCCCAGTAATGTGGGGCCCAGTTAAGGAAAAGCTCAAATCCAGGATGGAGGGGTGCCCCGGCCTTGAAGGGCCTAGGGCCAAGTGCTCGTCCGGGGCAGTGTGAGCTCCCAGTGCACACCCAAGTCTGAATTTCAGAGAAAGATGTCCTGGTAAACCAGTAAGCTGGCCAGCTTGACGGCAAGTCCATGGGGACACTTACAGCCCGACATGCCCAGTGACTGGTGCACAGGCCAGCTGAACAGATCACAGAACCATGCGGCCGCTGCAGTTGGCAGCACATGAGCCACAGCCCAACCACGGCGGGCCTGGCAGGGAGGGTCAGCTTCCCAGGGAGGCTCCAGAAAGACGCCGCAGCCTGCTCTTCCCAGAGGCTGCTGCTGAGCCTGGACCCTCGGCAGGAGGCTGGCCAGGCTCCGCTGCTCAGAGGATGGGCGCCGGGGGCCTCCAGGTAAAGCTTGGGCTGACCTCTCAGTGGGGCTGGTTTGTGAACTGTGGGCTCCAGGTGCCTGGGTGGGAGGTGTGTTTTAAACTATTTCAGTATCCGAGGTCCCGGGGCATCAGCACTGGGGGTGAGGATGGGTTGAGAGTTGTCGTCGGGGGCACCGGGAGGGGAGGATGTGGGCCCAAGGCTGCGTGGCTGTGCAGGCTTGCACACTTCTCGGGGAGAAGCAGACTCTAACACCTTCTCTCCCCGAGTAAGGACACAGTCACCCCTTACCCTGCGTCTCCTTACATTTAATGGAGCTGAGGGTGGCTTATCTGCCCTCCTCTCTTGGGACGGTGGGCAGACTCTGTGGATTTCATGCAAACAGAGGTCAGCCCTGGCTGGTGGGCCTGTGAACCAAAAGGTTTCCAGTTTGATTCCTGGTCAGGACACATGCCTGCGTTGTGGGCTAGGTCCCCAGTTGGGGGTGTAAGAGAGGCAACAGATGGATGTATCTCTTGCATAATGTTCTCTCCCCCTCTTTCTCCACCGCTTCCCCCACTCTAAAATTAAATAAATAAAATCTTTTAAAAACAAAAGAAAAACAGAAAACACAAAGGTCTGCAGAGGAGTGAGCAGCAGAGTTCCCAACAGCCCCCTGCAGAGGTCGCGGCAGCCGGGGCAGCTCAACGATGCCCCTGCGGGGAGCCAGGCTGGTGCGGGCACCTGTGGATAGAGCCCCGCTCCGTGTTCAGGACGGTCCTGGGAGGTGGGGTGTCCCGCCCCAGGCCACAGACATGGGGGTGGGTCTGGCAGGCACACAGGCCTCCAGGACCGTCTCAGAGAGTCTGCAAAGCCCTGACCAGCAAGAGGGAGAGTTGGTCTGGTTCCGACCCTGCCGCCAACAGGCGCTAGGACAGAGCATTTCTGCAACCTTGGCACATCTTCCTGTTCAGAAAACGAGAGGCTCTGCGTGGAGGTCTCATGTCCTTTCGAACCTCAGAGTTGGTGACAACTGCTTGGGAGAGACAAGGCCAGCACGAGAGTCACATATAGGAGTGCACCACCCAAAGCTACAAAGTGGGAAGTGACCTGTCAGGTCAAGGCCACGGCTGCTCAGAGGGGCTGCTGCCAGCTGGCTGGCCCTGCATCTGGCACTGTGGGAGCGAGACGTTCCCACTCCTCCCACCAGGGGCCCGGGAGCCAGCCCCGGGAGCCAAAGGATATTAATGTGTCCGTCGTGGCTCCCCGAGTAGATGTAGGACTTGCCGCCGTTTCTATGCACCGTCAGGCACTGGATTGATTTGCTGTGACCCTGTGGAGAAGGCAGACAGGGCAGGGTGAGCCAAGGACACGCCGGCCTGCCTCTGTGGCCCGCCAGCTGCTCTCTGCTGACTCCGCCTGACCCCGAGCTCCCACTTCAGATGGTGTCCCACTACTCGGGCAGAGGCAGGTCTGCTGAGGGGCACCAGGGTTGGCCTGAGGTGCTCCTGGTGTGGCAGCAAGTTTCCGGAGAGAACAAAATCACTAGGGCAGACAGTGGGGGAAGGCAGGAGGGTGGCTCCTGGGTGACAGGGGCTGGGGCTGAGGTCCTCTCACCCCTCCAATCTCTCCCTGGTACCCAAACTCCTGGCCAGGCACTTGAGGCCTCCTCCCCTCAGGCCCCATCAGCTCTGAGCCCCATTCCTCCCACAGCCCTCACGCCTTCTGTTCTAACCACACGGAACCCAAAGGGCTCCTCACATGCACCCCCATGTTCAGACCCGGCACGATGTGCACCTCTAAGGCCATCTGACCCTCCTCCTTGAAGTTCTCATGGCTCCCCACACCTGTGGTGATGCTCCACTAACCCCTGTCTCAAGGCTCTGGGTGTCAGAGCCCGCGAGCCCCTGACTGAGAGAGGCTGAACCCCCGGGACAGGAGGAAGGAAAGGGCCCCTGGCCTCCCACTCGGCTGAAGCTACATCCCCAAAAGCAGCCCATGTCCTTCTACTCCACCAAAACCCCAGGCCCAGCCTCCCATCGGCCTTCCTGTCTTTCCCTTCCCCAGGCTGAGAGCCCACCTTTCCCCCTGAGGCCCCACACAGGCAGGGCCGCTGCAACGCCGCCCTACCTTGATGACCCGCAAGGGTTTGCTGGGGTTGTTTTTGTCCAGGTAGTTGATGTACCCAGACAGGGAGATGCTGAGGAGGTGGTCCTTCTGCCACAAGCAACCCAGCTGCTGGTCCAGGACATTGGAGCCCATGGTAAACGTGGTAACGACAGAGTTCGCGTTGACGTCCCAAATTTTCGAGGTTTTGTCTCCAGAAGCAGAGAGCAAGTGGGTGCTATCAGGACTCCAGCTGATCTACTCAAACGAGACAGTGCAGAGTGTCGGAGAATTCAGTGGGGAGTGGCCCCAGAAAGCCCCTGGCGACCGCCCCCACTTCTGAGTGGAAAGAAACAAAGCCGGAGGTAGTGGGGCATGCCAGGGCAGGGATGGGATGAGTGTCCACGCCACGTCACCCGCCAGACGTGACCCTGAAGCTCTGTGCCACCACCCCGCCCCTGAAGCTTCTACCTGCCAATCTGTCCAGATGAGCGCAAACGCAGGCCCAGCTGGACCACGAGCCCAGGCAAAGCCGCATACTCACAGCGTAAATGCCTCCGTCGTGAGCCTTGCTGCCTCCCAGTGCGCACACCTGCTCCCCCGTCTTCCCGTCGTAGATGTATATCTTTCAACAGAGGGAGAGGCGTGTGAGTTCCCCGAGCACAAGTCTCCAGGCAGCGAGCGAGCTAAACGAGCTCTTTGGTTCTCATCGCTGCTATCAGAGCTCTTGACTGAGGCTCAGAAACTAAATTAATCTAGAAAGTGCTCACAGACTTTGAGTTCTGCTCCATTTACAAGCAGACAGCTGTCCCTGGGCTTTGGAGATGGCTTGGTGACAGAGTCGTGTTCCAGGCAGTGGGAAGGAAGGAGATTCCCAAGACGGGCTTACTAAAGCCGGCCTCTTCCAAACAGTCCCAGAGAAAGTCAGATGAGCACCCCTGCACAGCCCCCGGGCCCTCACCTGGCCGTCAGCGCTGGCCGTAGCAAATCTGTTCCCATCGGGAGAGAATCGCACACAGTTGACAAAGCGGCTGTGGTCCTGCGGGAAAGGGGACAGTTATCCACTTGACGACAGGAGGTCCGGGAAGGTTCTCCACGCGATAGCGGCTTTCATTACACAGCCGCTGCCACCAGTGTGAGTCTGCAGCCCACAGGACAACACAGGCTTCTACGAGTGCCAGTGAGCGCCTGCCTGGGCCCGGGCCCGGGCCCATCACCCTGCTCGGAAGGCCCTCTGTCCTCTAGCCGAGACTCCCTCCCCTCCCAGCCACTCCCTGCTTTCCCCTCCGCCCCCCAGAGTCAGTTCAAGCACCACCTCTACGCTTCCTGCCGGCCACACAGGCAGGGCCTCATCCCCAATCCCTAGGCCTGGCCCAAGCCTGGAACATGGCAGGTATTTGGTGGGCAATCAATGGGTATTTAAAATAATTAAACAATGCTTATGACTCTCATGAGGAATAAGGACCTAAGTGAGGAGAAGAAATGACCTCCAGCCCTGACTGTTGTAGCTCAGTGGATTCAGCACGGGCCTGTGAACCAAAGGATCGTGGTTCGATTCCCAGTCAGGGCACGTGGCTAGGGCACGTGGCTGGGTTGCAGGCCAGTTCCCAGCAAGGGACATAGTGACATGTTAATATTTCTCTCCCTCTCTCCTTCCCTTCCCCTTTAAAAATAAGTAAATGAAAAATTAAAGTCTTTAAGGAAAAAAAAAAAAAAGAGAAATGACCTCCAGGGGTGATTCCCTTATGTGGAGGAAGTACAAACTCCTCTACTCCATCAAGGAGGGAAAGGTCTGTGTAACAATGACCCTCCAAAAACCCAACCTCAAAGCCTGACCAGGCCTGGCCCCTTCTCCCAGGGCCCAGCCGCTCTTCCACCCCAGCTGCAGCCGCACATCCACCCCCCAGCGGGGTGTTCGCTGCCCCCCGGAGCCGACACTGGGGTAAAGCATCACACGCAGTCACCTGCCCTTCTCCCCAAGGTGGAGCACTGACTTAATATTACTGTTTATCTGGAAATACGGTCTTGGCGGATGAGATCGAGTTACGATGACGTCACCAGGGTGGGCTCCCTGCACTGGCTGGTGTCCTTCTTGGAAGAGGGAGGTTCAGAAGGACACACAGAGGGAAGGGGACGTGTGGGGTTGGAGGCAGGGGCCGAGCTGCGCTGCTGCAAGCCGGCGGGGCCCTGGCCCAGCAGATCTGGGAGGGTCGAGGAAGGACGTCGAGGAAGGACGTGGAGGAGCCGGGCCTTGCCCACACTGTGACCCTGGACCCCGGCTCCCGGGAGCGAGAGAACCCTGTGGCCGCTGCAGTTGCCCAGGTGGCAGCACTTCATTGTGGCAGCCCCAGGAAAGGGACGCACGGATGACCAACACTGTCCAACGCTCACAGGACAGCCTTCGGGTTCAACTGTGATGGTCACGCTGAGGAAGGAACCCAGACCAGGAGAGAAATTTGGGTGAGGTTCCCGGCAGGGCACCACCAAGCCAGGTATCAAAGGAACCATGTTCCTGAGGAGTCTGCTGGGAGGGTTGGCAGAACACAGGGCCCCCCACGGTCCAGGTCATGCCCGCAGGCCCCAAGGCTGAACCGTTTCTGGCCAGAAGAGGTGGGGTCCAGAACTTAGGGATAGGCAAGCCCAGGCTTCCCACCTCTGATGAGTCTGGAGGGAACAGAACATCCCCCCTACGGTCTGGCTCACCAGAGTCAGAATGCCCTCCTGGAAGGCAGCCCCAGACACCTAGGGCTGTGCCCGCCCCTCCTGCTGCTACACAGCACCCAGTGATTCCATTACAGTGCCACCGCCTCCCCGCAGAAAAGCCTTCACTGAATGCCTGTCCCCATCTCCTCAGTCCCAGCATCAGCTGCCCCCGATGTCACCGGGACGTGGCCCACCGAGTGCGCTGACATGCTTGTTGTCCCATCTCTCTGCCCCCACTCCCCTCCAGGCTCCTGGGGGGGACCCTGCTAGACGGGGTTTAGTGAGGGCTGGGCAAAGGCCCCCGACCAACTACCAGGCGCTGAGTGGCTTTAGAAACTCCTGTCAGCTTTTCCTGCAATTGGAGCCAAGTGTCCAAATGAGAAGTCCAGTGAGTGTCTGCTCCTGAAATAGCCCATTTAAAGGGAGAGTGCCTGAACAGCCCATTAACTAAAAGAGGGAGAGCTAAAAATAGTTTTTTCCACGGTGAGGGCAGGGTACAAAGAAGGAACTGTCTGGGGCAACATTGCAGGAGACCGAGACTCAGGCTTCTGTGGCTGGCCAACCTGGCTGCCACCTACTAGGCTGGGGCTCGAGGGCCTGTCCCTCCCCTGCCATCACTGTGGCTCAGGACGATCCTGTGGGTCTGGGTCCTGGGTGGCGGGTCCCCTCCTGCTGACCGTCAGTCCCAGCCAGCACTCGCTGAAGCTCCCAGGGACCCTCCCTCGTCGTCGTCTGCCCCGCCATCACTGGCTCCCCACCACCAGCTCCTCCCTTTCGCCACTGAGAAAACAGAGGCGTAAAGCACTTAGGTAATAATTAATGCATCCAAGTCCGTATCACTGATAGGGACAGAGAGCCACCAGACTCCAGGCCGCTCAGGTGTCCCTCTGGGAGCCCTCCCTGATCCCACCAGCCTGTGCTGTCCCTCCACTTCCAACCCTCACACTGAAATGCCCGGTGCCCACCTGCCTCATCTCCTTGCCGTGAGCTCCTGGAAAGAAACAGCTGCAGACGCCTGTGCCCTCCATCTCCCCACCACCCAGAGCAGGGCACGTGCCCCTCGGCTGGGCCTCTGGAATGGGAATGCTGCTGTGCCCGCCGCCCTCCTCACCCTGCAGCTCCCTGTCCGGCGCCTCGAGGGGCAGCACCACACCCATCACCTGCCTCAGCAGGACTGGCAAACACAATGAAGACCAGCTTTCCTGCCATCTGCCTGCCCCTTCTATCACCAAAGGGACAGAAGACTTGTTCTAATCCTCCTTGGGCCACCCACTGTCCACGGTCACTCACCCTGCTGAGCCCCAGCGCGACTGCACTAATGCAGGCCTCGGAGCAGCAGGCAGGGCCGGCACCTGGCACGTGGGCGATGAGGGCGAAGAGCCAACACTGCTGCTTCTGCCCAGTCGTGAGCAGGGGAACGGGAAGGAAGAGCCACCACCAGAAACCCTACGTGTCAGAGCTCAAACGCGACTTAACTGTCAAAGACGAGACTTCCACCATCAGCCCAGACTGAGGCTTCTGGCTTCACTCACCTGCGGCTGTTTAACAGGAAGTGACACCCCGTCTGGAGCAGCTGTGACACGGAAGACCACACCCAGGTGGCAAGTGAAAGCCTGTCCCGGAGCACCCAGCTGTCGAACGTGCACTGAGGAGACCAGGTGTCCCTCCACTGCAGGCGCACCCGCCCTGCTCTCAGACACTTAGGCAGATCGACAGGAAGTCCCCAGTCCCAGGTCACACAGCCTCAGCCAGGACAAGCAGGCCCAGGGCTAACGAGGCCCCAACGCTGGCCTGAGCAATTGCTCCGCTCAACCAATTACTCCACTTGGTGCAATACCCGGGGCCTGAGGTGAACACAGCTCTCAAAAGTGCCAGAGGGGGCATCTCGGTCATCTAGGCAGCCACCTTGCACACCTGACAGAGGAGAGGGAGGTGGCTGGAGAGGTGCAGAGAGTCGCCCAAGCTCACACGGGGCCAGACGAGTGGAGATGCTGAGTGAGGCAGGTGCAGGCAGGGTCCCCACCTGCCCCACCTTCATCCTGCTGCCTGAAGAACTCCGTCCACACCTGTGTCCTGTGATCCCGGGAAGTCACCTCCCCAGATGCCACTGCATCTGCAATGTGGGTGGTGCCAGGGCCTACTCCATGCGGAAGGTCCCTCCATCCTGTGCTCCTGTGGCCTCTTAAAAGCCCATTTCGAGTTCAGGCAAATGTGGGCTAAGGCTGGACGGAGGGCCCGAGAGGGGGCCGGCAGCCAGGTTAGAGGAGCCGTGGCCCAGCTCTGGAGGAGCCAGGTGTCCACGCCTGCCCTGCACAACCGGAGCAGCCGGCCTGAGCAGGAAGGGACAGCACTGAGACCACACACTGGCCAGCAGGTGGCCTGATTTGAGTCTGGTCACCCTGGCTTGTCTGGAAAACTGGTTTCACACCCCCCCGGTTCACATACTTTTGTTTCAACATGGACTGAGCTCAGAACACAGCTCGCTCCTTTTCAAGGTGGTAGCTTGAACTTGACACCCGTGCTCCTCACATGCCCGCCACTTATCCTACGGTCAAGAGGAAGGTGGCAGGAGCTGGAACCTGGGTGGACAGGCAGCCCCCTGCCAGTCCGCGTTGCAGCTTTACTCAGGGTTGTGAATGCCCACAGTAGACGAGCCTCGAGGTGTCGCAGGTCCACCCCCGAAGTTGTCTATACCTTCACTGGGCATTCCGGAAGGGTGTGGGGGACTCGAGGGCCCCCCTGCCCTTCCTACACTACGTCAGCCGAGCCTGTCAGAATCTGTGCCGATGGAAGCCCCAAGAACTCCACAGGGACACTCAGCCATTCACCAGCATCTCTCTTGCCCTGCCCCCAGCTCTGTGGGGACAGCAGAGGCAGGCCATCGTCACCCTGCTTCCTGGGAGGGCCAAGGGGCGACCAGCCTGAAGGTCGCAGAGCCACCCGGCTGCAGTAGTGAGCCGACACCCAGTGTGCCCTGCTCTTGCTCACAGTCCCTTCTGATCTCTCCGAGGTCCCCGCATGGGACCCCAGTGCAATGGGCTCGACAGGAAGATTCCAGGTAAGCTGCCAGCCACCCTGGAGACAGGTACCAGCTGGGCGAACCTTTCTACCCATGCCCCCCAGGCCGGGGCCTCAGAGTGAGGGCTGTGTGCTCAGGCTAGAAAGGAGGACAGAAGGAGAAAGAATATTCTGGCCAAGTGAGCACAAAGAGAAGGCTAGTAGGGCAGTGAGGGCACAGGCCAGAGTGGACTCTGGGCTCAACTATCAGGTCCCCTAGCCTGCCCCTGAGCCAGTGTGTTGGGTGCAATCCATGTGTGCAGAGAGGAACTGACCCCCGCAGGCAGGGGGAAGAGCCCCGCCTCCGAGGCCCAGAAACCAGACAAAATGCGTGGCGAGCTCGGGGCGCGGGCACAGCTCCACTGGGACAGCCACGGCAGCCAGGAGGTCACCCTGCCTTCTATGGTGCACATCCCCACTCAGGAAACACCAACCATGAACCAGCCTTCACCAAAGTCCCCCCACCCCCCAAAATTAGGCAGTGGTCCCAGGAGAGGGCAGGAGAGAAGTGCAGGGGGCTGGGGAGGAGAACAACCCCCCAACATAGCATACACCACCTGCCACTCAGGCATTGGCCAGGCCCCGCTGAGCGGCCCGATGAAACAGACAAAACACCTCACGATTGCCAGGGAGCCTGAGGAGAGCCCTCAGGACTGAACCGAGATGGGCTGGAAGTTCTGCCTACTGCCCCCTCTGGGGACACTGAGGCAGCATTGCTGCCCTTTCCAGCTACACCTGGGGTGCAGGTCCAGGGGTCAGAGTTCACTGCGTTGTCATCAAAGTCAACCGGAGTCCTCAAGGAGCCTCCTGCAGGACAAGACCTCATTTAACCCTCGATGAGGCCGAACCTGCAGGAGGCTGAGCACAGCCGAGCTCCTGGTTAAACTGCTGAAACTGGTACCCCCACACCCACCTTGCAGATGGGAAAGGGGAGGCCTGGAGAGGATCAGGACCTCATGCCAGTCAGGGGCATGCACGGACCTGGGACTGAGACCCCAACGACATTCACCACCCCCCCGAGCCCGTGACCCTTCACTGGGGCATCTATCCTCGAGTGTCTCTTGATAGGGTGTCCTTGCACCCACCTTCTTTCCTCGGGAAGGCACCAGAAACAAGTCCCAGTGTCACTGGGAGCTCACCTCCTCTGCCACTTTGGTGGCTCAGTGGGCCTAAGGGTGGCACAACTGAGAGCAGGCTGATGCCAGCCCTGGGCTGCCCCTGTGCAGCCGGCATGCCTGGCTGTGTGCTGACCACATGGCTCACAGGTATGTCCCACACCCACCCAGAATGCACACCTCGTCCTGGAGCGAAGCCCTGTGGGGCCCTCTTGATGAAACTGGAACCATCCAAGGGACAGGGGCTGGTGTGTGTCCCACCTGGGTGACATCGCCTCATGAGCCCCATTTCCTGCCCACACGCCACTGGTCTGTGCCATGACCTCTCTTCCATCAGCATCAAACACATTTAGACTCCACCGACCTCACATACAAACCACCAAGTTCACCCAAAGCTACCCTAGAGAGAAGTCCACTTACGCCAATTGTAAACTTGAACTTGAATGGTGGCCCCTCAAAGAATGCAGCGCAGTTATCGTCGCTGCCTGTCGCCAGCCGGTATGGCCTGCTCTGCTTGATGTCCACACTGTTGATGACTTTGTTGTGTCCCGTGATCTCACCCACAGAAGAGCCACTGTCCCACAGGAAGACGGCTCCAAACCTTCACCAACGAGAGGGGCCACAGGGAAAACAATCAGCCCCAGGAACCTGGATAACACATGGGCGGCCGGGCGGACAGCGTGGCCCATCTTGTGACCATGCAGGACGCACGCCTGTCTGAAGAGCTCACCCTGAAGGCGCAGCGGTTCTGGCCCTATGCAGCATTTGTCGTGAGCACCAAGAACACATGCCTTTTAGGAGAGACCAGAGGTCCTTCTAGATGTGTCTGCGAGGCCCAGAGCCCACGGGCCTCCCGCATGGAAGGTGCCTTAGAAAGCACCGGCCAGGGGACCCGCTCCGTGGTGCCGTGGGTCTCCTCACTGGGCAGGAAGAGGGAACACAGCACTTACTGCCACCCCTCCTAGGAAGGAGAGGCTGCCTTGCTCTCGGCTGGCATTCAGTGAGGATGTGCTGTTTTGGTTACTACGTGCAATCAAACGCAAAAGGAACTGTTAGGACCACCAAGGAGGACTTGAAATGCTAAGGAAGACCTGACACCTACCATGACAAGGGCTAAAAGGAGCCTCCCCGTGAGGGGTAGAGACCGTGCCTGCCCAGTTCGAATCTGTGAAGGCAGCCGTGGTGCCCCAGAGGGAGCCCTGATCAACCCCCCTGGGCATCAGGCCCTGACTGCAGCAGCCACCAGGGGCCACCTACCCAGTGTCCCTCTGCCCCGTCTCCCGCAGTAGGGGGACCCAGGGTGATGTGCCCAGCTAGGGAGAACACCCACTCTCCCTCGCAGCCAGGTGTGGCCCCGTGTGGCTGCTGGGAAGGACCCCGACCCTGCTCTCGTCTCTCTCTCCCCTTTTCCTGCTGCCTGCAGCCTGCAGTGTGGGCACGAGGGGAGTTCCAGGACTTCAAACACAGAGAGGAGGTGCCTGGGCCCCGAGACAAACCCTGGGGGCTCACCCACTGTGACACGTCACTGAGGCCCACCCTGAAGGAGCCAGTGGCTCGTGCTGGTCACACGTTTGTGAGGAAGGCCCAAGGGCCTGGCACCTATGGGACTTGGCACATACTAGTCCCCGCTGGCACGCTGAGGCCACTGAGGGTGTCCCCTCCCCCCCAGGGACACCGAGGAAGCAGCAAAGCAGGGGACGTGGGCAGGGAGGGGCCGAGGCCAGAGACTCACTTCTCCCTTCCTTCCCCGACCACTGCGATCCTCTTACTGTCTTCCGTCCAAGCAATGTCCTTGATCTTCCCAGCGAAAGGCTGATACTCGTACTTCAAGAGGTGCTCCTTCTGCGTGGTGTCCCAGATCCTCAGCTTCCCAGACACATCTGCAGACACAACGGGGTGGCAGGAGCCACGTCACCACGGGTCCAGGGCCACGTGGGCACAAGGCTGTCTGGGTAGAGGGACATGTTTGTAGGATAACAGTACTTGGCCACTCACGGACCAGAGCCTGCTGGTCCACGAGGACACTACTGGGTCTGTGCCCCTGGCCGGTGACCACTGCATCACAAGGCCACACAGGCAACAGCAAGCCCAGGGATGCAGGTGGCAAACCCAAGGTCTTGAGATGCAGCCTCATTTTATTTCTTCCTTTGTAGGGGATTGAAATGGCTCATGGGCCTCAGGCAACTTCCGTAACACTGGGGGACTAAAGTTCTTCCTTTGCACAATGCGAGCACACCAGGGACACCCGCCTGTCCCACCCAGTCACTGCATTACTAACAGAAGCATGCTAGGACACACATGGGGACCCAAGGGGTGTGCAGATGTACCCCGCTCCCACGCCTCAGGCAGTCAGCGGCCGGCCGCAGCACAAGCCTATAACTCCCAGCTGAGCCGCTGGCGAGACACAGGGCGGGTGCCGGAAGGAGCCACATCACGGACAGAACTGGGGGCAGGCCTTGCAGCCTCTGTCGTGGGTTAGTGGTAACAGTCCTTCCCTACCTGCTACCAGCCTGTCACCAAGTCCCAAGCACAACCCCCCCCATGAGTACTGACCCCCAAACCAGCAGGACAAACAGAGGATTCAACACCAACACTGGAGGCTTAAACCCTCAGCCCCGAGGGGCCCCCCAGGACCCTGGGCCTCTTGGGCACCCAGCGCTAACTCTACAGTGGTCTCTCGAGAGCAGCTTTTGTCCTGTTCAGGGGGGACAAGAGAAGAGAGGCCAGCGCCCGCTCCAGCGAGTCTGAATGGGCCTCATGCCCCCACTGCGGGGTGAGTAACTGTGCCACCCAGAGGGCTGTCACCAAGGTGAGACGCGTCCACAGGCGGAGAGTCTCGGACGAGCCCTCAGCACACCGCAGGCTCTGTGGGGGCCTCTCCCTAGGAGCAAATGCCTGGCACCCACAGGCCAGCTGGGGGGCAGACGGGAGACACCTTCCACGAGAACATCACTAACTGAGGGGCTCCCAGGGGCTCCCGTCCTCTCTGGGCAACGTCTAGGAAGACCGCCTGGCACATCACCCAAGGGGAGTCACAGCGAGGTGACCTGGACCTTGGTTAAGTCCCTTCACTAAACCAACTGGCCAGCAGGGAAACGAAAGGCAGCAGCAGGGGGCAGCGGCATGTGTGCGGGAAGGGCTCGCATGCGCACTTGGCATGCAGTGGGCTGTCCAGGGCTGTACTGCCCACAGCACAAGGCCCAGGGCACCCCACAGCACAGGGGTGAGCCCAGTTTTCCCATCTCCCTGGGCTCAGCACGCGCCGCCTGTGCTGCGTCAGCTCAGGCTCCCTGCTGCACCCCTACCCCCAGTGGCCTATTCCATCAGGTCCTGCTTGCTCATCAATGTCCCAAGTTCCTTTCAGAAGTAGCTGGGGCCAGAACACCACCACAGAGCTGCAGACCGGGCACTCAGGCCCCACCTGACCAGGGCACCCCAGGCAGTCACCCAGCAGCGACAGAGCGCCACGGGCGAGTGCTGGGGGCACAGCGGACAGGCAGCTGCCTGGGGCCTCAAGGACCACAGATAGTGAGCACACATCCGCTCACGCGCCGGCTGCTCCGCAGAGCCGGGGGAGAGTGGCTACGGAGCCAGAGGCCTCGGCTCACAGCAGCCCACAGCCCGAGCAGCGCTCACATCCTTCTCTCCTCTGGGCTCAGGCCCCAGGGTCCTGCTTTCTGAGGGTCACCCGGGAATCAGTGCCTGGGGTGCGAACCCCAACACCTAAATCACCTGAGGAAACCACCACTAGAAAGGGGGCGGCCTGCCCCGGCGGTGGCTCCATGCTGAGAAGCATCACCCCGCAGCACCAGGGGTCCTGCCTGACAGTAGACACATGGACTGCCTCGTTCGGGCTGGAGGCCCAGGCCCTGGCACAGGCTTCCGCACACCACAGGCCTTCCCGAGGGCTGGCGTCCTGTCTAGGAGTGAATGGCAGGCTTCTCGAGGCCCTGGGACCCCCACCCCAGGCAGGCACAGCAGTTGCCAGGCAACGCACGCAGGCACAGCGCTCGATCGGTCTTCTCTTCCTCCTCACGGCAAACTGCACACACACTCACACTGCTTAACTCAGCCCTGGGCTCTTGTCTCTGCAGAACACGTCACCGACTTGGATCTGGACGAAGGACCAGTGCGCTGCAACTGTGGATGTGAGCTCCGCCCAAGGACACCGGTGCCCGTGTGCACCCGAGTCTGCCTGGGCCCCCATTCAACCAGGGCACTGGGAAGAAAGTATCACACTGACCCTGGACTTGTGTGGACTGTCCTCTGTGACCCTCTCTGCGCCAGCCCTCCTCATGGACTCCGCATCAGCACCTGAAGGCCAGCGACGTTTGTCTGGCTGAACACCCTGCCTGGGGACACAGGCCAGGGCAGGGAAGCTTACGCCACGCAGGCAGTGGGGCCTCCCCCGACCCTGCTCTCTGGAGAAGACACTGTCTCACAAGGCCCCAGGGCCAGAAGAAAAAAAAATCCAGAGGGCTAAAGTAAGTCACAGGAGACAAATCAGAGCAGGTCAAACACCAAACCAGTAAGTGCCCACCATGTGCCGGATGCCTGGCCAAGCCCTTCACACACGACCCCGGCTGGCCGGCGCTGTGCTCAGCCAGCAGGCCTGCTGCCTGATGAGCCAGGTGTGGGTGACAGACACTGTGGTCATCGGTCGTCAGGTGCCCACCACACAAGAGCCGGCCTAGGTATCTTACAGGCATCGCCACACGGGACCCTTCACAAACAGACCTGGCAGGTACTAGCAGCCCAGGTACAGCAGAGAAAACAAAGGCCCAGGAAGACAGGTGATTCAAGGAAGGCCGCACAGCTGGGAGGGTGCGCCCTTCAGGGGCAGGCCCGTGCACCGCCGGCCACGCCCGGAGCAAGGGCAGGGTAGACAAAACAGCCACTGCTGTGTGTGAATCCCAGCCCTCCCCCATGGCTGGTTAGTTCCTTCAGCACTTTGGTTCTATCTGTTGCTCTCCGGGGCTTCGGGGACGCCCAGGTCACCTCCTCCCTGGGCTCTCTCCCTGGGGCCCAAGACGGGCTGGGCGCAGGCAAGGCAGACAACAGACACATGCAGAGCGTGTGAATGAACGGGACGCGGGGGTGCAGCAAGTCACTGTAACTGCGCCTCCCTTTCTTACCTGTGAATGGCGGAAGATCTACCTCAAAGGACTGGGTGAATAAAGGCAGCAACACAGGGGAAGATCTCTGCGCCCAGCTGCCCACTGAGCCTGGCTGCAGCATAGGCCCAGACCAAGAATGAGAGGAGCTGACCCAGACGGAGGCCGGCACTGCGCTGGGGACCAGGCAGGAGCAGCAGATAAGGTAGCACGAGACAAAGCCTCGATTCAGAAGCGCCCGTGCGCACACACTCACGAGCTCCAGTAACCCTGATACAGCCGCCTCAAAGGCCTCTGGCCAGCCTCACAGGGCATTTCTGCTGACCTCTGAGGATGGACCAGCTGGCAAGCTGCAAACTAACAGGTAATGGAATGGGGCTTTTTGGTGGCTTTATGCTTTGTCAGCCCCAAGAAACTAATCACATGGGCTCCACCCCCACCCCATCCCTTCAACTGTCCCCCACCCTCCGGAGAAGGGAGCCCGGCCTGGCTCTAAAGCCACCTCGGCCACGCCAAGTGCGTTCACGAGCCACGCGCACACAGGTACCTCCAGAGGCGATGTAGAATCCGCTGGGCGCATACTTGGCCACCACGACTTGATGGGCGTGCTCAGTGTAGATGTCGGCGACGGCTGGGTTCTGCAAGGGGACTCGAGTGAACACAGGCACACAGAAACCACTCCCCTCTCCCGACGGCCAGATTTTAGGGGACAGCGGCACAAAATGGAAGTTGAACGCTTCCTAAAGAAAAGCCCAGAAGCACACCTACCTGCCTAGCTCCGGCGGGTAGGATTCTAGGGAGCTGTAAATCTCTCATCTATTTAATTAGAGAAGTCAAGGTACTTTTCTCTCCTAGGTATTTGTGAAATAGACACATAGAACAGAAGTTTCATTCTTCAAAATCCAGACACAAATTTTCTCCAATTTGTGCGAGCAGCAGCCGATTCTTCATGTCGGAGCTCCACCACTCAGTGGTGCCCCTCCCCCACCCCACTCAGAAGCAGCCCTGTCCCCAACCGCCACTCGGGGCAGGACCCAAGCCGGAGCCTCTGCTTTGAGGCAGGAGAAGAGAGCAGGGCACGGGGCTGGGAGCCTCTCCCCATCAGAACCCTCGGTGGGAAGGCTGGACTCCCAGCCCCTGGCCTGGCACAGACCAAAGGCTTGCTGGACTCTGCAGCAAGACGGGGCTGGCCTTCGAGACCAGAAGCATCTTTACTGTGCGACAGGCAGGTTTTAACACGTGACTCACTGACCGTAAATGGTGGCGCCCACCCCCTACCCCTCATACACACGTGGGCGCACACACACACAGATGCTCTTGATTTGTGTCCATGGCAGTTTGCTTTCGGGAGGGAATAAAGACTCAGCCCCAGCATCCCTGAAACCCGCTGTCAACTTTCTCTGAAAGGCAGCTTCCCACAGACTAAGCTGCTGCAGGTACAAGTAACTGGACCCCCAACAGACCCCCGACCTGTTCTGGCCACCTGGCAGTCCCCCCTCCCCATCTCCTTTCAGGATCAGAGGCCTGCACTCTGCTCAGCCTCCGGCCACAGGAGGCCCACATCCCTCCTCCCCACCAACCACCAGAGCAGCACACCCTGATTTCCAGCCCCATCAACCACCGGCCACCTCCTGCCAATCCCGGCAGCCCCAAGCCCCTCGGCTTGTCCCTCGGCCAGCCCAGTGGCTCCTCTTCCACGAAGCCCCCTGAGATGGCCTGTCCCCTCCTCTGTGCTTCCAAAGCACTCCACACGCCCTGGAGGCAGCCATGACACATGCTACCACCCCCAGCTTCCAACCCTCCTGTGACCTGCTCCACACGCAGTCACCTCCTCAGCCACCATCGCAGTCAGCAATTAGCAGGTGCCCGAGAAATGCCTCTGGAAGGAAATCAGTTTCACATCCTGCTCTTTCACCCCAAGACTTAACACTTATTACTACGTGACTCATAAATTAATTCCTCTCGGAATAAACATTTGCTAATGAAGTTAGAAAGATGTCAGATACCCAAAAAAGATAGTCTGAATGGCAGATAAGGGAATGAAAAGGATTAGAAGCCGGCGCTCAGCACCACCGGTCCTTTGGGAAATGCAAATCAAAACTACAAGGAGTTACCGCTGTGCGCTCACTGGAATGAGTAAAATTAAAGCCTGGTGCCACCGAGCAGCATGCGTGGGGGTGGGGGACGGGACACTGGGGTGTTCCTGCACTGCTGGTGGGAATGAGGGCAGCAGAGAACGGCCGGGCTGGGTATTCATAGCTAAGCACACACTCACCCTGCAGAAACCCAGCAGTCCACACCCAGGCATCGACCCAAGAGAAATAAACACACAAGCCCGCACAAAGTCATGGCCAGTGACTCTTTATCCATAAGGGCCGGAAAATGGAAACCACCCAAAGGTCTCCCGCCAGGAGACGGAGAAGCTGACCCGAGCTGGCAACACGGAGGACCAGCTCCTAGAACCCCCACCACAGGGAGCCCACACCCAGAGCACAGCTCCTTTGACGAAAAATGCCAGAAAAGGCAAAGAAGTGACAGGAAGCAGATCAGTCCCTGCTGGGGGTTGGGGGTGGAGGGAGCCGACTGACTGCAAGGGGCAGAGGGGGCTTGGCAGAATGACTGGAATGTTCTCTGACTGTGGATTATGGGGGTGGTTACAGGACTATACATAGTTCACAAAAACTCAAGTTGTCTGTACTTAAAACGGAGGGCTTCTTCCGGCTACATTACCCCTCAATGAAACTAAGACACTTGGGGTCCATGACATGCCTGCCCGCTCCCGCCCAGAGTAGTCCTTCCGGTTCCCCTGTCCTGCCCCAGACAAGTTCCCTGGGCCACCACAGGCCCACTCTACAGCCCACAGCACCCCGTGAGGGCAGCCACCCACCCACGCTGGCACTCACAGCCTGGTGACTTGCACATGCACCACCCTGCACTGCCTTGAACTGGGTGGGCTCCACGGGGGGCCTTCGGGGAAGGGTGGGTGACAGGAAGAGCAACGGGCGGTGGCCCTGAGAAGTCTGTCCTAAGAATCCCTGTCCCCTCAAAGGGAAGGCATTGGCAAGCACAGGGCAGGGCGTGGGAAACTCCTGAGGTTGCCCCTGGCAGGCTCAGCCCCAGAACTCTGGGCTGGACGAGATGTTCCTCTTCCAAATACAACCAGCCCGAAGGGACAGCGGCCTGCAGGCTGGACAGGACCGCCTGTGTCAGCAGCCACTCCTCCCCACACAGGGAGGCCGGCCACCAGTGGCAGAAGTGACACCTCCCCTGTCCCCAACATATTCTGCCACAGATCAGGCCCATCCCCCAGCAGTGGGTCCAGAGGCACCGGGACTCAGGCCCAGCGCCCTCCCCAAAGCTTCCTGTTGCCTCAGGGACCAGGAAAGCAGGATTGGGGTGAGCAGCTCCCTTGGGGAGTCGGGGAGGGAGGAAAAGCAAACCTGGGTGGGCCAGGAGCACTGCTGCTGGGCGAGGGGCCCCTGCCCTGGGCCTTCCTTCCGGCACTGCACCGCCTAGCTCTGGCAGTCAGAGACCTCAGGCAGGAGAAAGCCTGGCACCAAGGCCCTGGGGGCACCATGAAGATGTGAGCAGGGGCTGACAGGGCCGCCAAAACTTCTGGCTGCCTTGCCTGCACCCCAGCCCCGCCCCATCTTCTAACAGCGCCCAAGTCCACCTCCTCCTTCCACCCCAACTAGATTCCACCCAGTTCTTCCTGCCCGCCCCCCAACTGGCCCAGGACCCTGATCTCTACCTGCCAACAATCCACCGTGGTCACCGAGTCCCCCATTCCTGCCTTGGAAACCCTTCCTTCAGCAGCTAGGAGGCCTGACCCCAGCTCTGTCCCACAAGGTGTCCCCCTGCTGAACTCAGGGCTTGACTGGAGGCAAGACACAGAAGACACTATTCGAGAGGAGTCACAAATGTGACAAGACTCAGGACCATGGGCCACCCCACTGCACGTCTGCGGGAACAAGGGGAGGGTGGTCCCCTTCCCGCTTCCCAGCACCATGGCCCCCCACAGCGCTGTTGGAAGGCAGGTTCAGGACCCAACCTCAGACCGTCCCTGTCCGCCCCCCCATCCTGTGCAGAGGGCCCTCCCATGGGCAGCACACCCAACAGACCCCTGGGGACCTTTCCCAGCCCAGGAGAGCCACTCACATACACTGTGCACCAGCAGTGTTGACCCGAGCTGCCCCTGCGCCCCCAAGCTCTTTTGCATTCCTGTCTGGGTGCAGAGCTAGGGCCAGAGGTCACCACAGCAGTTTACCCATAAGGTTGGGTGATGGCCCTCTGTTGGGTGGGGCAGGTGGCACAGGAAGGGACAGCGTTCACAACCCAACCAGAAATATGACCACCTCTCCACTGGCTTCACGTGGGAGGCTGCAGTCTTCTCTTTTTCCTGCAAGAAGGCTTTGACGTCCCCATCCACCCAGCGGGAGTACAGGACAGCGCAGAGAGGATGCAAGCCAAACTCCTCCCAGCCTCGATGGACAGGCGATTCCCTCTAGATGCCCCCCTCCCTGGGGCCTCTGCCTCCACCTTCTTACTGGAGAACTCACACTCACCCCTGAAACCCAACCCGAAAGTACCCTTTCTCCAGAAGCCTCCCTTGTTGCTCTGTGGCACCGATGCGTCTTCCCTCTTGTCCCCAAACAGGCCTGGACACCCCTTCTAAAGCGCTTAACCTAGTGTTTTAGAATCCACCCAGCAGGGTTCTTCCAAGGCCATGATTGACATCCTAGGCTAGATTACTAAGGGGGTGGGGCAAAATGGCCGGAGAAGCACTGATTTCAACCTTGGGCACTGTGGCCATAGGCAGAGCTCAGTGAGAGGGGGGCTGGCCGTGGAGGGGCCCCAAGAAGCAAGGCCTGGCTGTACCAGCTGAGAAGCACTTGCTAAGTAGTATATACATCCTTGTCAGCTTCTTAACTGGTCACCCTGCGACAAATCTCAGATACAAAAGAATCTAATCCTTCTACCACAGACTTCATGACCGGCTGGGTAGCTTTTTAATGGTGCTGGTGCCCTTTGGACCAGGGCTGGGCTCCGTGGTAGGACTGCTTGACACCCACTGCCAGAGCCCTGCACCCATCCTGTGGAGCCCTCTTGCCAACCATGCTCCACATGCTGGCACCACCGACCCTCTAGGTGTCTTCCCCGGGCCTGCAGGCGCTCGGAGCCTCCCGTGCTGAGTGCCCCGCGGCTTCACTGCTTTCTCTGCGTCCGCCCAGGCTCCAGAGTTCCCGAGTTGGCTTTCCCTGCTAAACAGCGAGCACCGAGGACGGCTCTAACGGGCTCTGCCTGGAGCAGTGTGAGGTGCGATCTGAGGCCAGATGGAGGCCTTATCAGCCACAGCGAGGGAGGGCAGAGGAGCAACCTGGTCTGACACAGTCCAGTGCGGTGCACAGAGCAGGCCCAGGTGCTGTTTGTGTTTCTGCAGTCCAGGAGGGGGTGGTAGCTTGGAAGAGGATGGAAGAGGAAGTAGTGAAAATGTGTTAGACTCTGAAGTTACTCTGAATGTAGCATCAGTAGGACTCCTCGAAGAGTTAAACATGGTGTGGGAGAGAGGGGTGGAATCGAGCCCAAGGCCTGGGGGACCGCACTGCTATCCCGGGGGAAGGACACATGGGAAACCCAAATGTGGTCTGGGCACACTGAGGCTGAGATGCTAATCAGATGCTCCACGTCCAGTCCCACCTCCCTTTCCCGCCCCTTCTCCATGCACTGAGCCTGTCCTCCAACCAGCCGTCTTCCCCAGTCCCTGCATGTTGACGAGGACTCTGGTCTTCTCCAGAGCACCTGCCCTCCTGATAGTCGCACCAGCGGCCCGTCACACAAGGGCCCCTGTGCCTGGTTTACACCCAGAACATGGAGGAACACCTCAGCACCATCCTGTCCTGTCCTGGCCCTGCAGAAACTTACAAACAACTAGGAAGTAAAAGCAAATGCATCCTCAAAGGAGAACAGTTAACTTGGGGGTGGTGGTTAAAGTAAAGACCGGCACGGATTTCCCAAGTCAGGGGCCGCCTCTTGCAATGGGGGTGGTCATCCGTGGCTGTGAGCAGCTTCTCCACGGGAACCAGCTCCAGTTCTTGGCTGCCTTCACCAACTGAGCCTGATGCTCTTAGAGCCCTGGGCCCACTGTGCGGTTGAAGGAGGTTTGGCAGTATAACGACTGTTCACGGTACCAGATGCAGTAGGTACTTCGAGTGAGGTCGGTGTCTGGAAGTGAGTGCCGACAGCCACAACACGTGCCTGCCTTGCTAGGGGCAAGCCCGAGGGGTCCACAGTCTGCACCCCTGAGCTGCTTTCGCCCACTTCATTTGCTGAACTGCAAGTGACTATCTACGTAAGGCCATCTCAACTCTTCTCAAAATTTCAGGCCCTCAGTCTGGAGCTCTCTGGATCATTGCAATCGAAGTCCTTGGTGATACTTCCCCCAGTTCTGAGTGAGACCAGATCAGCTTTCTAAGAATCTATGTGAGTAGTAGACTAGCTGTTAGCACCTTGAAAGCACATTCACACCCACCCACCCCCTCACTTCAGGTGCCCAGCAACCCTGGGCAGAAACCGCTAAACAGATCTCCCATTTTCCAGCAGAGAAACAGCAGTGGCTGGATTCACCGGAGGTGGGGTGGGGGTGGGGGTGGGGGTGGGGGACCAGCAGCACCTCGACCCTGAAGAGGCTCCACTTTTACAGACAAGGAAACCGAGGCCCACAGACGCCCTTCATTCCCTCAGCCAGCTGAGGTTCCTGAAGGCAAGCACGCCTGATCAGTGACAATCCCAACCTATGGAGCACAGTTACTCACCAGAGATGTGAAGCAGACACCCCTGGTGAAAGCAAAAATCACCCACCTACGTACTGTGTAAAAGGCCTGAGCCTGGCTGAGGAGAAGCCCCTCCAGCCCTAAATGGTCCTGCTTGCATCTCTAGCTTCCACCCCCCACCCCCAGCATCACTCAAACTGAGTTAGGGAGAAGAAAGATCTCAGTGTGCCATCCTGCCAGTGAGGAGAATGACAAGCAGACTGGGTCATTTCAATCATCACAGAGCAGTGCAGAAATACGCAAGGATTTCCCAAGGAACTGGCTCTTGAAGCATTCTCAGCCTGGGGACAGGAGGCCCGCTTCCACGGGTGGTTCATGGGAATTAACTGGTTTCTGATTTGGCACCAGGGCTCAGATTCGTAAGGGGAAGATGAGGCTTCAGTGCAGAGGCCTGGGTATGGGTAGGGGCTCAGCCGTGCCGGGAGACCCTGGGTGTGTTAACGGTGATGAAGCACAAGTGCCCATTCACCAAGTGCTGGGTGAATGCCAGTCATGCTGGGCTGGAGGGCCACCTCATCTCCTTCAGCTGGGCAGGGCAGCCAGGGGAAGTGGGGGGAGCCTCATCTCATCTCCATTTCACAGAAGAGGAAAATGGGGCTCAGAGAGGCCTAAGTCACCACCCCAACGTCAAGCAGCAGCTGATGGGCCTGTGTCACCCCCAACTCCAGAGCCCTTATGCTTATGGGAACCACTACGGGCCTCAGTTTCCCCATGAAGAGAACCGGTTCTGAACAAGCTTGAAACAGTCTTCCAGAGCTTTCTGAGGTGTGGCCCCATGGCTGAGGGGCGTGGTGTCCTCTCCTTCCCAAGCCACCGGTCCGGGAAGGAAAGGGTAGAAGGGGAAGGAGAATTAACCACGAGCTCCGTTGCTCAGGACTGAACCGGCGCCTGGTGGGGGGAAGGGGATACTTACATCGATGTTCCTCAGAATAACACACTTCCCATTGGTGTAAAGAAAATTATTGCCTTTAGGGTCGCCGCCGATGATTTTGGAGACGCCCCTCTCCACTTGCGGGAGGCTGGCGAACACCTTCTCTGCAGAGACACAAACGCAGCAGCGCACGTTAAGGAGCGCCCCGCCTCGGTCCCCTGCTGGCTGAGGACGGAGGGGAGAAGAGCAGGGGCTCAGGACCGGTCTTAGCCGGTCACCTGTTGCCTCCACGGGAGGGGCGGACGCCACTTTGAAGGAGCGTAGGGGACCGTGTGACTTCCTGGTCCACTATCCCCTCCAGGCCCTTCGGGGACGTGGGGGCTCCACAGGGCCCGGCCCGCAGCTCCAACTTTGGGGCCCCCGAGATCGATGTCGCACCGGAGGGCGGCAAGGCGCTCGCGAGCCTGCGCCCGCACCCCCCCTCGCGCCCGTGGACCCCACCGAGCCGCCCACGCCCCACCGATGGCCGAGGGGGTCTGGTAGCGCGGGCGTTCACCCCAGGGGCACCGGGCCGCGGCACTTACTGATCTCGTACGGCATCCTCGCCCACTTGTTAACGCCCCGCGCTCGCCGCGACCCTCAGGGGCTGCCCGCGCTGGGAATCAGACCTGGCCGAGGCCGAGCCGGGGAAATGGACCGAAGGCGGCGCCGGGCGTGCCGGACGCAGAGGGGGCGGTCCGAGGCCGGGGCTCCAAGGTCTGCTCGCGCCCTGCCCTGCGCGCAGCCGCTGCGGACGCGCCGAACCCGGAAGCGCGGCCCCGCGCGCGGCTCGCCCCCAGCTTTGACCATATATAGTCAAGCGCTCAGCTAGGCGCAGCGGCCCCGGCGAGCCTGCGCGGACCCGGCCGCGCCCCTCCTCCTCCACGGCCCCCGCCCGGAGGCCCCGCCTCCGGAAGTGGCGTCACCCGGAGGACCTATGAAAAGGTGGCGCGAGCAGTGTTTCTGGTCAGAATGTTCTTGGGTGCGGGTGGGTAAGGGTGGTGCTGTTGGTTTTTGGGAAGGGAAGTTGGCCTGTGCAAGGCTGGTCTTTGGGGGCGCTGAAAGCTTCAGCGCGTGGAGGGGAGGGAGTCTGGGAAAGTCCTTCATGCCTACGCGTAGCGGCCGTTCCAGAGCCGTTAGCTTCCGGCCCTGTCGGCGCCCTGTGTTTGCAGAAGCTGCCAGGTGTCCGCTGGGGTTTTGCAAGCGTAGTGCTTTTTCTTTTCTTTAAAAAAAAAAATCATGGGTGAATGGGAATGCCCTTCACTCAAAAACAGTTGCAGGTGCAGAAACTTGAGGGGTGTCCTATGCTGACTGGGCCCGAGCTTTCTCGTAACTTAAAAAGCTAAGAAGCCAACAAGAGCGCGCCGGGTGGGGGAGGGGTGTAGGTTCTAAGAAACTCAGGGTTTTCTTTCCTCATCAAGAAAGCAGAAGGGGAATTTCATTTTATAAGATCAAAGCAGCGGCTCGGAGGAGGAAAGCAAGGGTTTTGAAGTGTTACTTTGAGCCTCACCTTTCGGTTTGTCGGGATGGGGGGGGCGGGTACTTCCCCCCCCCAGTTGAGGGGAAGGGTTCTGTGAGTATACGTAAAGTACCTGCTTGTACTTACGTGTTTTGTTTTAGTTCAAGCTTTAAACGTTTGAACGACTCTAGACTTACTGTGTCTAATGGGAAATTCTGTTGACTGTTTTTCAAAAACTGTATCCAGGTTAATCCTGTTTTGCCTCCTTGGCTGTTATGCAGAATCAGGTTGTGAAGGCTCACCTGGGTTAGTTACTGCAGGTGTGTCCCTAGGCTCCCTTCCCCAGCTTTCATCTGTCCTCCAGGTAGCCGCCTGGGTGTTTCCTCTAGCTTGAAAACAAATTTCACTCTTCCCTAGTTGAAGACCTACAGGAACTCCAAGTCTCAGAGTAAAAGCTGAAAGTCCTGGAATGGCCTGCTGGGCCCTCTGGGGTGGGTCTCGGGAATTCTCAGGCTCCATCTGCACTGTCTGCTCTCTACTGTACACTCCCTCCTTGCTTTTCTCCCCTAACCTGACCTTGGCTAGCAGAAAATATCCTAGTTGTTCCTGCCCCAGGGCCTCTATATCTGTTCTTTACCTTGAATTACTTGTCCAAAAAGTACTGAAATGTTCAAGTCACCTACCCCTGACTACTTTAAACTTCAACTTTCCACCCTTGCAAACACTTTTGATACTCCCATCCCTGACTTTCCGTCTGGAATAGATCCCTAGCACATTGTAGATGCTCACATGGATGACCTAACACCCCAAATGCAAGTCAGACAGTAGAGGTGAAGGTCGCTTTGTGAACTGAATGACCCTGGAAATGTCTTGGTACAAAATGGGATTCTTCCAGCAGAAACACAAACCACAAGTGAGGGCTGTTAACTATCCTGAGAAGCCAGGATTCAATGGTCAGACCTTAATGGGACTGGGGTTTAGAGCAGGTTTGACAATTGAAGTTCATCCCAAGGGCATTTATGTGATCGTAGGGGCATAAAACTAAGGCACCAACCTCAAGCTGCTGCAAGCTGATGACACTTATGTAGGTGCATAAAAAGCCTTGTTGGACTTAGCATTGTTCAATGTGAGACTATAAAGCAAACTTGGGTAAAACACTTCCAGGTACCTGGTAGGGTGCTAGGCTCTATGGAAGTCCTGTGTTGGTCTGGGTGCTCCTAAGCTGGGAGGGGGAGGGGTGCCAATTGTGATAGAAATCATGAGTGTCTACAAAACAACGTGCCTGGCAGGCAGTTGCTGGGGTTGAAAAGCGAGGGCACAAGGCGCCATTCCCCTGGTTCCCCTGCGGGGTGATCTCCGTTTGGTGGGCTCAGTAACACCAGGGTGGAGTCCAGAGTACTGTGGTTCCAGGACTTTTCCTTGGGTTTGCCTTCTCCTCACCCATACCTTCTTTAACGTAATCTGACACAGCATGCCCTTGGCCTTCAGTGGGGACTTGAAAGGTCCCTACCCCAGTGGTTCTCCGTGTCAGCCCAGGACTTCTGAGCATCATCTCACTTGTGTAACCAGCTGTCTCCCTGGTATCCAGGCAGGGATATGTGAGGCCAGTCCCTTCGACTGAAGTCTCAAGGTAGACCAAAGCATGTGTTACGTTCACTCCTGCTCCTGCTGGGTGCATCGGCCCGCCTCCCCTCTGCCTGGTAAACATCACAGGAACGGGACCACATGTTTTTCTGATAGTTAGCCAAAGGCTTGCCAAGTGAGCCAAATGAAGCTGCTGATTGTTGTCCTGGAGGGAATGAGCAAGGAGAGCATGGCCTGAACTTGCTCTGAATTCCAAAGTGTAAATTAGTGTGTTTGGAAAACGTGCTATTAGGGCACCTCCTTAACTCTTTCCTCGAAGAAAAGCCCGAGACTGGCTTCGGATAAACTGGTTGCAGTCACGTGAACTGGGTAACTTGGACGAAACCCTTAGAATTGGCTCCGGGTGTGTGTAGGAGGCCTTCCGACTTCCCCTCGCTGGAGTGAGATGGGTTTCAGGTCAGTTCCGCTGAAAGCTTTGTAGTAAACGAGGGCTGGGGATGTGTGTTTCTACGGGAACTCACCCTAGTGCACGCTTCGCCTCAGCCCTGTTTCCTCTCCTGTAAGTGGGAATATACCCAAGAGACGGGTTTGGGCCCCTGCTCTCAGAAACTTCAGGAAGGAACAGAGAAAGGGATGGGACAGGAGTTCCGAACTTCTCTCCAAGGCCCATACACCTACTTGTGCACCTGCAACCCCACATTCTCATGTCCAGGCTCAGGCAACTGCTCATTCCTGTTCCAGTGTCGGGCCCCCGTACAAAGGGCTCTGCGCAGGGAGCAACAGGGGGTGAAGTGGGCATTCCCCTCTTCAGGTGCTCTCAGGGGGACTAGTCCACATCCCGGGAGGGCAGGGCCCTGCCCCGTCTAGGAGTCTGTCTTCTTGGATCCTTCCCTGTAGCTCGGGTATGCCACACTCAAGGGGCTGTCTCTGAAGTGTGTCTGGAACAGATCCCCCACCCCTGCAGCCAGCCAGCCTGGGTGCCACGTCTTCTCCAGTGCTCACCAAAAGCAGCCCCTGACAACTACCCCGATCAGATCAAGGGTCCATTCATGGTCGTCTTAGTGACAAAGGGAGGCTAGAGGCAAAGTCACCTGGGGCTCACCTAGCCACACAGTACCTGCCTGGTGATTCTGGAATGCTGGGGTGGGGCTCTGGGCCTTCCTACTAGAAGAGAGATCTATTGAGGGCGGCTGGGTCGTCACCCCAAAAGCTCTCCACTGCTCTTGTCCTCTGGGCTTTGTCAGAAGACTAATAACACAAAACCCTAACCCGCCTTTATAAACCTATACAACAGGGCTAACCTCTGGGTGTGAATTCCAAGGCCAAGAGCAGGAAGTATGTCCAACCCTGAGTGTAGATGTATCGCTGGGTCGCTTCGTGGGCCTCTCAGCTGAAAACAAGCAGTGTTGTGTTTAATGAGGTCCACTGGGTGGCATGCTTTGTAAGCAGGTGGATGTGTAACGTGTGTAACCCATGCTTGCGTTGAGCCTCAGGTGTGTCCCCACTTGAGGAGGTAATCGGCAGGAGATGGACCTGAGAAAACTCAGGATGACGGCATAGCTTCAGACCAGTCTTAACCACCCAGGGACCAGATCCTCAAGTTTTGCTGACCTGTTTATTTCTTTATAACCGTTACTTCATAGGCAGGTAAACCTGTTATCTGATCCCTCTGAGGTCAGGGTGTGAGGGTTAACTGGCTGCCATCAGCAACCCTGGTTTCAGAGACCTGGACCTAAGCCTGTGTTGCGTGCTATGGGCCCCCTCCTCGTCTCCCCTCTCCTCGTCTCTCCTCTCCCACAGAGGGGCCAGGGTCTGGGCCACTCACCCCGGTCCCCTGCCTCTTATTTTGCACAAAGAATTCCAGTGAGTTCAGTCATGCGGTTTTTGTCCTCTTCCATCCGACGTGTTCCACTTAGCATAATACCCTGAGGATCCACCCATGTTGTTGCAAATAACAGACAAAACAAACTCCTAAATACAGATGGCAGAATGGTGGTTACCAGGGGGAAAGGGAGGGGGTGAGAAGGGTGGATTGGGTAAAGGGGGTCAAATATATATGATAATGGAATGATACTAGACTACTAACCAAGGTTACTTCAATAAACTTTAGAATTTTCTCACCTCAGAAAACCTCCCATGAGCTGTGAAATGAACACGTGCGTTCCTGCTGCCTGAGCCCCTGAGCGTCTGTGAACCAAATGCTCCCTCTTTAAGAGGCACCAGCCGTAGTGGGTTAAGACCCACCCTGCTCCCGTGTAACCTTGTTTTAACTAATTGAGTGGTGGCCCGAGGGACAGGTGGTGGTCTTGTCCTCAGCCTCCCCGAGGAAGGGACCCTTTCTAGAACAGGAGACATATCCGGCCAAGCACCTTGGGAGACGTGCTCTCTTGGGTCAGGTTATGATCTGCTCAAGTTCAAAAGCTGGGGTGCGACCAGGATTCACGCTCAAATCTGCCTTCAGAGCCCAAGCTGTTCTTGTTAACATGTGAGAAGGGGCTGAACCTTTTTGCCAGTCTTAGTTGTGTTCTTGAACAGGCAACTTAATCTTGTTCTAGTAAATAGTAGAATGACTGTTAGGTGGGATAGATAGCAAACCAAGGCAGAGGGGAGGAGAGAGGCACGTCTCGCCCATTAATCCAGCATTCCTGAACCTGGTCTGATAAGATTGCCAGGAGTTCTGAACATCACAAGGCAAAACGTCATGTTCTCCCCCAGCTACTCCCCAGAGCAGGAGGAGGGGGAGCCCTTAAAATTCCATATGTATCATTTGCACTGGCTGGAAAAGAGCCTTTCAAACTGCGTTCATCCCAAGGTCTGGAAGGGGAGGCGGAGGGGGAACCTAGAAGCTGGCCACAGGCATAAAGCCCCCAAACTCCCAATAGTCAGTGCACTCATACAGGCTGGGTACCTGCTCCCCGCTTTGTGCTCAAGTGTATTGTCGAAACTTGCAGCCTCATTTCCTGGCCATCTTGCAGTGCTGTGTGGTGGGGTCAGGCCTGAGGGTCATGCTGGTGCCCTTGCCGATGCCCTGGAGCCTGGGGTCAAGGGCTCTCGCAGAAAGATCCTGGTGGAAGCCCAGGCCTGCCTTTGCTTTCTGGTTTCGTCAGCACGTGCATCTTTCTCAGTGTTGCAGGCTTGGAGAACTTCTGGATTTCCACATACTCAGCACAGGGGCATGTTCAGACTCCAGCTCTGCAGAGCTGACTCCAGCCCCTTTCCCAGTAACTGAGGATCTCGGTGTCCAACAACTCTGGAAATTCACCCACACCACCGCCTCTAGCTCCAAATCCTCTCCACACTCCTGGTCTTCTGTGGTCCACTTCTCTGAAATGTGAGCAGAGGGCCCAGGTCCTTTGCCCCAAGAACAGAAAACCCTGGGCGGGGATATTTTGGTCTAGGGGGTTCTTGCCTGTTTGCTTCCATGGAGACCGGAATGTCGATTTACCTGGACACACTGGTTTCTGCCTTCTGTCCGTCGGGGAGCAGTGATCTTACCGGCAGATTGGCCCCGGGAACTGGCCCGGCAGAGTTGAGTCCTCAGGTCTGCTCCCTCCTGACGGCCACATGTTTCTTTGTAGACACCCCAACCCCAAAGCCGGGGGAGCCTGGTGTTGCCATGACCTGCATGTGGCTGGACAGCTGTTTGCTAGGGCTGCTGTAACTCAGTACCGCAAGCTTGGCTTCAGCGACAGGCTGTCCTGGGGTCAGGGCAGCAGCAGAGTTGGTGCCTTTGGCAGGTTATGAGGAAGAACCAGTTTTGAGTCTCCCTCAGCTTCTAGGGGCTTGCTGGCCATCTGGCTTATGAAAGCATCACCCCAACCTCTGCCCATGTCCACAGGACGTTCCCCCTGAGTGTGCCTGTGAACCCAGTCCCTTCTTTGTAGAGACACCAGCCATATTGGATTAGGTCCGACGCTACTCCAGCGTGACCCTATCTTAACTAAGGACATTGGCAGGGACCCTAGCTCTCTACACAAGGTCCTGTTCTGAAGTGCTGTGTATCGGGACTTGAATGTGGGGAATACAACTCAACCCATGGGGCTTGCCTTTCTTCCCTACCTGCCGTCCTCTTAATGCCTTGGAGGGAAAGGACTCAAGACATTTGAGTTTGCAGACACTCACTTTGACAGAAGCACTTTATAAATTTGCCACCCATTCTGGGGTGCCTGCTTTTGGGGAAAACCCCAAATCAAGGCACAACGTGAGAATACAGGCAGGCATCCTATCAAAGGCTCACCAAGAAGTGGTTATAAAGCAGCTACTCCCCAGCCCACCCCCAGATCTAGTCCTGTTCTAAAATGGTCAAGTGCAGTGGGTTAGCACAAACAGCCTCTTTAAAATAGCCACTGGAACACCTTTGTTAATCGGGGGGCTGCTGGGCTCCGGTGCTGCCTGTGGGGCTGTGGGCATGCCTCCTCTGAGGCTGTCAAGTGCACCTGCATAGGGCTGAGACCTGCTCTGCCTGGACACCCCTGCTTTTATCCAGGCCTGCAGAAGCCCCAGGCCCCGACCCCATGGCGTTGTTGCGATGCAGACAACTGGAGTTGTAGGGTGTTTATTTTCAAACCAGTACAAAGAGATGGCAGAGGTGTGCGGTAGGAGGCACATGAGCTGAGACTGTTAACAGATGAAGTAGCACCACTAACATACATTTGGGGACAGTTGGCATCTGGTTTTAATTTTAAAGAAGGTTCCTGCAGTCTTATTCGGGGCATGTCCGTCCCGGGGACGCCCTAAATATCTCTTCTCAGGGAGCTGGTATGTCTGTGTCCTGAGGGATTCCCCCAAGTGGGTGCTGCAGAAGTGGCCACAGATTTTACAGACACATGGGGGGGAGGGTCCTTGGGAGGCTTCCTCCCGCAGGGCAGAGGTGACGAAGGTCAGGCAGCGTGATCTGTGCACATCAGCCATGCACCCGGTTTCTACCTGGGGTGTGGTGGTGACAGAGTCAATGATCCTTAGTCTCTGCATCGCAAGGAGTCAGCGGGGAGAGGTGTTTCCCAGGAGGGGTGGTGCCAAGATGAATGTTCAGTGGGTCCTTGTAACGGCTAAAGCTTGGAAACCGCCAATGTTCGATCCCAGGCCACGCTGGTACTGAGTTAGGCATTGGGTGGGGGTCAGCTCATTGCTTCAGCTGTGGTTGACAAGAGCCTCCCTTGGGTGCCCTCCACTGCCCCGCCCTCCACTGCCCCATAGCGCATTTTCGGACCATAAGATACACCTAGGTTTTAGAGGAGGAAAATAGGAAACTATTTTTGAAGGAAAAATTTAAAATCTCTAAAAACATGAATAACATGTTTCACCAATGTAAATGTAAATAGAACTCAACAGCATTAACAATCATTATTACTGACTTTAAGCTTTTTAAGTGCAGAAACTCCTCTAATCAGGAAACTCCAAGAACCCCTCATCACTGCTGTCCACATTTAGGAAGCTCAGTTCCTCACCCTGTTCAGAGGATGTCATCTCCAGAGCCGTCTAAGGCATTGCTGATGCCACATGTTTTGAAAGACCTCACAATGGTTTCACCCTTAACTGACTGCATGAGGTTTTCACCCACTTGCAAACTTGAGTCATCATGGGCCTCTTCATTTGTCCAGTTGGTGTCAGGTCATGATCTCCACCAGCCATCCATCTGTTCTACTCTTCTGTCATGAAAACTTTAAATGGCTTGTTGATAGAAACACCCAAAGGTTGGAACTGGCTGGCACGCCCCCCAGGAATTACGGCTTGGATGGGTTTTCTCTTCTTTAAATCCTTTTTGTGGCTTCAGTGATGTGGGCCCTAAACTGGTCCAGCACTAATGGAGCAGGTTTTTTTCAGAAGCCCTCCAGGACGTTTGGACCACGCTTTTTCTATCCATGTCTTCAGGCCATTTTTGTCCATCCTTCATCATGAACATGGACAATAACTCTGCCTGGGATTGTCTCTTTTGGTATGTTTTTTCTCTTGAAAATCAGCATTGGTGGCAGTTCGGTGCCATCTGCACAGCAGGACAACATGACTGTGTAATGGGTTTTATTATGCCCTGAGGTTTTCAGTTATGGTTTGGGCACCTTGCACATCAACAGTCTTGTTTGGTGGAACATCAGAGGTTAACGGGACTTCATCCATGTCTCAATCTGGCTTATTTCAAATCCATTTTTTCTTTCTTGCGTCCAGTACAAATCTGTGAAAAGACACAATCTTGGGTTCATGTTCCACAGGCATCTTTCGTGCACTCCTAGCTCTGGTGTGCACAGCAAGGCCACATCCCTTCATAAATCTGTGGCACCACGATGGTGACCCAGTGACATCCTCAATGCCTTTCTCTGCAGGAAGACATTGGCTTCACATACGATCATTTCTGTAGGCGCTGAAAAGCCATTGTTCCTGTGACGTGTGATCCACTTTCATTTCCGCTTCTGTGGCCCTTTTGCTGCACGCCCACGAAAAGTTTCATTTTGTCCATTTTTTGCAGTTAATTCTCCTGTTTCCTCCATTCTCGTATCATTTTTTTTTTTGGTTGGAGGTGGCTCAGTGTCTCCACTGCTGTTGCCATGTTTCTTGGTGTACTTCACTACCTCCAGTTTAAAAGGGATTTTACATGAAATCCTTCTCTGCTTTGACATCATCCCACAATTATGGTACTTGGAGTATCATCCTTGACCGTGGGGAAGTGAAGCCAACACATCCCCAGGCAGTGTCGGCCCCCTGTGGATACGCGAGGCCCTCCTGCAGCCTTGTTCATCTCGGGGAGTGCCTCTCCCCCAGGGTGCATGGTGCTCCCTCCCAGCCACCAGTGGCCCGGAGACTGGTGATGGTCACGTGTCCTGTTCAAGAGAAAAAGGTTGCCCCTGCTCCAGCCCAGAAATTTCGAAGGACTCTGATTCAGGAGAGGACAGCTGCACTGAGAGCAGCTCTGAAAGTGGCTGATGGGGGGGAACTGGGAGAGCCCTCTGCTGAGGGCACCCCCACTCAGGAGTTGATTAGAATGGAGCCTCACTGTGAACACTGCGATGCTGAAAATAAACACAGCAAGAGACCCCCAGACTTCTTTCCAGGGGACAGTTTTTACTGGAGCTGGACTCGGAATTTATGCGAGTGCACAGAAACTGGCAGAGAAGTTAGCAGAAACGCTGACATCAAGTACTGCGTTTTGTTGGGAGCACATACGCAGACCCGGAGGTCAAGGCCTGGGTTGTCGGGAGACTCTTGTTTGATGTCGAATGTGACCTGACCTCTCACCTCCACTGAGTTTCCCCATTTCCTCTTCCTGGGTCACCATGACGCCAAACTGGCATGCAAAGTTCTGGGGTCCCATTAGAATGTGCTGGGGAGCGTTCTGTGAGCTGTCCCCTGTGGGAGGCCCGTTATTCAAAGTGGAGGGAGGTTACACCACCACCAGGCTGTAATTCTGTACAAAGTCACCGACCAGAATCCGTCCTGGCCTTTTCGCGTGTACGTAGTAACCAGTAACAACCCCTTCATTCAGGACATTTTCACGTCTGTAAGCAAAATCGACAAGCCTTCTGTTTGCCAGAAGCCATTGCAGAGTGGGGAGAAATAGACTGATTGGTGAACCCAAACCCGGTATCACCCTGGGGGAAATTGAATTGATGGATTGTCCACTTTTAAAAAGTTGTATCGAAGCTTATTTGGAGCAACCCACAGTTTACTGTTGGTCGAAGTGGATTCCAAGATCATATGGAAAGCGAAACAGACCTTGACTGGGTTCACGATGATAACAGAACATTTCAAAAAGCAGCACAAGAGGCAACAGGCGATGTGGACTGCTGAGGGAGGGGCCTTTGGGTCGAGGATGAAGCTGGCTGACGCTTCAGGTGGAGCAGACCCGCCCTTGCGGGAAGCTGGGGAAGGAGTGACTGAAAACTGCAGTTGCCAAGCTGGACTTGGGTGTTAGCCTTGATGTTAGCTTTCCCCGAGAGGAAAGAGATACAACTAGTACATGGAAGATGCTGCAGAATGGCCAGGAAAGGGGCAGCACAACGCCACAGTCCTGAATTTGTGTAACTGCTTGAAAGGCATCTCAGTTGAAATCCAAGATGAGCTAGAGGGCTTCTCGTGGGCGATGTAGAAAGGGGAAGATGACCTGGCAAAGGCAGCCCCGGGAACTTGTATCTGCAAAACAGCATTTCAGCTGGTCCTTGGACTCGATGAGACTTTGAACTTCAGTCTCTGGAAGCAGCTTCTCGACAGCCAGCCATTCTATAGCTCACACTACCTAGGGGCAAAGAGTGTGAACTTCTGGAAAACTTAAACAGTTCTATAACACCACAACTTGCCCCTTTGTGGCACCTCCCGCTCACACCCTCCCACCTGCTCCCCGACCCAGACGGAATATTACAAAGGGCGCTTGAAGTGACTCAGCTCAGGCAGGTGAGAAATGTGGTAACTTTGTTTTTGGAGTCTTTAGACTATGAAATTCATATCAGTGCTTGAAACACTTTTAACAGTTAAATGATGGTGTACTTGAACTTGCACCAATTTCATTTGACATCGTATTATTAATAATGAAGACAGGTTCCCCTTTTACAGTAGCTTCCATGCAGGCACACATGCCTCTGGGTGCAGCGTATCTTTTTATGTGGGATATAATTTCTGTATCTCACGACTAACGTATCTGACTAGCAATCTGTTAAACCTCTAATCCCACAATGTTCCCGGGTCCTAGAGCGAAGGAAGGAAGGTCCTCCTCTCCCACCACGGCGCCGAAGCGCACGCTCAGGGGCGATCTCCTCGCCTTACTGGCCGTGTTCGGCACGATCCATTGTCGGAGTTGTGCGATTTCATCAGCCTTCTGAAACCGCTGGGCCAGACACCATTGCACCACTTGACTTTCACCCTGGATCACGAACTCTGGGAGGGAAAACCCACTCAGAAACCAGCTCAGCGGAACGAGGGGAGACTGGCGCATCTCCTTGGAGACGTGCCCCAGGGACTAATGGGTCCCACTGGTGAAATGTCTCCTCTTCTGAATGTGATACTGTCACTCTCCCAGAATCGTGCATGTGGTGATTACCATTTTGGGTATGTTTTGTTTACTTATTTGAAGATGCTATAAATTGCCACTAGTTTTGTGTACATTAGCTGGAGAGTAAAATAAATCTCAGTGAATTAATCAGAGATACACTTTACTGTTTCACCCGTGGAGAACAAATTCACCTTGTAGGGAACTTTAATTGTCTGGGGTCCTGTGGAATTCAACCCAGTGTCACTTTAATGAGTTGTTTAAACATTGTACTGTATGATAGGAAACCTATGGGATTTTAACATTCAGAAGTGTAAAAACTACTTTAAAGGACTCACATCTTTCAATGTTGATTTTTGAAGTTTCTCAAAGCATAATTTCAGAGGTGAAAAGCCCAGCCTATCAGGGTGCTACTTCAGTTACGTGGACTGTCAGTCCTGCCCACCTGTCAGAGGAGGGGACAGGCAGTGTTGCCTGCCCGGCACGCACACCGAGAGGGCAGACACCCAGGGGAAGCCCTCCGGGGCCTGGCATTGTCCGACTCTGGTGTGCTGGGGAAGCGGCACAATCTAGCTACGGCCGGTGTACGGGACAAGCGTTTCTGCAGATGCGTGAGCGGCACCTCGTGGTGCTCTGGAGCCGTGGGCCGTGTCTCCTTCCCTCACGTGAGGAGGGGGTTCCTGTTCTGCAGGATAAACTACTCAAGTGCAAATGTGAAAGGAAGTGCATGTGTGAAGGTAAAGATTTCTGTGTCCTACAGGACTTTGGGCTGACACCTGGCAGCTACGTCGACTAGTTTAGCTGGTGAAGACTGGCCCCTCGTGTAGGTCTCCCATGTGGGACTGAGGCTTCGCTGGAGCCATTGTGGCTGATGTCTCCGCCTTTTCCTGCACCCAGGGCTGGATAGCACTGGATAGCACTAGTGTGGCTGATTTCTCCCCACTCTGTTGTCGCCGTCTCACTGTCTATCACTGTGCTGTCCTTTCTCAGCGTCTTCACTCTTCGGCGTAGTCCATGGCTTTGCAGCCCAGCCTGGCTGGGTCACAGTGTGCAGACCTGCGGTCGTGGCAGCTCGCACCCTTCGGTCTGGCAAAGCGACAAGCTAAGACTTCCTGCTTGCCTTGCTTCTCAGCTCTATCAGCAAGCCCCAGTACTAACAGGGTTTTAGACATTTTAACTTCATCTTGGAGTTTCAGTTCTTAGTTTCTGACCCTGCTTCTGCCCAAGCCTGGGCGGTGGCGGCTGGCTGCACTGCCCACAAGCGGGGCCAGCCCATGTTCTTCCCTTTGTGACGGTGTGTGATGCATCGTTCCTCAAATGCATGACGCCATCTGGTGCTGTGAGGGTCTCCCCATACTCCAGACCACCTGTATCCAACATACAGGCCACCCCTCTCCATGAAGACGTGGGTGTCCAGCCCTGGATTTTCCCCAGAGATGTCTCTTTCCCCAAGGCCCATTCCTTTGTCTCTGGCTGGCTCACCTGCCAGGTGTTCCTACGCACAGACCCAGGGAAAGGCTCCAGGACCGAAACTCCAAGATGAAGTTAAAATGTCTAAAATGGAGGGCAGAGAAAGACCCAAGAGACAGGCCTCTCAGTCCGGCAACGAACCGGTCCTTGAGGGAAACTTACAAGGTGTGTCCTGGGTGACTGCAAGAGGAAGGGGCTCCTACAGTGCTCGGCAGACACCCAAAATTGGCATTAGGGTACGGGGGGTGGTCGTCAGCAGTCCCAGTCCCTGAATGCTACCAGGCCTGGGAAATGACGTGCTGCCCAGGTCAGGAGCCAGCACTTGGTGGGAGGCGGGAGGGGTGCTGGTCTGTCAGAAGGAATGCGAAGATCGGTCTGTAAGAGGGGCTTGCACAAGCAACCGCGTTCTGGCCCGGATGCACCGGCAGCCATGTTACAGAATGATCTCTCCTCGAGTACCTTCTGTCTTGCATTGTCCCCACTTGATAAAAACTATCTGGATTTGGAGAGCATAGCTGACTCTGACTCAACTGGACAGGAAGAGCTGTCTCAACCCTAGTCCAAGTTGAAGAGGACTTAGAGTCCCCAAGGTACTTCCCTAAAGCTATGTCTGAATGGGTAGCTTTTTCCATGGGTAGCTTGTTAATGACACTAATGAGGTAAATTAGGCTTTGTGTTATGGGACTCCGCTGGGCTTGTAGTGCTAGGATAGTACGTAAACTTTAGTATTGAGAAATAAGCTTGAGACTTAAGCAGGATAGCTTGGCTCTAAAAATGTGAAGGGGACCCCCCAAACACCAGAATTATCTTCTGGAGGGCAGGCCCCTTGTAGGACAGGCTTCCCCCATCAGGTGAGTGTTGTAGGAACCCATCTGTATCAGTGGACCCGCTGGCGTTGTTGTGAGAGGCTGCGTTTGGCTCCAGGAACTTGTTTTGAAGACTCTTCAACGCATGTGCCTGTTTCATGATGGGTGTTTACAAGCGCACCTTTCCACACTGCACTGAGGGTTCAGCAGTTTGGGAACAAAAATGGTGTGACTCCATGACCCGCCCTCCCTAGTTCCTGCCTCTCACCTTGAGGGACTTGCATTTTCCTAGGTGGAAAAGTCCTCAAAGGGAAATGTTTTGCCGATGAGGAAGATGTGAAACAAAAATGGCAGAAGCACTAAAAGGCATCAAAGCAAGTTCAAAAACTTTTGAGCAGTGGAAATCAACGTCTCGATAGGTGTGTTGCCTCAAATGGAGAGAACTTTCAAGATTACTGAAGTTTAAATCTGTAAGAATAAATACACAATGTTTATCAATTCCATTATCCAAGGTCGTAGCTGATGCTTTGGACCACAGTGCACACCTGACTCATGGGACTGAGGTAGACTGGGCCTTCTCACTAGTTACCTGTTCAGTTCCAGGTGGGCCCAGCGCCGTCTGAGCCCCAGTTGTCCCTCACACCACTGTCAGGCCGAGTTCAACTGCTGGGGGCCTCAGAGGCTGACTCCGCCCTGGCAGGGATTTCATCCTGCGAATGAAAAAAAAATTTTTTTTTTGGTGGGGGGAGGGCAGTAAAAGATGGCGATCTATGCTAGAAGGCTCCAGCTGGATTTGAAAAGAGGCATCGTCTTATTGCATTAAGCCATTGTCTGCACACCCCCGTCTGAGCAGAGCTTCTGTACTCGGGTCTGGGGAGGCTGGGAGGCCAGGACGCAACGACAGGGTCTGTGGCTCAAAGAGCCCAGCTGGCTCCCTCGCACGGACCCACCTCTCCGTGGTGCCTCCAGTTAGCCGCCTCTTGCTGGGGCCATGTTCCGTGGGGAAACGCAGACCTGATCAGACTCACCAGTGCTGGGAGAGGGGAGCAGAGTCTCCAGGGGTTGACCCTGTGGGTCGCAGGGACTGAACATGGAGTTTACCCAGAGAAACCTGCTCAGCAAGGCAGAGCCGGCCCCCTTCCAGAGCCTTCTCCTAGTGAGCCGGAGCAGGTGGGCGGACCCGGAGCGTGGGGGCTCCACCCTGGAGTGCCAGCCTGCCCCTACGCAGGGTTTCCGCAAGTGCCGGCCCGGCCCCTTACTTCGGAGCATTTAGTTGGAGCATTTAGTTCGACACAGCTGCCCTTTGAACTCAAACTCTGTGTTCCCTTTCCGGGCCTAGGCCCTAGCCCATGGAAGAGGAGCCCCGTGGGCCGGGATACACGAAGTGTGTCCCCTTGCAGCCTGAGGAGCCACTGGCCGAACCTGCCGCCTCATGCTGCTCCTGCGTGGCCACCCTGCCTCGTTCCTGCAACTCAGATTTAGTTCCCCTTTTCCCTTTAACGTGTGCCGCTTCCCTAGAAGATGTGTTCCCTAGAAAAGATTACGATCTGAGGGTCACAGGGTGCCCGGGGTCTCCAGGGTGGGGTTGAAACCAAAACGTTCAACTTCCACGTCTGCTGCTGTGATCCCCCAGGACCGCCAGGTGGTGCCAGAGGACGCCCCCAGCCAGCTGCCAGCCTGGAAACGAGGAATCATAGGTTCTGTCCAGGACTCGCTGGAGAGTGAGTTTTGAGACTTCAGTGGGGCCTCTTTCCTCTGCCTGCTGACCACCGTTGCCCTCGTTGTCTTCCCTCAGAGCAATCCACATTCGGTGAGTCATCTCACCCCAGCTTCCCGACCAAGCTCACCTACCTCTTCAAACTTGGTGCTTCCATGCCTGCAGGGCTCTCCTGAAGAGCAGGGGCATCTGGACCTCTCGCAGGCCCCTCCCTCCCTCCCTCCCAAGGTAGGGCCTGCACATCAAAGAGGGTAAACTTCCGTCTCAACAAAATCCTGTATCGCATGATATGGGACTCACGTGGTCTCAGGTACCAGTTTTTGCCTCGGAGACTTTGATTTGATTAGACGTGAGCAGGAACGTCACTGGGGAACGACGCTTTAAGAATGTACCTTGGCTGGGGCAGAAATAAACCTGTTACACAGCAGCAGGCAGGTGCCCAGTAATCCAATTCAAAACGCCTGCCCTGCAAACGGCAGTGATTCCTGCGGCAACAGGCTCTGCCTTGCAGTTTGACTCTGTCTCTGAGGATTCAGTGAACAGAGAGAAGTACACAGCCCTGGTTTCAGGACTAGCAGTCAGGGTCGTGGATGGCCATTGCTGGTTACCTGACAGTCTAACGCTTTTATCAACACCTGTTTTGCACACACAGAACCTTGGTAACATGGCCAGTGGCCCATTTCAATTGCTAGGTTCACCGGGCGGTCTGCAAGTGGTTCTTCTCCCCACACGTCCCTTACTGTGGCTGACTCAGCCCTGGACCTGGTGCGGAAGGAGGAGGCTGAGCGCTGACCCACCTGCTGGGTGCGGGTACAGGCTCTGGAATGAGCACCTTGCTCACACTGGTGACATCCAGGAAAAGTACCCTGACTGCATGACGAATACCCCCACTGCGGTGCCCTCACCCGAAGTGTCCCACACAGTGGTTGAGCCTGACACCACGCTCTCTGTCCCTCGGCTGGCAGAGAAGACTGGCAAGACCTACTGCGCTGATGACGAGGCCCTCTGACTTGTGCTCCACACCCTCTCTCTGACCACGCTAATCAGGATGCTGAACTCCACCCTGGGGACTTCTTGAGGGAGGGGCTTCATGACCCCTCAGCTCCCCTCTCCTTTAAGTTCTGGAGGAAGTAACTGGTAAAGGACCATACCGAGTCTGTCATGGAAAGCTCTTGAGAGATTCATGCCCAGTGGTATGGTCATGGGCTGGGTGGCAGGTGGTGGTGGGGAAGGCTTTGTTGTAGCAAGGCTGCCAAAGAACAGGAGACGCGTATCTCGGTCCTGTAGGCACAGGGGCGGTTCAAACCTCGGAAGCTGCCTGCCTCCGATGACCAAAGAAAGTCCTGGCTTGTTCTCTCTCCACAGCACCAGGGTTGTCCAGTGCGGGGTGGCGCTCTCCCTTCTCTCTGCCGTTCCCTTACGCACCGGGCTGGAGAAAGAGGGCTGCCATGACTGCAGACAAATTTCTCCCCAATTCCCTAGGTTTTCCTAGGTCCTTACGGAAAAGTATTGGTCAACATAGGCTCACGGTGAAGATCAAAGAGCGGCCAAACCTCGCACTGCGCTCTAGACTCTGAATGAGAAGCCGGGCACACAATGAGACTGGAGGTCCCTCCTCCGCTGGGGGAGGCTGGGGGCGGCTGGGGGTGGTTCTCCGAGTTTTCTCAACTTGGTTTCTGTAGCACAGGCCCTCCTCTTCCCTGCGGGACTGTGCTGCCCCCCGGTGGCCCCAGGCTGAACAGAGTCCGGCTCTCCCCCAGGTCTGTTTCGTGAGCGTCCATACACAAGCTTGTTCTCAGGAGCCCCCCAAACCCAGCAGAGTGCCTGGCCTGAGGCGGGTGATAGCAGGCCAAGAGATTTCAATCATTTTATTTTAAAGAAGTGTGTATTAACTCTTTATCCTTGGATATATAATTGTTTTTTGCCCTGGCAGGGTAGCTCAGGTGGTCAGAGCATTGTTTCGTCATGCTGAGGTCGCAGGTCTGATCCCTAGTCCGGGTGTCACTGACGCACTGGGGGTTCTGCCTGGCACTGCCCTCCAGGCAAAGGTTCCCGAGGCAAAGGTTTGGTGATAAAAGAAAGGTGTCTGCACTCAAAGGCAGTTACTTAAGCCTATCAAGTCACAGCTTTAATCACTCAAGCCTATCAATTAAGGCTAAATTCTAACACCCGAGTTCTATCTTTCTGTTTCTAGTTATCTTGTTTCTATAGGGTTAGTTTACACACTAAAAACAACACAATATACAAAAAGTACACAACTTTGGAAGAATGGCAGCCCTCTTTACTTCCATTGGCTCTGGAGGTGCTCAGCTTCTCAGCCAATCCCCCCCTAGACGCCCACAGCTGCCTCGGGAACCCCTCCCACGGCCGCTCCCTCCTCCTCCCCAGTGATCTGAGTTATCCTAATCAGATCTCTCTGTATCCCGGGCCCAGAGATCAATCAACCAATGATTTGACTGGGTAGGTGAAAACACAAATTGGTCTCTTTTTGAAACCAATACAATGGACTTTTTGGTTTCTGTAAGAATGCTCTATGCCCTTGTTTTATCAGGCACCTTTTATGTGCTGTGCACAGTACTGGCTGTGTCTGGAAATGGCTGTGTCTGAGTCTGGAAATGGCTGTTCTCTGAACGAGAACACGAGCATCTCATTCTACATCTTTGGCATCACCGCACAAAAGTGGTGCAGTTGAGGAAAAGGTAGCTTGGTTGGGGCAACGTCGCCCCCCATTGAGGACCACTGAGCCAAGTCTTTCCCAGGAACATTAAGACAGAGCTTCACAGGCGGTCTCCGCTGATCAGACAAGGGGTGGGGTGTCGAATGCTGGTGAACTGAAATTTCCATTGATCCCAGAAAGTTGGGGAGAGTTTGGATGCCCTTAGTCAAAGGGTAGGGGAGTTCCTCAAGAGAGCGGGCTCTCTACCTCCTTGGACAGGTTCCCTAAATTCAGTTCACACGTGATTCTCCCCTGACCCCTCTCGCTTTGGGAAATCCCTCTGTCTCTTGAGTTCTGTCCTGCCGACTGGGACCCAGAGTCATCGTGTGCTCGCGGTATATGCCGACACGCGCTCCTAGTCCCCAAGGACAGAGCTCAGACTCACTTCTGTGCGGTGCTGTGAGGTCGTACTCAGCTTGGCTGCCGATGCTGAGTGAGAAACACCTTTGTTCTGTCGATGCCACATGGTGTGCACCCCCAGGGGTGGCAGAGACGACTGCCCCTGACCACAACCGCCGCGCTGCTCACAGCTGTTCCTTAATAACTCGTGAGCATACTCAGGACGTTGATGGAGACTTGGATTCTCAACTCCTGGTTTGATGTCTTAGAAAACTATGGTTAATGGTGCAAAAACACATGTTTCCCCCTGACTTCCACCATGGGCCACTGTACAGTCATTCTTAAACACCCAGATGTTTTTCTCAGGCCGTAAGTCGGAAATCCCAAATACCTGATTCATCCTGATCCCCCAAATCCTTGCCCATGCTGGAAGGACCAGATGAAAAAAAAGGGGGGGACCCACAGTTTTGGGGGCAGGTGGACATGGGAGATCTTTGTCCTCAAAGACAATTCTGCTAGGCGGGTTGGTCCAGGGTCCTACAGTGCTGCAGGCAAAGCCCAGGGCCCATAGGAAGTAGGTATGGCTAGGTGAGTGGTGCAGCTGTGGGGTCTAGGGACCTGGGCAGCAGGCTGGCTCATGGGAGTGAAAGCTTCACAGGCTTGCAGGACCAGAGCGGGGCGAGGAAGCTGTCGGCGGGGCCTTTGCTTTGTCAGTGATGGACCAGGCTGCATGGAACAGGTGGACCATTGAATAATGATGCCCCGTGACCAAGGTGAAAGTTGGTGACTTTGTGATGTGTTCCAATGAGGTTTTGTTTTGGTGTTGAAGACAGTCCAGTGAGACAAAGGTATGGGGGGGGCAGAGTTCAGAAAGTCTCCAATGAAATTGGTGCAGTTTTTCATTGCTCTGAATGTCTTCAAGACTCAATTCTCTCTTGTGTGAGCTTGTTCCTCTTGTAGTCTGGCTTAAACCTGAGGGCTAGCCCACACGTCAGTCTCCCTCCCTGAAACTGGTGCCCACGGCCTCGTACTTCCTGGGGCTTTGGACTGCCTCCCTTGGCTGTGTTCCTGCTCTCCGCAGGCCAGGGGGCCTGCTTGTTTGCCCAGCTTGAGGAATACTTGTTCGTGATACAAGGACCTGTGGGGGGTGACGGAGAAGGAGCTCTGTGAGGTTTGTGATTGTTCTGTAACAGATCAGAGGCCTGCCAAGCACGGGGGACTGTTTTCCACGTGCGTATCTCTTGCAGGAAGTGAGCATCCTTTGGTTCCCCCCCCTTATATTCCTTTACCATGCTAGGCGCTCAACCAGGACAAGGCAGGTCACTCCAGGGGAATGTGAGTGGAGTGCAGTGGTCCCTGAGTACTCGTTGTCAGTTTGTTCCGGAATCCGTGAGGAGTGCCGAAACTGACGCCCACCGAATTTTTCCCATAAGATTTAATATAATTAGAAATAGAGGTGGTTTTGTAATACAGAACCTTAACACTAAACAGATGTGAGTAGGAAAAGCAATTAATTACGTAAAACTAAAACTCCACTCCACCTGTACTGAGAAGAGTCCGGGCACAATGGGATGGTGGGGAGGTGGAGGCGGCGAGGGCCAACCGCCGGAAGAGGAGTCCTCTTCGGAGACAATTTCGGGCACTGCTTGGGGGTTCCTCCTGTTTTTGTCTCTTGGCTTCATGGCACACTGTTGAAGACTCTAATTTAGGGAGTTTCACTAAAAACCTATCAAGAGAAACTTGTTTTTATCTGTTTCAAAATGTTTGAGTGTGACATGGTCTGTTCGTTAGAGGCCCACATCTTTGCTCGCCAGAGCTTTGTCTGGGGGACGCTTTTCCCCGGAGTTGGGGACTTCAACCCATTTTCCACCCGTTCCTTCCATCAGTGCAGTGGGCGCTTCCTCTCCCCTCCTCCTCCTCCTCACCGGAAGGCATTCCCTCAGCCACTGGCTGCTGCTCCTTCTGAAGTTCCAGCAGCCCCTCCAGGCTCAGCTCTGCTCCTTGCTCCCCCGCTAACTCTTCGACATCCTCATCACTGACCTGCAGGCCCGGGGACTTGCCCAGAGACACAGTATGCCCCACGGTGGGGCTACCAGGGTCATCCTCAAAGCCTCCGAAGTCCCTTGGAGGTACAGCTTCTGGCCACGATTTCCTTCCAGGCAGAGTTCATAGTCTTGAAATAGACTTCATGCCAGGCCTCATCCAGGAGAGTAACACAGTGGAGGATATTAAAATGGTCCTTCCTGGGTTCTCTAAATGTCAGCTGGGCATCCCAGCTTACATCAAAACATCTCTGGGAAAGGACCACCATACAGGGTTTTCGTAAAGTTGGAAATGACCTGCTGGTCCCCGGGCTGGGGCAGGGAGTTCCCGGCTGTGAACGGGGCTCCTCCAGCAGGCGGTCTGCCCAGCCTGGGGGAGCAGGGGCGCTGCCCGTGACTAACAGCCTCACGGGCGCTTCGTTTCCTGTGAAGACGTTTTCACACCGGGACCTCCAGCTTCGTTCGTCCACTCTGTAAGGAACTGCCTCGCCACCCGAGCGTCAGTACCGGCCCTCCACATCACACTCGCTTTTCATCACGTTCCCTCTCCAGAAAACTCCAGGATGTCACTGAGATGCACCAGCAGGGCCGTGGGTTCTCACTCCCCACGAGCGTTCCCACGCAGCAACAGAGCTGGCCCGCCCTTCCCCGGCCAGCAGTGCCTTCTCTTGAGGGATGTAGGTTCCCCGAGGCATTTTCTTCCAGAACAGACCAAAGCCGACCCGGTCTCTACATTCTCCCCAGTCTCGGTGACACAGCTTTCGGCAGCTCCTTTGTCGGCACTGGGAGTGCCGGCTCTTTTTCAGGTTTATCGAGCCGTCCCTGTCTGGCTCTGCACACTTCAGTGCCCCGCCACTTGTCCGGCTTGTCTTTGAACAGGTCGGCGTGCAACCGCCCAGTTTTCTCGCCGACTACTACTGCAGATGTGCTGTTCCCTGCCAACTGATTTTCATTAATCCAGATGTGAGGCCATTTCTCAGCCTCTTCCAATGTCTGTGACTGTCGCTTGCTCACAGACGTAACACTTTCAGCAACACTTGCCGCTTTAGTCACTTCCTCCCTCCCCACTGTCGTCGAGATCATTGTTCTCGCATCTCGAACGTAAGAGTGGTGTCGGTCAACACTCGCACTTAGCTACAGTCTTTTTCCTTCCGATCCTGGTTCTTACTGCCTTTTAGGCCTGGTGGCTTTGCTCTTTCTTGACCTTTGTCTGACCCGTGACTAGCACTTAAAATGCACAAAATACCAGACAGTAGCGATGAGTATGTGGGGGTGCTGCATTGTTCGTGAGCTACTGTGAGACTGATGTGTCACCCCCCGTTTCTCTGCAAGAGAGGGGTGCCAAGTGGCGAGCGAGCGACAACTGGAACATTTTCTCCTGCGTGGTGACGGCATGACTCATACATGTGCGATCAACCCTGAGCAAGCACTGGGAGCTGCATTTTTTCCTCATCAAAATGCAACGAGTGCCCCTCTTCTCTCTGGCCCTCGCTAACTTCTAGGTCCTAGGCAGAACGAATGACCAGAACCCCTGGCAGGTCCTGTCGCCTAAGAAGGGGAGGGCCCAGTGACTTTACAAACACAGACTTCTTTCAGGGTGACTTGTGTGCGGTGTCACTTGGTGTCCCGAGCTAGTTTCGGAGGGAACATGGAATCACGTGGCCCCAGGCAGCTGCTTTGTCTTCAGCTTCTTCCCCTTATTCCCTGTGACGAAAGCTGTTTTCTAACGCAATCGTGAGTCGGCAGCCTCACTGCTCTTGCACCCTGGGGCCGTTCCGAACTAAAACGAGGGAGACTTGTCGGTCTAACGACCAACATGGCTACTAAGTGATGAACGAGAAGGGAGTTTAAACAGTTTGCTGGACAAAGGCATGATTTCATCACGCTCCTCAGAACAGCATGTGACTTAAGGTTCTCATGTGTTTCTGGAGTTTCCCATGTAATATTTTGGACCATGGTGCAGCCTCAACAGCTCCTCAGGCAGGGTGGATCTCGGTGATGCAGGCACCGAGAGCTTATGGGCAAAGGACACTTTATCGTGGGGAAAACCAGTGAGTGCTGGGAGAATGCAGGCCCTGGCCCTGGCCCTGGCCCTGGCTACAGGGGGGAAGTCACTGGGACAGCACGCCTCACTGTGGCTTATTTGCCATCCTGGGTAAGGGAGTTCCCGGTCTGGGGGAGGCCTGCTTGCCACGATGCGGGTAGGGGTGGAGGCAGGAGTCCGAGAGGGCTGCTCAGCTCTGGGTCCTCTGTCTTTCGGCTAGACCACGCCCATCTAGCTACTGGGTCTGGAGGCAGCCCTCATCTGCAAGGGGGGCTCCAGAGGTTTTTCACAGCTGGAGGGACTTGCAAAAGATTAAGGTTGTGAACTTTTCTACCAAAGCACACCCCTAAAATCAGAGCCTTGACCCCAAGGACTCTGCAGATGGTCCCCAGTGAGAGGAGCAGAGTCTGGGGACAGGGAACCAGGGATGGAGAAGCTGACACATATGTGTGCACTCAGGTGGTTGCTGAGGCCATGGGGACTTGATTTCTTAAACTTCCAGAGCATTTAGGACGCTTCGGTTTTCCATCTGCAATGGATCCACAGGGAGAGTGTGTACCCATTGTCTCCCTCCCTTCTGCGGTGCAGTGGGAATGCTAACGCTGCCCAGCCGCTCTGGGCTCCCAGCTCTGCCCGGAGGGCGGGCTTCTGTCCATGCCCTGCACTGACTGCAGCCCCCTGGGTGCTGTGGCTGGACCGCAGGTCCCTCTGTGCTCACAGCCCAGAACCCAGGATTTTCTGTCCAGGTGACCAGCCCAGAGAGAATATTCTTTTTCCCCTGGATAATTTCTTTGAACTTGAGGACAAGGTGGCCATGCCAGGAATGAAGAGCCTCAAACTGATACTTACCTGGGTGTAGTATTGGTGAACCCGGGGCATCTGAGGAGGCCATTCCACGCGTTTGACGTGATCTGCTCAGAACACCCACCCTGTCACTGTATTCTTCAATAATGAAGACTGACCCTCAGGACTGAGTCCTTGTCTAGAGACATAAGTGACCGTGAAACTTCAGAGGATGGCCCATTTTCCTGGCATGAGATTGCCAGCTTTCACCATCAAGAGGGGCCTTTAAAATTGCTATTGGTCTGTGCAGGGTAGACGCTTGAAGTTTGGTTCCTTGAATGCGCTGTGCCTGGGAGTCAGACCCCTCTTGCGCCCCTGCTCCCACTGGAGGGAGACCTCATCTTCTGGAAGCAGGGGGAGGGGCTGCCCAGCTTGCCACCAGCTGCGATTAGATGGGCTTCTGATGAATGGATTCTTAACACTTATCCTGCTTCAAGTTGTAAGCATTCAATCACTGGGTCCTGGGCTGTCTGAGTTACCTAGGCACCAGCATCACAGCAGAAAGGCCCTGGTGAGATTATCTCAGTTTTAAAACAAAGGGCTAATCATTTTGGTTGTATCCTCAGTGTATCATCTGTGGCTTTTTTAAACTAAAGTTGATAAAGGTCAGAGGAGCGATAGAATTACCTTATTAAAGTGCAACCTAGTATTTGGGGCTGATGCAATGGGATGTGTTTGCGGAGTTCTGCACGGAAAACGCTTGGGTCTTCTTGGGCCAGACTCGCCTGATGTGTCATCCACTGGCCAATCAATGCAGATTTGGGTAAAATTATCCTGCTAGTCAGAATTATTTAGTAGGTGGACGTGAGTAACTAAATGGTAGATGTTGCCAAGAAGTTTTCTCATGAAATTCCCCTGCTAGAAGCCTAACATTAGCCTTGAGTTGCAGGATACAAATAAATGACTGGTTCTCGTTGGTGTTGCCCCAAGAAAAACTGGGCCACAAGGTGGGGCTCTTCAAGGATGGGGTGAACCAGAGCAGGTGCAGGAATCTCCGTGGACCACAGAAAACACAATTACCAGGGGCAGGAGTTTTCTCTTGCAGTCAGATAAGGTCCATTCTATATTTCCTCAATCGTTTGGCTTGCCCTTGGTGGGTGGCTTACTTACTGCATCCCAGGTTTCTCTTGCTCCTTCCTAGAATGTCTTTCGCACAGTCTTGTCTTGCCCAAAGGTAAAAACAGGCCACATTTGGTCGTCAAGTTGTGTGGTGGTAACACACAATAGGCTGCACTGCTGACTGGGACCTGTATTACCTGACGGCTGGGGCTTTTGTTGTTCCTGTGGTTGTGGGAAGATGAATGGCTACCCATAATCCCTCAGCCAAATGTCAAAACTTGAGGTTGTATCTTAAGACATTTTTCAGCCTACCATGGCCTCAGTTCATGCATGGGGAGAGATTTGTCTCATCTGCCCTGGCATTCCAGGGCTGCAGTGTGCCGATGACTGTGACCTTGGCTATAGAGGCTGTGAAGAGGGGCAAGTTAAGCTGCTCACTCATATTCATGCATCATCCTTTGTTTCTACAAAGAGATGCATTTCTCAGCAGGACTGTTACTCCCTCTCTCACAGGCAGTAAACTAGCTAAAGTGCCCAGCGGAACCTGTCCTGCCCTTGACCCCATTGTAGATCCCCAGGGTGGTGTTTCTGCGTGAAAGGCTCCTGCTATAGAGAAACACCTACTAGCCCAGAGATCTTAGGAAACCCCCCAGTCCTCTATTACTATAAGTAACTAAAAACGACAAAGAGCACATTTACTGGGTATTCATTAGCACATACAGTAAATAACCTTTATGTTTATTCCCAGAATCGGTACTTTAACATGACATACAAAGTGAGGAGCTAAAATGCTCTGTTTATCAGAAGAAACTTGTCTGTTTAGCTGCCAACTTCATCCCTGGGTCTTGGGTGAAAGAGTTCTGTGGACTCCCACATGCTTCCCAGGGACTATGTGGGGTCTGGCGGTCAAGTCCAAAGGGCTTGTGTGCCAGGCTATGTTGTCCAGGGATGATTGTCTAGCCAGCTTCCTTTGAACCAGTCCTGCCAGGGAGAAACCAGTGCGTGAGGACGAACCACAACTCAGCGTAGCTGTGCTTGAATGACAAGATGATCTCGCAGATAGCTTCTGAGTCCGATGGCAAACAATGCTCAGACCTCGGTGGTCTACAACAGGAAGTCTTCATTCTTTTCCCCCCTCATTTTCTGGAAGTGTTCATTCTCATCCTCAAAGGCCTCGGGTTGGTGGGGGGCAGCTCTATTCATGTGCACTCCTCTGAGATCCAAATTATGTATATGACCAGTTTCTGCTGAGCGTTTCCAAACAGGTGCTCTGTGGGGTCTGCCCTGGTGTTCAGCATGCTCTTTAGGAGTGAATAGTCAGATGACATGAAGTGGTCAGACTTTGAACGGGGAGGAACTTGGTGGTCTTGTTCCACAAGAGAGGAGCTACATCCAAAAGAAGTGTTTAGGTGTGAAGCTATTCTAGAAATGACCCTCATTCTTGCTCACTGTGGTGCTCAGTTTTTGCAATTTGCCTGGCCAGGAAAATGCCTCCTCTTCACTTCAAGTGCATTGTGGCTAGGTACAGGTGTGCTCCATTTGGAGTAAACCGAAATCCAATCACTTGTATATTAACCCAGGAACAGGTGCCTGACTGCTTAACCGTGCCAATGAACTGCTTTCACGCCTCTTACTGGAGGGATCCTGAGGAAGGGACATTCAGAGAAAACAGTTTTTCACACCGTCACATCCACCACAACTTGCTCATCCTCTGAGACGTGAATAGCTATGCCACCTTTTCTTCAGGAATGGTTAGCAGAGCAGGCCCAGCCTGCCTGAGTTCATGTTCATTCTACTCATTCTGGCATTTCTTTCCATGAAGCAATAAACTAGAGACCCATTGAAGGGACCGTAGATTCAAGGGATAAGCTATCCCATCTCTGTGTTTGATGAGGAAGTCATAGGTAAGATGGGGGATCTTGAATTCCATCCTGTTTCGTGCCACAGCTGGTCTGGTCAAGGATGGGAAAATCGGACGAGAAGAGGGTATTGTCACCTCAGTTATCTCAGTTTTTATTTATCTAGAAGTGTCTTAATTTTCTTTTTTTTTTTGGATAATAGTTTTATTGGATAAAGAATTCTTGCTTGAAGGTCTTTCAACATTTTTGTTTCTATTGCCTCTTGTGCCCAATGATTTCTGATGGGAAATCAGCGGTAATCTTACATGGGATCCCTTGTGTGTGATGAGTCATTTTTCTCTTAGTGCTTTTAAGATTCTCAGTCTTTCAACAGTTAAATGTGTTTAGCTGTAGGTATCTTTGAGTTTATACTCTTTGAAGTTTTTTGATCTTCTTGGGTGTATTGTAAATGTGTGTAATCAAATTTGGAATGTTTACATACATTCCTTCAATTCTTTCTGCTCTTTTCTCTGTCCTCTCCTTGGACTACCATTATGTACATACTGTTATGTGCTTGGTGGTGTCCCACGGGTGTCTGAGGCTCTGTTCACCTTTATTCTGTTCCTCAGACTATAATCTCAGTTTATTTTCAAGTTGACTGATTCATTCTTCTGCAAGCTCATATCTGCTAATGAGTCCTTCAAGTAACTTTGTTATTATATTGAATTTGTATTTGTTAGTATATTTCAACTCCAGAATTTCCAAGTTTTAAAAAAAACTCTATTGATATTCTCTACTTGATGAGACATTGTTCTCATACTTTTCTTTAGTTCTTTACTATTTTGAAGACATCTAAGATAGCTAATTTGTTTTCTGTATAGTGAGTATACCATCAAGACTTCCTCAGGGATAGTGTCTACTCACTGAAGTTTTCCTCATGCATGGGTCTGTTTTTAATATGCCTCAAATTTTTTTGTCAAACTAGATGAATTCTCAGCAACTATGGAGATTAGATTCCTCTACCCCCAGCATTACTTGATTGTTGTTTGTGACTTTTCTAACTAATTCTATAAAGTCATTATTCTTTACTATTTTCAGCCACTGAGCTCTGCTGAGTTATCTCAATAATCACCTAAAGATTGGGTAGCTATTTTCTTATAGTTTGGAACAATAAGTCTCTTAATTGTGGGTAAAGAGTTCTGAGTGTGTTGGGGTACATCTTTAATTATCTGGCAGTTTTAACTCTGCCTTTGTCCTTACTATCTACTCTAAGAGATGCAAGGTCATCAAGAAGTATGAGGTTGAAGCTTTGAGATTGGAGCTTTCTTGGGTCTTTCCTGGGGGAAAGACCATGTACACAACCATGCACATGTACTTGTGACGTGGACACTGGCCCGCAGTGCCCGTGGCATTGTGGATGAGATACGAGACAAATTTGCATGGACTACCAAGTCCTGTGGAGGAAAACAGATGGCACAGCTACTCTCTCAAGGGGAGAGCACCATGGAGTGCCCTACCCACTCTCTCAAGAGGAGGGCACCTCAACCCTGCCTTTGACAGGCTTTTATTGGCTTTCAATTTGCACAGGGATACAGGTAAAGCTCATTAATCATTGTCAGACAGTAAGGATCAAACAATAGATAGCATACGAAGAACTAGGAGAGCCTATTCTGAGTCAGGGGCTATTAGCTAAAGGGCTACAAAACTTTGGGAAACAAACTCATATCCTGCTTGGACCTTTATCATTTAATTGAGAGCATTCTTATCAAAGCAAGTTTCACAGGATTTTATGCATTCTTTCTTAGGCCTGATCTCCCAGGGAACCTGCCCTTTCCAGCACAGGGCTGCACTGCCCTCTATCATTGTTTCAGGCTTACGTCAGGCAGGGGAAGTAAGGCAGCCAAGAGATTAGGACACTCCTCACAGATAGAATGAGGACTCAGGCTATGTCGAAGTCGAGGGGTGAGGATCCATCACCCCCTTTTGCTATTGCCCCCCAAGTCCTTCCCTGGGGGTTCCCCATGATTGTGCCTGTCTTAGGTCATTCCTCCCTTGAGGAATCTTACCCATAATTGGCTAACCAATCAACCACTGGGGGGCCAGTTATGGATGAAGTGAAAGGAGCAGAAGTGGTGCTCCTGCCAGGGAGATAAGCTTTGTCTCCTTAGTGGCTTATGGTCTGAAGGTTGCTCACTCAGCCTTAGCCATGGGGGGTTTACAGCTCCTGTTGGTTCCCAACATACTTGGCCTTCTAAAGTTCCAGAAATACGTTGGAGCTTTTCAAAGTTCCCTATGAGCATCTCATTCCATAGTCTAAGTTTTTGATTAGCCTCTTGTTTGCCTCAGGCAATAATGCTGTCTCAGACATCTGTATTAAAAAAATTACCGGTCATTTTTTTTTGACAAGCACAGAGGGGCATGGGACTTCTTTCTAATGATCCAACTCTAGGTAAGGCAACTAAAGGCAAACTGAAATAGCAAGCAGAACAGAAACAGACTCCGAGCAGGCTGACAGCTCTGGGGGCAAAGGGTTGGGGGTGTGGGAATTTCGAGCAAAAAATGAAAAACATGGATGCAGACAATGTGATTGCAAGAGGGAGTGGAGAGAGAAAAGTATGGGGATGGATAAATAATAGTGGAAAAGTACAATAAAGACTGTTTCCAAGAAACAGGGCTTTTACTGAAAGGTGCCAGAAGGGTCCAGTAGTTACTAGTGTCTGGGGCCAGGGCTTTTTCACGATGACCCATTGCCTTTAACGATGGCTGATGGGCAGCCATATCTGCAGCTACCATGGTTGTGAGGCTCTGCTGCAGAGCAGGGGGGAGAATAAGACGAATTAAAGTGCCACAAAGCTCACTGTTCTAAGTATTGTCCACCTTTTTCTTGACTAAACAGTCTTTGAGTTGTTGCAATCATTCGGTTGATTTCCAGAGTACTGGAAAAGTTAATCCTGACAATGCGTTGTCACTGTTCCCACTGCTTTTATGTAGGAACAGATTTTTGGAAGCCCTTCCCTGCCATTCTGGAGACACGTCCTCCGCGCCGACACGGCGGGGTCATCCTTCCAAAGCTCCATTGCTTTGACTCCTGATCTGTGTGTGAGGCTCATCATGAGACCCTGCTGGGTACAGCACAGGGTGATGTTTTGCCCTCATCTACCTGAGTTCTTAGTCCTTTGTCTCAGAAAGGGGTTCCTTTCTACCTCTAGATACTTGGGGCGGTCAAGGTGACCTTTTCCATTTTATGGCTGCCCAGGATGAGGTTAGCAGCCCCATGTGACTCTAGACAATTGTCACTGGATGCTGATTACTCAGGGAAATAATGCTGCCTTGGGGTAGTTGAGTCTTCTCTTCAGGGTTCTCATGTACTTGGCAATTAGACCTGAGGGTGCCGTGATGTCTGAGGGGGTTAGCATCTTAAATTCAGAGGAAGAAAAGAAAAAAACCCAAAACAAAAAACACAAACCTGAGTGCAGAAAGTTTGGAATCAAGTATCTTCTGTAATATTTTTAAAAAGATAACTCTTTGATTTTATTTTGAATATTTTTTTATTCAAGTACAGTTGTCTCTCTTTCCCCCATCACTCCCACTGCCCCATCCATCCTTACCTCCCACCCTAGATCCTAACCCAGGATCTGGTTTAGTCCATGCATCCTTCACACATGTTCCTTGATGGCCCTTCACCCCTTTCCTTTATCTCCCTCCCTCCTCCCCACTCCCCTCTGGTTACCATCAGTTCTTTATTTCCAAGTCTCTGGTTCTATGTTGCTCACTTGTTTGTTTTGTCGATTAGGTTCGACTTATAGGTGAGATCATATGGTACTTGTCCTTCACTGCCTGTCTTCTTTTACTTAGCATAATGTTCTCCAGATCCATCCATGCGGTAGAAGTGTAGGAGTTCTTTTTGCTGTGTAGTATTCCATTGTGTAAATGTGTCATAGTTTTTTGATCCACTCATTTACTGCTGGACACTTAAGTTGCTTCCAGCACTTGGCTATTGTGAATGGTGCTACTGTGAACATTGGGGTGCACAGGTTCTTATGAATTGGTGTTTCAGGATTCTTAGGGTATAATCCTGGAAGTGCAATTGCTGTGTCAAAAGGCAATTCCATTTTTAGTTTTCTGAGGCAATTCCACACCGTTTTCCACAGTGGCTTCTCCAGTCTGCATTCCCACCACCAGTGCCCCAGGGTTCCCTGTTCTTTACAACCTTGCCGGCACTTGTTGTTTGTTGACTTAGTTGTGATGGCCGTGCTCATCGGTGTGAAGTGGTAGCTCATTGTGGTTTTCATTTGCACCGCTCTGATGGCTAGTGGTGCTGAGCATCCCTTCATATGTCTCTGGACCCTCTGTATGTCCTCTTTGGAGAAGTGTCTGTTCAGGTCCTTTGCCCATTTTTTAATTGGGGTTTTTGTCTTCCTGGAGTGGAGTCATGTGAGTTCTTTGTATATTTTGGAGATCAAACCTTTGTCCAAGGTATCATTGACAAATATATTTTCCCATATGGTTGGTTCCCTTTTCATTTTGCTGATGTTTTCTTTAGCCATGTAGAAGTTGTTTATTTTGATGACGTCCCATTTGTTTATTCTTTAGGTCCCTTGCTCTAGGGGACATATTGGTGAAAACATTGCTGCATGGAATGAGATTTTCCTGCCTATGTTCTCTAGGACTTTCATGGTGTCATTTGTGTTTTTTAATGGATGCTTTCTGCAGAAATAGGGTCGTCCCAGATAGGCTGCGGACAGTGCCCGGCCTTGTCTGAGCAGAAGGGGACCTGCCCTGAAAGACATGAGCAGATGGTTCTGAGACCTTTTCAGCCACCATGGTATCCCACTTCAGTGGGCCAGGAGCCCTGACACTGAGCATGTCACCTGTGGTTGTAGTACATCCTCTTGGTCCTTGGCGATAAGATCTTGCATTGCCAGGGTGCTCTGTGTCCTGACTGCCTCACAGGGCTGTTTGCATCCCAAGGAGCCTGGGGTTGCTCCTTAGCACCATAGGATGCGATTTCTGAGATTGAAATGGGCTCCTCACATTGATTCTTAATTTCTTCCTTCCTCAGAAAGCACAGCTACAAACTAAGTCTTCCTCGATGGTGGGTGGTGTCCCTGATGACTTGTCGGCAGCTCCTATCAACAGGGCTCCCATCAAAGCTGGTCCAAAGGGTTGTGCTTGGTGCCTGAGGCTGAGCAACCATCTCAGATTTGGGTGAAAACCCAAGGCTGAGAAATGGATTGAAGAAGGACCTTGTGCTGGGATGCAGGCTGTAGGAGTGTGGCCATCCTCTCAGCCGTGCCCAGTACAGGTGGAAGCAATGAGTGTGCCATGGAGCTAAGCCTCACCTCTGCCACACTTGCCCAGTCACTCCAGAAGGACTCCGGACCTTCTGGGTTCTTCTCTTGGGAGAGGAGGGATGTGGGTTCAGGACTACGAGAGTAAGGCTGCAGGGACCCCAGCACCGAGTCCCCAACAGCCAGTCTACTGTGATGGCGGCTTTTCCTTTCTCCTGAGAGTCTTTAGACCCAGTATCCCATGCAGCCTGGCCCTGTTTCTGCTTCCCAGGGATACCTGCCAGCAACAGACTCTCAGAACTCCGATAATCAGAGAACCCTCTACTTCCTTTGGATTCCAAGGGTTGTTTTACTTTGTCTCATGTCTCTTAAACACTACGAGATAGATGAGCATTGTTTAAAATGAGTAGATTGGCCTTTGCTGCCACAAGGTTTTGTAAGTCGCGTTGAAAGAAATCTTTCGGTTTCTAGATCTGCATGACGGCTTGAACGGCAGTTACTGCGTTTCTGATGACACACCTCACTTTCTGAGTGCTTAGGGAGAGATACAATCCGCAAGTTTCACTTTGTTTCCATTTAGAATTTGAACAATACCCTCTTCTTTACGCTTTAATTTCCCAGTCGGTCTACTTTTCGTTTGAATGAGTATCACACGCTCTTGGGAGTGTTTGTTTCTGCTGACACCCCTCACATCCCCCCGCCGCCATGGGTGGTCTCCCCAGAACCCTGGCTCTGACACTGCTTAGCGTGGCCAGTGGCTGGAGGGAACACTGAGTGGAGACGAAGTGAAGGAAACTCTTGGCTTGGTTTTTCCTCCCGTGGGGAAACAAGTCCTGCAGCCGCTGGCCACGCGAAGCTGCATGGATCACGTGGTGCTGGGTGCTCCGGGCCCGTCCTCGGTGAGAAGGCAGCTCTGGACGAGCGGGTCAGCTCCCTGTAGAAGGTGCTGTGCGTAAAAGTTGCCATCGAGCATTTCTTTAGGAATAACAGCTTGTATTGTTTCAGAAAAGGGATTTTTTAAAAACGTCTTCTGATCTTCTCAGTGGTCAGGGAGGCCTGAAGAGTGACCAGATCAGTAACTTACAGCTGGATACTTCAGCTCTTTCTCTTTTTTGGGCTCACAGTAGCCAGAGATCCGGAAGTATACTCCTAGGTCCAGGCGAGGCCCAATCAGCCTTTGATTCATGACTGAATTTTGGTCAAAGCTGCAAAATTAAGGACGATATTTTATGCTGATGGTATACATCATTTTCTGAATATGTAAACTAGGAATTGTGCAGTTATCTCCTGCTTCTGCCACACAAAGTTCTCTGACCCAGAGAGTCAGCTGAGGAGCCCGTGCACAGCAGGGCCCGTCGGTGTCCACTGCCTGCCCCGGGGCCATGGAGGGGACCCTACAACCCAAGGGTTGGAAGGTCACGACGCACCCATTATCCTAACTGCGGCGCCCTCTGAGAACTCAGCATGCAAACTGTCACATTAACTTGTCTTCTGTTTTTCTTGCATGATGATCCAGGGAGGGTCACAAGTTAGAGGGGTTAAAGTGCTGCTCCCCAAAATCCAGGCTCCAGTGTCCCCTCTCTTGATGCTTAGAAGTGTGTGGAGCTGAGGTCCAGTCGGGGTCCCCTTGTCTGCACCACAGCTGGGGCTCACAGAGCTGGGCTCCCCGGCCCCTCCTGCCCTGCGGCATGAGTGCAGCCTCTCTGTCGCCCCTGGGGCCCTGTACCTTGGTGTGTTCACGACAGTGTTCTTGGGGTTGTGTGGTGCCTGCTCCTAGTTCCTGGGCTGAGCACTGAGTCTGCCCTGATGATACTCCTGACTCCGTGGCCCTGGTGGCCTCAAGGGGCTCTTCTAAGGCAGAAGAACAGCTGATCTCACCCAGTGCATAGGGGGCTTCTCCAGGTCTGGGCTTTTCCCGAGTACAGGGCCTCGGGCATCTCTCACTGGGCATTTGACCTTCAGTCCAGTTGAATGCCACCCTCTCTTGTGTACTGAAAAGAGGAATGGTTTGGATTTCCACGCGGCTTGCTGGGGGGAGGCCGAGTTGCGTATGTGGAAGTGGGCTCTGTGCGGGGGTGTGAGGCGAAAGCAGCAGGTGTGCAGCACCCCGGCCCCCACAGGAGAGCCCCGACTGAGGGTGCGACCGCCACCCAGGCAGGGCGTGCAGAGCTGGATCTCAGAAGAACTTGCTGGAGAAGTTGAGCATGTGTCCAGCATTGTAATCAGTTCATTGGGCCAGCAGGGAAGAGAGTCCTGGAGAAGCTTTCCGACGTTCTCCGGGCATTGGGATAACTGGCATGTGACTGGTATTTCTCTCTGAACTCCTGCAGAATCCAGGAAAGGGGAGAGTTACCTGGGCTCTGGGAACACTTTGTGGGGAGGTTTTAAATGTGTATTTACTGTATTTTGCTGTGTATAACGCACACTTACGTTTTCGGCTCAAACTTTTAGGAAAAACTTTTAATTCAATTTTTATTTGTATTTAGAAACAAAACCTATTATGGCATTCCACGGTAGTATTTTGCACATAGATATCATTATTACTTCCTAGAGTTACACCGTTAATGCATAAGCATGAATAAGGGAATTAAAAACATTTATATAGATATGGAATTAGTACTACCCATATATTATGGGCATCCTTATTCTTCCCCTCAAAGACTCGGGCAAAAAAGTGTGCATTACAGCCTCCCTTTGAGTGGGTGTGAAACTCAGGTCTGGAGAGGGGGTGGCCGGAGTGTGGGTGCTAAGGGTTGGCGTTCTCCTTTGAGTGCCTTGCCGGTGACCTTCCCTGTGCTGCCTGGTCCTGGACTTATGGGACAGGCCACTCCCCTAAGGCAGGGCCCTGAGAGAAGGTGCTTGCGTTCCAGTGACTTTTCTCACTGGGCCACCAGAGCTCCTTGTGACTCAACTTGACTTAAAATGTACCTGGTTTGTTTCAGTTAGTTGTTGGCACATTAGTGCTCCTGGCCCTTGGGCAGGAGTGGAAGTGAGGATCAGGCCTCTCGCGTCTCCCCTCCTTTATCCATTACCCTAGTTATTGACTCGGCACAAGGGTGAAACACTGACAGGTGGCAGAGCGAAGGCAGAGGCGTGAAGGTGTGAAGGCAGAGACAGTTGGCGTATCCCCCAACCCCACACCCATGGCTCTCTGGGCACAGGTGTCCAGCCTTCTGTGCCATGGGCTTACCCTGGGGCAGCGAATGACTGCAACTCAGAGCCCGGGATATCTGTGTGTGCAGGGCTGACCCACGGCTGGGTCCTCCCCTGACAAGCAAAGCATCTCCCCTCTGCCCTGGCCCAGGTCTTAGGTTGAGCTTTGCACGTGGCGGCTGTTGATCTTCAGTTTGTCCCCTTCGTGGGCCCAGCCTGCCCCTGCTGGTTGGGGTGAGGAGATAATGGAGAAACGGGGGAGTGAACAGTGGGGGAACAGTCTGTGGGTGCTCCTGGGACACTCGGTCCTCTAGGCTCCTGGCACCCGAGAGCAGTCTCGGTAGGTAATAATCTACATGTGTACAACAATAAAAGGGGCCCGTCCGGACGTGGCTGCCCTTGAGGAGGGTTCTGAGGAAGCTGCTGTGGATTCTGTTGACGGTGAGGAAGCAGGAGAGTGCTGATGTCCGTTCTTTCAGCGCTGCGACGCCTCACACTTGATCGTGCCTCTTTTTCATGTGTGTTCGCCCATGTATCAAAATTACTGCACTGAGGAAAAAATACAACCTCTGTATATAAAAAAAAGAGATAAATATGGGAGAAGAAATTCTTTTATTTTCTTTGGGATTCTTTTTCAAAGGACTTTTAATTACAGCTGGCTTTTCACATTGTTTGGGAGCAGGTATTCTTAAGTCGCACTGACTTTGCCCCTGATGCTCTCCTTCAGCTCAGCTCAACCTGGGCGAGGAGGGACCAGGGAGGACTGGCTCTGACTTTCCCCAGATGTTGGTAGAAGCTTTGTGTGGCCCTCACCCTGCCAACCCCCCAGGTCACACTGAGAACACGCTCGCGTTTCTTAGGTGTCGGAACGGGAGTCTTCCCCCTCCTGGAGTATCTGGGGGGCCCAGGCAAGGTTTCTTGCCCACCAGAGGCTGTGAACAAGACATTAGCTCTGACTGAGCTCCAGGCCTGTGCAGGAAGGGTCACTTGCATGGGCAGTGTGTGCTGGGGTCCCCGGCCACTCCAGGCTTCCCTGCAAGGCCAGCCCACTCGGATCCCGAAATCTCTGCTCTTCATTGGACTGCCGTGGGGTCCTCCTTCCAATGTTTGTCTTCGTGACACTAAGTATCTTCAAGGGGTGGCACTTCCAGGCAGCAGGCTCTGACCTGTGTGTTCCCCTTTCTGCTGGTCATGGTGGCTCCGAGGCTGTGGGTCCCTTTCAGGCTGTGGGTGTGAAGCACTCACGACTCAAGCACCATGGAGGAAACCTTAAGCCCAACAGCCTGGAGACTGTGCCCCTCCTCTCTGCCCTTTGGGGGGACCCCTGAGACGGAGGTGTTTGAATGATTGACATGAAAATATTCTGTCCCCTTTTCTCTATTTTCCCAGTAATTACACAGATAATGGAAGCTTAAGAGGCATTAGAACCGTGTTCTTCCTAACTCGATGTTCCAGGGTGTGGGCTCCTCAGATCAGACTCAGGGTGTACCCCCCAGGTTGACACGGAGTCTAGCCCTTCATGAGGCCTGGCCCACCAGAGGCCCCCTCACCCCAGATCTGAGTCTCCTCCCACCCTGCATTCAGTGCAGGAAGTGATGGCCCAGAGAGGGGCGCCTGCAGCCATGATTCTGGTCACCATAGACGATGTATCTGCACACGGTGAGCATGGTGTTGGGCTGGACAATGGTCTTGAAGTCCATACACGTCTTGAGTTCATGGCTGTGCAGTGGGCTGTGGGAGTTTGGTCCAGGCCTTGAGAACCGTCAAGCTCATTTAATATACTAAGAAATTCTCAACAGAATCAGATACTGTACACCACTGTAGACATAAAAGGCACTCCGGTCACATGGGCTAAAGTATCCTGTGTATGTTGCAACTGCTGGTGACACGGGCTGACTCTCACAGGGACAGGTGACCTGTTGCTGCCCGATGGGGCATCCTGTGGGATCCTGACATAGTCACTGCCAATCTCCAAGGGGCAGCTCTGTTCTGAGAGGGGCTTCCTCAAGTTTCTTGGTGCTGGCATTCATTCCCCAGGTGCTCTCATGGTCACACACTCCTCCACAGCCCCAGAGCAGACCCATGTCCACTGTAACCTGTCATCCTGTCCCCTGACCCACAGCCTACCATCCATTCCACAGAGACTTGGGGAAGTGGCTGTACAGGGACAGACCTGAAGCCAAGCCCCTGGTTTGGTGGGTAGACAACAGCCTCCTCGTCGGTTACGGCAGGGCAGGGGCTGACCCAGTCGCATATGGAGCCCGACTCTCCGGCATCCGAGGTTTAGGGAGTGCTAGGAATTATTTCCTTATTTCTACTTGGTGACCCCAGAGAGGCGGGGCCTGTTCTCCCTGGCAACTGGGAGCCGATGTCTTCGGTGATCATTGTACAACCCACAAGCCCACCGGGCTGGGTCTCTGGTGCTGTTTCTCTCCCCTGGGCTGTAAGCAGACCACGGATGCCCCTAGTCACAGAGAAGCAGGAGAGTGGGAAGCTAGAACTCCTGGGAGAGTGGAATGGGGAAACTGAGTCAAGAGAATTAAACAAGGCCAAATAGTGAGTGACTTACAGCCAACTGCCGAACCGCAAGGCCTTATCTCCCCGAACTGAGGACACTGGAGGGCGAACGGCTTGGACCTTCCCTCCCCGAGCGGAGAACACACAGCTCACATCCCCCTGGTCCAGGAGACAGAGAACAGAGGCCCAGCTGATGTCATCCGTGCCAGCTAAACCCAAGGACGAGTGAAGTCAAGGGAAGAAAGAACAAAACCCCATTAAAAGCCAGACAGACCCAGGAAAGAGTGAAACACTATAGCGGACCAAATACTCCCCAAGCCCCCAGGTGCGCATTTCGACACATCAGCGAGTTAAAAAGGCACCTGGAAAGCTGGCACTCTTCTGACCCCGCCCCAGGTTCTCACCCACAAAAGGAAGGTCGGCTCAGTGCGGCTCGCTCTACAGCACACCTGCACCCCTTCTCGGGCAGGAGCCCATTATTTCCTCCTAAGGAGCCTGCAGCCAGGGGAGCGGTGGGCAGCGGCAGCTCATCCCAGGCTCCCCGCCCCCCAGATCCTGTGTCCAGGGCGCCCTTCCTCTGACTTTGCAGAGAGCTAACAGCCGTCCCGCTGAGGCCCACTCCTTTCCTACAGCAGCTCCAGGGAGCCAAAGCAGAGCCTGGCCCAGGCTCTCCAGTTACTTCCTCCACCCTGTCTTCCCTTTGTTACTTAACAAACACAGTCACACCGGACTGTGTCCAAATCACCTGGACTCGTGCTGAGAAGTCTTTTCTACACAGAAGAAAAACCCCACGTTCTACAGGCTGGCCTGAGGCAGACATGCTCCGGGCCAGTGCCTGGGTGTTAACAATAGCTCACCCTGTGAGCAGCCCACCCCTTCTCAAAATGAAAAATTTACATCAGCCTGGCAGTTTCTCAGAATGGTCGCTAGGAGGAGCTGTGTCTTGCGTATTCCCCAGCTGGGGTGAAGGCAGGGAGCACAGAGGGAGACTCCTGCTTTTCTCTTTGCTGCCTTTGGAACCAACGGAAACATGTTGTTCCAGGAAGTGTGGGGACAGTGATGACGGTGACCAACACCCAGACAGGAAGGGTTCCATGTTCTCCAGTGCCATGAACAGGGTTCTGAAGTCTTTGGTCATACAACTCATCCCAGGGGTCAGGCTCCTGCGCCACTGGGCCAGTGCGGAGAAGTGCGAGTCAGCACCAACTTCTGCTGGCCTTGCTTTACCGATCTTAGCCCCTTTGTGTTGCGTCTGCTGATGTTTTTTGGGAGGTGGCACCAAAGTGCTTTAGGACAGTTGTCCTAGGGGAAGGGAGAAGAGGTGCAGGGCTGGGTTCTCTGGATAGAACTTGCTGGAGGAGTATGACCATCATCTTTGTCAACCCACTGATTGACAGTGAGGAGCACCCTTTGGAAAAATTTTTAGGCTTTTTTCCGTTGAAAGGAAATACTTGTGCCTAATTAGTACATTACTTCTGAACTGTGGCAGAATCCACAGAGGACATTATCTGCGCTCAGAGAATACTTTATGGAAAGATTTCACATACACAAGGTCTGTCCAGAAGGTGTCCAGCCACGTAGTATGAAAAAGAGGCATTTATTGAAGATATAAGGCACAAGAAACAGTGTGCATAGGACAGTGATGCCCCAGTCCCCTGCAAAGTAGGCACCTTGAGACCTCACCCAGTTCTCCCAATCGCCATCAGCTGTCCCATCGTATTTTCCTAAATCTCATCGATGGTCAGAAATCTCTTCCCTTTCAAAGGTGATTTCAGTTTGGGTAAAACCCAGAAGTCACAGGGTGCCAAATCTGGGCTGTAGGGGGGCTGAGTCACCTGGGTGATTTGATGTTTTGACAAAAAACTCTGCATGAGATGTGATGCATGAGTGGGCACGTTGTCATAGAGTTGCTGCCAGTCACCAGTTGCCACAGCTGCAGGCTTTGGGATCATCTGAATTGTTTCCATGGAGGAAAGTTCAAACTCAATGCAAAATTTGGTGCAGATTTGTTGCTCTACTTGCTCAGTCATTTTGAATGTGATGGCCACACAGTACACACACTCAATGGTGTCTACCACCCCCACTGACTAGTACAGTGAAGGCGTCATTGTTCACATATGCACATTCCAGTCCACTCCCCTTGGCTGCCAGGTTACATTTTGTGTAAACTGTTCTCATTTTGTTAACAATAGCTAGACTTTCCCAGACAGACCTCATATATTTAGTTCCTTCATAGGAAATCTGAATACTGATATCTGTTTCTTCTTGGGTAGGTTTTAGTAATTTAAGTCTCTGATGGCATTTACGCTTCTACACTTGACATTTCAATGAAATGAACACTGTTAATATCTTTCAGGATTACAGGGTGGATGCTAAGAGGATGTGTCGCTATTTTTATGACCGTCTTCTGGATAAGCATTGCTGGAGAAAGAATATCTGTGAAGCCTATTTCTCGAAATACAGACTATTTAAAGTGAGTTGGTACAGATTCCCCTGAATGTAGAGTCTGAAATAAAGTATTTGGACATGTATTTGTATCTATTGCCTAGTGCTGTGTAACAGCCACTAAGTTTCAGATTAAATCAAAGTGCTTTATCTCAGTTTTGGACATCACAGTGCAAAGTGGGTATCACTTGGATTAACCCAGGTGTTCACAGGTTTGCTTCTTTCTGGTTTCCTAAGTGACCATCTATGTCCTGTGTTCGTGCATCTCCACTTCTAGAGGTTCCTGCTCTCCTGGTCCAGGGTGCCGTCTTTGACCTTAGTCAGACTTCTCTCCTCTTCAAGGGTGCTCTGGGTCCTGAAACCTGCCTCTCACCTCTGAGTCCCTCTGACAATGATCTCTTTCCTCACCTTGTGCACAGTGAAGGAGAATCTCCTTAACTGAAGGGCAGCTGATTAACAAGCTCCATTCCATCTGTGCCTTAGTTCGCCCTTGCTGTAACAAGACACGTCCAAGGGTCTGAGGATGTGAACGTCTTTGTAATTGTCTGTCTGGTATTTTATGCGGAAGTGGTGGGCCAGAAATGGGGTGGTGGGAGCAGCCTCTACACTGGGTGTTAATGAGCTGGTTCCCAGTGGAGGTGACGGGGCTTAGGCCCACAGGGGACTGACTCTCCAAGGAACAGGTACAGACATCTCAGGCTGACTCCACTGAAGGACTGAGTCTGGCAGTTACCTACCAACTCGGGCGGCCACGTTGTTTGCAGTCACCTTCCTCCTCAAAGGCGCCCTTCCCCTGAGCAGCTGAGACATGGCTCTGCCGTGGACAAGCGGACCAAGACCGGGTGGTGGCGGATTGAGGCAGCCCCTCCCTGGAGCAGTGTCTCCAACCTGTGGGGTTTCCCTGCTGGTGGTGGGGACAGGCTCAGTGCCTCCGGAAGCAAGGCGCTCCATGTCCACCTTCCTGTGACTGAGACTCCCTCCCTGGGAACAGCCTTGAGACACAGGCCCCACTCCCACTCAGCATTGTGCCCACCTCTGTCTTCTGCAGTGCCTTCTGGTGACCCTTCGGTCACCAAACATGAGGGACTAATGCTGTTGTATTCAAAGGATGAACCGCCTTTTTAAAACTGTCTTTTCAATCATAAATAAAAAAGATGAGAATGGACGGGTTCAGGACATGAAATGAGATGCGCACCAAATTGCTCCCCATGGCCTGGGTCCCGTGGTCTTCCCCAGCTTGCACTCCGTGACCTTCACACTGCCCTGGTGTGGGCTATGGTGGGACCTTTGGGTGATGCGCCTCTGACCCGTGGGTTCCTTTTCCATTGGTTTTACTTACTCTGTCTGAACATATATCTGGGGTGGGGCAGAGATCTCCCAGCACATGTGCCGCTCCCTGTGCTATTGACAAGGGATGGCCCCCCCACCCCGATCCCGTGTAACCCTTTGCCAAACTGGCGGCTGTTCTTAGACTGCAGGGAGCAGGCGTGCCTGCTGGGAAGTGCACATGGGAAGTGCCAGCTGAGTGCAATACGGCTGCTGCCAGATGTCCCTCCACCTTCCTGCTCTTGTCACCATCTGCCGCATGACTGACCCAGCCAGGCTGCGGGTCCCTACTTCCCTGGTCAGCTGCAGCACCTTCTGCCCTGGGCACCCAGGGCCCCCAGGGCCCCAGCAGAGAGTGGGAGCAGGATTCCAAAACTGCTCAGTTGCCGCAGTGACTCCCTGCTTGGGCTTCTGTGTACCTGGGGGGAGACTCAGCCAGGGCAAGTGCAAAGGGAAGGTCATGGGCATGTAAGAGGCTGGCCCAGGACTTGAACCCAGGTCTTTCGGTTTATAGTTCAGTGTTCACAACATTACACTGATGTGAACGGAGAGGAATATTAAAGATGAGGTTTTTATAAAACTTTTTTTTCTATTTATTTTTACAGGGGAAGGAGAGAGGGAGAGAAACATCAATGTATGGTTGCCTTTCGTGTGTCCCCTACTGGGAACTTGCCCCTGCCGGGAACTGGCCTGCAACCCAGGCATGTGCCTTGACTGGGAATCGAACTGCGATCCTTTGCTTCCCAGGCCTGCGCTCAATCCACTGAGCTACACCAGCCAGGGCTAAAGATGGGGTTTCATCTTCCAGTCTTCCTCTCAGACGAGAAACCCTGCCCATCGGTCCTGCCCAGCCCTCCGTCCACCTCCATCACACGTCCCCTGCTTCTGCACTATGCCAGCCATTTTGAAGGCAGTCTGCTGGTGCCTTCAAAAAGTCTCATGTTGGGGAATGTGAGGTGGTGTTTTCTGGGTTGGGGAAGGTGCTAGGCTTCTGTCTTCCCAGGTGTAAGTCTTTCTTGGTTGTGCTTGGTAACATTTTTTCTGGGGAACACGTCCTAGAGAGCGGATGGCTCAGGAGAAAAGAGCTAATTTCTGGGATGTGTAAGACAGGCTCGCTGTTTGCTGCTGCCTGCTGGCCATTGGTGGACGTGCGGCAGAGACCTCGCTGGCCAGCTCTGGGCAGCAAGGTTGGAGGAGCCCCCATGGGTCTGGGAAGTCCACGGCCCCTCAGGGATGGGCCCTGTGTGGGCCGCGCCCGGTGCATCTTAGACCACTGCACCTCGAAGAGAAGAGAATGCTGCAGGCACAGAGAGAAATATGCACAGGGAACGACAGTTCACATGATCACTGACCTATCAGAAACTAGAAACCAGGGGCCGGGGAACAGCACTTAAATCATGGCAAGAAACAGCTAGAATTCCATATTGAGGAAAACGGTCCTTCGAGGAGGAAGAACAAAGGATCCTTTCAGGGAAAAGGAAATCAAGAGACTTCGCCGTCAGCGTTTCCACACCACCATGGTGCGAGAACCACCGCAGCGAGCTGGTCCCCCGGCAGGGAGGGCAGGGGTGCCTCGTGAGCCACGCTGAGCGTGTAGGCACAGCCTCAGACTGGTTGTCCGTGGCTTTTCCTCAAAGGCATGATGTTTCTCAGAGCCAACACTAGGCCGTGGTGTCTGGGGCTAGTGGTGTGTGTTGATGTGATGCATGGAATAAACAGAAAATAAGGTGACGTGTATTTTGTAAAGTGGCGTAGTATCAACTCCAGAGTGTGAAAGGCAAGGGAGGCTATGGTAATCCTAGAGCAAAAATTAAAAAATGTAAAAAAAAAAAATAGTGAAAAGGCCAATAGATAAAATAGAGTCCACTTCCCAGAGGGACCCTCAGACTCTCAAAAATAACCCTGGAAAATCAGCATCCCCAGACTTGACTTCTCTCTGGTTCTGGCTCGTTTGCTCCTCCTCTGGGGTCTGCCTGGCATCAGCCAACTGCCTTCAACACGGTGACCTGGGACATTGTAGAGACACTGGACGGTCGCTGGAGGCGGGGGAGGCTGGGCAGGACGTGGGCCAATGGGCAGGATGTGGGCCAATGGGCAGGGTTTCTTGTCTGAGAGGAAGACTGGGAGATGAAAACCCATCTGTAATATTCCTTCAGTTCACATCAGTGTAGTGTTGTGAACACTGAACTATAAGCCAGAAGACCTGGGTTTGAGTCCTGGGCCAGCCTCTTACATGCCCATGACCTTCCCTTTGCCCTTGCCCCGGCTGAGTCTCCCCAGCCCTCAGGACTGCTGTCAGAGTAACTGCGTCACTTATGGTCATTGATGGTTCACCGGGTACGGTGGTCCCTCCTTTCCCTGGGGTGTCACTGTCTGTCCATGGTTTCGGTTACCCCCAGTCAACCAGGGTCCAAAGATATTAAATAGAAACTTCCAGAAACAACTCATACGTTTTGCTAAGTAAGCTCACTGTCCCATCGGGGACATGAGTCACCCCGTCCAGTGTCCCCAGGCTTGCCCATCTACTGTCCTGGCGTTGCACTGCTTCGTGGTGGCCCTGCAGTGCAGGAGTGGCAATGCAGGCAATCTGGGTACGCCCAAAGGAAGCCCCCAAGGGTGCGTGTAGGAAGAAACCCGGGAGTCAGGATTCTCCGCAGTTTCGGGCCTCCACGGGGGTGTCTTGGAGAAGGTATCCCCTGCAGATAAGTGGGGACTGCTGCACCTCCAAGAAGCTGTGAGGGGCTAAGAGCAATTTAGAATCAGGTGAATGCCTTTATTCTCTACCTCAGCCCAGAGCCCAGGACTTTTCTCCTGTCCAATCAAACACTGCCAGCTGGTGTACGTGAGCCGGCCACAGCAGGGATTCGGTCCCAGAAGGAAGTGTTAGAACAACAGCAGTTATGGTGAGCGAACCTCCGTTCCCACCAACGGTGCAGAGGGCTCCCGTTCCTCCACGCCCTCGGTCACACTCCTTCTGTCGTTTTGATAAACAGCCATCCTGACAGGCCTGAGGTCTCACGGTGGTTTGAACTTGCGTTTCCCTGGTGACGAGTATGGGGCGCGCTCTTTCGTGGATGGCCCTGGTGTTAACCTGTGTGTCTTCTTTGGAAAAAGTCTCTTCAGTTCTTTGCCCCTTGGATTTTTGTTGTTGTTGTTGCTGTAGTGTCGGTTCCTTATATATTCTGAATATTAACCCTTATCAGATATGGTTTGCAAATACAGGGTCCAGCACAAATAACATCCCTTTTTTTATTACAAAGTCTTTATTACAAAATTATAGGCATGTAATTCTGTAACACAACAATATCACACTCAAGCACACCCTGTGACATTTCAGGTGAAATGTTCAAATTAAAACTATAAGTTATATCACGCCCGTATCATTACCCTGCTAACCACACTCACGCAGGCTTTACTTCTGCCAGACCCTGTATTTTCTCCTTTTTCTATACATTTTCTTATAATTTTGGTGGTGATTCCTTTGCCACACTGATACTTTTTAGTTTGTAGCCCCATTGTTCAGTTTTGCTTTTATCTTCTTTTGGCTGTGCTTTTGGCGTCATGTCCAAAAAGTGGTTGCCCGGACCAAGGCCAAGGAGCTCTTCCCCTGTGTTTTCTCCTAGGAGTCTCGGGTCTTGTGCTTCTGTCCCTAATCCATCTCGAGTTAATTTTTGTGTGCAGCTGAGACAGCGGTGTAGTTTCACTCTGCCTGTGGCTGCCCCCACTCCCAGCACCATCTGTGGAAGGGGCGTCCCCCTCCCCATTGCGTGGGAAAGTGTGATTCTGCCTCCCAGAGGAGAAGCGGCTCCTCCGCCCGAATGTGACTTTGTATCCGAGGTCAGGTGTTTCCGATTCTGTGAAAACCCATCACCAGCTCCCTGACTGGTGATTTCTAAGGATCTTGCTGACCGCCACGTTCTATGTTTACAACTTTTCTCAAGCCTGAGACAGATCCACTTAATCAAGGACAGACAGACTGATGCTCTTCTGAAGCAAGAGTGGTCAGACTGCTTTTAATTTGGTGGGGGGATGTGTATGGCAAAGATTTTATTTGCTGCCCAGAAGAAGGTGCTGGAAGCACACACCCCTGGCCCCTGGTCCTCAGTGGGGAGCCGGGCTCCTCCCCAGAAAAGCAAAGTTTGGAGCCACGTGACCAAAGCTTCTAGTTCCCAGCTCCCCAACTCGTCAGGTTTGTGTTTGGCCACGGGCAAGACGAATAGCTCAGATTTAATTCTTCCTCTGTTAAAATGGAAAAGAGCCTTCATATAGCGCTGTAGTGAAAATTAAATGAGACGGTGTTCATCCGTCCTTGGGTACATAATCCTCCTTCTGTTTCATCTCCAGTTTGTGTTCTTCCTTGTCCCTGCAAAGGGCGATGTTTCCCGAGCTCTTCGTCCTGGACCTAAGGGTGCGCACTCTCCTGGGGCTGGATCCGCATGCGTAGCCGATGACCGCCCAGCAGTTCACCCCAAACCCGACCCCTCCCCGACAGTTCAGTCTCACAGCCACCCTGGGACGGCCACTTTCCCGCGGAGGGGGTTTCTGTCGCTTTGACCTGCCCACCAGGAAGACTGCTTTTGCTCCTGGGAGCCCTTTTCCTTTGAGGGGGTTCCCTGACTCTACCTCCTCCAAGATGAGGAAGGACACAGAATCCACAATCGGTGTTGAAAGTATCTCCTCCCCGCCACTCAGTGCTTTGCCATAGCGGACATGTGACCCAAGGGGAGGGCATAGGGGGCGCTGCTTGGACACTAACCTCCACCCGGTCCCTCCAGCCAAAGGCCTGGTGTTGTCTCTGCTTCTGCGGTGTCACGCACGCCAGCCTTCTCTCTCCACGGCCGCTGGCTCCCATTGTCCTCCCGCCTGGCTGAGCACCAGCACCTTCTCTCTGGGTGGCCACGGGCATTTTCCGACTGGTCTTTCTGTCTCTGGTCTTATTTCGTGTTACTTTGGTGGGACCAAAGCGAAGGATTTATTTAAAACACATCTGCCCATGACATTTCTCTGCTTAAAACCCTCTGAGATCCTCGGACCCCAGGACAGCACCCAACCTCTTCACGTGGTACATAAAATCTTCCAAGTGATGCTCTTCTCTACTCCCCGTATTACTGTCCAGAAACCATCCTCTTTGTTGGTCCCAGGGACAGGGCACTGCCCCCTGCCTTGGGGCCTTTGCTCATCACGTTGGGAAGGCAGCAGAGTTTGTCTCTGTGAACACCAGGCTCTGGGATGGCACCGGCCTAGGTTGGGGTCCTTGCACACTGACCGCTCCGTGGGTTGGCTGCTTGTCCAGCCCCAGCTGCCCTGTTGGAACAATGGCGATGCTAACAGTGGCTTTCCATGAGCATGCCGCTGTGAGAGTTTAACAGCCTGGACCGAGTTCTCTGTGTGTGTGTGTGTGGGGGGGGGTAGGGGGTCTTTCCACACCAACAGCTGTTCTCTGACACCAATGGGTGGCCTACAGTTCAATTCAGTTTTTATGCTGTGTACCCAGGGATAACATCAGACTGCACAGGCTTAGTCCTACAAAACTGCCCCTCCCTGCACACCACTCCCAGGCCCGTGTTGTCACCTGCTTCTTCAGACCAACCGGCTATAGACTGGAGGTTCCAATGACCCCTCTTTGGGCTCCAGCAACTAATTTGCTGGGGTGGCTCACAGAACTCAGGGAAAGATGTCACCGACTAGATCACTGATTCACGGTAAAAGGCCAGGACTCAGGAGCACCACATGGAAGAGGTGCTGGGGGGGGGGCAGCGGCTGGGGCAAGTGTGCGGGGTTCCGTGCCCTCTCCAAGTGAGCCTCTCTCCCAGCACCCTGCGTGTTCACGAATCCAGAAGCTCTCCGAACTCAGTCCTTTGGGGATTTCGTGAAGACCTCATCACCCAGGCATGATTGATGAACTCATTGGCCATTGGTAGTTGGATTCAGCCAATGGCCCCTCCCCCATTCCTGGAGGTCTGGGTGGGGCTGAGCAGTGGTGGGTCCCGCTGGCAACCAGCCTCCGTCCTTAGGTGAGGTCCAAAAGCTGCTCCATTCACGTGACGTGACACGCACATCACTTAGGACAGTCTGGGGGTTTTAGAAGCTCTGCCAGAAATGGACAAAGACCAAATATTTCTTACTAAACGCATATCGCCACGGGGACTTCTCGAAGAGCAGGTAGCACCACGCGGGAAGGCAGCGAGATCTGGCAGGCGCCAGACATGGTCTCCCTCTGCCTGGAGTTCTCCCACCACTAACACTGCTCTGCGGAACCTTCGACGCAGCTCAGGAGCTTCTTTCCGAAGGGCCACCAAGACCCCTTGGATGGGGGGGGGCCGGAGGGAGGCTGCCTCTGTGTCCCTGGAACCCTGCTCTCTGGGTGCTGCATCGTTAGACTCCCTTCAAGCCCCTTGGGGGCTGAGGTGGTGTTTCCTCTTTGCATCTCCAGCTCCTGACAGTTCGAGTTGAATGGTCGTGTGAGTCGTCTCCCTCCTCAGCCTCCGACAGGGAGCGTGAGAGCCCTGCAGCTGCCCTCTCCTTTCCCGGGACCCTCTCGCTTGCTGCTCCTCCTTCCCCATCCACATCATTTGGAGCTATTACACGTTGTTTCCCTCCTTTTGGGCTCCACAGGTGACACATTGGGAGAGAGGGGGCTGGTGAATATGAATGGATAGAAATAACCTGACATTCTTTTCCTTCCAAAAAGAGCAGCTCCTTTTCCATTGTTCATCGGCCTTGGAATGATTGTGAACATTGAACCAACACCTTTTATTATAGTGCACTTACTAGGTCTGGCCAAGGACCCTGACACCCTCTGCAAGAAAAGCGAGTCCGGGGGGAATGTTGCAGACTCGTTCCTGGCAGCCTCCCTGCCCCTCACCCCCGACCCTAACGCCCAGTGAATGGATGTGCACATACTGGTTCCGCGTAATCACAGTGTCCAGGAGTTCGATGGAGCTCGGATAGCCAGAGTGAAAGGCTGTGAGCTTGCTGTGTTGCGTGAATCAGACCTATAGAAGCTGCCTGGGTTTTGTAATGAGGAAAGCAGAGGGTTTGGAAGTGATTTAGTGTCTATTTTGTAGGTGGAGAAACGATGACTCACAGGCTAACCTTCCCAGCATCTCTCAGGTAGTAAATGAGAATATTTATCTCCTGTGAGTGCTGTTGTGAGGAAAAAGCTGTGTAACACCCAGCAGGGTGCTGGCACCCAGGAGCGCCTACCACTGTGCCTGGTCCCTGGACAAACTGGTCCCAAACTGTCCCCAACAGTCCCCATTTCGGATTTCACCTGTCTTCCCTGTGACGGATGTCTTATCCCTGCTGCCAAACTCCTCCTATTTCCCCCGGTGGGAGGGATTTTCCGCTCCCTTCCCCAGATGTGTGCGAGGAGACTTCCAGCCCTGTTTCCCGTGACCCTCCCAGTACACAGAGGAGGACGAGGGTGGCCCTGTTGTGTTCCGTTTAGTGACCTGAGCACCTTGGTGGCCACCTTGCTGCTCATCCTCTTCCGATTCTCCTGGCTCCCAGGGTGCATGCTGTCTCCTCTTCCCTCTTGTTGGGGCACTTGTAAGGACAGTCGTCCCATCTGGTCAGTGGCTGGGCATCAGGTCTCCATGGCTGCAAACCATCAGGAAGCTCGTGTGACCACCCGCATGACCCAGGCTCTCTGGTCCAGCTGTGTTGGCAGTTGGGTAGACGTGTCTCATTGTCCACTGACCTCTGTGTCATCTCTCTGCGGATTCCGAATATGGGAGTGGAGATAAAAGGGTTTAGGAAGGCCAACGAATAACACTGATCTTGATTGGACAGGGACTTTGAGGCAATTTCTGGTGGCTGGGGATGAACTGAATGAAGGGCAAGATCAAGGCTTTGGGCTCAGCTGGGGAAGCAGGCAGAGGTCGGATCTGACTTTGCAGCAGGGGGTGGGCCGAAGAGCCTGCTTCCTCACTGCTCACCAGCGAGCAGCTGTCTGTACTGGGTTGGGCAGACGAGGACTTGTAAGCAGGAGCTCGGTGATGCTCTGTGGCGGGCCTTCCCAGCTGGGGCTGGGGCGGCCGTCCCTCAGCAAAGTGTGGCTGATGCGAAGATCTTGGGACAAGTGTCTCTGAGCTTTGGTTAAGGCTCCTTCCCAAACGGGCACATCTTTCCTGCCTCACGGACCGGATGTCGATGGACGTCCCGGTTTCTATGGTTTCTTAGCCAAAGCTGCAGGCCAGAATTTTGGGCTGAAAAGACAGCTATGATGTGTGTGGGCAGAGCGCATTCCCCTCGGCTTTCTGGGCGTCAGGTGAAGTCAGCCCTACCGTCACTGCAAGCTCGGCTCCTCCCCCGCACCGTCCGGCTCCGGTGGGGCTACCTGGGTTTCCCGCCCGGTGCCTCCCCCCTCCCTCTGTCTCTCTCCCGGAAGGAAGGAAGCGCATCCGAGACGCTGGCCTGGGCGCGCGGAAGTGAGGCCCCTTCCTGCCTGATGGCGGTGACAACAGGTGGCGCCCTCGTGACCTAGGCCCACCCCCACTTTACAGGTTAAGTACATATTTTGCTCTTACAACAGATGTCCCACTACAATATTTACCACGGCTGAGCTTTTTATACTTTTAGCTCTTTTACAAATTTCAACTCTAGCCATCTTTTATCACGCAGATAACTCCCAGTTCTAGGGAACACTTGTGTGAGTCCCCAGCGGATGTGACCCCCAGCAGTGGTCCTCTTTCATCGGAGAAAACTCTGAGTTCTGAACGATAACTTCCCTTTATGGATTTCTTGGGGACATTTCCACCAGAATGAATAAAGACGGGAAAGAACCCCTTCCCCTCTCCGCACAGTGCACAAGCCTTTACAAGACCGGTCTGTGCATACAGTATTGAGACTGGACGCCACGAAGCGCCGGGCGGGGTCTGATTTCTAAAACAAAGGAGAAAGGCCAGACGAGGCGTTTCCCAAAGGCTCAAGTGGCTTCTGCTCCTCAGAAGGGTTTCAAGACAAGCTGAGAACAATAGCAACAGGCAGGTTGTGGCGGGGTGCGGGGGACGGGGATCTCGGTGCCACCTGCCTGCCCCAGACACACCTGCCGGACGGATTCCCGACTGATGGCTGAAGCCGTGAGACCAGCGTGGGGCTGCCCAGGGGCCGCCCACACAATGGCCGGCTCCCAAAGTTCATTGTTAATTATTACTCTGGACCCCTTTGGGGTATTTGTTCCCATGCTTCAGATGACTTATCAGGGCCTCAAGGACCAAAATCCTCAGGGATGACACTGGGGGGCATTTGGAGGAGTGGGGCGCCGCTCTGTTAGGGTCCACCTTGTCTGAGATGCAGACACCGGAGAGCTGGCCGCTCCACCAGCGATGCGCTCTGTGCCCAGACTGAGGGGTGAACAGCTGGATGTTCTGTGCCCAAAGGGGTACATCGCAAAGTACAATCACTGCTTTCCATGTCAGTTCACAGAGTAACTGAGACGTTTGAATGGAAGGCTCTAGGTGACTTGACCCAAGAGCTGTTGCTTGACCTGTTTTTAGGTAAGGGAACATTAAGACTTCAAAGGGTGGTCCCTGGAACCTCGCCGGCCACGTCCTCTGACATCCTGAATCTGAAGCTGTTTCAGGGAGACCCTTGGTGATTTGTGTGCCCAGGGAAACCAGTGCTTCTCAAGCTTCTGAGTTCAAGTCACCGTGTCCTGAGCACCGGGCCCTGGGACGCCCGGCCCTTATGCCAGCTCCCTGGAAGCTGGCCGTGAGGGAAGCAGGCGCCCCGCTTTCCAGAGGTGTGATGGGAGCGAGTCCCCGCCCAGGGCACCGCAGCAGCGTGCTGGCTCCGGCCTTTTCCAGCTGGACTCCTTTCTTCGACTGGGGCCAGCTCGTCCAGCGGGAGGACACTCCTTTAGTTCTTCGCTTTCTCCCTCCCTGCTCGCCCCTCCCCCACCTCCCCCTGCCTCTCGTTGCCAGTAATTATAGCCTGTGGGTCTGCATCTGCCGCTTCCCCCCTGGACCCGGAGTGCTCTTTCATCCCTTTCACTTGCTAAGTGTAAGAGCAACGCCATGGCAACGTCTAATCCCTCACCTCGGGGTGTGTGTGGGGGGTGTGTGTGGGGGAGGAAATCAGAGCAGGTGCTCTGAGAAAGGAAACCATTCGGCAGAGGAAAGGACCGGGAAATGGCGTTTAGACAGTGCTGCTCAGGCTGTCGAGAGCACACAGTCACCCAGAAATGCGCCATCAGACCTGAGATTCTGTAGTTCCTACAAACACCCGCTGATGCTGTAAAACTGAGGCCAATGCTCCGAGCCCTGGGGCCACAGGGAGGCTGAGATTCTCGCTCAGAGTCATAGTTATTTTGGCACATTGTTGATTCCCCAACAGTCCACGTGCTTCCCTCCGTTTCCTAACCCAACAGCTTCATAATTTCAGCTGAGGGGCCTCGGGGGACAGGGCGGGTACCACCTCCTGGCTGAGGCCATTTAAGAGCTAGCCACCCTCCTTCTCCAGGCTTCTCTCTTCTGTTATGTACTCTGCCGCCTGAGACGGGGCCCCTGAAGTAAGGTTAGTATGAGCGCTGCATGGAATCGTCAGCCAACTTGAACCATTACAAGTCTGAGTTTTGCTAGCAGACTCTCTCCTGACTAGTACGGGCTCACTGTGGCTATCAGACAGCCCTTTGTGCAAGGGGCTTTTTATCTGGGCCTCCAGGCCCCCCAAAGCGGGTCACACCCCGATGCCGTCCAGATCGGGCATGCCCCAGTCCTGCCCGTGGGCCGAGTCCCAGTGATATCCAGACTGGGGCTATGAAAAGTGACCGGTGTCCTGAGACACACCTGGGGGCCTGGCATGGAACCAGCCGCTGGGATGGTCCGGGTTCATTCTCTGACCAGTACCACCTGCTCTCTAGGTCTGTCCCTGATCCACACAGAGGTGTGTCTTCATGCGTGGCCGAGGTGAAGAACACTGTGCTTTCGGAGGTTCTCTGGGCTCCATTCGTGAACTGAGTGAAATCTTATGTTTCAAACCTTACTAGTCACCCCCACTCAAGTGACCGCTCTGCCACCTCTGTTGATTGACTCAGGGGATGCGGAGTTGCCTGTGCACACAGGCATGTGCCACAGAGTAACACCCGCATCATTCTACCTGCCTGTGAACATCAAAAGGACAGGACTACATTTTTCTAGGGCCATGGAGTCAAGCAGAATACATGATGTAGCACAACGGATGTAGATTTTTTAAACCTGCAAAAATGTAACTACAGAAATCAAATTGGTATTTGAGACTTTCCAGCCGCCCCTCCCCGACCTGAGTTTCTCCTTCTCTGCTGAAGGTGCAAGCCCAGCATTGTTTGACTGGTGCAATGGCTGAACACGCCACAGCCCAGCGAGCTGTTAATGAAAGTGTCAGGGCTAAAAAGAAAACTATGGAGCAATGTCACTTACATAGAGTCTAATATTAGGTCTGCAAACTCCTTCATACATACACACAAACAGATGATGGCAAAGTAAGGTTTATCCCAGCATATGAGATGTAAGGTGAGAAATCTATTTGAGTGATATGCTACATTAGTTTTTTAAAAGTAACTCTATGTTATATAAATGTAATGAATGTGGTTATGAAAAAAACCTAAGCAGCTTATGGGTGCAAAGGAATTGCCTTAAGGGGATAAAATCTACCCTCACAAAATCTATGGCATAAATGATGCTTAAATGAAATGGTAAAACTCTACTTTTGTCTCTTCCAATACTGACTTCTTATAAATGCTAATCTTTTCTTACATAGAAAATACAAGAATGCCTATTTATTTTTTACTTCGTATTTAATTGGTTAGGACTTTTACTAAACTGCTAAAGAGGTGATAAGAGCATTCTTCTTAGAGGTATTTCCATTGGCAATGTTTAGGAATTCAACTGATTTTTAAAGTACTGCACTTGCACTTGGCAATTTGTTGAACTGTCCTATTCGCAAATTATGTGGCCTCAAGTTCTTTTTCTTCTTCACGGTGTTGATTGATCGTGCAACCTACAGTTCTTATTGTTATGAATGAGATCTTCCCCCCCAAAAGGGGATAAATGGTAACACATGGTTGGTCTAACACAACTTTATTTCTGTTCTATTTCCAAACCAATTACTGGCCTACACAGTACCAACGTGTTTGCCTCGACGCCAGTCTTCAAGAGCATCTACGAGTTAAATGCTCTTGCAGTCAGAATCTCAACAGGGACAGACAAGCTGGTTTAAGGATGCACCTGGGAGAGCCGAGCGCATCACTGTAGCTTTAAAATTCCTGCTAGGGAAAGTCTCCCTGCTTTGCAGGCACCTGTCGGTGGCAAACTGCCTCCTGGATCCACCTGGAAGGGGGATCCCACTGAAGAGTGCAGCAGCAGCACCAAGGCTCAGCCCTAGGTCCACACAGACCTGCTCCCTGGAACCAGGCAGCAATGCACAGCCTCTCCAAAATGGGTCTTCGGACAAGGGAGTGACTAATCCACCTGTGACTGACTTTAGTGAGGACATGAACCTAATCTGCTTTAGGCATCTTCCATATTAAAAAGTTTAGTCTCAGATCCTTTTGAGATAGATTCTGACAAAGCCTGTAACTGACAACTTGTAACTTATTATGGTGTTCACTCGTCTGTGGAAGTTCATTTTTAATAAAGACTATCTCTGCGACCCAAAGGTAGGAAAGGACTGCTAAAATAAAGCACAACAATCCTGGCTGGTGTGGTTCAGTGGACTGAGTGCCAGCCTGTGAGCCACAGGGTCACTGGTTCAATCCCAGTCAGAGCACATGCCTGGGTTGTGGGCCAGGTCCCCAGTAGGGGGCGCACGAGAGACAACCACACATTGATGTTTCTCTCCTTCTCTTTCTACCTCCCTTCCCTTCTCTCTAAAAAAAAAAAAATCATAAGCCCCAAACCTAAAGGAAAACTTTTTTCTTTATGGATTTTTTTAAATGACTGTATTTTCTTTTTAAAGTAAATACTTCAATAGTAAAATGGGCAAAATACGGGCAGGCCATGCACAGAAGAGGCAAATGTCAATTCAACACTTGCAAAAAGTACACAGCCGCGCCTAGGGGTCAGGGAAACGAGATGGGGTGATACACCACTGTGCCCAGTCCCGATGTGGCACCCAGTCTCCACGTGGCTTGCAGTGCGCCCAAGTTCCTGCTTCTCCGTCTCACCAGCTCTCGGCCGACTGTCGTCTCCCAACAAGCAGGTTGGCCAGCTGCCCTCCACAGGGCACCTGCCACTTACAGCCCTCCGGCACCACGTGGGGTCCAGAGGGTCCGAGGTCACTGGTGGCCGATTTGCTGCCCTTTTGTCCTGCACACACAGGTGGCGCTGCAGAGCCCCTTGGGTCTATGACCTGTTCTGGGCCGTAGGAAGTGTTCCGTGTCCCCCTCACTTCTTGCTCTTTCCCTGCTACGGCGACCGAGCGCCAGTGGTTCCGATGGTTCAGCTACAAGATGAAGCCCACCCCCCACTGTCGGACGAGGTCTCTGCCAGACTGTGGACTTTCAGTGTGAATGAGAAACATGTGTAGGACTGACCAACTAGGGCTGTGAAAGAAAGAACCCTAAAGTCATAGGTGTAACAACTCTCTAAGGTATGGACCTAGAAATAGAACCGCTGCACACGAACACGCGGCCTAGCCCAGAACCAGCAGTTCCCAGGCGGCAGTTAATGGGACCCAGCCCACCCAAGTTTCTGAGTCTCCCAAATCAACATGCCTCCTTCCCACTGAGGAACTCGGACAGTAGTGTCCACAACGCAGTGTGTCCCCCTTGTCACTGCTGGCTCACACGGTAGCCACTAGACTCTGAGATGAGGCTAGGGTTACTGAAAAACTGAATTTTTAAAACTTAATCTTCATTGTACTTTCTTGTTACCATTTAGCCCCCTTATACCCTCCTCCCCACAATCCCCACACTGCTGTCCAGTCCTCCTCCTTCCTTTCTGCTCCATCCTTCCATTCTCTCTCCCCTCACATCCCCACTCGCTGTCATCTTGCTGGTTTCTGAAGGCTTAAAAAATGTATAGAGTATTTTTAGTAAACACTGTATTGATTTGTGTACACAACATATTTTAATAAATTTTACGTTGATTGGAAATATTAAACAACACTTAGGTATAGGGTCAAATGTCTAACTGTAGCTGCCCTCCTCACTCTTTCCAATGTGGCTGCTCAGAAGCCAAGGTCACGCATGTGGCCCACAATGCATTTCAGTTGAACAGCTCTGCCCCAGACTCGGGCCATGCCCCTTAGCCCACCTCTCATCTCAGCATGACCTTGGCTTTTGAGCAGTCACGCTGTATCAGACACATACCAGCGTGCCTCATACAAGCTGGTGCCTTAACTCAGTCCCTGCCCCGACTGCAGCCCATGGTCAAGGGCTCTGTGTCTCAAAACCATACGCATTAGAGGTGCGAGGGGGTACCACGGTGCTTCTGCAGGCATCGGCATGTACGCCCGGTGAATCGGGCGCCACTGATCTGTTTTCTCGGTGGTAAAAAGGGGGATCAGTGGCTGCCCCTTCCTACCTTTATGGCCTTGAAGTTCGTTTCTGCCCGTCCTCTCTCCTAGTCCCACTGTAGCTACCTTGGTGGTCCATGCCTGACACGACCCCCCTTCGGGCCTTTCCTGCCATATTTGACCTCTACTCCTCCTTAAATAGCCAGAGGTGACAATTCTTAGACTCCAACTGTAGGATTAGAGGATGCCTCATGTCAACTCAGATGACAATCAGCCAAACCGCTGCATTTAAGCAACTCCCAGCTGTTTTCCTCAGGAGCCTGCCGATGGTCCCCTCAAGTCCAAATCTCTCTGCCCTTTTTGAGTCCTTGGATGCTGGGAATGAGAGGAGGGAATTCAGGACTCTGCAAACATCCTCACACTGGTCTTCACGCACGCGTGGGACTGGTTATGTTCAGGTATTGTGGCATCCACAGACAGTGCAGCTACTCTCGTGGCCCAGGCCCCTCCCAGCGGAGAGCTACACCGGTAGGGCCACAGACGGAGCTGGGCAAACTGCCACCACTGCCCGAGCCAGCCCCTCGTGGGGTTCTGCCAGGACAGGCCGACAGTGCACTGGCCTGGTCTCGGGGTCAACCCACAAGGGCAACATGTTCACGACAGGCCTCGGGGAAGGCAAGGCCCCTGCGCGCCCAGTGACACTGGCTTGACTTTACGTGGTTCTGAAACGCACCACAGAAGGCAGGCTGGGCCGTAAACAACCACACTGCTTGACGTTAGAAATGAAAAGGGAGAGACCATTTGGACAGTCGCTTTATTTAACAAACTTTACTCCGACTCCTCTATATAAATGTGTTTCCAAAACAGAGCAGCAGGCACACAAACCGTTAACACAGGATCTCTAACAACGCTTAGAACAGGTTATGAAATGTTTCACTTTTTGCTCACGTTGACACGGACAGACTCAAATATTATCTGAAAGGCTGAGCAGCAGTACACGCTCACTCTCTGGGGCGGCTTCCGCAGCACCCCCAGAGCAAGGGGGCGGGGCTTTCGGGGGCTCACACACCGTGTTTCGCTCCACAGCACTCGGCTCAGCAGAGGGCTTCACAACACTGTTTGGGGCTGGGGATCAAAATGTGAGTGAAGTATAACCTACTAGTTGTTTTTTAAAAACTTTCACTCTTTGTCATATCATAAATATAACAAGAGCATCTCATTTCTGCTCCCAAAAAGAAAATCTACTTTAAAAAAATAAGCATAACATGTTTTCATTAGTAAGTGCAATTAATGCAATTTAGTGAATACAGGTCCTTCAAAATCATTGCGGCGAGTACAAATACTCAACACAGTTCTGCTACCTTCTCCGACTGTCAAGAGACACCGCCGCGGCTCACTTCAGGACACTTGCTGCATGTCAACAAGCCACTTCCTAACGTCTGTTCCCCGGATCTGTTCCCCAGGGAAGATGGCCACTGTCTGCTCGCTCTTTTGTGCCTCCCAGGAACCCTCTTAATTCCTTAACAAGTACTGTAACTCGGAAACCCCACTCCCAAAGCTGAGCTACACATCCTACCCACAAAAGTTAGCTCTGTACAAGTGCACTGACTGCTTTAGGTAACACTTCAGAAAGAGTCGATGCCACCAAGTGCGAGGATTTCACGTTGACACTGAACACTTGGACCTGTCGCGGTCCTCTCTCCTGACGGGCTGTGGCGGAAGGTTTCAGGAGAGATGCTACAAAGTAGTGAGGTATAGGAGGGGGAAAATAAGTCATGGCCTTTTCTTCTCCTCCTTGTCCTATCTCTGGAAGTCCCTCATGCTGGAGGGGCACAGAACGGCCTCCTCCATGTAGTGGAGTTGCCCACAGTTCCATTTCCCGAAGAGCACCAACAGAAAATGCCGGGGACCGGACACTGCCAGGACCGGGGCTGCGGGGTGTCCACTCCCGCTCGTCCCTACGGATCAGACCCACACTCACTGTGCTTCCATTTTCTAAAAGTGAGACCAGACTATTATAAAAAGGTACTTCCAAAATAAATTATTTCTAGAATACAAAACATTTTATATTTTCTAACCCATCTAATTTCATTATAAAATAGGAAATCAGAAAATTAGCTACTACAGTTTCCGTATGGTAAAAAATATTGATATGTGTACATACACATATATACACATATAAAAATCCAAATTTCAACAAAAAAGCAACCAATCAACTCAGTGATTATGTCCTGAATCACACAAGACACGCTAACTGCCTGCAATAAGGAGTGACCACCAAAACAAACCGTTATCCATCTTATGAGAGGGTAATCAAAGACTTTCCCATGTGGGGGAAAAACACAGCGAGTCTCCGACTCCCCAGAGCCACACAAACGTCACTCAGGTGTGAGAGTCCCCAGCCGTGCTCACTACGCCAGCACAGCCCTCACGGAGGCGCTTGCAGTGAGACGCACTCAGGCACTGGGCTCCTCGTGGCTCAGCCAGCGTCCTTCTGCAGGGCAGTCTGAGCCCCACCTGCCCACCGACTGTCTGCCCGAGAGGCCCCGTGGTGCAGGGGGTGGGCTTTCCCCGACACACATGAAGGTGCTGTGAGCGCCGCTCAGCGTGGGACCTGACATCCGATGGGACAGAGGGAGCAGGAGTGTTCTTGGGAGTTGCTTCCTAGGAAAATGAGCAAGGGGGACAGCATGACTGTGGCTAAGGTCAACTAGAAGGGGACTGTCGTTGGTGAAAACCCGGGACAGTGCTCCTATAACAGCAAAGGTGGTGGCATGTTTCTATTGAGTGGATTCCTGGCAGTTTTTTGTATTTTCCCCCGAGGGAAAGCTTTATGGGCCTCAAAGGCACAAGGATAGGGGCAGGACGGGAAGGGAGGGGGGAGGGGACTGACTCTGTCCCACAGGTGGGCCCGTTCAGAGAGGCAGCGCAGCCTGGGGGCAGCGTCCACAGCGCCGGCCGGGCACTTGGTCTCCAGCCCCATCTGCGGACGCTCTCCAAGGACAACTCCGCTGCACTGATGCCAAATGGTCTCTGCACGCCAACCTTGCGGTACCTTCCCAGGTTTACTCTGCGTTGTAAGAAACCTGTTCATTCACATTTTTAATTGGCTACTTTTGTGAGAGGGCTAAGGGCAGACAGGAGACTTAACTTCAGATACTCTCCCTCCGTGACTCTTTGTTTTGCAAAAAGGCACGTTCCCTCCCCAATCATCACAAACTGAAAAACTGTACTTAAAACGAACGCAAAAGCTTGAAAATGATTTTTCTTCCCTAACACCTGCTGTTGAAGCAGCAAATTCAGGCAAACCCTTACAATGACTCTGAACCATTTTTTGAAAATGCAGCTTTCTCTGCTATAAAGAACACTTATCAAGGGTCCTACGGGGGTGAGGGATTTTTTAAAAATGGCCAGTTCTCTGTCACCAAATTTAAAACTGTAGAAAATATAATTTCTATTAAGTACCAAATATTCAGGAGACAAATTATGGCAAAAAAGGGGGGGTATGTGTGTGCACACAAGACATGGGTTTAATTCATCAGTAGCATTCTGTTACACGGGCACGTGTAAAACACTCTCAACTCAGCCCCAAATGGGTCACAAGAGCTTTGCATCTACTCAGGAAAAGGGTGCCAAACTAAGAAATCTCAGATCCCACTGATTTCTGCTGAAAGTTTCCCTTCTCTCCAAGAAAAAAAGTATGTCCACATATTTGTCATATTTGTGCGTACACTTGCAGAGGCTTCAAATACCTTCCAAGTTCCAGTCACATATCTGGCTGAGCCCGACTCCTGGTTCTCAACACCCCTACCAAGGGATCTGAAGAACTAACGATGCTCGCATTCCCACAACCTGTGTTTCTCCTACTGAGTCAAGGACGGGAGAAAAAAACAAAACGAAACAAAACACCCAAACCTAACCAGAATAAACTAAAAGAAAAACAGTCTGCTTCAAACACCAACTTTTCCCTTACTTGCCCTTGGAGTAAAGAACATCCCAGTCTCTAGTTGCTTCTATCAAATGCCGTTGGCCATGACTCATCCACTCCTCCTGGTCTTCGTACAGCCGTCCACAAAACCAGCACTTGAATGTGCACTGTGAGTCATCGGGCAAGGAATCCACCACCTGGTAGTTGTTCTTGTGCACTTTTTTCAGTTTCATCTTCAGCATCATTTGCCTCTTTATCTGACTGGCCTCCTCCACATTCTGGTAGGTCAGCCGGACATGATGCCGCCTGATGCCCAGCTGACACCTGGTCCTCTCTGACAGGACGACTTTGAGGACATTGCCTTTGTACTTGTTTATTACCTTCATCACGTTGGTCACTTCCGGTGAGTCCACATCAGGATGGTTTAACACGATGACAGGCTGGTTCCGACGGGGGCACTTAATCAACTGGTCCGGCTTGGCTGCTATCAGTCGAAGCTGTCTTGCAACCTGAAAAATCGAAGGCTCCTTGAGACAGTGGCTGGGATCAGCCTGAATTTTGCTTTTCTTCTTGGAGGAACTGACATGCTTGGCTTTATTTTTATGTAACGGAAGACGTCTGGAAAGCACTTTCCCTTGCTTGCTCAATTCACTGCTTCCTTGCTGACTGTGCACAGGGCCAGTTTTTTTCAGGGTAGCACTATAAACAGCACTCTCTTTTCTTGGTTTAGGCCGAAGTGATGGGTCAAGGCTACGGGACATGTCTATCGGCCTGCTCTCACTTGTTGAAGCCTGTAAGTCCAAGTCTACCGGTTTCACTGGGCAGAGTGGGATGGGTTTTATTAGCTGGGTCTCACTGCAAGGGATGCTGACAGGAGTGTCACACGTAGCCTCTATAATGTGGGCATCCTCGGAGGAATTGAGGACCCTCAACACTGCCCCTTTGGGGATCAATACTGGAGTAGCAGCAGGAGCCTTCCTGGTTATTCGGCTTTCAGTTTTCCCATTGCTGCCTTCTACAAATGGTGGATATATCTGCCGCCCACTAATACCACCATCATCCTGAGGTTTTGAGACAGTGCCTGCAGAATAGCCACTGCCAGTGAATGGCACATCAATTTCTTCAGGGGCAGCTTTCGAAGTTCCCTTGGATGCCTGCCCTACAGAACGACGCTGTGTGTTACTTGCAGCCAGAGAGGAAGGCTTGCCACAGGATTCAATTAACTGAGCAATCTTTCTGCGCAGGAGTTCAATTGACTTTATTTTGGAAGTTGAACTATTCCACTTAACGCTCTCTGGGACGTCTTCTGATCCAGAGCTCAGGGAAAACACTGATGAGATGACCGGGCCGTCGAAAGGGTCATTAGTTCTTTCGGAATTCTTTAATGCCAAAGGCTCCTCCCCAGGCTGTTGAGATCTGGTTCTATCTTCTCCTGTTATGTTTATGTGTAAATACTCACTCCTATACTGAGAGGAAACCTGGCCTGTATTCGAAACTGCTTTGCAGTCCTCCGTCTGGCTGTCCTTCAGCTTCCTAGCAGACGGAACCATTCTTACAGGAATACTGATCTCACTTCTAGAGCCCAGGTCATTTTTACTCATGGGCAAAAAGCCGTTTTCTCCAGAGAAGGAGATGGTAGTAGGTGATGCCGTGAGAGGAAAACACTGTCGCGGGTCACTGTGCAAGCGCTTCCTGCCGTCTGCAAAAGGAACAGCAGCTTTGTAGGGGAAAGGATGTGAGGCAGTGCCGAGACTACGTAAAACACTGTTTTTCACTATAGATAAGGGGGAGTGGTCTTTCAGGGCAGCGGGAGGAAGGGCAGTTCTATGAGGATACATGGGGCTTCTTTTCTGCAAGTCTTCAGCTCTGGCTGAGTTGAGAAGGGATTCTGCACAGCTGTACACACTAGAATTGGACATGAACATATCATAAGACCTTATCCATTTCACATTTTTAATTTGCTTCTGAACTGACCGGAGGTTATCCAGGCCTCCGAGTTCTCCGACATTCCCTTCAATCACCAGGGACTTGGTTTGTTCTGCAGAAGCCGTTTTTTCTCGTCCATTTGGACCCTTCTCTTTACTCATACGCCCAGAATGACCTCTATCACTCCCACCAGCCTCCAGGCGATTATTTTCTTCCAGAGGGAACAGTTTCAGAACAAGCTGTTGTGTTCCATTGACAACCTTCACATCTACCAGCTGAGCTAAGCAGTTCGCAGGGACGATGAGCTCCGCTGGTGCCACCACGGTCAGTGGCATGCCGGGCTGAACAGGCTCTGTGGCCGGGGAGAGCACTTCCACCTCCACGCTTCTGTTCCCGAACACACTGACGTCGCTGGGCTCGGGCAGCGGCCCCTTACTGGGGACACACACCACGTCTTTCTGGTACTCCTTCAGTTCAGGCACCAACGTGATGCTGTGCATTTTGTCTTTGTTGGTCTGCAAGGAGAACCTTGAAAGCTGATCTGACAACTTGCTCTGCGGTGCGGAGCCTGGATCCGAGGCTTTGGAAAGCTCCGCACTTTGTTTCAACGTGCTGGTCCTTTTCGGCTCCGGCTTGGTGACAACTTTGGGCGGCCGTTTCCCGCCAGCCTTCTCGTGAACCCTCTTCCTGTGTTTGACGATGTAGTCATTCCGAATAGCACCGTAGTCGCAGTACTCGCACCGGTAAGGGAAGACGCCCGTGTGTTTCACCAGGTGCCTCTGAAACTCCCCCTTCGTGTAGGAGACGTGGCTGCAGTGAGAGCAGATGAACTTGATCTCTTCATGCTGAAGTGTGTGCTTCCTGTACTGCAGAGGATCCTTCGTGGAAAAGCGACATTTATCACAATAGTACTTGCCTGGTTTAAAGTTCCTTACCTTGAACTTGTTATTGCTGGGGCTTGCGATGGTTTCGGCTTTATTTCCCATGTGAGCAGCACTTGGATTACTGCTCCCAAAAGGCAGGTGGGGCGAAGCCACCCCAAGGCTGCACTGGAAGCACACGTATCTGTCTTCCTTTTGGCCCTGCCCGGGCCCCCTCCTCAGATCCTGGGGAGGGATCTGGTGAACACTCTTACACTTGGCACACGTGGCAGTGGCCAGCAGGGAGGCCTCTGCCTCCGAGCCCTGGTACAGAGGTGACTGGGCTTCCTGTCTGTCTGGCCGAGTGGCTCTATTAGTGTTAGGCTGTCTGGGCGACATGGTCAAAGAACTGTGTCCATCATTCACTTGTGAACTGAACAACTGCTGTCCAATATCCTTCATCTTCTTTATTTGCATTTAACAGAGTCCACTGGGATCCAGAAAGACTTGGCATGACAGGACCCTTCAGAGGCAGCCTTCAACAAACAGCGGCCAGCGGACACGCAGTTACTTCCGGGGAGCATACTTAGTTATCTGTTTTTAAATACCGCCACGCAGGTGCAGGGCCCCGAAACATGGCTGTGTCCGAGTCTCTGGAATTCCAGGCCACCCTAAAGGGGAAAAAAGAAATCAGAGTGTGATGAACATTATGAACAGAAGGGTTAGCTGAGCTATTTCCAAACTTACTCTGTAAATGACCTTGGGGATTGATGCTATATCTCAACATAGTACCTTAGACACATGTGAGTTAACACATAACACCACCGAGCTGGCAGATAAGAAACAAACTGAAACTAGCCTCGAACTCGTCCATTTAGACCAGCTCTGAACATCAACAGCAGTACGGAAGTCACGGCCGACATTCAAACAGCCTCTATCAGGGACGGTTATTTTTAAACGTCACCGAGTGCATCCTAGTGGTGCCACAGGCGTACTTTCACGTTCGCCTCACTAGCAGCTGGTGCCGCACATTGTCATTTCAGCTCTTACGCATGCGAGTTGCCAAGCGGAGCAGCCAGGGCTCCGGGTCAGGAGTCTACTTGTCTCTACCTCACGCCGATGCCCAGCGTGGACCCCCAGCCTCACTCACACACTCCATTCGCTCTCAAGCGGTGGGTCAACACCGACAGTATTAGGTGGACACATATTCCTTCCTCTACATCTCACTGCGCCTCTGTCGTAGGCCAGGCACTGTTCAAAGTCTGCAAGGCAGTGAGCAAAGCAGACTAGTCCCTCTGCCCATGAGGGTACACGGCGGGCAGCGGGGAGGTTGTATATCTGGGTACACAATACCACAACAGATGGCAGATTAAGGAGTAACTCCGTGATAAAGCTGTAGGGCTGGGCGTGGAGGTGAGGACAGTCAGCGAAGGCCTCTGGATAGGCGGGACTCTGAGCAGAGACCCCAGAGCAGCCAGGGAGCGAGCACGTGGTGGTTTGGGGGAAAGAGTTTCGGGCAGGAGGAGCAAAGGTCTGTGGAGTGTGGGCCTGAGCAGCAGAGGGGCGGGAAGGAGCCGGGCGGGGGAGGGAGGAGTGAACGGCAGAGAACCAGGGGCTGGGGCTGGCCGAGGCAGGATCTACAACACAGGGCCCTAGGACTCAGCCTCCCCCTCCGAGAGAAAGAGCAGGGAGAGGCCGCAGCAGCCATGGGACGTGCTGGGGGCGGCAGGTGCAGGTGCCGGCCTCCAGCGGCTGTGGGAGAGATGGTGGCAGCAGAGAAACCTGTTGGGGCGGAAGGGGCTCAGATGTGGCGGTGGAGGCAGAGCTATTTTGATGGGGCGAGTGCCACAAGTAACAAAGTGACTAATTCACACAAAAATACCGTAGTTGGCCATGTAGAATGTGTACTTTTTTGCCGACAGTTTCGAGGAGAAAAATAAGGATGCGCATTATACACGGGTATAATGATTACATACCATGGGTACAATAATGGGTATAATCTGTCCATAATGTGCACAGAAACGTGGGTGCACATTATACACAGCAAAATACAGTAGTTAATGATCGTTAAGTACCAAGAAGTACACTTTCTTCCCCCAGAATTCACAACTATGAACAAACCAGTGTAATTTGGGATCTATTCAAAGCCTTTTTGTTATGACCTTAAAAATCCACTTAAAACCTTTTTAGCTTCAATTTTTTTCATCTGGCAACGAGAACTGAGGAGAGCCGCCCACCCCTCCCACACCCCTCCCACAGCGCAGAGCACACAGGGGCGCCTCTGAGAGTCTGCGGGCTCATCCACATGCACAGAGGCCCTCCGGGGCATGCAGAGTCGGCCCCGCGCGGGCAACACTGCAGGAGGGCTGGCGGCTTCCTTGGGGCACACTGCTGGCCAGGAGCCATAGAAAAGACTAGAAGGCTGGTCTGCGGGAGCAGGTTGCTCTGCAGGGTCGAGAGAAACAATCGAGGCAAGTCCAGATCTCGTGTAAAACCTGCCCTTCTCAAGCATTTTTGGAAAACTTCCTAAGAACCACAATGGACACAAAGTTTGATTGTTCTCCTGGAGTGTCACCTTCCCCTCTGTTACTTTCGCAAATGACAGTTCTCTCCGCTGAGCAGCAGTTCTCACCGGCCATGGAGCCCAGCGGCACGCAGGGACTCCCTCCGAAGAGCACCACCGCAAGTGTGTATGTAACAGGACCGGTCAAGTGCGTGGCGGCCCGGGGGCTGCCAGCTGCTGCCTGCCCCCTCCGAGCCCAAACGCGCCTCCTAGGACAGGACACACTTACTGGCAACCTGGTAAGTGCGGGCCAAGACCAGCACTTCCATTCTCCTCTGCACTCCTGCTACACGCAGCAGGCAGAACTTTCGGAGCAGCCCCTAGAAGGCGACATATTTAACACTCCAGATCTGTCAGCTGGCCGATCGGAGGGAGCCAGAGCGCTGTGGGGACTTCCGCCTCCAGTGCGCTGTCCGTCCCCACTGCCTGCTGGTCTACGCTCACCTAGGTTACTTCCAAGCCCAGTCTGATGCTGCTGGTCCCTGATATCACACACTCCTTGTCATCTGAGAATTCCACTAACATCGACAGTTCCCCTCAGCGTTTTCATCCTGTTCCAACAGGGTACGCCATGCCTGCAGCCAGAGCCTAACAGAGCCAGAGGCCCCAAGAATGGAAGGGCTGAAAGGGGACCAGTCCAGGGATTCCTGAATCTGGACATGCCTCAGGAACACAGCTAACGCAGCCGTTCCTGGGCTCCACCCCTTAGCTAGTGAATGTCAATCTCAGGCGGGGCGGGGACGTCTGTGGGCAGTAAAAGCGCACTGTGTTAGTCTGATGAGAGGACCAGAGGTCACTGGTTGCAACTTCCAGCAACATCAGAGCCCTTTAAAACATCTGCACCAGCTGCCCATGCAGCCACAAGTAAAACTCCTTTCGTCTCTGGGCAGCGCCTTTTGCCACAGTTCTTACGGTGAGGAGCTGACCCTGCATGGAAAATGAAACCGGCCTCTGGAGCTGCAAACAACCTAATCCCTCCGGACAGACTAGCTGTTAACTGCACATGTCCCCTCACCCAGTCCTCAGTTCCCAATTTCGCTCACAGACCTGCACATCTCTCATGGACCAGCCTCCTAATGCTACCAGTTCCAGAGAGAGGAGGGAGGGGGAGAAAGAAAAACGGGACAGACAACAGGAACGGCTGCCTGGCATGGCTGGCTCTCCAGCTCTTCTAACTAACACTCGACGTGTTTACCTAAGGAACTCTCAAACCACGTCACGAGACGCTCTGCTGGAAGCGGCATCCAAACCAGGATTCCACTTGGGCACGGCCGGCTTCCCGGCACTGCTCTGGCCTCCGAGTCTTCAAAAGTCACGACAGCAGTTCTGCCATCTCCCCCCGCCCCGGGCCTTTTAGAACGTGGGGGTGCCGCTCCTCCTAAAACTGAAGACTTAACGGTCTGAGCTCCTGGACAATATGAAGGTATACCTCAGCAAGGTGGGCAGAGCGAACGTGCTGAGGAGGAGCCCCTGGAGAGTGAACCACGCCGCCCAGAGAGCCCGAGGTACGCAGCCCCCTGGAGGCGCTTCTGCAAAATCACCTCAGCAGTGACGCGGAATTGGAAGTCCACGGGGCCAGGGGCCAGGGCGCAGCACGCAGCTGTGACCAGCAAACACAGTTCACGGGGAAGGACAGACATCTAGGTCACGACTGCATTACGTCACCTGGGAGGAAGGAGCTTCCTGGCTACTGAGCCATTCTCAAAATAATTCCATATTTCTATACCGTCATTTCCCTTAGTCCAGCTGAAAAAGACGTCAGGCTTCCTTAAAACAAGACAACACATTCTCTCTGCCCTTTGTAACTTGTGTGGCTAGTCAAGCAGAGGTGGGACCTCAGATGTAACACCCCAAGTCAAAGGTGAATGGACCAAGTGCACGGCTTTGATGTTGGTACATACTCGTGGACAGCACCTGAGGCCGCAGCAGACCTGAGCCATGTCCCCTTTGTCCCCTGATCCCTCCACCAACTTCCTCTATCTGGTTCACATTCAAGTACAACCAGCTGGGTCTTCCTGGCAAACCTACTGCCCCACGGGCTGAAGGCCAGGGATTCTATAACACACTGCAGATGAAGGGCCGTGCCCACATGTACCTGACACGGAGAAGGTCCCTGATAAACGACTGTCACTGCCACTGCCGCTCTTCACCTGCCCTCCAGACTCACAGCACCGTGGACACAAAGCCCCTGCATCCACCTCCTAGGACTAGAATCCGACATTCTTTTAAGTAAGGCAGGCGGGCTCTGAAAAACACAGGAAACACCCGGTATCATTACCTTTAACACATGAAGATGGCCACGCACAAGAAGTTGCCTGTTCTGGAACAGCACACACAGAGCGAGCTTTTCAGTGCAGTCACCTGCGCCCTCAGCCTGACAACTGCCACACACAGTGTGTGCATCCCAAATGCGCTGCCCACAGGCTGTCCTGTCTTCCTGGGGGGAGGCCCGAGTGCAGCAATCGCTGCCAGTGGCTTTCTTTTCCTTCTGACTCTGCGCTTGCCTGCCCTGGTCTGGTAACGATTTATCATGGGAACATGTGGAGAGAAATACCAACTTTGAGAACCGGTTCAGTGATGCTGACACTAGATGTGTAAGTTCTTACTAAAAAAAAAAAAAGCATCTAACTTCTCAATACTGAAAACGTCCAATGTTGGACAGAATTAGAAGAAAATCAGTCCAGTGGTGTCTGAAGCTACAGAGTCCGGAGTCGGATTACAGGGCTTTAAAGCCCAGCCTCACTGCTCCCCAGGCAACCGGGGCAAACTGTCCCCTTCCACCTCTGTCAGAGGCATCGATGGCACCTGTGCCTTGTAGGGTTGTCCTGAGAACTACCTGTGAGAATGTGACTGAAAGTGCCTAGCTCTAAGTTATGCATGCACCATAAATTGTTCAAAATATTTTCCATTTTTTTTAATAAAAAAAGAGAAGAAATGATGCCAATCACAAAAACAAATGGGTGAACTAACAGGCTTCTTAGCTGCCTGGCAATTGCTCCCTCCAGAACATAGACTGCATCTCATTTTATAGTTTTAATTCTATTTGCTTGGTTGTACAGCCTAGAAGGCAATCTACCTCTGGGGCAAAACCGCCCACCTGCCTGATTGGCACAGTGGCTGGCAGGTGCTCAGAACGACACAGAAGACGCTGGACCCACAACTCGGGTTTACACAGAAGCTCATTACTAAGTTACCTTTTCTTCTCCAAGCCCAGTGAACTGTGCAATGCCCTTGAAGCAAACCAATGGGTTTCCATGCTCCGAGTCTACGTGAAAAGCAGCTGGCCAATAGCATCCTGTGCCTAGTACGTGCATCACCACATTTCTGTTTGTGAGAGATGCCTACCAAAGTCAGTATGCATTGGCCGGCTGCATTCTTTTGGGACAGAAGCAAATCTAGGAAGCTCTTCCCAGAAAGCCTTTCACTGCGGCCCCTGCCTCATTCACAGCAGTGGCTGGGCTGCAGCTGTATGTGCCCACGAAGAACAAAGGGGATGGAGTCGAAGGTTTGTAGTCCCAACTCCGAGCCTGTCTCTTTGCTGATTACTTGGGAGAGTAATTTCTCTCTGTCCACTGCCAGGCTTCGATGCCTTCAAACTTAATGGGTAATTAGGAAAAACAAACTGGGTAACGGAGGCAAAGCACCCTGCCTCGTGGGAGAGGCGCTCACAAATGGCATCTGCTGCTCTTGCGTAGGCAGCCTCCACGAAGGCTAGTGTTGATGCCATTCTACCCCAAAGTGCCCAGAAGCATGTGGACAGGTGCCCCTGACTGGGGGGGGGGGTGCACAGGGAGTCCAGCATCAGGTACAGAAACTCTTGGTATTTCCCTCACGGGATAAAGTGCAGGAAGAAACTTGCCTCTCTCAGCAAAGCCCTTTTCAGACCATTACAAAGAATCGGAATGGAGCGGAACAGTACATGGATCTAAAGGGCAGCAATGAAACTATCTTATTCGTTTTGCAAAACTAACCTTCCACCTGGAAATGACGTTAAGTGCCGACTGGTGGCCATCAGATGACAAATATTTGACTGCTCTGACAAATGTATCCCCTTGGGGCCCTAGCTTTCCTTCTGGAAGTAGGTGGTTCCCTTGGAGCACAGCTCGGAGGAGCAAAAGGCTGGGCAAGGGAGTCCCTGTTCTGATGCCCCTGCTGTCCACCTGAGAAGCGTGACCATGGACAGAGCAATGACCTTGGGACAGCCAGAACAAGCTCCAAAACTTGGGTTTTTGATGCCAGGGTTCTGTGATGCCACACGTGTTCATGTAAAAAGGAAATGTGATGCCTGATTTCCAGAGCTGATGTGAGAAAAAGGTAAATATGCAAAGAGCAGGCAACCTTATACTCGGCAATCAAGACATGTTTTGTGAAGAAATAAGTCAACATATTTTTGGAAGGCCCCTTGGAACATGGAAGAGTCTAGGACTCTCCAAAGCAGTAGCAAACTCTTAGCTTAACAAAGGGGCCCGGCAACATCAAGGTCGGCAGCGGGAGGCCAAGATCCCCGCCCTTCCCCAGTCTATAAAGGAGTCACTCTGCGTGCCCCTTGACATTGTGGAGCACGTCAACTGGGACTACCTCAGAAAACAAGGAAAGCTACTAGACAGTTAAAAAGTTGGAGAGAAAACCTTTCAAAAGGAAGATGACCATTGTTGGAGTTCTTAAAGTCTAAAACAGTTCTATGCGTGGAAAAATAAATGTTAGGCAAGAATGCTCTTGCTGGCATAAAAAAAAGACATGATACATTTTGGTATTTCCTTTTCTTGCCTTTAGGAAAAAACGAAATTTCATAAACGAAGTGGATTAAAAGTATAATAAAGTATAATCAAGCACGGAGGAAACACCTTCCAGAAAACCAGTGATTACTAACCCTGCCTGCATTAGGGTGCCCACTTCTCCTACGCCCAGAGTGTCAACGTTCCTTTTTAAAGCGGTCCCTGGGATGGCTGGTCAGCCGTTGATGCCAGAATGACCTGGGAGGCTCAAAAACTGAGGCTGCCTGGGCCCCGCTGTGCCCTTCTGATGCGCAGCAAAGACTGAGAACCACCACCTCGCACGACAGGTGAGGACAAATGTGCAGGAGTGGCAAGAATAGCAACATCATGGGCAGTCTTTTAGATGCCTAACCCACCTGTGGGTGCTTGGACGCAGGTCAAGGCCACTGCCTTGGACTGTAATGAGGTGATCAGGCAATGGGACTCTGGGTCTTAACCTTGCTTAGCCTCATGACCTTGGAAACACGATCACTGATGCTCTGTAAAGTGTGCAATCAGAGTAACGACTGTAGATTCCTGAAAACCTCAGTGTTCCCGACACTGGCTGGTGTGGTGAACACAATGAGAACACACCAGGGCTGTTTCACCCCTACACCTGACAAGGGCTGCTGTCTTTAAGGAGCATAATAACAGGAGGTGAAGAAAGTAACTGCTACCCCAGCGATCCAATCAGGATGCCCAGTGGCCAGGTGTATCCGCCAACCTTAATAGCACCTTGGCCGAAGGCAGGCAGAAAGGTGTTTGCAAAGGCAGATTAATACATTACCTTGATACTCCTCCAGGTTCACCCTTGGTCACCTGCTTCTCGTAAGAAAACAGGTCTGGAGAAGCTGCTTGGCTTTTCTAAGGTCAGGGAGTGGGGTCAGCTGGTGTCTAATCTAAATCCTTTCTGTTCTGCCCGCCGCGGTGAGGCTGAGAACTGCAGTCACAGGTGCCGCTGTGCCGGGCGGTTCTAACTTCTGGCCTGATGCTGCCAAGCTACTGCTGTGAATCAGAAGCAGGTCGCAGGGGCTCCTTGTTGTCTTCTCGGGCACCCAGGCCCATGCAGCCTCTGCTCCAGGCCCTGGCTTCCACACTCAGAACCCCGGGGCGGTCAGTGAGCGCTGCTCCACCAGCCCTGCAAACAGAAGCCAGACGCACGGGCTGAAGTCCCAGGCTTGTGCAGCCTTGGTTTCTCCAGGCACTTTTCTTTCAGAAAAGGGGATAGTACCCCAAAGTGCTTCTCAAGCAGGGTGTCTGTCGGGCAAAGTCACACGAGGAGCTTAAACTGGGGTGGTGGGGAGGCTTCCCAGGACCCCCAGGACCCCATGAATCAGACTGTCCTTTGCCTGGGGTGGCCTCAGGCATGTCTTTAAAATTCTTCCGGGTGAGTCCAATGCCTCCCCACCCCACACTGCCCCATGACAACGATGTCGGGATTAGAGGATCTCTAGCCACCTTCAACTCTAAGAATGGATCTTGGAAACTGCAGTGGGTGGTGTGTGTATCTGCGAACGAAGGAAAGGCCATCTTTGCCAGGCAGCTAGAGAACAACTGAGACCGGGAAAACCTCACTGGCAAGGAAGGGGCTTGTTTGTCACAGTCAGCAGCATAGCACTGGACCACAGAAGGCACTTAATACACACTGGATGGGTGATGAATGAATGAATGAGTCAATGAGAGAAAGAACTGTTGGCCTGGCTGGTGACAGTGATAAAAATGTTCTTTGTTCTTCATCTGCACAAAAACTGGCCCAAGATCCTTTTCCTTAGAAGCAAAATTGATGTTTTTTTTTCCCCTCATTGCTATTACTAGATTTTTAAAAATCTACATTGGTTTAGCATAACGCATCAGGGAGGAAGCTCAATAAATAAAATGCCCTCCTCTTTTGTTTTCAAAATGCACTTGCAAGGAATGTCACCAGCATAACAAAACTGGATACATACAAAAGTGTTACTTTTCAAAACTATGTTTAGATCCAAGATGAAAAATAATTTTTAAACTGAAGATAATATCCATCGATATCATGCAATTTAAAAAGGCGAACAGTCTACTTGCATTCTTCTCAGATAATTCGATGCTGGTTTCTAAACCATTTGCTGGGCTTCAAGAACCCTGGCCAGTATTTCCTGTTGTGTGGACACACATCACAGCCAGAGGTGGGGGTGGGGGGGGGTGAACTTTGCATCTGTGACTCAGATAAATACTCCTTCTACCCTATCTGTTCTTCTGTAGGAAAGTCCTCTGACCTTTTGGAGAGCAAGTTCTATCTTATTCCAGGTGACTCTAATTCTACACTTGGGGGACAGTGTTTAAGGTTTCTAACACAACATTTACAGTTTAGTCATGTAGACTTTTATTTTTAAACAAGGCAAAGTGCGCAGCATTGCGCACTTCGTTTTATAATGGTAGGTTGAGAAATTGTTCATTACTCCCAGTTCATTATCCCAGTAGGAGGTACTTTAATGGGGAGATGTTAAATACCCAACATACATGAGTAACTTAAACGTTTTTTTTCATTCTAACCTTTGGCTTTTCCTTTTTGGTTTCGAAATGTTCATTCTTTTGTATTGTTTCCCTGGCCACAAAGTGCCCAAGAACCCTAAGGCAACGAGATAAAAGGGCGGGCTAGGATGGGGGAGGTCCCACAGAGAGTGACATCACCTGAAACAAAACAGACCTTCCCCAGCAAAAGGTGCACGGGTCCTCAGTGGTCAAGCCGGCCCCTGGACATGCCCCAAAACGCCCAAGGAAAGACGATGCCAGTCTGGTTTTCATGTTTATTGTTGGCACAATCACACCGACGGTCCACATTATTCGAAGCAAGTCCACCTCTAACAGCATGGGTGCTGGGAGGGACGGCGCAGTACCAAGCAGTTACACCGTGGTCTCTGGGGGCAGTCTGCCCCCTCTTGAAAGATCGCGGGGGGGTTGCTTCTAACTACTGAAAATCAAAACACGTCAGCGCTTACCTCCGAGGCTTTAAAAATGGCCTCCTGACGACACTTCCTGCTCCGGCCAACCGGTAGAAATTCTCCCAGGAGATGCATCATTTAAAACACAGGGGGCGGCACGGGAGGCCAGCTTGGAGGCTCCACACCAGCAACCGCAGACCGGACGTCGCAGCCTCTCAGGGTCGCGACCTGGCGCGTTTGGGGAGAGCCTGCGGGTCTCCGCGGCACAAAGGCAGGCTGGCAGGCAGGGGACGCTGGACCCTCAACCCACCGCCATCCAGCCCCCCTGGGTTTGTGGTCTCCCCACACCTTCCGTCCCTCTGTCCGTCAGCGCCCCCCACACCCCTCCCTTCCCTCCTCCCCTCCCCTGTACCTAATTCCCCTTCCCATTCGGCCCTTCCCCAGTTCTAAGCCTGCAGCCAGCCTGCCTTGGGGGCCACTAGGCCAGAAAGCCGCAGAGACTTGGCTGGGGGGGGGGGGCACGCAGAAGCCGGCCCGTACCACCGGTCCCACTCTCCACTCGGAGCGGCTCCCGCAGCCTCCTCCGCACCCAGACCCCACCTGCCCCGCGCATTCAAACCTGGAGCCCTGGCCCTCCTGCTCAGCTACTCACCAGTAGGGCTGGGTCCAGAGAGAGAGTCTACAGCCAGGCCACAAGCCGTTGCGGCCACCGCCGCTGCCGCGCCCCACACCCGCGGTAGGTCCGGTCCGCTGTAGATCCCTACTCGGGGGCGGAGCCCGGGTCCACGCAGCGCCTGCGCAGTGCAGAGAGAAGCTCGGCTGGAGCGGGCGCCCCCGGCTGTCTCTGGGCTATGCTGCTCCTTGCTCGGTTTCAGCGCCGAGCAAAGGCGAAGACCCAACGCAGCCCTGTTCCCTCGTTGAGAGCTCGCCCCGGTGCGTCCACATTCACTACGTGTAGTGTCCCTGCCTAGCTCCAGACGCTCCAGGAACCTTCCTGCGAAAGCAGAGCTGATTCTGCTCCCAGTTGCGGCCCAGTGGACCGTTTGTGGTCACCCGCTCTGTGCCATGCTGGGTCCAAGCCGAGGGTGCCTTTGTCCCCTGCCCTCGTGGGGCTTGAAGCCCAGCAGCCGATGAGTAAAGGCGAGAGAAATAAGTGAGGTCTTCATTCTCCCAATTCTTCCTCTCTTTTAAGCAACAGTGAATGACCTGGTCTACAAGGCTCAGGTTCGAAACCCAGGTGCTTTCTATCCTAGCTCCGGAGCGTGGGCGAAAAAGTTCCCTGACCTCTCTGAGTCTCAAACCCAAAGTCTCACCTGTTACGGAGGTAGTTGTGAGGGTCAGACAAGACAAAGGTTTTGGGCGAGTCCGAAGATGCCAGCGTTTTGTTCCCCCCCCCCCCCGCCCCCGCTTCCTGGACTCCAGCACCTTTTCTGTGAACCCCCCTCCACCCCACCCAGGCATGTGTTCACTTCTTTCCTTCCCGAAGGAAGGTGTAATTAGAATACACCCCTCCCAGAAGGAAGAATACGGCCATATTGCTAGAGTCCCCAAAAGCAGAGCCACAGGTGCGTCTCCCTACAAAATAAAATTGCTCCTTAGTAAGGGCAGATGGTAGCAGGGAAGCAGCGTCAACTGGGAAGCACAGTTTCTCCAGCAGTTACAGCTGAACCTTGTCTCAAAGCTCCGGAACCAGCAAGACTGGCTTCCAACACTTTCCTGTTGGAGGCCAGAGGTCAGGGTGCACTGATATCAGGCCAGAAGCAGGGAGGAGGTGCAGGGGTGGGGCAGTTCTTCAACACGGAGAAATGGCATTCGGCACACAATGTCAGCCACAGGATGAAATGTCAGCACCAGGATAAAAATGTCCCGGACTCAAATAGCAAAAGCTGGGCGCAGAGAATGTCAGCCGGAGACGGCTCACCATCAGCAGGTTCTTCCCTCCCTCTATGCTTGCAAAAATGGACCTCACAGCTGCCAAGGGGCCTCCTGGTTCTCTGTCTCCTGGGGCTCAGGTCAGAGGTGGGTCTCCTCAGAAACCCAAAGAGTCCATATCAGAGAGAGTAGGGCAGAGTTCAGTCATCTTCCAGAGGGGGTGGGCTTGGGAGGGCACTGAGAATTTAAACTGGCCACTGCCTGGCAATTTCTAGTGGCAAAAGGAGCCACATCAGGAAAAACTGTTAATTTTAAGTATTGGAGAACCCCCAGTCTATTAGTTTTTGGGTTTTTTTTTCCCTAAAATATTGCCTTGTGACTGCCACTCATGCATCACAAACAGCGCTGCCCTCTTAAGTAGAACTGATGAAAGTCCCTCTGGCTTTCCTGGAAGTTTCTCTGCTGTTAGAACTTGTTATAAATCCCAGCAGGGCGAGAAGCTGTGAGCCTGCGCCCTGACCCGTCTGAACCTCATTTCTCATGTGAAGTTCAGTGAGTAATAGGACCAGCCTCACAGAGGAGCCTTCAGCATTGAACAAGGAGAAGAAGGTCAGGGCTCAGCACAGTCCCTGGCAGATAAGAAGTGCCCAATAGCTGTTATTCTTTTACATTTCCCAGGAGCCCCAGTTTAGTGATGTAAAATGTTTCACGAAGGGTCAGGAAATGGGGTGTTTACAGCCTGCAAAAGGGCCGAGCTGGGATCTAAACCACTCCTTCAGAAACCCTTAAAGTCGAAGTATTCCCTAAAAGTCTGGATGCAAGGAGGCTTCACCCAGAAATGTTATTTCTGGACATTCAACCAGTGACCTTTCTTATACCTAGGGCAGTCCTTCGTGTCTATCCACCTCCAAGCTTAGTTTGGCTAAATCTTTTCTTAGTATTCCACGGATTACCTCTGTTACAAGTTAAATTATGTCCCCCTCAAAGGATATGTTAGGGCCCTAAATCCCCAGTGAATGGGGATGCAAATTCGCACCTGAGAATGTGCACTTATTTGGAAATAGGGTCTTGCAGACAGAGTCGAGATTAGAGAGATAAGATCGTTAGGTGGGATCCTAATCCCATGATTGGCGTCTTTAAGGAAGAAACAGGTTAGGGGAGGAGAAAGCCTTGTGAAGACTCAGAGAAAGGGGCCGTGTGAAGACAAAGGTCAACTGCCACAAGCCAGGAACACCTGGGGCGACTGGAAGCTGGAAAAGTCAAGCAAGGAGGCTTCCCTGTAGGTTTTGGAGGGAGCAAGGACCTGCTGCAGTTGCTTTTAGATTTCTAGCCTCTAGAACTGTAAAATAATAAGTTTGTTTGTTATAGCAACCCTAAGAAACCAATATTAGCTCCCAGATATGATTGCTAACATACAGGAGAAAAGAGGGAAGATACATGGACAAAACCAGTCATTGAGTGTAAAGGCTGGGAGCTGACGTTCGTTCCTTCAGTTACTCACTCTTGCTGGCACAGGTTAGCTGATGAGGACAGGGTGAACAGGATGAGGCTCTGCCCTCTGGGAGCATTTGTTTCGTTGGGGGTTGTAGAGCTTGAGCAATTAATGGAGTATATAATTAGGGAGTGCTAGAGGCGGGGGAGAAAATAAAACTGGGTAGTTTGATGTGGACAATAGTGCAAAGCAAGAGAAAGGATGAGCTGAAAGGCTCAGTGAAGGGGACTTTGAAGATAAACTCTAAGTCATGAGTAGGAACCAGCCCATGAAGATGACTTAACACATGGGGTGAAGAGCATATGCAAAGGCCCTGAGGTGGACCCAGTTGGGCATGACTGAGAAAGAGAAGGAAGGGCAGTTTTGGGTTATCCTAGCTACTCACGAAGCGTGTGATCTTAGGAGTCATTTCTCTAGATTCTGCCAGTGAGGACCTGGCACCTTGGAAAAGGACCAGATCTCTAAGGGCTGGATCTCTAGCGACCGCTTTGGAATTTCGGGCTAGCTCTGGGAGGAGGGGAGGCTGACGTGTGAATCTTAGGCACTTCGAGACAAAGCACAAACAGGACACCCGAGGACGTGGCTTTTTTGTTATTGTTTAAAACATTTCAGAAATTTCCAGTCATTTCTTTGACCTTGGTTTGCTCCTCTGTGAAAGGAATGAATGCCTCTTTGTCCGGGGTCCCCGAGCTCATATAAGACTGCCCTCATACTAAACTTCAGTTCTCTCAGCCCTGTGGTGCGGGGAACAGGGGCTGCCGGGTTCGATCCTGCGTCTATAACTTATCTGAGCCAGCTTGTGACCTAGGGCAAATAACTGCCAGTCTCTGGGATTCCTTTCTCAATAGCCAAAGGGAGTCAAGTGGAGGAACCGCCAGTGAAGGTTGTCGGGGTAGAACAGAGCACCTGATGCTGGGCTCGGCTCCGCTTCCAGCGACCCCCGCGTCCTGCGTCCTTTCCTGGCTCTCGGGATGGCTCCCTCCTTGCCCCACCGCCTACGGGCGCCGGCAGGGAGCTTTGAGGAGCGCACTGGGCATGCGCAACTAGTAGAACCTCCCGGAGGTCACCAAGACGCTGGCCCCACCCGCCAGCGTAGCACTGCAGTACCGTCTATGGCGTGTGGCGTCGCTGCGCAGCTGCCTCTCCTGCGCTCCCTCGTAGAGCTCTACCGGGCGTCAGCCGGCACTGCTGGCTGCCAGCCCTGCGCTCATCTGGGTTTTCCGGCTGCAGCCTGGGCTCCCCTAACCGTGGCCCGCTGCCCTCGCTTCTGTGAGAATCTCGATGGGCTGCTTTGCTTTTGTTTCGCTTGTGCTGCGGACCGGAGCCGGAGCGGTGGGGGTTGGACATCCAGCACTGGCGAGATTACCGAGGACTCCGTGCTGGGCACCCGATGTAAACCTCCCCTTGCGCAATCCCGACCAACGTTTGCAACTCTTGCAACGCTTGTATTTAATTAAGTGCAATGGTCATCCTGGAGGATCCACAGTGCCAGGCACGGAACAGGCCCGCCGGCTTCCAGGTCCAAGCTGGTCTGAGCCGTCAGCGTCCCCTGCCTAGACCAGGGCTAGGCAAAGCGTGGCGGGGGGCCAGGGACTGGTCCCCGCATCGGTTCCCCAGGGAGGGAAGGGGTACAGAAGGGGAAATGAGCATTTGGAAACGTTCACAGCAACTGGACAGGACTGCGGGATCCACAGAGCAAGTAGAGGAACGTGGGTGGGGTGTACGGGGGCTCGGGGTGGTCTCTCCTGGCCTCCAGAAATAGCCAGCCGCGTGCAGGTTGAAAAGGAATAGGGGAGGGGGAAGACCTAGTCCGTGAAGGCAGTTCCTTCTGCCCTACCCTGCCTCCTCCTCAGCCTGTGCTCTCTACCACTCGGGCACCCTCTTTCTGCCCACCGCTGGTCACTAGACATCTCCTGTCCTAAGATCCTTAATAGAGGACCCACCAGCACTTAGTCAGTTTTTAGATGCCTGTGCTAAGAGTTTTCTAGTTGTTTCCTCAAACCTGTTTCTTCTTTTTTTCCCTCTTAGTAATAACCCTTCTCCAATTTCTTGCTGCTCAGAAAAAGACTAAACTTTCAAGTCCTGCTTGTAGCTAGAGGTGATTAACTAAGGTCCAGTCAAGGGGAAGTAAGTAGAAGGAGAGCGAGTATCCATAACATCCAGAAGTGTCCTTAAAGGAAGGGACATGCAGATTTTGACACTTTCCTCATTCTTGAGGAAGAATGGATTCTTCATGCTTGTCTTGAATAAAGGGATAGAGAGGAGATGGCTGGAACTTGAGCAGCCACATAGATCATGAAGTGACTATAACTTGCTAAGGTTGGTAGAGCAACAAGGCAGAAAAAGCCTGAGCCCCTAATAATTACAGAGCCCCTAGTAATAACTGACTTCCACTGCTTATCCCCTGACTTAATTTACTTAAGAGAGAAATAAGCTATTTTGGATTTCCTGTCATTGCAAAACCTCACAGGAACCGACCCAGTATTGTTAGGGAAAGTGAGAGTGGGAATGGGTGAAGCATGAGCCAACGTGATATGAAAAATTAACAGTTTATGCTGAATGATTTACAAACTCATGTAATTCAGCAGAAGCAAAATCTAAGAAGTCTGCAGGAGAAATGGAAGTATTCTTTCCCTTCCCACCCTCCCCCCTGCAGAAACCCCCAGATACAAAGCCAGGAGCATTGCATCTCCTAGTATACAAATGGAGGGCTTCTACCATTTTTATTGGACTCTCAGAGTGAGGGGCTGTGTGTCTTCTCGCTCCTTTAAAATAAACAAAGCTCTCAGTGCATATCACGGCTCGTGGGGCTCAGAGGAGCACGTGAAGAGTGAGGCGCACGTCACTCCCTCAGCTGAGCAACGCTCCCCCTCAGGATGCTGATTGGTATGAAGTTTCAAACCACTTCTTCGTAATCGTGTATTATTTAATGAATGCCCATAATGAGTGATAGGCAACCCGAGAAGGCAAAAAGAATGACGATGTTGCCATGCAGGAAAATGGGAGTGAAGTTTTCTAATTTTTGCAACATCTTTGAGCCTCACAGTGAGATTTCCTAATGACCTGAGTTGCAGGTATGTATGATCTAGATTCATAGATGTTATATTAAACATTTTATTGTCATTCCCTAAACAATATAGTATAACAGCTATTTATACAGCATTTACCCTGTATTAGATATAATAAGTAACCTATAGTTTTAAAGTGTGCAGGAGGATATGCAAAGGTTGTATATGTAAACACTGCGCCATTGCTTTTTAAAATTTTTTAAAATTTATTTTTAGAGAGAGGGGAAGAAAGGGAGGAAGAAAGGGAGAGAAACATCAATGTGTGGTTGCCCCTTACTGGGTACCTGGGCCACAACCCAGGCATGTGCCCCGGCTGGGAATTGAACCAGCGACCCTCTGGTTTGCAGGCCGGTGCTCAATCCACTGAGCCACACCACCCAGGGCTGTACCCTTGTTTATAAGGGACTTCAGCATCCACAAATTTGGGTGTTTGCAGGGTCCTGGAAACAATCCCCGCAGATACCAAGGAATGACTGTATCTTTAAACTTTAGCAACCTCTCTATTCAATGGGATGTTCTAAAAATTCCCTTCCCTCCTCCCAACTCGCAGATCCCTCCCTGACACGCTTGGACCTCCAGTTCTCACCTGTGCTGGTGTCTTACCTGCCCCCACTCGATTGGCTGCACTTTTCTTCTCTTGTCTGCGTTAAAACCCCTGGATGCTGGAATCCCTTAGATTTGTTGTTTGCTTGCTCATTTATGTGTCCCCCCCTTTTTTTGCCAGAGATTATCTCAAATAACTTACTAAGAATGAATGAGTGTTAGAGGAACGTTTTTGGAAGCCTTGAATGTCTACAATTTCTTTTTCATCCCTTACACAGATGGGGTTATTCAAGATTGAAAACAGCGTTTTTCCAAACCTTTGGAGGTGAAGCTCTACCGTTTTCTCGGTTTCAGTGTGAGAATGCTGACGTGGTACCTGCTTCTCTTTCTTTTACTGTAAAGTGCGCCCCCCCCCACCGCCGTCCCATCTCTCTGGATCCCTTAGATTTTCCTCTTTATCCTTCTTGGTGGTGAATCTATCAATCTTCTTTCTTTCTATCTATCTATCTATCTATCTATTTATCATCCTGTGCAGTTAATGTAGCCTTTCAGTAACGAACTATTGTCCTTCAATTCTGGATTTTTAATTCATATTTTTATTATAGTACCTGTTTCTATCATCATCATCATTCCAATAATGAAACGTCTTGACTGATCTTCTTTGCCTCTCAATCTCTTCTCTCATTTTCTACCCTTTTCTCTGTTTTTCTTATTTTCTGGCAGATTTCCTTGATTTCATATTCCAAGAGATGTATAATTTTTTTCTATGGTATTTTATGTATTCTCTAATCTCTCCAGGGGTCAGAATTTTTAAGGAGTTTTCTTGAGGACCACTTTATTCTCTAAGGAGAGGACTCAGGTGCATGGCAGGGCTGATGACTCTGGGTCAGTTTTGTAGGTGCCATATATGGTTCACGGTGTGAGACTCCTCCGAGCCAGAATGTGGATTTCTTTCTTCTTGGGGCGTTCTGCCTCTGGTTTTGGATTATGGGGTATTTAAAAATATTGTCAGAGTAGTTAGCAAACATCTGCACACTCTTCACCCTGCTTTAGGGAATCCTGATGCGTTACTGTGTTACTTCCACTCTCCCCCTCCAGAATACGACATAAATGCAGCAGACACTCCCGAAGCCACCTCTGCCCTTCCCCCGTGCACACGATCTCCCCTCTTTCCCTAGAGAGAAAGTCCATTTTTTAAAGAGAAGGTAAAATGGGGCACTTGAGTTGTGTATATATTTGGGAAGGAACTCAAGATGTGAAAAATGTTGCTTGCAAACCCAGTGAGAAACTGCACAGAGCAGCTGACTTAGTGAATTGGGTTTTGTAAATGACATCATCCGAGTGGGATGCATTGTGCAGCTTGGAACCAAAAAATGATAAATAGTTTTCTTTTGTACAGCCAGTTAAGGTGTTCTCATTGTCCTACACTGCTCTCTCATCAAGTCAGCACACATGGTTGGTGTTACGCATTTGCTGGTGTAGTAACAGAATGTTCTGGTCTCTTCCTTCTCTTCCCTGACACTGAGTATTTTCAGGCTGCTCAGTCACTGCCCCCTCCCCTGTCTCCAGACCCTCTCTCCCTCCTTTCTCCAGTGGGTCCCTGTCCCACCAGAACAAACTTTAAACACTTAGCATATTCTTCTATAACTATAATATAAAAAAATAGTAAGTGTGTGTGTTGAGGGGTATGGTTGTTTTTATAAACATAGACCAATTCTGTATGCAATTATTTCTCTGCAAGGTGGTTGATCGCTTACAGCCTATAACGAGCAGTTCCACAGGAGAACGGATGCAATGCCAGAGCATTCTTTCAGAGAGTTGCACACCACTTCACAGCAGGGGTACACTTAATTCACCATCTCTTATTGCTGAATTTTCATTGTTTTGTTGTGTTATTTGGCAGACCAGGCTTCAAGAGACACCCCTTTATATGATATGNTTGTTTTTATAAACATAGACCAATTCTGTATGCAATTATTTCTCTGCAAGGTGGTTGGTCCCTTACAGCCTATAACGAGCAGTTCCACAGGAGAACGGATGCAATGCCAGAGCATTCTTTCAGAGAGTTGCACACCACTTCACAGCAGGGGTACACTTAATTCGCCATCTCTTCTTGCTGAATTTTCATTGTTTTGTTGTGTTATTTGGCAGACCAGGCTTCAAGAGACACCCCTTTATATGATATGATATATATATATTTTCCAGTAAGGATGTTTTTAATTCTATGGGACAAACTTCCAGAACTAGAATTGATGAGAAGGACACATATATTTTTCATTTTCACAATTTGCCAGATCAATTTTCAGACTCACCGTGATTCCAGTGCCCGTTGTCACTAGTAACTTGTACAGACCTGGCTTGCCCTTCCCTCAGTCCTTAGCCAGCACGGGGTGTAACATTCTTTTGAATGTTTTGCTACCAGTTGGTAGAAAAACATGTCTCTTTTACTTTAATTGGCATTTCCCTGACAATTGTGAACTTGAGCTCCGTTTCATGTGCCTATGAGCATCAGGATTTCCCCTATAATAAAATAGCTATTTTTATCCTTTGGGTATTTTTCTTTTATTATTGTTTTTTAAAATATTTTATTGATGATGCTATTACAGTTGTCCCATTTTTCCCACTTCATTCCCCTCCACCCTGCACACCCCCTCCCACTGACATTTCCCCCCTTTAGTTCATGTCCATGTGTCATAAGTTCTTTAGCTTCTATATTTCCCATAGTATTCCTGCCCTACCCCTTGTCTATTTTCTACCTACCATCTATGCTACTTATTCTCTGTACCTTCTCCCCCTTCTCCTCCTCCCACTCCCCTGCTGCTAACCCTCCATGTGATCTCCATTTCTATGGTCCTGTTCCTGTTCTAGTTGTTTGCTTAGTTTGTATTCTTTCAGGTGTGGTTGTTAATAACTGTGAATTTTCTGTCATTTTACTGAAGATCATGTTTTTGATCTTCTTTTTCTTAGGTAAGTCCCTTTAACATTTCATAAAATAAGGGCTTGGTGATGATGAACTCCTTTAACTTGACCTTATCTGAGAAGCACTTTATCTGCCCTTCCATTCTAAATGAAAGCTTTGCTGGATAGAGCAATCTTAGATGTAGGTCCTTGCCTTTCATGACTTGGAATACTTCTTTCCAGCCCCTTCTTGCCTGCAAGGTCTCTTTTGAGAAATCCGCTGACACTCTGATGGGAACTGCTTTGTAGGTAACTGTCTCCTTATCTCTTGCTGCTTCTAGGATTGTCTCCTTCATTTTCATCTTGGCTAATGTAATTATGATGTGCCTTGGTGTGTTCCTCCTTGGGTCCAACTTCTTTAGGACTCTCTGAGCTTCCTGGATTTCCTAGAAGTCGATTTCCTTTGCCAGAGTGGGAACGTTCTTCTTTATTATTCAAATAACTTTCCACTCGTTGCTCTTCCTCTTCCCCTTCTGGCACCCCTGTGATTCAGATGTTGGAACATTTAAAAATGTCCTGGAGGTTCCTAAGCCTCTCCTCATTTTTTAAAATTCTTGTTTCTTCATTCTTTTCTGGTTGGATGTTTCTTTCTTCCTTCTGGTCCACTCCATTGATTTGAGTCCCAGTTTCCTTTCCAACACTAGTGGTTCCCTGTGCATTTTCCTTTATTTCATTTAGGGTAGCTTTTATTTTTTCGTCTAATTTGCGACCAAAATCAACCAGTTCTGTGAGCATCCTGATGACCAGTATTTTGAACTGTGCATCAGATGGGTTTGCTATCTCTTGGTCGCTTAAAAGTATTGGCTCTGGACCCTGCCTGGTGTAGCTCAGTGGATTGAGCATGGGCCTGTGAAGCAAAGGATTGCTGGTTCGATTCACAGTCAGGGCACGTGCCTGGGTTGTGGGCCAGGTCCCCTATGAGGGATGCATGAGAGGCAATCACACATTGATGTTTCTCTCCCCCTCTTTCTCCTTCCCTTCCCCTCTCTAAAAATAAATAAATAAAATTTAAAAAAGTATCGGCTCTGGGGCTTTGATTTGTTTTTCTGTTTGAGCCATAATTTTTTGGTCTGGTTGCACCTGTTGCGTAGTGGGCGGTGGAGCCTTAGGTGTTCACCGGGGTGGGGCAACCCCTTGTGGCTGGGTTGTGACATTTTATGTGGGAGCAGGGTCAGAGAGGAAAACAATGGCACTTGCTCCGCTCTCAGATTTCGGTCCCCTCTGCCACTTCCCACAAGCATATTGGGCCCTTTGGTGCTGGTTCCCGGGTGGGTGGGTTTGTGTAGTTCTAGGACCTTGTGGGTCTCTCCAACAAACTCTCCTGTGAGGCTGGGAGTCTCTCCCAGTACCGAAACCCCCATAGGTGTTTTCAATCCTTGTTTTGAGGCTTTCTTCCCCCCTGCCGGGACCCTGGGTTGTGCGGTCTGTCTCACTCCCCAGTTTTGCTTGGTTTATCTTCCCGCAAATGTGAGACTGCCCAATCTGCCAGCCACCTTGCCCACAGCGCCCCTCCAAAATCCGCCTCCTTGCTGCGTCTGCCCACTGCCACCCTGGGCCTGGGGTCCACCAGCCACCGCTTTTTTTTGCTGCGACCTCTCTTGGCTGGCCCCCAGACTCCGACCGGCCTCCGCCCCTCCTACCAGTGTGGATGAGTGTGTCTATTTGAACTCCTTGGTTTCAGACTTCCATACAGTTCAAATTTCTGTCAGTTCTGGTTGTATTTTTGTTTCTAAATTTTAGTTGTCCTTATTTTAGTTGTGCAAGGAGGCACAGTGTGTCTACCTATGCCTCCATCTTGGCCAGAAGTGTCCCTTTGGGTATTTTTCTATTGGACTATTTGTTCTTATATTACTAACTTGTGGGAGTTACTGATGTAGTATATGTAGGAATCATTTCTCTGATGCATGGGCTTCAAAGGTTTTTTGAGGCCTATTCTTTGTTTTCTGATTGTGTTTAGTCTTTTTTGTTGTATTTAAAACATTTACATGGTCAAATGTTTCAGCCTTCCCTGCTTTTTTGTTTGGTTTTCTGTGTTGCTGAAGAAGTATCCCCAATACACATAATGCTGCCATGCAAATATTTCCATAGATTTTCTTCTAAGTAGTTACTGTTATATATTTTTATCTTTAAATATTTAATAGCCATGGGATTTTTTTAAATGTAGGTATATTTTTCCCTCCTCACATGACAGGCAGTTGTGTTTCTGGGAAAACTTAAAGAAACTGTCCTCTGCCCCTCTGACCTGTAGGACCACCTTTATCACACCCTCACTTTCCTGTTTGCAAATTTCCAGTATGTTTCAGTGGCTTTATGTTTTAAAACAGTAAGGCAAGATTGCCTCCTCACCTCCTCCCACTATTTTTTTTTCTATCAAAGTATCATTGCCTCTAGGCCCCCTAAGTGAACAGAGCTTAAAATTGGATATGTGTATACTAATGAGTATACATGTACATACATGCAATGATTTCTGTGTTTAACCATGTATCTCTGTATTAAGCAAAACATGTCTCTAACCCTATGCAGTGTTAGGGCTCATTGTGGCCTGGCCTTTTTGCTTGTCAGGAACCTCCCACTCACACAGAGAAGCCTGGCTCACCTGTCCACCACCCATTGTCTTATTTATTCAGTCCCAGGGTACAATGTTTACATGTACCTGTGTCAGAAAAAACTTTACCGACTGGAGTGTTAGGTCACTATATACAGAGAGTTCTTTTTCTCTGTGGTCTTACAGTCTCCACTCACTTCCAGAGTTGCTTAGGTCAGGCGTCTTTTCTCCCCACTGATTTGCTAATATGTTGCTAAGGATTTTTTGAGCTATGCTTGTGGCATATAGTCTAGAATTTTCTTCCTTTGTATGTCAGGGGGATGTGCTTATTTGCATATTTACGATTGGGTTTATGCGAGCCTTATGAAGAGTCCGAAAGTGTTCCCTCTTTTTGATTTACTTAAAAAGTTTGTAATTTTGGTACTATAAATTTATGTTTATTTTTTAAATATTTTATTTTTTTAGAGGAATGGGGAGAGAGAAACATCAAACATCAATGTGTGGGAGATATATTGATTGGTTGCCTCTCACACACCTTTAACTGGGAACCTGGCCCATAATACAAGCATGTGCCCTGACCAGGAATCGAACCAGTGACCTTTTGGTTTGCAGGCCGGCACTTAATTCACTGAGCCACACCAGCCAGGGCTGGTATTATAACTTTAACATTTTTAATAAGATCCATCGTGACCTAGAGCTTTTTTGTCTGGGGGGAAAGTTTCTAATTTGCTTTAAAAATCAAGTGCTGTTCAGACTGTTTCTTCTGATGTTAGTATTGTATGTATGGAATTATATTTTTCAACCTAACCCGAATAAGGGTGCTTATGATAGTCCTTTAATAGCCTTTCAATGTCTGTAGGATCTGTTGTGTTTTCCCTTCCTTTCTTCTTAGTATTTTTTCTTTTGCTTATATTTTTGACTACTTTAGTTAGCTGTTTATTAATTTTAATCATTCTCTTAGGTAGGATAGATAGCAAACCAATGCAAGGAGGAGGAGGAGGCAGGCATGTCTCACCCACTAACTGAGCCATCCTGAGCCCAAAGTCCCCAAAGATTTGGGTTCCTATTATTTATTTGGGTTCCTATTACAAGGAGGAGGGGGCAATGTTACGGTAGAATGAGCGGCCAGAGGGGAAACAAAGGTAGGGAGGAGGAGAGATGCATGTCCCACCCACTGACTCAGTGGTCCTTGAAATTCTTTGTATCTCTTCCACGACCTGGGAAAGAAAGCCTTTGAAGCTGCTTCATCTCAAGTTCTGAAAGGCTGGAAAGGGCCCATTGTACTTAAAGGAAGAAGCCCATTAATACCTTTGGGTATTCACGCCCCTGTCCTGGAAAGCTAGCACCACCTTTACCCGTCAAACAGTATGGAACTCCCTCACTCCTCCTCCCACCCGTGTTCACTACCCTGGACTTTGGCTGTTCTTACCTTCGCTGCTTCACCCCAACCGTATGCCTTTCAGCGCCCCCCACCCCCACCTTAACTAGGCCAGTTCTCTTCCTGAGAATGGATCACCAGTAAACCCTGCTTGCACGCCACTAGAATGGCTGATCTTTATTTATTGCATTGGTGAGAAGAACCGAGTTTCTGGGTGTTTCTACCAGAACAATCCAGAGAACCAAGTTTTGGCTTTGTTGGTTTGATTTTGTTTGTTTCCTTGATTTCTGCTCTTATCCTTAATGTTTCCTTCTATCTACTTACTTTGCACTTCATTTATGCTTTCTTTATATCTTCACATGGAAACTTAGTACTTGATTATGGAACTATCTTTTCTTTAAAGCTTTCAATCTATAAATGCTTATATTAAATCATGTTTAAAGGATAGCTGTATCCCTCACATTTGTGTTTCATTATTTATATTGAAATACTTTTAGACTCTTGTTCTTTTTTCCTTTGACTATTAGTCATTTAAAAGTGTTGCTTCCTCCAGCCAACATGGAGGTGTAGGTGGAAACACGGTGCCTCCTCACACAACCAAATTCAAGGACAACAGAGATTTAGAAACAAAACCACAATCAGAATAGATAGAAAATTGAACTGTACGAAAGTCCGACAACGAGCCATCCATCCAGACCGGTAAGAGGGATGGAGTCGGCGGCTGGTGGAGAGGGGTCCCGGCGGGAGGAGGTGGTGGTTGGCAGACCCAGACGCGCAGGAGACGTGGGCTAGCAGACCCCGGGAGTGGGGAGGAGACCAGCAAACCCAGTGAGACGCTCAAGGCACTTCGCTGACCATGGACACATATTTGAGTGCAGATAAACCAGGTAGAAACAGGCAGCGAGACAGACTGCACAACCCAGGGCCCCTGGACATGGACATGAACTAAAGGGGGGAATGTTGGGGGGAGGGGTGTGCAGGGTGGAGGGGAGTGAAGGGGTGAAATGGGACAACTGCAATGGGCATAATCAATAAAATATATTTAAAAAGAAAAAAAACAAGTGAAGAAAAAAAGTGCCACAGATCAAAGGAGAGTGAGAAAATAAAACTTTAAAAAATCTGTTGCTTAATTTCCAAGTATTTGGAGACATTTTTCTAGACATCATATTGTTATTTATTTTGCTTAGAGAATATAATCTACATATTTTCTAACACTTTAAAATTTACCAAGACTTGTTTTAAGTCCCGAAGGTGGTCCTTCTTGGTGAGTGTTCTCTCTGGACTAGGAAAAACATGTATTCTGTGTTTATTGTGTGACCTGGTCTGCAAATAACTATTAGTTCTTGTTGGTTGGTGTTCAAATTTTCTAGAGTTTCATTCATTTTTGCTTGCCCACTTTGTGTTTCTGAGAGATACGTATCAGCACCCCCAGCTCTCACTGCGGTTTTGCTCTTCCTGCTACATGCCTCACAGCCAGCATCGGAGAACTTCGGGAAATGATGTTTATTAGAAATCCTGGAGGGTACCCAGCACACAGACCTCGTGGAGGGAGGTGGGGGTGGGGAGACCTGGGGTTTTGCCTTTTTGGGGGTTGAGGGTGGGGAGGCTAGGCTTTTTGGGGGTCACTCCTTATTGATGAATTTAAAACCTAGGATTGGCAGTTGAAGCTGGAGAGGGGAGAAGCAGGGTCACGGAGGTGTCAGTCTCCAAAGCCACTGGGGCTTTCTGAGGGGGGAACTTCACAAGTGAGGCGGCCGGATCTTTATCTAGTTTTGTAGTTGGCAAGGCATGTCTTTGAAATGGATGCCTCGGCAGAAAGAAGCTTAACGTCAGGTATTTACATTACAATGGAAAGGCGAATTGCCGGCCTCTACGCATCCTCACCAGCTGTAGATGTGCTCTGAATTCTTAATTTTGACCCATCGGATGGGTGAAACGTGCTGTGCAGGTCTCATTTTCCTTAGCGCTTCTCTGGCTGGGAGCCCGGCTGTGCTGGGGCCTCTGGCTCCCACAAGCCTCTCGGGGAGCACGGGGGACCCGCTCGGAAGCCACTTGCCCCTTTTGCTTCCACCTCGCGGGCAGACCCGAAGCCCACCTGCCATTCCCCTGGGGGCTGCGCACTCTCCTGGCCTCTTTTGAAGTTTTCTGGCCAAAGTCTGCCTCTCTGCGGGTCCACTGTTGGGCTCGGTAGGGCTGGGGGTCAGAGTAGACAGGCACCGCCCTCTCCTGCCCTGCTCCTTGTCTGTCCTTGAAGACAGCTCCATGCCATGACAGCGTCTCTGTGGTGGCACTCGTGCCCCTGCCACCCACTGCTCCCCAGTTATGACAGCAGGCTGCGCATCTGAACATCTTAACAGGACTAAGAGGTTTTGAAATATATATATATATATATATATAATATTATATGTATATATATATATATTTGAACTGCGTGTTTATATCCTTTAGTCATACTTCTATTAGATTGCTTCAGTGCCTTTCAACTTTGACCTCTGCAAACATTTTAAATCCCAGTGTAATGAATCTATCAGTCTTTCCCTTTATGATTCATGTTTTAAGAAGTCTTTGCCTACCCCAAAGTCATAAAAATTATTAGAAGAAAACATAAGGCTCAATTTCACATTTGGTTTTCACGTTCAGCTGTTTGATCCACGGAGTTTGTTTTGGGGCATGATTTGAAGTACAACATGACTGTGGGCTTTTTCCTCCTGTCCAGCAAGCCGATTTCTTCTGAACCAGTCCTAAGTCACCAGCCCTTTCCCCATGGAGGCTGTTTCTACTGGGTTCACGTGTCCGCTTAATATGTGGTCACGGCTTGACTGGTGGCTGGAGTGGCCTAGGCTAGTGCCCTTTAAAACGGGAGCACTCAAAATAGTCTGACAAAGTGTGTGTAGTTCTTGCACTCTATTTATTCTAGGGGCATTCTTCAGCTCTCTGCTTGAATATACCCCTCCCCCCCTCCACCCCCAGGCAACCTTCTGGGACTGCACCCTCCTCCACACAGTCTCTGCCTGCTGGGACAATGGTGGTACCAGGGTGAGAATGACCAAACCTCTTATTCGGCGTTGCCTGCTTTTAATTGCATGTGCTGTAATGCCACTCTTGTCGCCTGCAGCCACAGGGGTTAAGTCTTTTCCATCTCTATATCCCCAAATTTAGCATTTACTAATGCTTGTAGGTCAAAAAATATTCTACAGAATTTGTCATAAATGCATCCTCCGTGTGATTTCAAATAGGGCATGAAAAAAACAAAATGAAACTATATTTTGAATTCTTTTTTCTAATAATTACAGAGATGTTAGGACATTTAATTACATATTTGTTTCACTTAAGTTAGTACAGCTGTAAATCATGAATGTTTAAAAAAAAGTAAATGTGCTTAGATAGAACAAATGTTACTCAAGATGAAAAAACAGATTCCCAAATATAATGCTACTCATACATAATGCAGACCATCATGTAAAATGTGTGTGTGTGTGTGAACACACAAAAAGCAATGAGCTACTATTGGGGTAACAATGGGGTAACACTGGATTTTTCTAGTTATTGAATGGAGTATTTCACTGATTTCAGGTGTGCTGTTGTTTCCTCCCTCCTCCCCCTCCCCTCCCCTCCCCCCCTCCCCCCCACATATGTACCCAAAAGGAGGCGTTTTCCATTAAATTCGAAAACTTTTAAAAGCAATTTTAAATAGGCTTCAGCAAGAATGTATAGGCCTCACTACAAGCATTCAGTGTTAAGTGTTAACATGGAGACACAGCAAAGTAATGGGAAGCCAGCTCGGACGACCTTACTTATTGTACACTTGTGTGCTGTCTGTTTCTCCTACTTCATTCACTGCTATAATTCCAATATATGCAAGATTGCCTAGCAACAAATACATATTTATACAAACAAGCTCTTATAACAAGGTATTATTAAAGATGAGGAAGGTATAAATCGAGCCAAATAGCAATGATTGGTCAAAAAGAAGTATTTGTGAATGCATAGGTGCTATAATCAGGTTAAGCCAAAATTCCACCGCTCTCCTGAGGCAAGGTGTGAAGAGACGCTCCTCGACTGAAAGTGAAGTAACAGTCGAAGAGCTGAGTGCAAACCGTGGAATTTGGGCACGCCACGCGCAGACCACCGAACTTGTAATGACAGATCCCGTGCGAGGCTGACCCTGGGTGGGGCTTCGGGTAGGAAAACCTCGGTTCCAGCTGTGACTATGTCTCTGGCACAGTGTGGCCGGGGAGGCCCGTCCCCTCAGCCATAAGAGGGTTCAGAGGACCCACTCTGCCCTACTTACGGAACAGCTGTGATGAGGCAGTGCCATTAAAACGGGCCTGTCTTCCCCCTTTAGTGATCTGTCACAAGCACAGTGTCGCTTCAGTCCGCGCAGGGAACCCGATGCCCCTTTGGCAGGCCTGGAGATGGGCCACTTGGGTGTTCCTCGAAGGCAGGACTTGCCCATCACCAAGTTCTCTGACAGCCTCCAGCCACAGGGGCCCTGTGGCCTCCGTTTCCTCACCTGTCCTGTGCAACACGAATTAAATGACACCCTCGTAGCCCTGAGCGGGGACATGTGCCACGTTCCTGCAACATCGCACTAACTTGGGGATGGCTCTTCCTTTGAATGGAAGTCCACAGCTGGAGTTTTTAAAAATAATGATACTTCCGTCCAGATGTAAGCTCACACCCTTGCCACGAATCTGCTGATTCCACTTGTCTTTAAGTGACTCTAAACGGCCCATTCCAGAGACCAGCCACTTCACAGCCGTGTAAATGCATTTCTGATTCCTGCCTTTCAAGGGATATTCATGAGTGCTCTCTCTCTCCTAATCCACTTCTCCCCTGGAACTGAATTTCCAGGACCACCAATGGCACAGAGCTCACAATGCCCAACACCCCCAGCATAAGGAGCCACGAAAACACTGTAAACTCACAAGTCTGAGCATCTCCGAAACAAGAAAAGCCACGTGAGGACCCATAATGAGCACAGATTTGGGAATCTCACCCAGACCTGCTGTGTGCTAGCTGCAAACTTAAGCAACATTTTTGCAGTCTTGGTGGTTACGACCCTTCGTAACAGGAGCGTAGCGGCCATCTTCATAGTCGCTTCTTCACAAGATGGGTTTTTAAAAGTCAGGTTTGCCTTTGCCTCTTCTACATATCCCTTCTGCGACTTGAGCTTTCAAAGCCATGACTAAGTTCCCAATTTCCACCATGGAATGCTTTTCTTTTCTACAATGTCAAAAATGTCATTCCTTAGAGGCACAGAAAATAATCTTTGGAATGAAGTGCCAGATAACGAGGCCTTGGGTGCGGGGACCGCAGGCGAAACAGGTTAGCGAGGCGAGGACAGTTTGCCGAGAGGGAGTGGCCGACTCAGGTAGCACTGCTCCCTGTGGGCGCCGGTTTTGTCTTTCCCGTCGATGAGCACAATAGGAAAATACTTGTAGTGTTCAATGATGTCTTCCACCGAGTCAAACTGCTGAAACACAGACAAGAAAGTGAATGGAAACGTCCCTATCTTTGTGCCTACAGGTTGAAGTACTGATGTTGAGTTTTCCTTGGAAAAAAGATCAACTCATTAGCATTTTTTGCGGGGGGGAGGGGTGGGTTGTTGGAAGAGTGTGTCAGAAAGTCATTTAAAACATTGGATGTGGCAGCCTGTTCTCTGGAGGGTGAGTGATACGAATACTGTAATGTGGAGAATAAAGGTACATGGGGCGACCAAAAGTGAACTTTTAAAGCATTTCCTGATTCTGATCTACGAGAATCAGATCACCTGGTGAAGCTTCTCTGTTTTCACAGGTTCCTGTTGTGAGCATCCAGGTGAGTTACTGAGAGATGAGCTAGTTTCGCAGCCATCAGCCCCGGGGAGTCTTCGGAATTTGGGGTGTCCTTTACCTCCCCACTACCCGTGACCAACCAAAATGCAGTGGATCAAGGATCGACCTTCACTTAGGAAATTGGTGGGAAAGGCCTGCAGTGAACTCTCTCTCCTGTACCCCCTTCTTCTAACAACTTCTGGTGTGATCAGAAACCCTCTGATGACCACAGGGCTGCCCACAGTTCTCAGCCAATTTCCCTTCCTTCCCTGGCTTTTTGTGAAAAAAAAAACAAAAAAAACAAAAAAAACCAAAAACCCAGCAGAGCATTTCACGTGGTGTTCCTAGGGATGTACAGATAGAGTCCCGAGGTGATTTGATGGGAAGTAAGATTATTTCAAGTTCAGGAGAATCAAGAAGTGCTTTGTCGAAGATGTAGACTTGAAATGGGCTGTGCATTCTGGGTGATCCCAGGTAAGCGGACAAGGAGGGTCTGGAGAAAGTAAAGGCAGGGAAGAAGCAGGGCAGGGGTGGCAAGCACGTGGGCATAGAGAGCATCTGATTTGTGGGTTTGGATGAGCTCTTGGAACACTGGGAGATGATCAGGAGGAGGGTGCCCCACCAGCCTTCTAAACTTGGACGCAACGTCGATCTTCCTGGGCAGCAATGTGAGGTGAGCAATGACCTTCCTCGAAGAGCCGAAGAAGCTGCAGCTCAGAGCAGTGGATTGACCGGCCCAGAGGTCATGCCGCAGCAGGGCCAGGACCAGGAATGGAACCTGGTTTTTCCGGATGCCTGTCAGTTCGTTCCTGGCACAGCATTGCCTGTAGCTGTGGCCCTGGCATTCCAGCATACCAGGGAGAGAGGCCACTGCCTGGAGCAAGGTATGTCCCAGTGGGGACAATCTGATTCTGCTTTAGTTCTGTGTCTCCTCCCTTCCCCATATACCAGAAATATGTGTAGACCTTAGGGACAGCCAACAGGGAATGAGATTGTCAAGGTCATTGTCCTCATGGAGAGCACACCTGGTGGGGACAAAATAAACTCCTATACCAAGAGGCCCTTGCATGTGGGGTGATGTGCTGTGAAAACAGTCCACTGTGGCCTCAGACCCTCACCAGGCCGCGCAGGGGGCTGCCCTTGGGGGCTGCGTGGGGCTGCTGGGAGGGAACTTGCTTTTCCCAGGGAGCACTAGCTGGAATGCAGAGACCTGTAACCGATGGGGCTCTGTCCTCCCTCCCGCCACGAAGAAGGGTGTGAGGAGGGTGTCACTGGGGGCAGGGAGGGGAGACTTGGGGACAGAGGTGTGGAGTGATGAGTCTCCCGACAGTGCCCAGCTCCCAGGCTCCTTTCATTCCGTTCTTCCTGGTGACCGAGCCAACAAACCTGCCCCCTTCTCCCCTAAGTTCATTCCAATTGGGTTTTGCCTCTTTTCACGAAAAGATTAGTGATTAAATGTGTACGTGGCTAGCCCCTCTGGGCCTGTTACCGGATCTGTCATGGAGACACAGTAAGACACACCCTCTGTCCAGCCCCGGCGGGTGGACAGAAACTATCCGTTCCTGCCTGACCCTAAGGTGAGGGCTTTTCTCCTTGCCAACGAGGTGACAATCAGTCAGCTAACGAGGTCACACGTGAAGGGCCCAGGGAGTTCTACTTAGGGCTTCCCCTGCTGGCTGTGTGTGCTTGGGCAAGTCTCTAACACTCTCTGTATCATTTTCTCTAGGAACAGCGATGGTGCTGTTAGGACCTGCCTCCGGGGGCCATTGTGAGGACGCCTGCCTGAACACAGCGTTCAGAGGAGACCTCCACAGAGGAGGAGCGCGTCTCGGACCTCAGCAGTTCCTCTGGGCGCCTCCCTTCCGAGTCCAGGGAGCAGGACGCGGAGAAATCCCTGAAGGTGTTTCTGGACGAGCCCCGTTTAGGAAGGACGGGACTGTGTCTACTTCATTTCCCCTTAGAAATTAAAGGCACGGTTTTTTCTCTTTCTTCATACGTGACAAAACAAAACGTGACTTAGGAGAACAAACTTTTCACACAGAACTCTTCTACAAAGTTGGCTCTCCCAACCGGCACCACAGCGGTTCCCTTTCCTGGTATTAATTTTTAGGGGGGTGCTCGCTCTGCATTCTCATTCCTGGTTTTTTCAGGAGTGTCCCGAAATAGTGACTTCAGTATGAGTTGTTTGATAGTCTACATGGATGACATTTGATATGCAATTGTCATTTCAACAATAGGACGCAGGCAAGGCAGGGACTACAAATCACACTGTTGTTTCTTCTTCTTCTTGACGCCCGGTGATAAGCCTGCAACTCATGTATTGCCCTACAGAGACTTTTAAAATGATTATAATTAAGCTCTTGTTTTTATATGAAATAATTTTGGGGGGGAGAACAGCAAAAGTCATCTGACCGTTGGATCTTAAAATTTGTTTAAACCTTTCGGGTTTGCGCAGCATACCAGCCATAGGCGATGTTTCACTGCCAAATGGGCCAATCAGTCTGTCTGGGCAGACACGAGCAAGTGAAAGCAGGAAAGAGGAAAAGAGAGACAGAAGCAAAGAGGGAGGGAGCTGAGAAGCAGACAGGGTAGGTGAGAAATAAACCCATGGGTTAATGGTCTGTGTTGTCTGGGCTTCTGTGTTTAATTCACCAAGTAGACAGCTGTCCTGATTTTCAGCCACCAATCAGACAGTCTTGGTTGTAAACATGGAATAACTCACCTTTACCGTGGGCCCACCATGTTCCAGGCAATGTTCTGAGTGTGTTCCACTCACTCACTCACCCTCAGCACGAAAGGGAACACTGGCTACTTCCATTTGGATGCACCACTTTCTGGGCCTGGCTGTGTTTGGCGGGGTTGTGTATTCATCTACTTGTTCTCTGTGCTCTCACTGATGCCAGGGCTGGCCCGGGCTATAGGAAGGGCTGATGAACGGGCCCTACGCAGCCTGGCGGGTGCAGGCCAGCCTCTCTAGCCCACGCGTGACTCCCAGACGAGGGCTCTGGGTCCCACACATGCATGCTGGGCTCTCCAGGCTCCGCTGAGAGGAGTTTTCCACATGTGCCCACCTGGAGCATTTTGACAGCCCTGGCAACACTCCTTACTTTGGTACTTATTGGAGAATAGCGGATGTTTGTGGAAGTTCTGGCTCGTTACTGTACTCATTTGCTTGGCCTCGTAACACTGTGCCGCAGGTTGGGGATGACGGCGGCTTCAACAGCACCTGTTTCCTCATGGTCCTGGAGGCTGGACTCCCAGGTCCGGCCGTTGGCAGGCTGGTCTCTTCCGGGGCCTCTCCCCTCGGCATCCTCTGAGTGTGTCCATGGCCTAATCTCTTATATCTTATAAGGACGCCGATCAGATTGGATTAGGACCTGCCCTAATGACCTCGCTTGACCTTAATCACCTCTTTGAAAATCATTATTTCCAAATGCTGTCGCGTTCTGCAGTCCTGGGGGTTGCTTGGGGCTTCAGCACGTGAATTAGGGAGGCAGGGCACAACTCAATCCGTAATACACACCAACTAATAAAATTGAGGGCTGGCACTACCACACGGGAATCACTGAACTGATGATTAACAATCGAGACTTAAAAAGGTCATTTACACTTGAGGAAACTGAAGCCCAGAGAAGTTAAGTGACTGGCCTGAGCTCACACACTTCATAAATGGTGGCCGAGAAATTGAGCCCCAGTCTTCCCTCCCCCACTCCCGTTCTCGCTTCCCCTCCCCGACTCGAAGAGGTGAAAGTTCAGTCTCTCCTTGTCCTCTCACTTACTGCCTGTGTGTTTCCAGCCATTGACTTAGTTTTCTGAGCCTCAGTCTCCCTTCATGTAACATAGAAGCAGTTGTTATGTCAGAGAGTTGTTGAAAGATAACACGAGATAATGCAGACAGAGCAGGTCTATCATAAACATATTCAGAAGAGTCAATCTCCTTTTCCCTTTCTCTCTGAGTTATTGATCTGCTTTCTCCTAGCCACCAACAGCCGACTGGGGCTGGAGACGGGCACCTCTGGGAGCTGTCATTAAGCTCACCTTCAGTTTGGGACACAAACCTGCCAATTCCTACTGCTAACAGATGTTGTCAGAAGTGCCCGCAGTGGGAGTTAGTGCTGGGGCGGGGAGGTGTGTGGCCCTAACGGGGGCTGCAGTGGAGGGCCCTGGGAGGCAGAAATTAGATGCTTGCAAAATGAGTTTTCTTTAACGGGCAAAGCAGAGCAGAGGGTGCGTGGAATGGCCAGCACTGTCTGTGTGGGTAAGCCTTGTGCAGGGTGCTGGTGGAAGGGGCTGGAAAGATTAACTACATCCTGCACCTCTAGGGCGGCACCCTTTGTCCCCATCCTGTGTCCCCCACATTCTCCTCTCATTTTGCTTTAGCATGGAAAAAGGAAAGGCATGAGATTATACCCACTTCGCCACCTCTGAGTCCCGTCCCCAGAACAAACTGCTGACTCTTCTCCAGGAAGCGGATTTTCACATTGTAGACTCTGTTCCCGTAAAACACCACCAAAACGTAGGGTTCTGTCCGGGACTTCACGGAACAGTCTCGGACCAAGAAAGTGCCATCCTGAAGGAAAAGGAAGAACGGTATCTTCTCAGGCAACCCAGCGTCCCACCCTCTCAACGTGGAAACAGTGCTGCTTACATGAGATTTCCCAACGGCTCTAGTTTTTGGTAAACTAGTTCTTTCTTCAGTTAAACCCAGTAAGTATTTATTCAGTGACCCTATGTATTGGGGTCCTGTTCATTTTCTGAGACATCAACCAGTCAGGTCACGACACCCCTTCTTCCAGATCTTCCAACCCCCCCCCCCCCCCCCCCCCCCCCCCCCCCCCCNTCCCCCCCCCCCCCCCCCCCACTGTCCTCAGCATCCTACCTATGACCTCAGCCTGACCTTCATGGATAAACGCACCAGTCTGTCTTTTGGGTTTATCTCCTGTCACTCTTGCGGTCTCTGTCTGGGTCCTGTCTCCAGCCAAGCCACCATTTCCCGAAGGCCCCATCTGGCTCTTGGGCTACACGGAGTAGCCCTCCCCTGGCCCCTGCCCGTCCTTCACCTGCCCGTGTTCAGGAATTTCTGGTTCTGCCTGACACTCGGTTTTGTCCCAGAGCTGGTGGCAGCCACCGCAGGTGTTGGGCAGAAGAGGCCTCTAGCTTGATAACTTGGGCCTCTGGGTGGGGAGACATCAGCAGAGGACTAGGGTGTCCAGGGAAGATGCGGGGTTTCAAGGTCACTGAGGTCAGAGTGAGTGTAAAGGCTGTACAGGGGGAGAAATTACAGCCAGGTGTGAGGTGGGGGCAGGGGCAGGGCAAATGTGTGTTGGGGGGAGACAAGAAAGGGCCCTACAATGATGTCCCCAAGAGCCCCAGAGGGGAAAGGAAACCCAGAAATGTGCATTACGGAAGCCGGGGTGATGGACAGCAAGCGAGGGTCCCAAAGGTCAACAGTGTGGAATGGTCCTCGGGCCGTGAACAGACACCTGATACGGAGCAGAACCAGCCAGGCACCCCCTGGGGAAGGGCTGTGGACGGAGGTCCCGGCCAGAAGGCCTAGGACTGAAGCAAGCCTCCTGAAGGTGAGTGCGCCCGCCTGCAAGGCTTAGTTCATTTACGTGCTGAAAACGCTGACTGTGATCACACAGATCATTATAAAGGCTCTATAAAATAGGGTAATATTTATATTAATTGTCATATGCATTTATCTCTCTCAACTATGTTTAATGTCTGTATTTATATGTAACTNCCAAAGGTCAACAGTGTGGAATGGTCCTCGGGCCGTGAACAGACACCTGATACAGAGCAGAACCAGCCAGGCACCCCCTGGGGAAGGGCTGCGGACGGAGGTCCCGAGTAGAAGGCCTAGGACTGAAGCAAGCCTCCTGAAGGTGAGCGCGCCCGCCTGCAAGGCTTAGTTCATTTACGTGCTGAAAACGCTGACTGTGATCACACAGATCATTATAAAGGCTCTATAAAATAGGGTAATATTTATATTAATTGTCATATGCATTTATCTCTCTCAACTATGTTTAATGTCTGTATTTATATGTAACTACAGCATATGTGTAATCTATGTTTATAATATAGATATAGATTTATATAATGCCTATAATACTGTAGAGTAATACTTTAAACATATTACATCTACGAATAATATTATAAACTGCAGTGATGTCCGATGGTGCTGGCGGCTAAGGTTCATTGAGAACTGCCCTCCGGGTATGAAGCACTTCACACACATCGTTCTCTCTGATCTTCACACAGAATCTGAGGTGCTTTATCCCCATTTCCCATGTGAGGAAGTTAGGGTCCAAGAGTTTAATGAGTTTCCTAAGGCATCCTGACTGGTCAATGGAATTCCTAAAAGTCAAGCCCGCTTTCTTGCTCTTTGGATACACTAGCCTCTGAGTACAACAAGTGGGACTGAGACATTTCCTTCTTTTGCCTAAATGTTCAGCTGTAGTTGAAGCCCTAAGACTCGAGCACAGAACCTTGCCAAAGATCAGAAAGGGGGAGAGCGAAGATGCATGACCGACTTCGGGGTCCATCCCCTCGAACTCTGCAATGCGTTTGTCATAGTGAGTCTGAGTAACCCCGCGGTTTGAATCATCTTTGATAAGTGGGAAACACACTGACAAGACTGAGACTAGCAGAGAAGGATACTAGGAAGCCATTCAACTGAGACTTGGTTTTCTCAGTGTTTGTGGGGAGAGAAGGCAGAACTGGGCACAGAGGGGAGGGGGGGAGGGAGCACGGACCCAGGAAGATTTTGAGAAAAGAGAGCTGATCTGGATTACAGGTTCTGCCACCTTCTCCACTTGTGACTGAGACCTTGACTTAGCTTCATTTTTCTCATCTCAAAATAAGATATTTCCATTTATGCCTAACATGTTCAAGACACTTTGTTCATGACTGTATTAATTTCCTATCGTGGCTATGACACATTACCATAAACGTAGTAGACTAAAACACAAGTTTATTCTCTTACAGTCTCTTACAGACATGGGTCTCCCTGGGCTGGAACCAAGGTGTGGGCAGGGCTGTGTCTAGAGGGACGGTTCTCGCTCTGTGGGGGGAACCCCTTCCCTGGCCCTGCCCAGGTTCCAGAGGCCTCCAGCCGCCCTTGACCGGAGCCCACCCCTCACCCCCCACACCTGACTCTTATACCCCTGCCTGCCTCTTACAGGGATTCTTCTGACCCCATTGACTCTACCCAGATACTCCAGGATAATTTTTCCATCTCAAGGAAAAATTTGCTGGGGTCCTAGCATTTGCTCATCCATCCACTAATGGACGAATTCATTCATTTTTCTGTTTCCCCACTCCACAGCGACCACTGTACCAGTTACCTGAAGATGGATTCTGATGTCATGTGGGTCTTGGGAGCCTTTCTATCACTTCTAAACAACCTCATGTTGTTTTCTGCACACAGGAGAACAGTTGCTTCGTAACTGTTTGCTCTTTGTGGTGATGGTTATAGTAATCATTTGAGCCGATTGCAAAATCCTTCAGTTTTCCTCTCCTTTTGGTCAGCTGGTTGCTTTGCACTTCCCACCCCCACCCTCACCCCCCGAAGCTGGGTCTGGCTGTGTGACTTTGGCTGGCACAATGTGAGTGGGTGTGGAATGCGCTACTTTTGAGAGGCTAGGTTGAGTCAGCGTGTGACTGGTGTGACCACACACTGAGACAGAGCCTCCAACAGTCCGTTCCACCCCCCAGACCCATTTGGATCATGGGCCGTGAGCAAGAAATAGTTTTGTGCTAAGCCACCGAGTTCTCGGGGGTGTTTGTTAATGCAGCACAACCTACCATATCCTAACTACCGCAGCGTTCCCAGCCTCTGCTCCTTCCCCGAAGAAGCGAGACGTAGGGACCCAGCTGCATCCCAGGTAGAGCCTCAATAAGGAGATGAAACTTGAAGAGAGCGAAAGGAAGGTGCTTTCTCCTGATCTCCACTTATACCCCATTTATACCCCGGCCTTCACAGTTGGTCCCCAAAATCGTTCCTTAGGGTGGCTTTTACTATTTTCACTTAATTATGAAGAAACCTATACTTAAAGATATTTACAAACTTGAAAAAGTCGCAAGGCTCACAAGTCTCCCATCTCAACTCTGGTTGAGGTCCTCCATCCAGTCACACCCTCCCCAGCACTGAAAAACATGAGGTGACGCAGGAGCTGGCCCCTCCCTGCCGAAGCACACTGCTCCTTAGGTGCCCTGACGTGCGGGCAGAAAGCCATCAGCTGGCGGGCGCTACCTTGTTCTCCTTGAGCAAGGCCTCCTCCACCTCCTGGCGACTGCACTCTCCGACGTACCATCTGCTGTGCTGGGCAGCCTGCAGGACAGGCCAAAGGGTGGCATGAATGATTCATTAATTAATGGAAATGTACTTTTGCTCTAGCAGTGCCAAATCACAGTTTGATGGATAGTCGAGACGAGGTACGAATATTCCGTCCCTGGGCCGGGGCACTGCAGGAGTCACAGCAGTTTAGGAATCATGCGATGGGCGTGACAGAGTAGCTAGAGTTTCACCGCATCTGCTGAGCGGGGCCCTGCGGCACCACGCTCAGGGTGGACGGTGAGTCCTCCAGCTGCTGTGCTGAGCTGACTGAGCAGGGATGTGTATTATCTGTGGAGCCCTGGTCACCAGGAAAACAGCAACGGAGGGCAAGACGGGTGCAGACTGAGAGCATCTTTAGGCCCCTCCTAAAGTCATGTGCGGTAGAACTGGGATTCAAACCCTTGTCTGCCTGACTTTTGCCCTGTGCCATGCTCCCCTATTTATACCAACTGACTTGCTTGGATTATAAAACCCAGCACAACAGAGAGGAGAAGGGGTAGTCAGAGAGGTACCACAGACTTCAGTTCCCCAGGAGCCTACATTAAACCATCCCCTGCATGAAGCCAATACCTTGAAGACCTCTCCTCATCCATTGTCCCAGTCCATCCCTGTGACAGCCCTGTAAGGGGGCATGTCAGGACATGGGGGCTCAGGAAGTCAACACCTGTCACCTGGTGGCAAGTGCTAGGGATGTGACCTCTGGTCTTTGGTCTCTCGGTCTGAGTTTCTGGTCCTCTCAGTACAAACTTGATCTTTCCAATGATGGGCATTTGTGAGCCGGCTCCTCGATGACCCCTTGGCCTCACCTCCTGCCACCCCCAGCCTGAGCACACGGGTCTGGCCAGCCAGAAGTGCTTGCCACTCTGTGGGCACACGGCCTCAGGACTCGGCATGAGCTGGCCCCGTGGCCTGGAATCCCTCCTGCTCCTCACCTGCCCTCCTACCCAGCTGTCATTCTCTTCTCTCAGGATTGGGATCAAACTCCTCTCTCTCTTTAAAGATTTTATTTATTTATTTATATAGAAGGGAAGGGAGAAAGAAGGAGAGAAACATCAATGTGTGGCTGCCTCTCTTACACTCCACACTGGGGATCTGGCCCACAGCACAGGCATGCACCCAGATTGGGAATCGAACCAGCGACCCTTTGGTTCACAGGCCAGCACTCTATCCACTGAGCCACACCAGCCAGGGCTCAAACTCATCTCTTATTAGAGGCATCCTTTGAAATGTGGTCCTTTACCTTTTATTACAGTACATTGTTATAACTGTTCTATTTTATTATTAGTTGCTGTGGTTAATCCTTGACTGCCTAATTTAATTAAGCTTTGTCACGGGTTTGTGTGTATGGAAAACAGTGTACAGTGTGCTACTATCTGTGGTGTTAGGCATCCACTGGGGGTCTTGGAACAAAGCCTCAGTGAATGGGGGGGGTGATGATTTGCAAATTAAAGAATCTGGAGAAAGAGCACATATAAAATTGCTCTTTTGGTTATACAGCAAAGCACTTTGAAGTTCTAAAAGCCAATAATATTGAGGAAAAATGAAAGTCAGTCAAGATACCCCTCTGAGGCACCGTCCAACAAAGCTCTCCAAAGATGCTCAGTGGGTCTAGGAAGATGAGCCTACCTTTCCATCAGGCCTTGTGGGGAGAGGTCTCCTCCCGCCCCTGGTGCCAGGGGGAGGAGAATGTTCCCAAGGGTCGAAGCTGGCTGGAGACTGGCACCTCTGAGGAGGGTGGGACCGTGTGCTTCCTTTATGATCTGGGAAGAGTAAATTCGCCTTCAGATGCGCTTTGTCACTGTGTCCGATCGCCTTCCTCCAACAAGGGGCTGGATGGAGCTGGTCACCCCTCTCTCCGCCCGTGGCCCTGCGGTCCACACCACCCTCGGCCCCCATGGTGTGGTGGTTTCCCACTCTGGATGGCAATCTCCTCTGGACCCTTCTCTTGCCTCAGCTTTTGCCCCTCCCTCGGCAGGGCAGCCAGAATAATCTTTCAAAACTGTGACTCTGACTTTGCTAGTCCCACGGTTTCCTTCACACGCGGAAGAAAACCCGGGTTTTGCTTCTGTCCATAAGGCCCTCAACAATCATTCTCTTCCGATTTCTCTATCCTCCCATCCCCCCACCCATCCTTCCTTGCCCTGATCCAGCGTTCCATCCAGCCAGCCAGCCAGCCACCCATCCCCCACTGTCTGCTCTGATCTGTCTGTGATGAATTTTGTTCCGTTTCCTAAACAAGCCAAGCTTGCTCCCAACCCAGGAAACACTATTTAAAAAAACAAAAACAAAAAACTTGAAGAATGACATTTTGTCTTAAAGGAATCTCACTTTTTTAAATCTGAAAGACTGACACAAATTATGGTTATTCAGACTCAGGAGTTTAGCAGGTATTTTATTAGAAATGAACAAAGTAAGCCCATTAATTCATGGAAAACAACTGCAGCATTTGCTGCGAATTAAAAAGTTAGAGTTTTGAAATGCAGATTGGAAAAACAACCTTGTACCTGCCATCTTGACATAACAGCATCTTAAAAGACTTTTCTCCTGAGGTTGGTAGTGGTGCTTAGAAATGTGATTTTAAAAAGTACTTTATAATGAGGCATGTTAACATCGAAAAGATCTGCTCAGGCCTGTGGATCATTATTTCCCGAGTGACAAATGTGTGAAGCCACAGAATCAGGCCTGGGTAAAAGGCTTTTTGAAAGAGAAGACAGAACAACAGAGGTTAAAGTATTTTAAAAAATCATTGAAAGGGTTTTCACCTGGTACCTGAGTTCTAAGATTCTACTACTTGTCAAGTTTTGATGTGGTATTTTCTTAACATACTTCAATGAAAATAACATTTCATGACATGTAATTTCACTTCAGTAAATAATAATAAAAAATTAGTTTCAGAAAATTAAGCCTATAAGGAAGGAGCGAGGTGCTAATGAAGAATACTAGCAAATATTTATAAATAATTTAGTAAGAAATACTTACTAGTATTTCCAGCAAGAAATAACCATAAAAATTTCATAAAGACTTGATTGAGGGCATAAAAACAACATGAAGATAAGATACCAGACATGAATTATAAACTATATAGTCTTCATTCAGTCTAGAAAATACAACCAAAGTCATAGTCTTGGTGCATAGCTTGACGAGAGTTTAGAAAAAATAGGATACTTTTTACAATTAATTTTTAATTGAATTTATTGTGGTGACATTGCTTAACAAAATTATATAGATTTCAGATGTACCATTCTATATTACATCATCTGTGTATTATGTGTTCACCACCTCAAGTTAAGTCTCCTTCCATCACCATTTAAGAATAGGGCCCTTTTGATACAGCACATTTTTGAGGCAAAATATTAAATAAAACATTAGCACTAATATTAGCATGTTAAATAAAACACTGAGCCCAAGAATGCTTGGTAGAGGGAATTGCATGTATTAAAATATCTGTCGTAGAGAACTAACTGTTGGATCACTTAAAGTTCAAAGTTCATTCATGATAGTGCATTAATTTCTCTCACCCGTTTAAGGCTCTGAAAATAAGAATAATGCTAAAGATATTTCTTTTAATTTTATTTTAAAAGTTTCTTGTATTGTTTGGAAAGAGGATGTAAATTCTAGAGTTTTAAAACTCAATCATGCTTTTATTTAAAATGCTAAAACTAATGGAAAAATAGTATAATTTCCAAGAAGGAGAAAGGGGAATGAAGAAGAGATGAACCCAATATCTGGCAGGAAAAGAAACAAAAAGTCAGTGAAAAGCAGGGCAAATAGGAGGCATAAAGTCATGTAAAAACAAATAAAAAACATTAATAATCACAATAAATATCAAAGATATAAACAGATTTAAAAATTAGCTGCAAACCACTATGCTGTATACCTGAAACTAATACAAAATAACATTAAAATAATGAATAAAAAATAATAAAAGTAAGCTGTAATAAAAAAATTAATCTCAAAAAACCCCAGAAAACAAATTTAGATGCAAATGAATTTAAATGTTCCAATTATGTGCTAATTATACCTCTACAATGTAAGGACACAGAGAGATCACTAATGAGAGAATGGAGACGTGTGAACCCTGTGAATCCTAACCATGAGGAAGCTAACAGAGTTCTGGCAGTATTAAAAAAAGACTTTAAAAATTTATTGAAACTATAGTAAAGCAAGACATACAGACCCGTTACTGAAATGGCCACAGCTATCTTTCCAACATGGATTGAAACAATAAGAACAAACTTGAGAGAGGAAAATAACCATTATCAGCATTTCCTGTTTGTTGTGTAGCATACACAATAGTCTTCGGTGATTATGAATTTTTCATTATATTGTGGAAACTGATTTATTATATTTCAACTGAGTGCCTTGCTTGAATATTTAAAAAGTCCTACTTGAAAAGAGTGCTGGGAAACAGCTACATGCATTTTGTGGTCTATTCAGAGAATGAGTTAAATAAAACAAAACAAACAGAAAAACAACTTGGCCGTGCAATTTTCCCCGATGGCCTGGTTGGGTCTTTGATTAATGAATAAGTGAAATTTAGAGCTTATAATGCCCTACAATTGTTTAACTGGTTTTGTTCTAAAATCATGACAACTAATCTCTGGAAAATGTTCTCTACATAAAACACTGCCTTTGAGTTTTATACCCTCATGACATAGGACATGGGACTCGGTCCTAATATGTAGGACCCCCTACTGGGGAATGGAGGGTCACAGAAATGAGGAGATTGACTCAGGGTAGGGAGGACATTGGGGAGGACATTGGGGAGGCGGTCAGTGAAATTTGAGGCAGCACGGCACCTGACCCGGATCAGTAGCGGGGTCATCGCTGTTGCAAATACTTACACTTTGGGGGACACAGCTCTAGCTGGGCCTTTCTTTTCTAACTTATAACAAAAGCATTTTATTTTAACCAAGCATCTATATATACTTATTAGCAAATTTTCACTTACTACTACAGCAATTGAAAAATAATCATATAAGAAAAAAGCCATGTAGTTAATAAAACAAAAGGCAGTAAAAGAAAACATTAGGGAAAAAAAACTAAAAACAAAAGAAAAGAAACAGTCCACATCCTGAACTTAGAGAGTAATGTTACTACTGTGGAGTGAAACCAAACCTATCTGGGCCCCCTTCTGATATCTCAAAGTAACCTTTTTTCTTGTCCTGAAATTCATCTGCTTAGGTTCCTAATAGGTTCCTAATAGGTTCCTTAGCTTGAATTCATTTATCAGAGAATTGAGCGAAGGCTATTTATCAGGTAGTAGCTGAACTATCGAGAATAACTAAACATTTCCAAAATCTTTTCTCACTTGTAAAAAAAAAAAGAGGAAAATGTATATAAGGATAGAGGAGTGGATTTCACTGTTGGACGTGAAGAGGGCCGCCTCCCTCCCCGGAGGCACTGAAAGTAAACTGGGAAGCTGCAGGGAGCCTGGAAGCCCAGGACGCTGTGAGAGCCTGCACTGTGGGTTGTTAGCTGTGCACCTAATTTCTACCAAGCGCTGTCATACAGCCCAGAGGTGAATCTTGACCCAGTGAATGACCATGGCTCAGTAAGCTGATGGAGGGGCAGGGCGGGTTAGTTTTAACTAACTGCTTAAGTGCTGGTTAGTTAAAGCTCTCTCTCTTTTGTATTTTTAGGGCCCAGCCCAATTTTGGGTACGAATCGTATGCTTGGTGTGTATTTGCTGACAAAAAGAGGAGTGAATTGTGTTTGAAGGCCCTGAATGACACATTTCCCCCGCTGTTCCTTTAAGCAACCTTGTTTCCTACCAGCCACACAGAGAAGATACTGAGATACAAGAGCTCTTGTAGATACAAGAGCTTGGTACAAATGACCCACACCCAGCCCTGCAGGGCCTGGCAGGACTCTGGTCTGTTCAGGCCACCACCCATGTCCCCAACTACTGTTCTACTCTTCATTTGCTCTCTATTTGTCATTTGTGCAAGACTCTGTCTTTCAAGGCAGGACTCTGCATTCCTCTGTAAGCTAAGATCCTGCTTCCTCATCCTTGCACTATATTCTCAAAACCCCACAGGTAAGGCCTTTCCTGGGCCTGTGCAGGCCTGGACCTTCCACCTAGTGGAAGCCTTATCTTCATACCCTGCATTCTGCCTCCGGGACTCCTGCCCTTGGATTCCAAGGTGTTGAGTCCCTGCAGTAAGTCACTGCCTCTTTCAGCCAACTTTCCTAAGAAAAGCAGCCCTCTGTTGAGAAACTCTTGTTAGCAGTGTGTACCTTGGGAGAAATGAGTTTTCCAGGTTGGTTTTCCAACTTAAGGCCCCGAGGGCAGAGGGCAGAGGAGAAATAAGGACATGATGGAGGTTGGGGGAAGGGGGTTCATTGGACAGGGAATCCCTAGAGAAGGAAGAGGAATACAGAAAAAATGAGAAATGTTAAAATGTGTCAGTTGTCTACTACGTGTCTAGCAGAGAGCTGCGAGTTAACTCCTATTTGAGTTGTGTGGAGGGGGAAGGGTGAAGTTCCAAGAAGGAACTGGATGAGGCTGACCCTCCTGTAGGGAGAGAGGCAGAATGAAGACCATGGTAAGGTGAGCATTCAGCCTTTCCCCAGTATCCAGCCCTATGCCCTTTATGTCGAGAGACAGAGAGAGAGAGAGAGCGAGAGCGAGCGCGCGTGCCCACAAGATTAGACCTAAACACAGAATCTCCACGGCATTTAGGGAGAAGAAAGAAAGACAAAAGAACAGGCCAGTTCTAGCTTGGGCAAAACAATGCTAGTGATGTCAATTCATCATCTGCAATAATCCCTGTGCATGCTGCTTCAACACCCCCCCACACAGGCATCCTTTGGATTTTTGTCTTTTCGAGCAATTGAGTAAGAGGGNTCCAGCCCTATGCCCTTTATGTCGAGAGACAGAGAGAGAGAGAGAGCGGCTAGTGATGTCAATTCATCATCTGCAATAATCCCTGTGCATGCTGCTTCAACACCCCCCCACACAGGCATCCTTTGGATTTTTGTCTTTTCGAGCAATTGAGTAAGAGGGGTTGGTTTTATTTTCCCCATTTGTCAGATTTTCTTAAGAGAAATCTATCTTACACCCAATGAATTGGCAAAAACTTAGAGTTTTGTCTAAAATGACTGTTGGAGGAGATGGGGCACCCAGGGGACCCCTGAGCTGTTGGTGAGACCAGAGGATACCTGCTTTGGAAATCCACATCCTACAAGATCCTAAGATTTATACATTTTACTCTGGAAGAACTTAGTTTGCACATGGGAAAACATGTACGTATCAGTGCATGTGAGAAGACACCAACATTATTACCCACAACATTACAATGCTCCTAAGGGAGGAGAAGTGGAAATCACCTAAATGGCCTTGTGTAATCATGGGTAAAAATCGTTATGTTACCACAATGGAATGCGCTCTGTCAATGGGAACAAACCGATTGCCTGCAGACACATCAGCTTGGCGACTGTGAGGCTCACAAAACTGAGTCACAGGGCAGGAACAACGTGGGGTGAGGGCTTACTTACCTGTGTGCTTTGCAATTCGTGGGTAATGCGCTCTTACCTCGGCTTTGCATACTGTGGCTGCTTGTGAATGAAGAGCTAAAAGGAAGTGTCAGAGAGAAAGGAATAATTATTTCCCAGGTTGCGTCTGGTTCCACTCAAAGGCAAGGGCAACGCCAAGGGTCTACGTTAAATCACGTTTGCAAAGCACTTTGCATTCTCCTGGCTGAGCCGAAGAAGCTCTGTAAGGCAGGACGAAGATGATCCCTTCTTTCCTTTCCCAAGACGGCCAAGTGTTTGACACAGAACACAGGGACCCACCCAAGCTCCTTTGATGGCACTTCACTGAGCACATGTCATGATTTTTTGTTTTTAGTGGACCTGCCTTTGCTCTGCAGAGACACTCTAGAAAATGACATGCGGCCGGGAGGGGCTCCTCTTCCATTATCACTAGTTACCAACTGAAGGAGAGGATAGAAAATAACGTATTCCTTCTTGAAATGTGAGCTAGATGAGGACACTATGTGGATTATTGCAAGGAAATCCATAAAGGGAAAGGGAGTATAACACATATAATAAAGGACAATCGAAAAACCAATATGCACTTCTAAGCACAATAATAATGATGTTACCCAGACTGTTTACCAAGGGCTTTGCTTAGCACTTTACTTAATGTTTAGCTTTACTTAGTACTTGGCTCTGATGTTCTGGTTTCCTTTGCACTGTGGCCAGACCCATCAGCACTAGAGCCAGGTGCTACTGCAGTGAATCTGAGTACAAGGGTCCTGCTCTGCCCCAGGGACTGGGCCAGGGACCCAAGCCTCCGGTGAGTCAGATGGAATGTGGCTCTGCTACAGCACCGCTGACCTCGCCCGAGAGCACGTCTGCTGTCTCCCCAGAGCCTGGGATCTTAGGGTCTGCTATGCTCTGTCCAACCACCGCACAGAGCTGTAACCCCTGGTCAGGCGGACTCCCCCGATGCCCCAGACTTCGACCATTAACACTGGGGTTTTTTTTACCAGAAGCTAACGTACAGTTTTGATAAGGGTCTGGGAAAAGAAATCTTCTATAGCAACATGTCCCTTAGTATTTTAGGAGTTTTTAGTAAGGATCGAAGCAAAAAATAACTAAAGAAAAATGAAACACAAAACAAAGCAGCGATCCTTTCATTTTGTCAATGTACGTTGAGAACTTCCGGGGCATGTGTTGAGAACTTCCGGGGCACAAGTGAGACGCAGCCTCTGCCCGGAAGTGGCCCTGCCTTTCCGGAGGACGGAAGTTGCTCGGTCACCGCAGCACGGTCTGCGCGCCACCACAGGCGTGTGTATAGCAGGCGTTCCTGCGCCTGCGCAGAAGGTCACTTAACCCAGACTCAATTGCTTTGCGCCCTGCGGAAGGCTTCCCGGGAGACATGCTAACCGAGCTGATTTCTGAAAGATGAATAGGAGACGGGTGACGAGTGAGGGTGGGCTCCTGGCAGAGGGAACAACAGGTGCAAAGGCTCAGAGGCAGGAGAGCAGGGCTTCTTCCGCAACTGACCAGAGAGTAGTTCCTTCTGGATAGAAGGGAAGGAGGGAAGGCGTGCGGATGAATAGTGTCATTACAGTAAGTGGCTGCTGGAACCGTCTGGGTGAGACTGATGGTGGCCGGCCCGGGCTGGGATCTGGGGACATGAGAGAAACGGGAGACTAAGACTTGTTTTGGAGACAGAATTTGGGGAGGTGGAAGCGGATAGGATGGGGAGAGTGAAGGTGGGAGAGAGAAGGCGCCATTTACCAGGGTGAAAAGGTTGCAGGGGGGTGGTGCTGGTGTGGGGAGGAAAGGAGAAATGAGGAGTTCAGTATCAGCGTTATTGTTCAAGATGCCCGGCACCTCTGTAAGAAGAGCTGCCCATCGGGCACGGAGCTAAGAAGGTGGCTGCTGAGAAGACGGAAGTGCAGGGATCAGCCCTGCATCTCAGCCCAGGGCTGACGTTCAGCACCGTGGGATGCGTGACACCGCCTTGGCAATCAGAGAAAACCGGACCCCGACGGACCCTGCGGAACACCGCCATGTACCGGCCAGCTTGGGAAAAAGTCCCAAAGGGGGCCGAGAAGCAGCAGCCAGTTAATAGAGGGAGGAAAATCAGGAGACTTTGCTCAGTAAATTAAACAAACAAAGAAAAGAAGCCCGACCGCACCAGACAACTGCTCGTGTGCGTGCAAGTGCCGCTGCGAGCTCATTGTCTTTCCTCAACGATGTGATTTTTGCTTTCCTTCTAGAGAATTACATTATGATAGGCTAGTAAGAGTTTTGTATAAGAGTGGGCCTTAAATGGGAAACAGCCTCACAAGAATCATGAAGCCGGAATCCTAATACCCCAAGGCCAAGGACTGACAGCGAAGTTACTGAAGGTATAAAGCAGGACAGGGCAGTCAAGTGCAGGAGGGGACAACACCCCGGTGGACACGGTGGGGCCATGGCGATGAGTGCTCACGTGTCCTGGGTGCCTGCCACAGGCCTGGCTCTGCTCTCAGCTGCCCGTGGGAGATGAGGGATGTCGCCCAACGTCAGGTGGCTGGCTAATGCTGAAGTCAGGCAGTCTGATCCCAGTGAGTCTTTCCTAACCACTATGCACCACAGACAGGTTATGTTCCCTGTGACTGTTTATTAGATAAAGATGAAAGCATCTGTACCCTGGGCAGGCAGGCATCTGGGAAAGTCAGGATTCATGGGCTGCCTTTTTAGAACCAAGTCAGGATAGACATTGCCCGCTGATGCAAAGCGAACTTGGACTTGACCTCAGTGGGAAGGGCCTCATTTATTTTCTGTGGGGAATGGATTCTGTGGCTTTATGCTGGGGTCTGATGGATGCAGAGAAGCTTTCCCAGTGTGGAGAGAGTGGAGCGGGGGAGCTGCGGGGGCAAGTGTGGCAGGCAGAGAACTCGTGGGTGCAGATGTCCTGCGGCAGGTGACGGTGGCGAGTGGGAACGTGGGTGAGTGGAACGAACTGAGGTTGAGGGTGGTGGTCAGACTGGGGTCATGAGGGCCTCACAGCACTAATTTTGGGGGCCCTGGAAGTGGTTCGAAGGAAGCCACACTAATTTACAGCAGTTTACAGCCAAGCTGTAGCTTCCTCGACTCTGTAGTTGGGATGACAGTTGCTACAGTAACCTGGATAGGAAAGTATTTCATCAGATAACGGTACTTTTAGGCCCCGGCCATCTATAAAGTTAAATTCAGAGGTAACTGTAAGCTTCTGTGAGGTTATCAACGGAATCTAGTTAGAAAGGCCAGCTTCTCTGCCCAGACACTCAGCATCAGTTTCACTCAGTTCGACTGAGTTAATACGCAGGTCTTTGAATCTCTCATCCTTTCGCAGCCTCACTCAGTCAAGTACAAGGTCCAGGAAGAGTGACGCTATCAGCTTCGATAACAGCTGTAGTTCTAGGCTTCCTTATCGCAGGCCAAAGACTTCCCTCCCTTTTCTGAGGAAGCCTTGGCCAGTCAGTACCCCGTACAACATGTGGTCAGACGCCCCCAGCTGAGACCCAGCTAGGGGCTCCCGGCTCCTTACCTGGCGATAGCGTGAGGGATCTCTGGAGAGCTCTGATTTTGTGACAGGTGAGATGGTTGAGGCTTCATCTGGTGATAAGGCACTGGATAGAGAAGTCACAAAATGTGGTCAGGATGCAAAAGGAAAATGACTTGAGACCCTCAGAGGCCTGCTGACTCTGCTATGATTCCGCCCCATAATCTCTGACGATTGGGAGAAGGTGGTGGGTGGTCAGCGGAAACAGTAACCCACATGTTCTACACCAACCCAGGCTTCTGTGGGTGGCTTCTTGATGCTATTAAAAGTGCTTTGAGCTCTGGCTGGTGTAGCTCAGTGGATTGAGCATGGACCTGTAAAGCAAAGGGTTACTGGTTCAATTCCCAGTCAGGGCACATGCCTGGGTTGCAGGCCAGGTCCCCAGTAGGGGACACATGAGAGGCAACCACACAATGATGTTTCTCTCCTACTCTTTCTCCTTCCCATCCCCTCTCTCTAAAACTAAATAATTTTTTTAAAAGTGCTTTGAATGTTGAAACTTCAGTACTGTTATTGAGAATATTGAATCTGGAACTCATGGTTGAACTCCCCAAAATACAGAACGTTACGTTGGAGGTGTTTGGTGTGGATGAGAACTGAACTGGAATTCGGCATTCAAATGGAAACTTTGTAGAAACATAAACAAAACATTAAATCCAAGAGCTGTTCTGAGCAGCGCAGGGCACAGAGTTGCCCAGAGCTGCCCCACACCCGAATCCTCGTACCCCGCTGAGACACGGGCCCCTGGGAGTCCAAGGTAGACCAGCTGTTCCCACCTGGTGTCCCAGGCACACACTTCCCAGAATTCCCCCTTTGATCTTCAAGTTTTGAGAAGTTCTGCCGACCACACGCACTGGAGTTACTTAGTAGTTGCACAAGCAACCGCTGCTACCACTTTTCACTTCCCTCTCATCGTGAACAGACTTCAACCTGCCATCCAGAGTTACCTGGGCACACAGCACGACTGTGATAAGGTCCCATAAGGCGCTCTCAGTTTCCGCTGGAGGTACTGAAGCTTCCAGCCGAAAGGAAGGAAGGTAAGGAGACACCTGCGTGTGTCAGTCTGGTTGTTACTCTGTGCTCTGTCCAAGGCTGAGCGCCGAAGGGACCCCACTCATTGAGAGACTGTGATCACCTTACATGTGGAGTCAGCGCCTAGTCCACAAGTCACACGTGGTATAAAAGTGTCTCGTGTCAACAGCCACCCAGAGCATCTGCCCCTTGTGAGCTGAAGGATGTCACATCGTTGCAATGGCGATCACTGTAGCCAGAGGCAGCAATGCATGAACGTATCAGTGAGGGCGCTGAGCTTTGGCTTTGGGGTTTGCATTTTTGAGGTTGCCAGCAGACCCCGACTCCTCTGTCAGGGGCCGAGGGAGCCTGTAAACCCAGATTAGGCTTTGCCCCAGTCTAACGTCCTCGGTGGGAAGAAGAGCACAGAGCCCCGAGGGGACCAAAGCACCATGCGTTGGCGGAGGCCCCTGTGGTTCGGTTGACATGCCACCCAAGTTCACCCTTTGGGCCGAGGCTCAGGCCCTTGGTTCTGGGCATAAGTCATCACTCCAAATGAACGTGAACAGTGTTTCAAAGGCGGATAAGACGTCCTTGTCTAGTCATTCTCCTGCCAGCTAGTGAGGGAGTGTGTGTGTGTACAGGTGACATCAAAGATGGGGAGACCGAGAGCTTCTCTGGGGGTGACCCCAGGGCCGGGGGCGACTTTGTGCTTCCTTGTCAGTGGCCTGTGGCTGCAGAAAGACCAGGAGCCTGGCCCCGACTTGAGCCACGCTGTTTGGACCAGGGTTTCTTGAACAGCCAGCCTGTGAAGCCCTGGATCATGTCACCCCACCCCTGTCCCCACCCCCCACACTGATGATACACACGCACTCATACATCCCAGGCCCTGAAACGACAAATCCTTTTAACAGAGGACTAACGTGGAAACAGAACTTAACCTGACCATATTAGGGTATGAAAACAAAGGTAGACAGTTTACCTTTCTCTGCTCCAAGAACCTGTGTTAATGAAAAAAAAAAAAGATGTTGAATGAGTCTTGGTGGTACAAAACTTCATGCTATGTGATTTTAGAGCAACTGGTTAGTAGAATTGGGCAAAATTCTTGTTAGTATGCAGATTAAAAAAACTACAACTATTATTCCAAAGACTCCAAAGATAAGAAGCAGCATTGGCCCATATTAGGCAAAAATCAGTTTTACACCCTGCGCGACATCACGGACAAGCACAGTCTGCTGATGGGACCGTAAGTTGCTTTGACTCTTCAGAGAACACTCTCACCATAGCTGTCGAGAGCCTTAGAAATACTATTAGCCGTATCCCGCTAGTTCCGTTGACGAGACTCCGTTCCTAAGAAAACAACCTAAAATCCAGACCCAGTTCCACGTCCAGAGATGTTCAGCACGTCACTAGTCCGAGTGTCAGAACCCTGTACACGATTTACGTGCCCCTTTGAGTGTGGACTGTTTAGTCACTTATCTCCGCAGAGCGGGGAACTAGACTGTACTCTAAGCAGGCCTCAGCGTCACGTAAAAAGTCCAGAATGAAAGCTGGACTCACGGCATATTCCATGTACGGGGCGTGTGTGTGTATAAAAAGGGATTTGAAGAGACATGACAAAATATTAATAGAGATTGTGTTTAAGTGACTAAACCCAAGTGCTGAGGCTATGGTTTTCTTTATATTTAAAAACTGCCCATGAACATATTCCCATTATTCTTTTTAAATGTAGCCATTTACCTCCCCCAACACTTCCTTTCTCTTTCTTCCCTTAGCAGGAGTGGAATTCCCGATCATCCTTCATGTTTAAAATCTATGTGCTTCGTGGACTTGCACCCCTGGGCTCTGCTCTCCTCTCAAAGCAGAAGCCTCACAAGAGGCGCAGAGTTTGGGCGAAGACTCCTGCAGCACCCGTGTCCTGCCGCTGGGGCGGCGCTGTTGTCTGCAGCGACCGTCCCGACAAGACTGTCCTAACGTTGGGGACGCAAGACGTCCCTCTGCGGCCTGCGGGGTCGGTGAACCTTATGAAATGAAAACCTATTTTCTTTCCTCCACAAACTTGCACCCGGCCCCCCCCTGCCCCCCGCGCCCCCAGGGTTAGGTTTCTTAAACCTTTCAACACATTTTCAAAAGGGGCTGAGGTCCAGGAGAAGTCAAAGCCAGGGTCTGCAGAGGAGGCTCGGAGAGCAGGCCGTGGACCCAAAGCCCCCCGTTTCCTTACGGCTGAGCTGACCCGGGAGCCTGGTCTCCCCACTCCCATTTGCTTCACAGACAAGGAAGCTTCAGCAACAAACAGCTTACAGAGGCGCACTGGCCCACAGAGCTGCTCTTTTGTGTCAAAGACCACGGAGGCCCAGGGCTCTGGAAAGGGGATGTGCATTTCATCAGGAACAGCAAATCCAGGCCAATCTAGAGGCTACGGAAAAAGGGCAATGAATCCATTCTAATGAGCGGTTCGCAAGTCTCCCATTGAGCCTTCCCCAGGACTTTGAACCTGGCAGTTCAAAGTGCTCAATCAGACGCAGCTGTGGTTCTGGGCTTGTCAAAGGAGAGGGGTGCTGAGCTGGGAGCATTGCCTTCCCAGGAGCCTGGGGTCACAGTTGTTTTATCTAATTGAGACCCAGTCTACAGTGAGCTGGAGGGCCCCAAATTAAATTTAATGAGATTAGAGCGTGGAGTGAAATTTCTCTGTTAACTTTTTGTTGTCGTTGTTAGAAAATAAACATTCAAAATAAACATTCAAGCATGTCCCTCCCCTTTCCTTTCTCTTCCCTTTTTTTTTTTTTGTCCATTTTAGCTCAGAGGTGTCTGTGTTTCCTAGCGCCGTCTCAGGTCGGGGGAACCCTGGGCTTAGGCCCCAGTCCCTCCACCTCACTGGGGCTTCTTTTCTCTTAGGGTTTTGTGAGAATTAAACGAGACCATGCGCTTCTTCTTCGTTTGAAAACCGAAAAGCGCTGTATGAATCTGAGTTGGGGCTGGTGGCCCATCATTTCTGGTCCTCAAGATCCTGGTCCCACATACACAGAGAAGCATGACATTTGTCCTATGATATAAGCTTTAGTGAGGAAGAAAGGACCCAGATGCTGGCCCCACACAAACAAGGGGGAAATATCTTGGCAAAAGATGAGGCAGACAAGGCGGAAGAATGTTTTTCTACCAGGTCGTGTTGTTCTTTCGATGACATCAGCGTCTAACAAATGTCAGCCGATGTTGCAAGGAGAATGCCATCCTGCTCTCCGAGGCTGACTTTCTCAAGTCCTGGTTTGTTCTCGGCTGGGACCTATTGTCCTTTCAGACTGGCCAGCGAGTTATGTAGGTCACTGGGAGTGGCAGCCATTTGCTGCTCGGGACACACAAATCCGACTTGGGGGAAGAAAGGGGTGGAGTCCTTCTGGTGTGTGGGTACCACCCCTGACTCGCTCCTTCCTGGAGCACCTGGAAGCTCAATCCCAGAACAGGGTGAGCGGATGAAGTCAGGAACCAGGGCCGGCCTTCCCTTCAGCAGCAATATGTGGTTCTCCTCGACTCGATTATCTTACGGAGTAGAGGGAATAAATGTCCTATTGGAGTCACACGCTGGAAATGTGACTTGATTTTAACGTTCTTCTAATGCCAATAAAGAAAGAAAAAAGGATGTAAGGAAGGAAGGAAGAAAAGCCAACCCCTGCAGTCTAGATAAGAGAGCACGGCCCATATTAAGACAAGAACCAAGTCCCTTGGGAGGCTATGGGGAGGGACGTGAGGACACTCCTGTTGCTGGACAGAGACTTCCATCAGTCACACTGGACTCACCACCGGCCTGTTAAGGAACTTCCTCTTCGGGGACTTATGATGCAAACATCCAAGGGGACCCCGCAACAGCTCTATCTTTGCCTACTCTCACGCTGTTTATGGAGCTTCTACAGCTCCCCTGGTTGTTTACCTGCTTACTTTGACTTCACCACAGCTTTGCAAAGTCGGGCGCACTGATCTCTCTTTTATGGCCAGGAAAACAGAAACGGGGGTGGGGGGTGGTGGACTGGGGGTGGGGGCATTTGCCCAAGTTCACAGAAGGTGGCAGAGCAGGTTTCAAGCCCAAGTCTACGTGATTGTGTCTTGTGTATCTTCCACTTTGTAGTCCTTTCTTGTGAAGAACACACAGCAAGGCATAATACAGTTTCCAACATCTTATTTCTGTAATGCGGAGCCCGGAAGCCGTGGGTGGAGACCTTAAGTCTTCCACGGGAACTAGGCCTGTTGCTCTCGTCATTGTCCCCTAAACTCTGAATGTGGTGGCAAGTAGGATCTTGTTTTAAAAGCTGGATCTTAGCTTGTTTTGTTTTAGTTTTCCCACCTTTAAAACAGGGAGAGTAATAGCTGTTATCCCTGTTTTAAACACACAGCGTGGCTGTTATGCCGATTAAATGCAATAGAACATATAAAGCCAATGGTACCTTGCCCATTGCAGACACTTAACGCACAAAAATTCCCATTGTTTCCAAGGACAACATTACTACTCACCTCACTTAAGTTCTTTAGGCTTATCTGTCTGCAGGGAAAAGAAACACAGTGTCACACAAAGTGCAGTTCATAACCATCAAAATAAAATTGTTCTGAGCCCTTCCAAGCCGCTGATTACATTTTATTGTTAGAGCAGCTGCCCACAGTCCAGTGTGATCTTTATCACTGTTGTGTAGAACCAAAGCCAGGTTATGTTTCTCGTAATTTTCTAAGCAAAAGAAGTGACGAGCCAATAGGAAAGGTGGTGGCAGAAAGGGCATGAATAAACTGGCTTCTTGTTTTAGGAGAATGTCAGTAACGTGACCTTTCCTCCTGACACTGGTTTTCCATGCCAAGTTTCATCACCACCGTCTGACCTGCTATTACCTTGATTCTAAAGCTCTTAGTTTTTGGCTCTGAGGAGGTGTAGAGGGTTTTAAACATGAAATTGTCAGGGACGGTGGGATCCCAGGAAGCAAGTGTGAGAGAGAGGGTGCTGGTAACGAATGGAGCCTGGAGACGGGAAAACCATGAAACTGAACCGGAAGGGAAAGGTCCAGTCTGGGGTCTGCTAACGTGGACATTGGACCAGTCTCAGAAGAAAGTCCAAGCCTTCCGTTGGTGTCGACAAGTCAATGACCGGCCCTCACCCTCAGTTTTCTCATCTGCAAAATGGCTGCGAGGGTGTGTGTCTGCAGAGGGTCACTGTGAACATTGGCGGAGATAAAAATGGATGCATTGAGCCTTCAGTGGGCTCTGTGGTCAGGATGTGCCCAGTGTCAGCAAAGGGGGCTCGGCTGGGAGCGGAGGCGGGTGCACTCAGTTCACCCTGGTCTGTGGGTGGAAAGGCTGGGCCTGAGGAAACCCCAGGGGGCTGAGTCTGCGACACCCCTCAGTGGAGGGCGTTGAGTTCTAAAGTTTGTCTGTAGCAGATGAGACAATCTCAGAAGCACCCTGCACTCCGAGGCCCTGTCCTAGTCTCCAACCTCAAAGCTCCCATTCTGGGGCCCCAGTTTTTAACCTGGTACATTGGCTCCTGGGAGAGAGTGACAGGATCACCCCACCTCTCCCTTTTAGTGGGGCGGATGAGAAGGCAAAAGAAATAGGATTAGAAGTCATAAAGTAGAACAAATACCCAAGGTATGGATTGCTTTTGAGTTAAACTGAGGCTAATCTCTGACAGTTTAGCCAGGAGGCTTCAAGTTCAAGTGTATCATTACTTTTAGTTGTGTGATTTGCAGTTTCAAGAATCAACCTATGTTTGACTCCATCTGTGAAACGACTGAGCAGTTTACAAGAACTTGAATTTTTCTATATTTATACATGGACTTTATTTGTTGTATAAAAATTAATTGTAAAAGTTTGCTCGTTGGGGTTTCAACCTGCCGGCACAGCAGTGGAAGTACTTAAGGAGATTTAACTCCTTTTGTTTGTCAATGAGTCTTATCCCTTAAGATTCCTCAAGCTCTCTAAGGTTTCGAGCAGGGTGGTAGTTCCTGAGTTTAAGTAAAAATCACTGGATGCAATCACACAGAGCAACCACTTGATAGATGGAGTTGGAGGCTTCAGGAAAGCAAGGCTTTGGAACCGGTCACTTTAAATATTGGATTGTTAAGTGAGAACCCCAGTAATTTCAAGAAATCCCTGCCGTGACCAACAGCCGTCCCTGGCCACCGAAGTGCCTGTGTTGACCAGACTCCCAAGTGAGTTGCTCCTGGGTAGAACAAAGGCGCCTGGCTTCGGGGCCGGGCTCTCTCTGAAAGTAGATTTATGAGACAGAGAGCTGTGTGAAACCCCAGAAGGGTGGAGCAGGGTCTGTTCTCCTCCCCCAGTGCCGCCTGGCCTCTGGGGGAGCATCTTTAACTCCCGTTTGCCCACATTTTGCGGCTGGGGACAGCCAATAAAGTGTGGTCATCGACTATGTGGAATCAGCTTTGCCACATCCCTCCCGCAGATGTGTGGCGGGGCTCAGTGTGTCTCTGAGGACAGCACTTCTGACTATAAACACAGCCCTTCCTGAGTCTCCCTCAGTGTTCGGTTCCCTTTTAGATCAGTTAGATCTGAACCCTGGCTCTGCTGTCCATGGGCTGCGTCACCCTGGCCAAGCGAAACCTCCTCTCTGAAGCCTCGTTTTCCCCCTCTGTGAAATGGGTAAATCCAGACGGTAGAAAGAAAGCTGATTAATGTTCTCATGAAGAATATGGATGGGAGAGACTTGGAATAAAATGCCACCTTATATCTGCGGAACGCTTTTAACAGTCAAACTTTCTTTTGAATTAAGCTTTTTCTGCCGAGATAAGCATAGGTTTCAGGCAGCTGGAAGAAATGACCGCTCAGAGAGACCCCGGGTGTCCTTCCCCCAGTGACATTGTGCAAAACTCTCATAATAATAAAGTGCATACTCTAAAACCAGTGCATCGGTCCCACTCATAACTAGGAATGTGCTTATCTTCATAATCCAAACATTCTCTCTTTTAAAGGCCCACGGCTTCCCCAAATCTATATTCATTTTTTTTCACGTCTCAAATCATCAAAATGTACTTTTTTTTCGCCACTGAAATTGCTCTGACTGACGCATGTCCCTGTGGCTGGTTGACAAGGGAAGCCCACGGTTGGGCAAAGGGGTGTTTTGCTTGTTAACCTCGGGTACTTCAGTTAAATTATCCTGTAGCAGAGGCTGCACGGTGGGCCGCCGAGTTTGTGGAAGCAGAAAGGAGGCACTGTGGCTCCGTGACGTCTGTGCCTCGTTCTGTGTCTGTCTCAGTAAGGTGGGGCCTGGGGCGCAGTTGGCACACCCCGAAGACCCCGAAGTCAGCCCCGTGTGCAGCCAGAGCTCAGCAAACGCCCTTTACTCCGCCACTGCCCGGGGGGCTTAGTTTGGTGCACGTGCCGTGGGCTTGAAATGACAGTGGAGACTAGTGAGGGAGTCATTCCTTTTGAAACCCCTTTCTCATCACGTTGGGGACAGTCTTGCTGTGACAGTTCGTGCATCCCACCCCCTCCCACACAGGGACGTCCCTGTGAGCAGAGAGAGAACTCCCCAGGCTCAGTTTTGGTCTGAAATTGTCTGTGTGGCTGTTAACTAATGGCAATATGTTTCCTTTTTACATCCATTTACCTCAGTAAAAACAAAAATGAGCTGAGCAGAAAGCATTAAGTACATGGCTATTGTACGAGTGGTGACAATGGGCTGCCATGGTGGAGAACGTGTTGCTGCCGACCATCCCCCCACTTCCAAGTTCCCTTCTAGTTGTAAGTCTTCAGGGAACGATTTCAATGGCATTTCCTTATCTGAAGGCCTTCCCTGCAGCGATTGTTCTGGGAAGCCGCTTGGCCTTAGAGGAGAGAATGGCAGGGCAGAACAATGGCTGGAGCCACTGCCGACTCCCGGGGAGGAGAGCCCATTGTGGAGGCCCAGCTGCCCTCTGCCTGCCTCTGGCTGGGGGATTGCTGGCTGCAAATCACAGCCTCCTGTTTCGGGGGACAGGGAGGGGCGGGGGCAAGTCTCCTCTGGGGCCTGGAGCTGCTGTTAGGAAGGAGCCGGGCTCTTCCTCCCGCTTGGGTGGAAGTAGCTCCATGGCCGTTTTCCTTCTGTTCAGAGAAAGTGAACCCAGCAGCCGCCCAGCCCTTTCTCATGTGTGGTGTCATTCCCAGGGTCCCTCCCAGGCCCCCCACATTTTTGCCTGCTCACTAGTCACAGACCAACCCTGGCGCTTTACCCGGTGCCCCAGCTTTTCTGGATCTCGCTGACCCTGAGTGTGCGTGAGCACAGTGGGTAGAGGGACGTGTTTGACCAGGCACCTACTGTGTGCCCTCCATAGGGCTGGGCCCTTTGCCCTTCGGATCCTTAGAGAACTGTGCTTTTCCGGCCACTGGGAGGGTTCCACGAGATGAAATGTCATTGCCCTCTGGGGGCATCTGTGATGGAGAGACCCGGCCCCACTGCTACCACACCTAAAACGGAGTGAACCCATGTCAACCAGAATGGCAGAAACACTAGAGATGCCAGATGCAAGCCTCTAAAGGTTCTGGTGCCACCAGTGGACTGTGCCACCGATGGTGAGACCAGACAGGAGTGGGGCTCGCTTGGAGTTCAAGGGAGCGCTCTGGCAGACACTAGAAGTTGGGGTGCAGGCAGGAGTGTCCCAAGGGGCCTGCTTGACTCTGGCTGCCCATCAGGTTCACCTGGGGGAGCTTTAAAAAAATAGGGATACCTGGGTCTCATCTCTCAGAGCAATTAAAATTGATACTGGGAACTAATACTTTTCAAAAGGCTTTCTTGATCAATGTAATATGAAGCCAGGATGAGAAACTTTGCACTAGAATATCTAGGCTCTGGCCCTGGCTGGTGTGGCTCAGTGGATTGAGCAACAGCCTACAGACCAGAGGGTTGCTGGTTTGATTCCCAGTTGGGGTACATGCCTGGATTGTGGGCCAGGTCCCCAGTAGGGGACGCTTGAGAGGCGACCACACACTGATGTTTCTCTTTCTCCCTTCTCCTTTCTAAAAATAAATAAGTAAAATTAAAAAAGAAATCTAGGCTGTGTTTTCAGGAAAATAGGATTCTGGGGGCCTAACTCTGTCGGGGGCGGCAGGAGATGCCGTTTAAGTGTTTCTCTTCTTCCTCACCTACTGACAGACACTGTCCTCGGCACTTTAGAAAAATCACGTCCCTCTCCACCACGTTCTGTCACGTGGGATGGCTACTTTGTACAGTTAAGGGAAGCAGTGCTCAGAGCTGTTTCAGAGCTTCCTGAAATCATCCCACAGGAAGGGGCTGGACCAGGATCCAGACCGGCATCCTCTGGGTCCCAATGCCTGGTGTTCCCAGCAGGGAACTGCCCCACCACCAAAGAAGATACTGTATTTTGCCATGTATAATGCGCACCTTCTTTTAGCTCAAGCTTTCAGGGGGCAAGACCTTTCCTTTTAATTTTTTAATTCAATTTTTAACTTACATATAAAACGGATTATTGTATTCCAGGGTATTGTTTTGCATATGGAAATCCTTACTGCTTTCTAGAGTTACATTTTTAATGCATAAGCATAAATAAAAAATAAAAAAGTTGTATACAGATATGGAATTGGTACTGCCCATGTATAATGCACACCCTTATTTTCCCTCAAAAATTTGGGCAAAAACATGCGCATTATACACGACAAAATAATGGTAACACCCTCTTTTGTCCACACTAACCAAGCTCATCGCCTTTAGTGTTTTATTCCTCCGATCTCTGTTTCCCCACCTCTCTGGGTTCCGGCCGGGGTACGCCGGGCTTTCTTAGTCTATTTGCTCGGGAGTGTTAGGGGCGCTACATCTCACATTTCCAATCCGGACGACACACTTCACGGATTTGAGGGCTTCTTACTGCTGCTTCCTCCTGGTCTCTGTCTTTGAGAACAGAAACCGAAACAGAGCACAGCTGAGGACTCCTTGTCTGCCTTGGGCCCTTCGGAAGCAGCAGAAGGAACTACATGTCTATCAGCTGTGTGCTCTGTGCCGGGGAACATGCACCGGGCTGGGAGAGACAGGCGTGGAGCCAAACACGTTCCGTGAGAAGGCCGAGGCACCCGGGCAAAGGGGCTCATGGTGACAGCAGTGCAGTCAGCGGTGGCTCTAAACACAGCCTTAAGGGCTTGTCAGGAATGCTTCATTGGCACGTGAGCCAGGAGGCGGGTGGTGGTGGCGCATCCCACCTCCCTGCTGAGCAAAACCTCTGCCTGGAGAAGGATAGGCCTTTGCCTGAAGGCAGAGTTTCTCAGCCTCGTACTATGAACCTCGCCGGTCGCATTAGGCCGTGCTGGGGGGCCCACCCGTGTGCGGCGGGAGGCCCAGCAGCACCCCTGGCCTTCTGCCCACTGGGTGCCCAAAGCACCCACATTGTCCCAACTGCGATGTCCCCAGACACTGCTAACTCCTTTGGAGACACAGTCACTTTAGTAGAAGCCCCCAAATATGCCAATTGGTAGGCAGGAGAACCTAAACTCCAGCCTGGGTGGTCGGAATTGGGCCTGGCTCTCTTCCCCCTGCCTACACGCTGGGCCCATTGAGCAGGGCACGGAGAGGGCGGGGAACGGCCCGGGGAGGGGTGGGCCTTGTGGCCTGGAAGAGGTATGTTTGTGTAAGCTGTGAAGGATGAACGGATGAAGAGACCTTCTCCACAAAATTAATAGGAGAGATGACATTTTAGGGTCCTTAACAGCCCCCGTGAGAACCAGTGATAAGTGGGTTTTCCACAGAAGCTCCAAGCAGGCCTGATATTCTGAACGACCACCCCCGAGAAATGCCCACTCGTGAATAATGCCCGGAGCCCCAACTTGCTGGTTCCAGCCGGCAGCAAGGAAGCATCAGTCGCTCTGGGCAGGAACACAAGGGAAACGCTAACCTCTGCTCTGACTCCTAGAGTAAGGGAATTTTGGACATTCAAGCTATTTGGGAGGAAAATACGCCCATTCCGGTTTGCCATGTTTAGTGGTTGCAGCTGGCGGCCAAGCGCCCCGCACGGTTGCTGGTGCGCGTCCCTCATCAGCACTTAATGCTGCAGGGCTGGTTGGAGGTGCTCGTGAGTCACTGCAGTAACGATGCTTTGACAAACGGTTTTCACATGAGGTTGTCTTCGTCCACCTGGATGATGGGGGGCTAGGGACCGAGACTGGCCCCTGAATAGCCCGAACCACCTTCTGGTTTTCACATAAAAGGTCCCGACGCTGCTCTGCTATTTAACATTTTCGCTAATGACTAATTCAGGTCTCAAGTGAGCCATTCTTTCAATGACTCATTTCATTACCCACCCCCCCCACCCCCGGCCAAAAGCTGTGTTTTCTGTTAAAGAATGAAACTGCAAGTTTCTAAGATTTCCCCCCCACCCCACCCCGTTAGGGAGTCTGTTGTGAGCAGTGACTCTTGGTTGGGTGGTCCTGGTCACCCTCCCCAGCCCACCCGTCTCCCCGGCCGCCCCCACCCCCCACAGCCCGTCTCTCACCTGGCCCCTCTCTGGACTTCGGGGAAGGTGTGCCTCTGAGGCAGGGGTGACCTGCCGCTCTCGGGCTCGGGCGGCAAGGGCTGGTACTTCTTCGGAAGAGGAAGAGGGAGCACGGGCAGTCTGTGTGGAAAGTCAAGGTGGGGAGCTGAGATGCTGTGCTGCAGGGGTGGCCCCTGGGACAGCCCAGCCTTCCGCAGCTCAGCGTCGGGCGGGGAGCGCCAGTTTCTGGGTGTCCAGACTCAACAGCTCCGCCTGACCCAGACGTTCGGTCGTTCTTCTAAGGAGCCCTCATCTGCCTCTCTGCCCTGTGCTCTTCAGCTCGGTTCTGTTTTCTGATAGCATGTTCTACAGGGCGTCTTTGGTCCTTTGGGCCGCCACCGGTTTGAGTGGTAGGAGGCCCAGGGACACAGCACCATGGTGGCCTCCCCTTTATCTAAGACCAGGGGGTCCGAGTTGTTGAAACTCCTCAGAGAAGTGGGGAGATGTTTGAAAGTCGATGGACGCCTCACTCATCCACTTCCTCCTCACTAACTCACTCACTGTCAAGTGTCAAGTGCGTAGGGCACTGTTAGCAGAGGCTGGGAATGCAGGGAGGAAGAAGGCACGGTTGCTGGCTCAGACGCTTCCCTCTAGGAGGGCAGAGAGCAAAATGATGAGAAGATTTCCAGCAAGGGGAACGATCCAGGTGCCCACAGGGCCCAGGGGAAACAAAAGGGGCTGCCCCCTCAAAGCCTAAGAGACCGCCTGTCTCTCCCACCTCCGTATCTGTGTACAAATGTGATACTATCTCTGCTGGTTTGACTGTGTGCTGATACGGCCTGAGTCCCTTGAAGGCATTTCCCAGGTCTGGTCCCATCCGGCGGGTTTCTGGACTAGGAGAAGGGGGAGCACAGGAAGGAACAGGGGAGCAGGGGTGGGGGAAGGGCCTACTGAGCAGACGGCCGAGAATGACCGAACGAGTACATGGGGAGGGAAGGCTTGTTTCATCTCGGTTGTTGGCCAACTCACGTTAATTTTTCCATGTCAAATTTCTGTGTTTCCCCTTTTTAAATTCCAGAGCTTTTCAAGTTCTGGAAGTTGTTATTGAGTGTACAGCAGAACAAAACACTATTTTCAGTGTCTTACCGAGGAGGCGGTGGAGGAGTCTGCAAAAAGAAAGAAATCAGAAATTTACTAAGAGTTGGTTGATTTCCAAACGGAAACTGCAGATCCCAACTCAATTCCAGGATATAGTTCAAGTGACGTCTTCACGGCCTGCACATTCCCAAGCCACTAAGGACAGGATCACAAATGTGTTTTGGCGGTTCTTCTTACCTTGTTTCTGTTGGTGGGTTTGTCTCCTAAAACATAAGAAGGACCAGTAGTGAGTTGACAGAAAATACATCAAGCTATTTTCATACCTATTTAAATGGAAACCATTCCCATGTGAATAAGCTTGGTAAAAATATAAATGAACATTTGTTGTTATCTCATGAGGTGCCCACACCAAGCTAAATACATTAGTTACGTAACTTCACTCGGTCCTCACGTTTCTGCTGCGGACAAAGAGACTGAGGCGTGGGGAAGTTAAGTGTCTTGCCTCCAGTCACCCCTAAAGTTAGTAAAGGGTAGAACAAGATTTCACGTCCCCTCTTAACCACTAATTCTTGATTAGACTTAACATTCTTTTATATAATATATAGTAATCTCATCCATTCAAGTTCTGGCTAACACCTTCACTGGGCATTTCTGAACAAAGGAGTATTGCATCGTAGAATTTTCCAGAAGGAGGGGTTTGAAAGACCTCCGAAGGTAAGTGTTTTACTTCATGGACAACAAAACTAAGGACAAACCAGGCAGGACAGTTGCTCAAGGCCACCCGACCCTTCGGGCTGGGAAAGGTTTTCTTGCCTTTTACATAGTTTTGTTTCCTCAACTCAATTCAACTCAAAGACCCTTACTGAGCTGCTACGCTGAGCTAAGCCTAGTACCTACCAGGTCTGGGGGGTGAAAAGACAAACAGGTGATAATCCTTCCCCTCAAGGGGGTCACAGTTCTGTTTCCAGGCCAATGTAAGGCGGGAGGGGAAAGGCCTGGCTCCCGCCGCTGAGGCTTGGACGTCAAAGTGGGTGGACAGGCACTGGAAACGTTGTTAAAAATGTGATGGGAATTGTGAGGAGGGAAGGGTGAGGCACTGACGGAAGATATGGGGCACTTAAGTTCGCCTGGGGTGTCAGAAAAGCTTCCTGGAGAAGGCGGTGTTCGCTTCTCCGTGAACATGGAGGTGACATGGTATTGTCAGGGGGCAGCAAGTGTCTCCTGTTACGTGAGGTTCACGCCTCAACCCAGGGCGGCCTGGGTGGCCTTGCCTCCTTGCTTGTGAGACAGTGGGCTTTAGCTGTGCTCTGCAGAACCCCCTGGGTGCCCCCCGGGGACTCCTGAGAAGCCCGGGCGGCTGGGGTCCACTTCTGGCTCATCACCCATGCCATTGGGGGTCTCCACTCTACCTACTTCCCATTGGGTCTCCTCTTAAGATTTCGTTTGGATAAAGATCCAGCTGCCAAAACAGCACCATCCAACCCTATTCAACCCAACCCAGCAAGACACGATACATACTGCTCCAGGGGTCTTCTAGGTCTAAAAGAATTTCCTCATTGAAAAAAATCTCCATTCTCCCTGTTTTGTTTTTGTTTTGGAAAATTTTCTTAAATAACTGTGAGACTTCTCTGCCTGAGGTCAAATACGGATGGCAAACAGATCGTGCGTGTTCTTGACATCGTAAAAACACAAAATACGACCTAGGATGTATTTCAGCGATAGCAGCAACATAGTTAATTTGGATCTTTGGCTATTTTAATGATATTACCCAAAAGCTTACATCCCATGATGTTTTTTTAAGGCACAAAATTAGAAAATGTAGAATTAACTGGCCCTTGTTTTGGGGGGGTTGGCCTCACTTTCCGACAAGTGGGCCGCTGGGGGAGCTCCCTGGTGGCTCAGGGCAGCGAGTTTCCTGCCGGACTAGACGCTAGCTTTCCAGGAGGACTTTTTTCATAGCTGCTCCCCCATCTATGGGGGAGGGGGGTCAACTCAATTCACTGGCCAAAAATCAACAGGGAGACCAAGTGTCCGGAATCCAATAGGAACATCCCATTTGTCGTCTCAGAGACACCTGTCTCGTTTGCTTTGGGGACTGAGAGCTGAGAGAAGGACGTCCGTCTTCCTTTCACTCACTGACTTGTTACTGAGCACGTGGCGGGTTCATTTTCAATGCATATATTGATGCGGTTGTTGGGGAATGTAATAATAACAACAACAAGGAGGCTGCTCTTCCCACATGGCCTACATTTCAGTGGCAGGAGATAGAAAACAAACACACGAAAGCACCTGAGGACAGGTGATACAGGTGCTACAAACAAGACGAAGCAGGATGAGAGAGACAGCAGGGCCTAGAGGGGGAGAGAGGAGGGTGGGGCCGCTGTCTTTGAGGCAGACCCCAGGAGGCCTCCTTGACGGGTGAGGGGCACAGAGGCCCGAGGACTGTGAGGGAGCAAACCAGGTGAATATCTGGACGAGAGTATTCCTGGCAGAGGGAACAGCAAGTGCAAAGGCCCTGAGGTGAGGTGAGTGTGGGGGGAGGGGAGTTGGTGGTAGAAGTGAAGGGTAGGATTGGGGGTTGGGGGTTGACCTCAGAGGTGGGGTGCCCTGACCATAGGGGTCTCACGGGCTGTGTAAGGACTCAGCGGCCATTCATCTTTTGGACACACAGGTCAGAGTGTTCTGTGTCTTGACTGCAGCCCAAGGTTTTCCCTGGCATCACGCAGTGCCCCTCTCCCTTACAAACGTGTGCACAACGCCATCAGCAACAGCGGTGCCCCTGAGGCTTCGGCTCCGCCAGACGTGCCTCCTCGCGGTAGTTTACACCGCCGAGCTTCTCTTATTCGTCCCTTAGATAACTGAAATCCCACAAATTAAGAGTCAGTGAGGAACTGCAGGGACTTCACTGGTAAGAAAACCGGGCCATACACGTGAATCAATGGGTCATATTGCCTTACAGCTTCGAAGGGAATCCAGGTAAAGCACAGCCAGTTTTTTTGTTTCTGAGGGGGCTTTTTAAGTAAAGTGATACCACCAGGCATTTGGGACAACAGAAGAGGATTAAGATCGGAGTTGAATTTCTTGAATTTGAATCTTGCTGCTGTTGCTTCCTATGAGCAGAATCAGAGCAGGTGCTCAATTGATGCTCGTGAAATGAACGGATGGACTGATGAACGGCTGAACTTTCTCATCTGGAAAAGTGAGGAGTGGTTACTCACTTGGCGGGCATTTACAGGTGGAACGCATGACCAAAGGCACTTCAAGGGTGTGGTCTCTATTAAACACCCACTGTTTCTAGTTGTTGTGGAATGAAAAATTAGCGGGAACATGGCAATTTTCCCTTCTGAAGAAGTACACATTCTCAGGTTCTATGAAAAATTTCATGTCTGTCACACAAGAAGACTCAACTATTTCTCCTTCCAGGTCTTTCCCATCTTGAAATTGAGTAAAGCAGCTTCATTGGGACGAGGCCGGCATGCGCGCCACCTGGTGGCCAAGTGTGTAATTAGCACCCTCCGACCCGTGTCCTCATTGGCTCTTCCGTCCGAGACCAGATAGATTTCCTTCCATGCCAAGTTTATTGCTTCTTGGGAGGTAATGTGCCGAGCTGAGCCCCACATAGCTGTAGACTCCGCTGGACCCAGTCTGACCATTACCTCTGTAAGTTATCAGGGTGAAACCATGAAGAATTTTTCCACTTTAGAGGGGTCTGTGAAGTTAAAGAAAAACCTCCCGGAGAAGAAGCAAGTATCGCGAGACTTTCTGTGTGTCTGGAGCAGCTTGTAACAACAAAGGCTGGTTGTTACACTTTCAAGGGATTTTGCAATGCAGTCATTGAACGCAGTCATTATGGGAAAGTAAACTATATATATAAATGTACACTGGAGCTATAGCACAAACAAAGGTAACACACGCTCAAAGCGGTGACTGCCTAATTATCCCACTACATTTTACCGTTATCCTGGCTGTCGAAGTTGTTTAGCGCTGCTGTGTCCATACTGGAAATACTGGGACAGGGCATCTCTTTCCAACTCCATGCTTCAAAGATCGTGTTGTTAGCTTAAAGTTGGCCATCGTGGAAATATTTATTTGTACCACGGAAACTGGCAGATGGTACAAATCAGGGTTTGATTTAGTGTTTCGCTGTTTGTCTAGACAAAGATAGTGACGGAGCGTCAATAGAGCAAATGAAATTTAAAAGTGTGCTGTGTCTATATCCATCGTGACAAGAGGAAAATCGGGGAGCTGAGCCCACACACTGTCCGCACTTGCCGTTGCCAGGGCTCTTGATTTGGCCCTTCTCGTGGGTCTGAGGTGGTAGCTGCTTGTTTTACTAGCATTTCCCTGATGACAGGTGATGAAGAGCATCTTATCACGTGCTTATTTGCCATCCACTAAGATCTTTGACCCATTTTTTTTAACAGGGTGCACATTTTCTTATTGTTGAATTTTGAGAATTCTTTGTATATTTTGGATTACAGTCCTTTATCAGATGTGTCTTTTGAAAGTATTTTCTCCCAGCCTGAGGTTTGTCTTCTGATTCTCTTGGTGTATTCTCTCACAGAGCAGTTTTTATTGTAGTGAAGTCCAGCTTATCAATTACTTCTTTCAAGGATAGTGTCTGTGGTGTTACCTCCAAGAAGTCGTTACCAGGCCCAAAGTCATCTAGGATTCCTCCCGTGTTGTCTTCTGGGAGTTTTATGGTTTTGATTTTTCATTTAAGGCTATGTTCCATTTTGAGTTAACTTTCATAAAGGGTGTAAGGTCTGTGTCTAGAGTTTTTTTTCTCTCCTGCATGTGATTGTCCAGTTGTTCCAAGCGCTGTTGGAACAACAGGGGGAGAGGGGAAACGGCGTCAGGACAAGATCGTGTAAAACTTGGCCTCGGTCACAGGACTTGTTCCATCTGAGTTCCACGACCTGTGAGAGGGAGTCACTGGGCCCCGAGGTCCTAATGACTTGTCATGGAAGAGTGAGAGGAAGCAACGTAGGGTCCAAGTAGGTAATGGCTATTTGACAAGGACCGTTTGAGAAAACTCTCCAACTCTCTTGAACTTTTGGAAATTCCAGCAGTAAGTTGCTGAAGTCAGTCACTGGGTTGACGGGGGAACAATTAAGTTAGGCAAAGTCAAGGATGTGGGAGGGACTTACCTGCTTTGACAACTCCTTAAAGAAGGTCAGAGAGTATAATTTTTAGGATAGTGCACTTGACCATGTACTTGAACAGCTTTATGCTGGGATTAGGGAGGAACATGGGATAAAAACGTCTTTCTGAAATGAGCCTGGGGAGATGTCTTCCCTGATGACCGGGGTGTCTTGGGAACTGGAGGAAGGCTGGGCAGTCAGGGTGCAGTGAAGGGTTGAGGCCGAGGGTGAAGGCTTGGGCTACAGAAGGGGTAGCTTTACGCACACGAACCACATCCATGGATTCACAAAACCCTAGACTGTTGTGACCCCTGTGTTTTACAGGGGTGCTAGGAAGGCCCAGGGAGGAACTGAGATGGGGCCAGAAGAAGCCCAGGCTACTGGACCTGCCCCTCGGGAGGCCCCCACCTCATGGGCCTGTGTGACTGAGGGCCCCAGGCTCGTCTCTCCTGGTCCAATGACACCTGGCAGAGCTCACCTAATACACCATCCAAATGGGCTGCATTTTAGAGTTAGCTTAATAAGTGTTTGCTGCGCATCGGCACGTGCCCGACACCGTGCTGTGACGCACTGTGGGGAAAACACTGTCCCGTGAGCTGTGGCCGTTGTGAGCGTGGAGTCCAGCTGGTTTTAGTATCTGTCTACAGCAGATCTACTCTGTATGCTAAACGTCCAGAAAGACTCAGTCTGCAGAGGGAGGCGGGGAGACAGCCCTGTGCTGGGCCAAGGGCAGAGGGCGGAGAGGGAGGGGAGGGTTCTGGGAATCACTGGTTCAATGCCCCTTTGTCGAGGGTCCACCACGTCCCAGGGACTGTGCTGGAGACAGTGCTTTGCCCCGGTTGTCACCTTGTAAACAGAAAGATACTGTAGAATGTCAGTGCTATTTTCTCCATTTTGGAGATATGGAAACCTAACCTCGGGGAGGGAAGGCACTTGTAGATTTCGTGTGGGGAAAGTGGTGCAGCTGGGATTTGACCCAAGTCCACTGTCCACACATACACATCTTGGCTGCCTCTGGGCATCAGAAATCCTGCTGAACGTCTCCTGAGGTCACGACCTCACTCCTCAGTCCCATGTCCCTTGGTCTGCGAAGGCTTCCTGCCCTTTTTTTTTTGAGTTCCCATAATACCTAACACAGAACCGGCCAGACCGTGGGCTCCTCGTGGTCCGTGGTCTTCTGTGACTTGACGCCCTGGCACGAAGAGATTTTGGACAGAGTGACCTTCTACCCTGGCGATTATCATAGAGTGTTGTATCTGCTTACTTTTTAAAATTCTACTTGTGGTCACTTTAAATTTCTCTACTGGAAAACACATTTACTATGCCAAGCAGTTACCAGAGGCCTTTCCTTTTCTCAGAGCGTTATAGTTTATAGTTCTGAATAGCGTTATGGTTTATAGTTCTGTCCGAGTGGCCGTGAGACCAAACCCTGCCCTGTGGCCTCATTAGTGAGTGGTTTTACAGGGTTCGTAGCATTAACTTTGAACTGAATATTGTATTAATGCCTCTGGTGCTTTTGAGCCAGGGATTGTGTCTGACATAAGTTTCAGTCTGTTAAATGGCATCATTTTTGCAGTATTTTGTGTTGCTGTGTTCCATCACTAGGGGGTGATAGCATTAGCCATCAATTTGTGTCTTTGGCATTGACCTTGGCGCTGTGCGAGTCAGTGGGCTATTGTCTATCAGCTAGGAAGCAGGAGGTGGGGGGACTTTGCAGAAAAAATTTGGGCCCAAGCACATACAGTAAGACTCTGGAATCATCGTCGTGGTTGACAAAACACTGGGCTCTGGTCTTGGCTGGATCACTTGCCTGGTGACCTTGAGCGAGTCACTGCCCTTTGCTAGACCTCCTTGCGTAGCACGAAGGAGTCAAACCGCACTGAAGACTACGTCATCTCTGACTCTAATTCCTTCGGTGTCTAAATTCGTCTGAAAGCCAACTTGCAGAACACGTTCTGTGGCGTTCCATTTTGCTGTGTTTCAGCCAAGCTCGTGCTTCCAGAGACACATCGATGCTGCTCAGTCATGTCTGTGTAGTTCTCTGTCTTTTCTTGGGTAATTTATTGTATTTTGTTCTACATCTATTCTTGTGTATGGTGTGCTTGTCACCTTGGAGGAAATTGGTTTAGAGTTTGTGCTTGGTTCATGTCTAAGGCAGAGAGGGATTCCTTTCAGCCTCCTACTTGCAGCATTAAGAAGCAAACCACACCACCTCTGAATATGACAGAGCCCCTCATCTGAGGAGAATCCGGCTTCTTTTCAATCTGTGGTTAATGCTAATAGCTCATCACAAACAACTTACACTGTGTATATATTCTGCCCTCAAGGAAAACTTTTATCCGGTTTTGGAGATGAAAATAAAGTCAAGCCTCAGGGAAGATAAGTTCTTGAAATCTGATCGTTTCCAGATAATGTCAGAATATGATTATAAGAAAAATAACATGAAATGTCCATTAACACAAGTCTATAACTGCTCAGCTTGATGGAGAATATCACCGTAAAGTTCTGCCGTTACTGAGTCACCCGATATGTTTTTTCTACGACATTTTATGAGAATGAATAAATTATCTGAGAATGTGTTTGCATCAAAAACACAGAAGTTTGTGATAAACACATAAATCATCGAAGCATTTTCTAGGAAGAGGCCTGATCTTAAAAACAGAGGGAACTCATACTAACTTCCCCCCTCCCAGCCCCCTCCTCTGTGTAGTGCTTTGGTGCTCTGGGTGGTGGTGAAGAGCCATCGATTACGGGAAACTCAGAAGAGGTAAAGAGAACTATTCTTATTGAGGTTTTCCACGCAAGCTCCCCCTGCTCCCCCTGCTCCCCACGAGCCTCCGTGTCCGGACGCCCTGTTTCCACCGAGTTCCCGTCTGCGGCTATGGCCTCAGTTCACGCTGCGGTCTATCTCTGTAGCCGTGGTACCCATGTACCAGCCAACAGCTCCTACAAAATTGGCAGCACTCCCTTAACTCTGAAAGCGAGGTCCTTGTTGCTCCCCCTGAAGACTTGGTTTGCTTTTTGTGGGCAACTGATGTACATAAAGAAGCAGGGTCCCTTTTCTGCTAAGACCACCGAGAAGCTCGGAGGCAATTTAATATCTTAATCTTAATAGAATGGAGAGATGCGTGCCTGAGGATCCTGAATTTTATCTTTGTCACATAGTCTATCTAGATTTTTCTACAATTTGTATTTTAATTTTCTTCTATTTTACTGTGCAGGTTTTTGTTAACTCCTCCAAAATCTTCATGTGACTAGGTGAGGGGTAGATAAATAGGTGAATGGACACTGTGATATTGTGACTTACTATAAGTGTACATTTGGTCTTTGTCTCTGCGTCTGGGAAAGTGCTCCTAAATCCCCTGAAATTTCCTGAGTCTTGAGAACAAAGAGGTGTCTATTGTTATGTTAATGAGGTGAATCTTAGGCCTCACTTTAAGGATGGGGGCTGATTGTCTGCAGAACCGCCCATGTGATGGGAGGGTTGGAAATTTCGATTTAACTGAAGTTGGGAAGGGGAGAGGGGCTGGAGATAAAGTTCAGTCACCAATGGTCAATAACTTAAATTACTGTATTTTGCCATGTATAAGGAGCATTTTTTGCCAAAGTTTTTTATTTGGGAAAAATAAGGATGCACATTATACATGGGTAGTACTAATTCCATATCTATATAAACATTTTAAATTCTTTTATTTATGCTTTTGCATTAAAAGTGTAACTCTAGAAAGCAATAATGATATCTATGCAAAATAATAGCTTGGAATATGATCAGTGGTTTTGTTTTTCAATATAAAGAAAGAAAGAAAGAAAGTGAAATAAAAATTAAAATGGAAGATTTTTTTCCCTGAAAGTCTGAGCCAAAAACATGGGTGTGCGTTATGTACCAGAGCCATTATGCAGGGCAAAGTATAGAATTCTTCTCTTGTAAGAAACCTCCATGAAAACACCGAAGGGTGGAGTTAGGAGAGCTTCCGGTGTTGGTGAACTCCTGGAAATTCAGGAAGCAGGGAATCTCTTTACCCTTCCCTCACACCTTGCCTTAGGCATCTCTTCCATCTGGCTGTTCCTGAGCTACATCCTCTTATCATAAACCAGTAATATAGTAAGTGAAATATTTCTCTAAGCTCTGTGAACCATTCTAGAAAATTAATCAAGCCCAAGGAGCAGGGGGGTGTGGGGTCCTCCAATCTATAGCCAGGGGGTCAGAAGCATGGGTGACAACCTGGACATGAGATTGGAGGTGGAGGTGGCCTTGTAGGACTGGGCCCTTCACCTGCACAACCTCGGGTCACATCTGGGGAGGTAGGGTCACAACTGAGCCAACATGTCGCTCACCCAGCTGGTGTCTGATATAGCTTGGTGGTGTCGGGGGGGGGGGCAGAACCCCCAAACCACATGTTGAATTTGGGATCAGAACTGTCTTAGTCGTTAAATAGACATATCGATGGGCAAATTGATAGTCAAAGAAGCCTCTGTAATCACGGTACAGACCGACCTCCACAGCAAACTGGAAAAGCAAAGGTGCCCTGGGCCTGAGGGTGGTGCAGGTGGCCCTGCTCTGAGCCCCATCCCTGTCCTTCCCTGACACCGCACACCTCGGGGAACCGGTCCTTTGTAAATAAACTTCCTTCAATTGCCTTAATTGGACTGTGCCATCTGTTTCCCCTTAAGACCCTGCCCTTGCCTATGAACGAAACTGGTGCAAGTTTCAGTGGTCAGGGAATGTAAATTACAGGACTTCCATCTTTTCTGATTGGACACAGTCAGAGAAGATGGGGGGTGGGGGGGAATAGTGGGAGGAGCTATAGTGGATACAACCCTATTGAGTTGCTTCGCTGTCCTCTGTGCTTCTGGCAATACTGAAATTGATTATTTCTCTTCTGCCTCCCACTTGTATCTTTATCTCTAAATTGAGTTGCTTTGCCTCAAGCTTTAATATATGTTTTCATATTAATTAATCAACAATTTAAATTTAGATTTTTATCTTGCAGTGATTTTATTGGCAGTATGCTTAGAAAACTTAGTTATATGTCTAACACAGTCCATATGTTTTCAAACCATTTCTTTCTGAAATTGCACAGCATGAAATATGAGTTTCCACAATGTCTTCATCAGTACAGTAAGGTGATAAAAAAGCCTAAGATGTATGACAATCTTTCTAAAATTAGTTATTTCACCAAAGATGGAAGTTCAATAGATCACCTTATTTAAGAAACTCCACGGCCAGAAACAAAAATGCAGGCAGATTTCGGAAGCAAAGAACTATACTTTTATGTGAAAGCTTGTGACCGACTGTACCTTTAACGTGCTGGCTCCTGATGTCCTTGGAAATGGGTCTGTCCACCTGTAGAAGAAAATGGGGCACCATTACTTCTGAAGCTGTGACTGTGACACCGTCCGAAGTCCCACTGCTCTGTGTGGTCAGGTCCCCAAGGATAAAGGCATGCGGACCCATCATTCGTGGAGACCATTGCGTGTGCATGGTTGGCAGTCAGTCAGTATGTGCAGATGTGTGTGCCACTCGGGGGTGATGAGTATGGTGGCCTTGGGTGGTATTTGTCATGAAAACACTCGGATTTGAGATCTACCCCGTCTCTCATTGCCGTGAAACTTTGGAAAGGCATTTAGCCTACTGTGAGCCTTAGCTTTTTCATTTTACAATAGGGAGGGAAAATACTCAGTCGATTCACGTTGCTGAGTTATTGTGAAGATGACCGTACAGGATCAAGTTCACTGAAAGCAGCTGAGCAGGCAGATCAGCACAAGAGCAGGCACACGGTACCAGCCCATCACCATGTCCGGTCCATGGCCAGCCCTTGGCACGTATTTCTTGAGTGAATTCATTGAGTGAACGGTTGCAGAGTTCAGTGTGGTGCCAGGTAAGGGAGAGGTGGTCACCATGTCACCCCCGCCTTGCTCTCCCAGTCTCTCCTGGGTGTGTCCCGTGTCAGGGACATTGTTGGGTAGAATCTGTAACTTCCTGTCCTTGTCAACATTAACAGAAGCCCTCGAGTTAAACAGAGAATATGAAAAAATAATGCAAAAGGAAGAATGGGCTATGTGCAAAACCATGTTCATATTCACCGATAAATGTGGAACAAATTAAAAAAAAACAGTGAAATCAGTGAAAAATGACTTAAAAAGTAACAGCCAGTCTTGGTTGAATGTGGCAGACTTTCCCACACAGGGCCTCTGTGTGGGTAAATTAAATAAGTTTTTAAAAGATGTTTTATTGATTTTTACAGAGGGGAAGGGAGGGAGAAAGAGAGGGAGAGAGACATCAATGTGTGTTCCTCTCACACGCCCCCCACTGGGGAGCTGTGGTCTGACTGGGAATCGAACTCCCAGCGCTTTGGTTTGGAGGCCAGCACTCAATCCACTAAGCTACACCAGCCAGAGCAGTACATTAAATAAGTATGGAGGATAGAAATTTCACAATATGCACCAGAACCCTTTACAGTATTTTCACTCCATGGCTAAGGAAAATAATTATAAATTCCACAATGGGGTGTATCTATAAAGATTCTGATTATTAATGTTTATCACATGAGAAATTGTTTTCTAATCAGAATATACTGGTAATGTGAAAGAAAAAGACAATTGGGCTTGTACTACACAACAAGACTCCCTCCCATAAACTATGTCTGTGTAGAAAATGTCAGTGGGAAATAAACCCAACCAAACCTTAGGACCAAGAGCCCTGCAACCCCGGGGCAATTAGTTTGTATTTTTCACATTTATGCATTAAGACAATTAAGCATTAGAGAAAGTGTTAAAAATAAAGTTCTATATATGTGCTTAGAGCATTTGCATTTGTGAGATATTTCCGCAAGATAGTCTTGGCGGTCTCCAATCAGCCTCGGAGGTAAGTGTGGCGGGGGCTTTAATTTCTGCTTTGCCGGCAGGGACTTTTATTTCTGTTTTGTGGATGTAGTCACAGTTGGCCAATCAATGTTGGGCCTAGAATCTGGGCCAGATGATATGTTTATGTATCATCACAGTGACCTGAGTTCAAGTTCTGCTTGTGGGACGAGCTGTGGCTGAGAGGCAGGTGGAAGCTGGCTCACGGAAAATCCTCTCCTCCCCTCTGTGGGGCCTGGCCCCACCTGTCACAGCAGCGTGACCGCTCGGTCCCTGAGGAGATGCCTCGGAATGAGAGGTGGGGTCTCCCGGCTGCCAGGAAGCGCCCTCCGTGTGTTTGCTCACACAGTCGAACCTCTACTCACGCCGTCCAGCCTCACCTGCATGTTCCAGGTTTGCCGCTCTGTCGGGAGCGACCTCGAGCCATCTAAGGGAAGGGGCGGGCCCACCACATCCTCGAAACAGCGTGTGTCTGGGAGAAGAGCCAAAATGAGAGTCACCCCTTGCACGAACTCAGCACATTACAACTTATAACATTTTTGCACCTTTGCAAACTCACTGGGTGACCAGGACCAAAGTGCAGGGCGTGTGCCTGGACTCCCGCTTCGCAGGGGGGGAGACTGAGGGGCAGAGAAGAGGAACCCCCTCTCCTGGTCCATGCACGTAAGTGCCCAAGTCTGCACTTGAACGTCCTCATTCTCAGCCCCTGGGGGATACTTCTCCTCCTGCCAGGGCCGGGCTGTATCTCACCGCTGGGAAACCCTTCTGGGTCCACACGCTCTCACACCCACCCTGGCTCTCCTTTCTATTCTATACAGCGGACATGTTCTACTGTGTTTATCTGCTTCTCTCTCTCTCTCTCTCTCTCTCTCGGCCATCCGACTGCGACCTTCCTGGGAACAGGATTCAGGTTTGTGGACCTTTGTGCCCCTCTGTCAGCCCCAACACGAGATGCTCGGCACACGGCAGACACCCGGGAGTGCCTGTGGGGTGAACAAACTCTAAGGAATATCACCCCTTTCACAAGGCGATTCTCTTCAGTGGGTCAGGCCTCAGGCAGCCCAGACCCCCCTCTCTGCCGCTCAGAAGTGTGCTCCGTCTCAGGTTCTGGGAACCCGCTGCAGCTGCCCCATGTCCCCCCCCCCCCCGCCCCCTCCCGCCAGAGAGGCGAAGCCAGTGTGGACTTAGTTCTCCCTCCCTCATGAGAAGCTGGGCTTTTCTGCCTCACTCTCCTGTCACTCACACGCTGACTACCTGCAAGATGGATGGGCCAAGTCGACGGTCCTCCTTTCGCTCTCCGCCCCTTGGCACTAACTATCTGAACATCATCCACCCTGCGCCCCACCCCCCCACCGCCTGCCTACCCTCTGAGATGCTCAGCACTTGCTCCTAGGGCTCACAGAGCTCATCATGACAGTGGTAAGGAGTTGTCACACAGCTCTGCCACCCACCCTCGCCTTGTGGGAGCTCGACCTTCCTCATACACGGCGCCCTGGGAGGAACTCTCTGGCTTCAGGTCAGTGATTACAGACCCTGCTTTTCAAACAAGGCAAACTCGCTCTAGGTCACCTCCACCCCCAGAAAGCCCTGGAGGCAGGGCTGCAACCTAGAGTTTTCTGAATCAGAACCTGCAGCTTTGTTGCTGTGCAGCGTGGTAGCTCATGCATTTGCAGATCTCAGACCCCAGCGGTTACCTGCATATTCAGACTCCTTCAGAGGCCTGGCGGGTAGAATTTTCATCAGTTGCCACCCTCTTGCCATGGGAAGCCCGGGGGCTTCATAGTCACCATCCCTGGGGTCTCTGGCGGCATCCAGGACTTCAGGGAAGCTCGTTTCCTACACAGGAGGGAACATTCGAGTGAGTGAAGAGGAGGTGCCATGACTGGAAAGATCCCAGGCGAGGGTGCTCGCTTGGGGAGTGACTCAGGTCCTCTTAGGTGGGAGGTGAGAGTCTGGGGCCTGGGGTGGTGAAGTTCTTGTGGTAGGCAGAATTCTAATGATGTCCCCAAATAGTCCCGTCCTTTGTTGTTCAGTCAAAAAACTGTCTGCCTGGTGCTATGAGGGGACATTGCAGATGTAATTAAGATTAGTAGTTAAGTGTCTTTGAGACAGAAAGATCATTCTGGATTATCTGCTTGGGATAATCGTAATCACAGGAGCCCTCCAAGCAGAAAGGGGACCTGTTTGCAGGTGACACGATCTCGTACGGGAGAAAGTGTTAGAACTAGTGAACAGTTTGGCGAGGTGGGGAGGCACACACCCGCTACGCAGAGTTCAGTTGCATTTCTGGGTTCTGGTAATGAGCTCTGAGCCTGAACCCCCGGAGTGGCGGGCTCGTGGGTACCAGTCTACCATAGACGTGTGGTTGTCATGGAGATTCCGGAACCTGCGCCCACGTGTTGTCGGGAGCAGGAGCCCGCACTGGGCCACGTTCAGACAGGAAATCTACTTCAACGACCTTCTGTGCATCGCACGCAGCCTCCCAGCGGTCCTTCTTCCCTCCTGGGTCTCCTCTTGCTTTGTGTATAGAAATGACCAAGCTGGTCAGTAATGCTTACGTCTGGAGAGATCTCTGCAGAGTGTCATGTGATGTCAAGAGCCCAGAAGGAGCAGGTCGAGTCGTCTCCAAGTGAAAGGTGAGGGAGGTCCCCACACGCCGATTCGTCTTGCACTGTCCCCTTTGAACACTGTTTTGGGGTGTGGGTGGCCGCAGGCCGCACTGTTGGGCTGGGAGGGGCTGCGGCTGGAGCAGGCTGTGACGCGTGCTGGGAAGACCTTTAACTCTGAAGCTTTTCCTAAGATTCCTAACGGCACAGCCGGGAACAACAGGCCGGGTTCCAGGAGGGTCTTACGCACGTCCCCCAGTGCGGCCTTCAGAGTAACGAACTTTTATCTTTCTTTAACACATACAGAAGCAGGGCGGAGGTGCCACAGTTGGGTATAGCCACGCCCACACTGCTATCCAGAGCCAGGCATGTCTGATTGTTCTGCACCCCGAGAGTGGAGGGCAGAGCATTCGGGGTGCTCCTTGTGTGGAGGAGGCATCCACTCTGCGGAGACAGTTTCTTTTTCCTCGCCCAATCCCAGCCGTGCGGACGGCTTGGGCGGGGACCCGTGAGCTCCGCCCCTGGACTCCCAGTTTATTTTCCAGTCAGTAGCTGAAAACTTAAAATCAAAGCGACTGCTCTGTAGCCTTAACCAGATCTGGGTCTTTTGCATAAACAGTAGATTCTTCATCTATGTTGAATCACTAAGTTTAGGGTGTGATCCTTTCTGTGCATATAACTAAAATTTCTAAACTTATGCTGTAATTCATCCAGCGGTAGAGATATCTTTCTCAAAGGCCACTTCAAATTTACTTTTGAATGGGATGGATACAGACACCCACTAGAATGAATAGCATCGAACGTGGTCACGGCCTGACTTCGACAGCCAGCGGTGTCTTACATGAGACCACGCATGTCACATTTTGAGCAAAATGCCGATGGCAGCACCTGGTAACCTTTAGCTGCAAATATCATAGCCGAGACCACCACGGGTAGCGGCTACTGTTAAAGACAGTGGAGGTGAGGGGAAGCTTCCAATCCTGCATTTCTCTCCTCCTCTTAAAGTCCCCTTCACTCTGGTTGAGCACTTCGCACACGCCAGGGGCTTCGGGTGCCTTATTTCATTTGCGTACGCAGGAAACTCTCCCAGGGGATTTTATTATAGTGGGAGGACCTGAGATTAGACAGGCTTGAGTTTAAATTCTGCCTCTTCTGCTCTTTTGTAGTTCTCTAGTGTACTTGGGTGCCTTGGTTACTAGCCCCAAGCCCACAAGGGTGTGGCTTTTTCTGTTGTCAATCAATGCAGTTCAATACTAGTTACTCGAGGGGTCTGATTTCCAGGTACACAACAGCATGGTGTGTGTTGGGGGGGTTACTCACCAGGCCCCCATCTGGAAGGCCTTTGGGGCTCCACTTTGGATTGAAAGCAACTCTGCCCAAGGAATGCAAGGGTGCAGAGTGCAGTTCAGTTCTCCACGGGATACCACAAAACAGGCGGTGGTCCCTGCAGACTGCAAGTTTGGCTTTCAAGGAGCTCGCCTTGATGGCCACCTAGGGGCTCCCCACCTGCTTTGCCAGTTGCAAGCAGGCAAAGCAAGCCTTGAGTCTTCCATGAACCGAGGAGTCAGGCAAGCTATTGGGGGCAAGTTTATTAACATCGAGGCCACGGACCCACATGGTGTCCCCAGAGCAGGAACAAAGTAGAAGGGGAGAGTGTGGTGGCAGAAAGGGAGATGTTAGGTCACCCCTCGGTAGAGGGGAGAAGGGCTCTGTGCACGGTCACCTCGATGCTGTGTCCCTTGCACTGGGCCCTGCGGCGTGAAGCCCCTCCTCCTCCTCCTCGGTCTGGTCTTGGAGGGAGGCAAGGGCCAGACAGGGAGTGCTGGGTGGGTGCCAGGTGAGACTGGCCGCGCCTCCGACATCTAAACTGGGGACCCATTCCATGACCTCGGGGAGGCTCCTCAACCTTCTCAGACACTCAGTCTGCAGATTGGAGGTGGCCAAGCTCGCTGCACTCGGTTGCATTTGGGGATTAACTGAGCAAAATGAGCGAAAAGGTTCTGCCCAGGCCTCTGTCCGAGATGCGTCAGATCTCTTCCCTGTGATCCACGATCCACGTGCCCAGGGTGAGGAGAGCAGGGACCAGGGGCAGCGCTAAGCTGGCTGGGGGTTCACGGTTGACCCCTCTGAAAGGAGGAGAGGAGCGGCTATTCTGCTCGCGCAGTGCACGCAGAGGTGAGTTCTGAGCTGGAGCACAGGTGCGCCGTGCCTTTGGGGATCTGACGGATGGACGTCTGGCAAGAACGCCATGGATACACTGTTACGGTGAGCGCCAAGACACCCCCTAGTGCGGACGCCTCGGACCTGCTGGAAGAACTGGGAATGTGAGAGCGCAGCCTCTTCTATGCAGCCGCCTAGCCGGGTTTGACGGGGGCAGGGCATGGAGGGACCGCGACCACCAGCCTCCCCACCCCCGCCCGCCCTCGCCAAGGGAAGCCAGGCCGGACCCTGCAGTGGGCCCACCGGACTGAATAGAAATATTTGAGTGTATTCCTTTCCAGGAAGGGAGACAGAGTTTTGTTTTAATTATAATCAGTTACATCCATTTATTTATTAACCTATTTATTACCTTCGGCCTACCTCAGAGGTTCTTAACAAAAATTCAGTATTCTTTGCCCATAAAACTCAAAATTAATAAAATAGTTGTTGATTGTGTGTGTCTTGGGGTGAAGTCACACAGCTTTAATTAGATTTTAAAAGAAGACTTTCAAACAGGAAAGATCCAATTATTTTATGGGCAAATTCTGTCTATCCATCCACCCATCCAATCTATTCTATCCATCTATCATCTACAGACATGCTGGTTAAAACTATTTAAATAATGTACATACACAGTTTAAATAGTTAAAACTATTTAAATAACATACACACAGTTTAATAAAATTATTTATAAATATTGGATAATTGAATTCTGTTATAAATTTTCTCATTAAAAGTCATTAAAATTCTGTCAGTATTGTCAATGGCTTCATAATGTGAGTGTAACATATTCAACTGTTTTTTATGTTATTGAATATTTAGTATGATTCCAGTGTGCTGCCGTTTAAGATATAGTATTGTAAAATATAAATGAGTGTGTTTAAATATTAATCCAAATTTTAGGCTGGTTCCTTAGTTTAAATTTTCAGCCGTTTTATTATGGGGCTGAAGAAAATGGACATTTTTCTGTTGCTTAGCCAATATCGCGAAGTCGCTTTCCAGAAAGCCTGCCCTGCCGTGGCACTTCACGGTGCGTGCCCGCTCCTCACGCACGTCCCGGCACCTTGTGAGGGTGCTCTCACCACACCCCAACTTCCCTTGACTGTGGGGATGAGTTTCCTTCTCCCTCTGATAGCTGAGGAATTGACATACCATTTTATATCCAAGACTCAAAATGCAATTTGCTCTGCCAGAAAATCATTCATTTCGAAATTTTTTTTCTTTGTTTCTAATCCACCAAACCCCCTGCCAAAAAGCCAGTCTTTTCATAAATATCGAAGACTGAGAAAATAGGTTAGGGAAGTGGCTGACTTACGTAATTGAGGAGAGACTCATCAACAGCCTGGAACTGGCCTGCCAACAAAAATAGAACAAAACGTGAATGCAAAACATTGGACAGGCTGCGCCCTTCTTTTTCTCCAGAAATCTTGTGCTCGTTTCACTTCATTTTTCTTGACTGTAACTGCTGAAAATGGAGCGTGTCTCCCTATACCTCTCACTCTCTCTGCTGCTCTTGCGGATGGGGCAATGGGCAAGAAAGCAGGAAAATCAAACGCAAACCAAGAAGCCTCAGTCTTTTCACAGCAGGCCAACATTCTCCCGGGGAGAGGAAGTCTCCTCCCCGGCACCCAGGGATCAAGTGCCTCCGGCAGCATCTCGGCTCACGCGGAGGCTTGTTTCCTCGACCCCCTCCCCCATGGCACTCAGGTTGGTTGCATGGGCAACTGTCTGCCCACACACCTGTCTCCCTGAACACACTGAGGGGGGGGTCCCTTCTAGTCATCCACCTATCCCCAGATCCAGGCACAGGCCTCGATATTGACCAGAGGAGTTCCTTTATTCTTTTATTCTTTTTAAAATCCTCATCTGCCTGAGAACATTTTTTTGTCTTTGCTTTAGAGAGAGAGTATTGTAGGCGTGTGTATGGACAACATCAATGTTTGGTTGCCTTCTTATACACGCCCAGACCGGGGACCAGCCCTGCAACCTGGACGTGAGCCCTTGGGAATTGAACCTGTGACCTTGTGGTCCACGGGACTTCTCTCCAACCAACTGAGCCATACCGGCCAGGGCCAGATGAGTTCTTAATAGGCGTTTGTTGAATGAGCATAGTTCAGTCAAAGCTTCTGGACACTCCACTCCGTCACCTGGACTTGTTTTATGACAGGCAGCCTGGAGGTGGTCCAGTGCATCCGTTGGTGTTCTGGTTTACATCCTACCCCCAGGCTGTCAGACCAGCAGAGGACTGCTCCCGTGGCCTGCAGGGTTTTTTTTTTCCTTCTGCATAGACTAATTTTCTTTAATTGCCCTGCAGTTTCATGCTGTTAGTCTGCATTAGGACCATTATAAGCAGAAAATGTTCTTATCACATTCTCTTCATTAGCACACGTGAGAAGTTTCCTGCAGGTTTCAGGACCGGGGGTTGTGTGCTTTTTCCTCTTCTTTGCAACTGGTTTGCTCTGATCTGATGGAAAACACCAGTCCCGAGAGACATTATGCTCCCTGCTCCTGCTGTGGCTGCTAGGAGTCTCAGCGCACAGGTCAGGCCTGTGGCTAGGGCGCGTCAGAGGACCACGATAGTGTTTCTGCATCTTGGTCTGGCTTCATCATTCTTTAAAACCTCTTTCCTTTTACCCCGGATTGTCTTACCACGCCGAAACACGAAGTCCCTACTTGTGAACGTGCCCAAGTCTTCTGTAGGGCGTGGAGTGTAAGTGAACAAAAGTTGGACTCACTGGAAACCCAGCTCTCCGGAATTTGCCCGACCTGTGCCTGGGGAGTGCTCAGCAGCCGTGCTAATCTCCCGCAATGTGGAGCCCAGAGAAGCAGAACCCTGCCTGTCACTAGTCCCGGCGCCCCCTGGTGGTGGGACTAGCAGCTGTCACCACCCTGGGTGACTAAAGGACACCTGCCTGTCCCAGCACAATTACGCTGGCCCTGAGATCCGGGAAGAAACCCACTTGTTTCTCAGGCCCTTCAGAGCAGTGAGATCCCGTTTGTTCGACAGCAGCTGGACAGAAAGCAGCAAACAGTCCTGGGTTTATGGGCACCTGCCCCAGCCCTGGTGAGCTTGGACAGCAGCTCCCCCGTTGAATTCAGGGTGTAACAGAGTGCCAGCTCAGGGGACTGTCCTCATGCAGTGTGGTCATTAGATGGACACCCCATGGAAGGCTGGGGTCTCCTCTCCCAGCCGAAGCCAGCACCGCTGCCTGAGACTCTCATGGGCCACCCCCCGCCATGTGCTTCATGACCCTTCCTGGTCTTTGGGCCATCCCACCTGGAGCCCCCGCTCCTTACCCTGCCCCGGCCCCCTGGGACTTCCCCTGACCATTGCTGGCTTCTGTGACATTATGGAAGGGCGCTGTCCGTCTCGGGGGCAGGTGTCGCCTTCTGCCTCTCTCTCCTGCAGTTCCTCTCTGAGGGCCTAACAACGCCATGTTGGGGATGTGGCATTGCAAAAGGCCTGCTTTAATCCTGCGAATCAGTTTGCATCACTCGTGGCCCATGAATACAGCCCCGCAGTGGCCCTGAGCCCAGCCCGGCCAGGCTCTGTCCCCTCCCCAGTCCCCTGTCTTTCCAGTCCCTTCCTCACAGAGCTGGAGCCAGCCAGCCTCTCCCAGTCCCTCGGGGACATTGAGCTCCTTCCATCTCGGAGGCTTGGCCTGTGCTGTCCCTCAGCCTGGAACGTGCGTCCCTCAGACCTGCCCTTGCTGTCAGAGTGTATCTTACACGTGGTCTCCCCCAGGGGACGTCCCTGGCCACCAATCTCAGGTGAAAATCAAGGAAGAGCATCTCTCGGGCCCAGTCCTTACCACCCCAAGTTCCTGTCATGGTGGTGAGGGTGCTGTGTTCTCACCAGCCCCGAGTAGGCACGCACATCCCGGTGGCTTGCACTGGGTGGCTGTGGTGGGCGCTAGGGCCGCTGGGATGAGGAGTATGTGGCGGAGTCCACTCCAGGCCAGCCTGCTGGACACTCTCGTTCTTTTCTCAGGGGCTGGCCAGAGAGAGGGAGAGAGGACCTCAAAGCCCTCGGGAATAACGGAAGGCACTGGGCAAAAGCAGGCTGTTTGGAAAAAGACCTCTTCTGATCCACATTGGATCGTGATGTGGGCTAGAATCAGCCTTTATTTTATCAAAACTACTAACATTTGTAGTTTACCCATGACAGATGTGAGCCTTCCCTGATTATTAGAGTCGTTTAGTTTCTCCATAGCATGTGGGAGCAAAGCAAGCCAATAAGTACCTCACTGCAGACTAGGGTGCTGGCTCACCCCGAAGTGGTGAGATTTCAGACTCTCGTGCCTCAGAAGTGGACGATCAATGAACCGTCAGCCGCGAGTCCCAGTGAGGGGTGCAGCAGAAACGCCCCGGAACAGAGAACACTTGACCTCCTCCCTTGCTGAGTGAGCTAGAGATAGACCCTCCTCTTGCTGGACCCCTTGTCCCCCCCAACTGGGCACCCCCAATGCTTCCAAGTCTTCGAGTCCTCTGGAACTGAAGGACAGGTCGGCTTCTCGGAGAGAGAGCCGTTGTTGGAAAGGTTGTCCGAAGCTGCTCTTCACACCGCTGTCCTGCAGGAGTCCTGCTCAGGGGACAGCAGCAGGCCATCCGTCAGCACCGGCCCCAGGGAGCTCCAGAGAGCGCTGACTTCGCACTGCTCGAGGCCGAGTCTTTTCTGCGAGACAGCGGTCCCTGAGTGGGCTTTCACAGAGGGAAGTGAAGGTGACGTGTGTCCCGTAGAAGCTTGGGGCTCTCCTGACAAGCAGAAAGAAATTAGCCCAGACTTCAGCCATCACCTTGGACACCTCTTCGCATGCCCACAGAGGCATGACAGTGGCGTGTGGCCGGCACCCGTCCAATTAAGGTCCCCTGGCCGTGTTCATCTAGGGTGCGGGAAAGGAAGGCGATAAGAAAAAGCAGGCCCCCGGTATAAATCAGCCGCTGCCTTCCTGAGCTCCGGTGGGGCTGTTTGTTTGCACTGCAGTTTGGGAGCTGCCCATTCGGAAGCTCCGGCTCGATCAGAAGGTGGGCTTTGAGGGAGAGGCACTCTCAGGCTATTTCCACTCGTAAATACTCCTCGAACTTTAGCCCCCAGAGCTACCAGGCAGGTGCTTGGTCTCCGCCCCGTTTGCTGCCCTTACAGGGACAGGGGAGCTGGCCAGGCCCCAAGCTCTGTTGCCAGGGGATAGTCACATATGGAGAGGGTTTGAGTCGCCTCCAACTCCGGGGCTTCCAGCTGGACTCACTCAGTAGTTCGTGGTGAAGAGCGAGAGGCGGGTGAGCCCACCACCGAGTGCTGGGTGGCAGAGGCAGCTGCGTGTCTCCCCCTCACGTTTCCCCCTTCTTCTCTGTACTAGAACCCCCGATGGTCAGCTGGGCACAGGGCGGCCTAGGGGAAGGACTTATGACACCTTCTCGTCGTCCTGGTAGCGGCATGGGGCCGTGAGTCCGGAGTTTGATCGATGAAAGAGCTGAAAAGTCAACTCACAATTTCCTTAAGTGACCCAGCTGTGTGCTGTCTACCCCTTTATCTTTGCTTTGCCCCGCCTGCGGGCCACATCACAGGTGTCACTCCTTTAGGTGATGGGTCAACCTGCCACGTGTGGACATAACAGGAGCGAGTCGGGAGGAGTGGGAGCCTGAGGACCGCTTGCCTCTGGGCTTTCCCCCCGCTGTGAGGGAAATAGACCTCCTCCGTGTTTAGTGCTCAAGGTTTCTCTTTAAAAAGTGTCTGCAGCCTTTACCGTTTTATCAGCTTTGGAGGTCACCAGTTACCATAGCAGGGCCTCTGGTCAAAGGCGTGAGCTTGTATTTCTTGGACGCTGAGCGAGACGTTCTAGGTTCCAGTCCTGGCCTTGTCCCTTTCTGGCCTGGGGATCTCGGGCAAGCCTATAAGCCTGGGTAAACGGACATGAACTTGTAGAAGGGGAATGAAGGTCATCTGCCCCAAAGACCTGTTCAGAAGTTAAAAAAAATGTAACTTCTGGGCTCAGTGCCCCACTAATGAATTGCTGCGTTCTGTGTTTCATGTCTTTCCAAGTTCAATGTCATGACCAAGCCTTTTTCACTCAATCCAGATCCTTAGCTCTGCTCTCATATCTGTGGCAGGAAACTGTTTGTGATTTAGTGCTTATTTTAAAAACAAAACACGTTCTTTCAATGTTCACCTTTGCTGACAGGCACCTGTCACCTCTTCAAGAGGGTCCGTCAAGCTGGAGTCCCTTCCAGCTGTGAGGCTCAGGGACTCAGGGACCATCACCATCTGCTTGACCTCATTTTAAAGATGAAAAACGAAAACAAAAGCCCCGAGGCCGAATGTTCAGCACAGAGCACCAAGTGCTGTGTGATGGGGTTGGGCTCCCCTCTACTGGTGGCTTCACGCGCTCCCGATCTCCTCTTGGGCCCTGTTTCAACTACTGTGTACAGTGAGTGGAGTGAAAGCCCTTCCCTGCCACTGAATCACACTCGTCTATCAAAGGCCTGGCCCAGCCCAGGGACTTGAGTCCATACACGTTAGCTCCTGTCCATTCTCTCTCATTCTCAGGTCCCAGAACTCGCTGATGTCGGGGGAGGACAGCCTTCAACTCCTGGGCTCCAGTCGCACAGGCCGGGGCCTTGCCGCCCCCTGGGCCGCCTCCCTCCATTTCTGACTTTCAGGCACCTGAAGGTGTCTGAGGACAGGGGCATCCACCGCGCCGAGCAACAGGCCAGTCCACAACCTGTGCCCTGGCAGGCCCTGAACTTCAGACCGTTGGTCTATGGCTGCAGGGAAAGGCAGGAACGAACTTCTTCATGTTCAGGTTCACTGCCTCTGGCCAGAGCACTGTGACACCCAGTGACCCTTGGCTGTAGGACATCTCCGTGGGAAGAGGAGAAACAGGAGTGGGGAAGAGAAGGAAAGAGGGGGAGAGAAAGAGATAGAAATAGAAATAGATACAGAATACACATTATGTATAGTATGTCTGTTATATGTATTAAAACCTATCTGCATATACAGGGGAGGGCAAAAGTAGGCTTACAGTTATTCACATAGAAAACAATACAATAATAAGTAACAATATAAAAATAAACTCTGTGTTTTGGGCACTCACAATTGTAAACCTACTTTTGCCAACCCCTGTATATATTTTGTCTGTCTGTCTGTTTACCTACTCATCTAGCCCTTTTGGGCATTTCAGTTTTATTCACTGAACCCCAGTCTCCTGATCTGAATGCTGTGAGCTGTACACTTTAAACAACAAATAGTCCGAACTCACAGAAATAGCTACATGGGGGACATTTCTTGGTGAGTGGGGAGAACAGGCTTAATGTTCTCCCTGGGTGGCCCTTGGAAATTCAGTTCCCTTCCCTAGTTCCTGGTCTCCTCACCTGTGAAGTGTGGTCCTAGCATCTCAGATTGCTGAGGCTTTGGGACCTTTCACCTTCATTTTTTTTGTTGTTTAAGCATCTGTACCCAGTTACAGTATGGGTCTCATGAAGAACTACACAGACGGCTGGAGCGAATGGGTAGACGAATGAATGAATGAATGAGTGGTGAGGACTACGGTGGCTGCTTTTCATTCTGTTTTTTTTGGGGGGGAGGGGATCTCCAGGAATTCAAATGAAATACCTGAGACCATTGTTCAGAGGCTGGATTGCAGCTTCTTGGCAGGTATGATCTTGATCGTTTTTTTTTTTTTAAAGATTTTATTTATTTATCTTTAGAGGGGAAGGGAAGGTGAGAGAGAAACATCAATGTATGGTTGCCTCTCATGCGTCCCCTGCTGGGAACTGGCCTGCAACCCAGGCATGTGCCCTGACTGGGAATCGAACTGTGATCGTCTGATTCGCAGGCTGGCGCTCTATCCACTGAACTGAGTGCATTGAAAAAAATCCACCAGCCAGGGCGTTTGATCATTTCTTTTGGCTTCAAACCGTGATTCATAAAAGACTACCTCCGAGCTACCTGAATTGGGATTGTCTTGTTAAATTACTGATGCCTGGTCTTAGGACAAGCCTGCCATGGCTTGGGCTTGAGAACGTGTGTTTTTAACTGTGTAATTCTGATACACACTGAATTTTGAAGACAATTCTTAATGCTCGGGTTTACCAATCTCAGATGATTTGAAATCTTTGCCTGTGTCTACCAGAATCAGGTAAACACCTTTTCCTAGCACTTCCAAGGCCAACTTTTTTCCGTTGTTTTTTGTCCACCAATTTCTGCTATGTCTTGGAGAGAACCGGCCTCCACTAAATTAATGCAGGTGTTGCAATATTCAGAAAGGGCCAGTAGGGGGCATTAGCTGCTCACATATTCCATACCCAACGGCCTACTTCTAGTTCTAAAATCCTTGTTAATTTTTGCTTTAAAAGTGGAAAGAAAAAAAAAACCCAAACCCAGACAACCTTTAGGACTGCTTTCTTTAGAAAACTGAAAAGCAAAACAGAACAAGAGTTTCTGGACAAAATAAAACTTGCCCTCTGTTTAATTGAATCAGTATTATCAGGGTTTTTATTGTGTATGGTAATTTAAGACAAAGGGACCCACTTTCTAATTAGGCCTATTTTCTCGAATTTTAGTCTTTATTCAGTGGAAGAAGTAAAACTCCTGATTTTATTTTACGGAGACATGTGGAATCATTCTCTACGTATCAGCCTCATGGAGATATCGGCGTTGACGAGACTGTCATATTTGAACTACCTGCGGTCTTCGCTAGGTCTGCAGTGTCTTTATTTCCGGAGAGAGAGTTTTCAGTGTAAGAGAATATGCGTTTGCCCTGGCTGGTGTGGCTCGGTGGATTGAGTGCCAGCCTGCAAACCAAAGGGTTGCCAGTTCAATTCCCACTCAGGGCGTACACATGCCTGGGTTGTGGGACAGAACTCCAGTAGGGGGCGTGCCAGAGGCAACCACTCACTGATGTTTCCCTCTCTCCTCCCTTCCCCTCTCTCTAAAAAACAAACAAACAAATAAAATCTTAAAAATAAAAATATATGCTAGGTAGTTATAGTATATAAAAATGTATTCTGTAGAAAATTGATACAGATAAGCAAAAAAAAAAAAAAGAAAAGAAAAAGTCACCATAATTCCCCATACCGAGGCAGCCATCCTAAACTCACACGCACGAGATACCGTCTGTGTACACGTGGTCTCGCTGTGTTCTGTTTTCCTGTCTGCTCGCTCACAGAATCACACGCCGTAACAGAGCCCTGGCAGTGAATCCACTCTGGCACCATCATTTTTAAGGGCTACATAGTGTTCTCTCCTATGGATGCCCCACCATATTTTCACCTATTCCCATGGCAAAAAAAAAATCACAGACAATTTAAAATACCTCGGAATGTTATAACTATCCCTGTGACCAGTAGAATCCTATGTCCACCAGCAGGTGCATCCTCAGTTACGAGTGTTCTGCGGGGCTGGGGTGGGGGGTGTGGGGACCTGTGAGCCTGCAGGGGTGGGGTGGGGTGCCTCACTGTTGAGTATTTTGGCAGGGCTTGGACTCAAGTGGGTATGGGCAGGCCTGGGCAGCTGTATCTCAGTGGGCATTCTTGGGGTTTTGATGTGTTTTATTTTCCTGGGTCGTGTCTCTAGAATGTTGCTGATGGAAGGGAACCCACCGTGAAGCAGGGGAACAGCAAAGCCAAGGGAGGGGGGTGCAGGTCCTGTGGTTTGTAATTCGCCAGCCATGGGGCCCCGGGACTCTGCGTGGACTATGGGAGGGGGTGCATTCCAACCATTTGGAGGGACCCGCCCTTGCGGGACCACACCTCTGTTAGGACCAGACCCCGAAGCTTGATATAAGCGTGTTCTGGAGGTGGGCTTGGAGCTGGGGGCTTTCTATGTAGGTGCACACTTGCAATTTTCCTTCGATTTCCCCCCATTCTCCTCCCGGCTGCCTGGGGCATGCCACGTGCTGGCTCCGAGCTCTGGTGGGCAGTGGGCACCGTTCCTCCTAGAGCGCATCACCCCCCACGATTCCCCTCTTGGAGGCCCCCTTCCTCCCGTCTGCTTCTCCTTTTCCTCTCTTTCCACTCGCCGTCTCTAACCACGAGCTTTCCAGGGAAATTCTGCGGAACTCTCCTTGAGATTTTAATACTCCAAGCTGAACAGCACATCCTCTTGGTCACACTTGAGGGGCCCTGGGTGAGTGCTGGGTACCCGGGACTAGGCTTTGAGAAGAGAGGCAGGGGAGCATAAACTGTGGTTTCTGATCCATTCACCCACTTGACAAGTGTTTTGGGGAAAACCCATTACACTGAATTGAGTGGAGCGAACACTCAGGAGTAGCCACGTCTACCCACTCTGCAGAGGAAGGAACACAGGCCCGAGGGATCTGTGCCCCACCCAAGGCTGCACGGCTCCCTGGTGGACAGGGAAGGCTCCCCCAGGCTTGGCTAGGTCCCAGCACCCGAGGAAGCCCGAGGCCGGGCCGGCCCCCAGGAACCATCAGAGGGAAAGGCTATCAGGTGCTCCTGTCATTTCGAACGGGCCAATGGTTTTATCAAAGGGAAACAGAGAAAGAAAAGAATGAAAGGAAGAGTCTAATAGACCAGGGTTCCCACTGCTTGGTGGCAGAGGCCCCAGGACTCACCATTGGCGCTGCAGGCTCGAGGCCACGACCTAGGGCAGAACAGAGAAGCAAGGTGAGCTCAGTCCACCATGTCCTTCACTCGTCCTCCCCAAAGGGCCAGCGGCCATCAAAGGCTGTTTCACGGGTCAACCTTGGGACTATGGCTTGATATTTGTGTTGTTCTGGACCTAAGGTGACAGCTCGTGACCGAGAGTAGAGAAAACAGAAAAGCGCGTGTAGAAGAAAATAACCGGCCTGCTCAGGGGTGCCTGTGCGTCAGGACGCGTGCACACACCCAGATGCGCAGCTGCATAAACATAGCATGAGAGAATGTGTAGGACCCCCTGTTAAAAATACGTCCGCATATCCTCAATTGTCACTGGAAAATGTATTTATGGGCTGTCTGATTTCTGGAGGGTCAGCTGGGCTCTGGCCAGTTTTCCCTGCGGGGAACCGCGCTGCGCTGTGCATCTGTGCCTGTGTCATCAACCTTATTGTCGAATCGCTCCACGGAGACGCTCCATCAAGGGCAGCGAAGGGGTCAAGTGACACGGGCCTCCTAACCCCTTGTTCCCGTCAATCACCGGGCGCGTTCCTCTCGGCTGCATTCATTCCTAGTCCCGCCCGCAGGCGAGAGAAGTGGCTGTCTCCCTGCATCTCACCACCCTGAGACCCATCCTTGGGCACTGCTTTGCCCACTTGGCGTTCTATTCCGGCCTCACGTCCTTGATGGCTACCCAGGCTGAATGATCAGTATTATTGTCGTTATTATTTTCAAATGGTTTGGGGCCATTTGCATTTCTCCCTCGACGAGTTACAGGTACAACACGGCTTTGCCATTGCCCAGGGAGGCCTGCGGCTGGCCAGCGAGGCCACCGTCTGACAGTGTCCCATGGGAGCACCTGCTCCCTGGCTTGGGGCGATGATCTGGAAAGCCCTGGGGTGCTGGGAAGCTCCGAAGGGTGTCGCTGCTGGGAGCTGCCTTGTTTGTGCCGTTAATGACCCGGGCCCTGGCTGTGCGGCCTTCCTCCGAGGCTGGCCAAGTGCGTCACAGGAGCAATTAATTGAGCATCGCAACACACGCCAGATGTAAATATTTATGAGGCTCGGTTGGTGGCGGGGACTTTGGGTGCAGAACCGTGGAGCTGGGAGATGCTGGTAACCAGGAGACCTCAGCCTGTGAGTCCTGCTTCCAGCTCACACTGTTGCCTTCTGTTCGCCATTCTATACTCAAAGTGACCCTGAGGGGTAGGTAGCTACTCCTGTCCCAAGTTTACCGACAATGAACAGGGGACTCAGAGGACCCAACACCTGCCCAGTCCTGCAGAGGGTGAGGGATTTGACACCAGTCTGCCTGCCCAGGAATCCAGGCTACCACCCCCACTCCCCCGCCCTGCCCAGAAGGTGAGTCAGGCTTTGCAGGAACCTTGCAGCTGCGAGCTCTCAGAACCCTTGTGGTTAGTTCTTGGCACCCTTTCAAGTTGCCTGAGATTCTGCAGAAATCAACTGTAAACCAGCCAGCAAGGAGCTGATTATTTCTCCGGAGCCTGGGAGCTCTCTGACACTTTCAACACACAGCCACTCCTGTGACATCTCGGTCTTTGATGAAGGCCTCAGAAGGCTCCCCGGGCGGCATTTCATGGCGCATGATATGCAAATGGTGTGTTTGAGGCTGTACAGTGAGCTTCATGTGAGTGTGGCCACGGCCGGACGGGAGACAGTGGGCCAGGGGTGAGAGGCATGCAAGCCTGCACCCTGGTTCTGGAATGCCAGGCATGGCCTTCTCTGTCTCCTAGAGAGAATTCTGCCTTTAAATCAGGACTGCATCTCGTGTCTTATCTTGGCCTCACCTGGCTTTTTGAATCAAAGATCATTATGCCAGAAAGTGCCTTGGCGATAATGTGGTTCAGTTCATTGCTCCACCTCTTAGACTCCTGGAGGCAGAAGTGAGGTCTTTCGACACTTGCACAGTGGCTCCGTGGGGAGAGCACCCGTGGGCGCAAGGCTGGACTCCTGGGCGGCTTCCACACACTGCAGGGGCAGCCAACACTTAGACAAACGAAGCCACTTCCCTAAAGTGCACGGTGAGCTCTGGGCACGGCCGGATTTGCCTAATCCCAAGTCCTTTACTATTCACAAGCCCAGAGCAGCCCCTTAGAGTGAGCCCTGCACCTGGAAGACTCTGACTCGAAGGGCTGCCTGGAAGCGGCCTGTCAGATCTGCTCTGCCACTCTGCGGGGTCCCACAGCGAAGGTGTGCACATCTTGTCCTGGGGGACCCTGCACCCCAGGGCTCTGTGCGCGTCAGTGCAGGCCCAGGGAGTTGTCAGAAGAAGCGTCAGCAAAGCAGGGGCAGTGGTGTGGTTGCAACTGGGCCCGCAGAGGGGGAAGGAGGGGGAGGGCTGAGCCTGCCGCCCAGGGCCTGGAAAGGACGGTCTGGCTGGAGAGCCGCTGCCACTGCCGAGCTCTCTGAAAAGCCTCCTGTGTTAACACTCGTGGAGCTTGGCAGCCCAGGATGATTAATGAAAGGGGCTGCTTGCAAACTTCGTGGAGATTTGATGTGTTTTCTCTGGGCTGAAGCAAGGCCCACGTGTGAGCCAGCTGCCTCCTGCCCGGGAATTACAGTGATGCGCCCCGGTGTTCCGTCTCCAGCAGGATCCGTGCTCGGCAGCGTGCATACGGGCTGCAGCTGGACAGTGTTAGTTAGGGCTTGGCAGCCGCCCCTCCGCTCTCCCCACCCCTGCTCCCCTCCACAGGTGGGCCTGAGGGAGGCCTCTCCTCTCCATTCCCGGCTGGGTGAGGTGTGTGCGCGCCTTGTCGAGGGGTTCGCCCACTGTGAAATGACAAGGCTGACCTCCAGAGGCTGGTGGTTTTCAATATTTAAGGCTCCTTACAAATAAAGGCTTTTTAATTTCTGAATTGTTTTAAATTTTTTATGTTTCTTAATAATTGAATATGTTTAATCATTTTTGATTTTTAAAGGTTCCTAAATTAAACTCCCCCTCCTCCATTGCTCCCTTAAAGAACCGACACCCGTGAAGCAGGCCGGGGGGCCCTTGCCTCCTACTCACCCGTGGGGACAAAGTTTGTTATTCCAGTCCCATGGGGAGGGGACTCGGTCTGGTCTCCAGGGTCATGCTCCTGGCACGGAGACTAATTCCTTGTCGCCCCCTTGCACGTGGTGCGTGTCGGTCTCCCCAGGCACCCACGCTGGTCCAGAATGCGCCAGCAAAGCCCTTGGGAAATGGTCGGGTGACTTCACCCTCTCCCAAATCTCCCAGATGAATGGGCTCAGCTCCACCTCTCACCTGAAGTCCTGTCCCTGAACTAGAAAGACTGCTTTAGACTAAAGGTCTCTCATATTTGGAGGGCAGCTGCTGTTTCCGAGAGCTGCTGAACTCAGTGCTCATGTCATTCCCTTCTTCCCCGTGTCTGAGTGTCTGCACTGAGTGATTCCACCCATACCTCCTGGCGACGCTTGTGGGCAGTAGCTTCATGTCAGGTTTAAGACACTACGGAACGGTTGCCCCAAGTGGGACCAGGAATTGAACCTCTGACTTTGCCAATGGAGGGAAGGGGGCTCCGCACTGAGCACCTGCTGTGTCATGGCTCCTGGTGACAACCACGGGAAAGCTGGTGGGACCCCATGTGGTACTTGGTGCAGCCTCGGTGCAAGCCCTTTGGACCCTCCATACAGCTGCCGGCTTGAGAGACCCTCAGGAGACACTCTGCTTCCTGCCCAGGGACGGGGCGAGAGGGGGCATGAGTGGTTCTCATGGGTGCCTCAGTGGAACGGGTTCCCAGGGCAGCTGGAGAATGGGGGGACAGAGCCAGAGAGGCCAAGAGCAGATAAGCAGCAGGGGACCTTTGTCTTGTCTCACCGAAAGACCCGGCAGGGGGCCTCCTGGTGCAAAGAGTAGAATGGGGCAGCTGGCTCCCGAAGGAGGAGGCCTGGCCCTCGAGGGCCCTGAGAAATCACAGCCACCTGCACCTTGTCCCCCTGGAATTAACTCTGCTACAGGTGTTAGCGGGGAAAAATTGAGAGTCAGTGAGATGATACGTGGGGAAGGATCTGCGTGTGCAAAGTGCAGGTGACACTGTCAGTAACAGAACGGCCGAGGATGGGAAAGGAAGCAGACTGGGCCTTGGAATGTGAGGACGTGCCTGGGAACCTTGGCTCAGCTACTGGCGAGATCATGAACTTGAACCAGCCCTTAGCCTGTCCCATGCTCCCGCAGGGCCTGCGTCTGCATGTGTCTCCGCTCACAGCACAGCGTCTCAGGACCCTTTACACACTCTTTGTCCCCTTTCCCCACACGGACTGAGCTTCTGCCTCTCCAGTGTTCCCGGGCTCCAGTGCAGGGGTCGCTCCCAGGTGGGGAGGCCCTTCTCCCCCACCTCCTTCTTACCTCTCCCCCCTGGTCCCCAGCTCCTCCCTTCCCCTCTGCATCCCCTTTACGGTGGCTGGTGGGGAGGTGCAGGGCGAGTGCTGGGCCCAGAGGCCTCCGACTCTAGCTTCAGAGCTTGCATGCTCAGTAATGATCTCACAGCCAAGCTTCTCCAACTTGAACTGGAGGGCTTATTTAATTAAGCACAGGTTCCTGAGCCCCAGTGTGTGAGTTTCTGATGGGAAGGCGGGGCCTGAGAACCTGCATTTTAAGACGTTCCCAGGGGATGCTGGTACTGCTGGTTCAGGGCCCGCACTGCAAGGCTCCTGGCCCTGCATGTGGCCGGTCTTCTTGGGAGGGCAGCGCACTTGTCCCTCCTCCCAGTGGAGAGTCTGGGAACAGGCACTCTGGGGACACAGAGAACTGTGTGCAAACAGAGTTCCCATGGTGCGTCCTGACAGGGAAGGGGGCCCAGGGAGCTCAGAACCCCTGGAATGGCACCCAATCCAAGCTTTAGATTCCGAATGCCTGTCCCGCTGCGGCCCGTTCGCTGCTCTGGGATCGTCACCTGTCTCAGGCTCTCCTTCCTCATCTGTAAAATGGGGACAGTAACACCTTCTCTGGAGCACCATCGTGAGGAGTAAATGTCGACGCTCCTCTTGTGGTGTCTGGTGCTTGCTCGTTACGCATTCAACTGCTGATTCGAGTTTGAACTCAACTGGAAAACATCCATCAGCTTGTGTCTGTTTCTGCTCACGCAGGGAAACAGGGTGCTGGGATGTGGGCAGATGAATTCCACGGAACATTCGAGGACACGTTCATCTCTGTGCCGTGCGCAGGTTGTGGCATTGGGGTGGGGACCTAGCACTCAGCTCAGCATTTGCATTATCTGTTTGAGTTTGGCACTGGGTGGGAGTGGACGGCCCTCTGGGCCTAGGGGGAGATCCGGCGCCTGCACCCTGGGGAGGGGTGACAGCATCCGGGCCAGCGAAATGGAGTGCCAGGGTGGCCCTAGGTATCAGTGATAAGATCTGAATGCCTCCAGCTTACCGGGGAGGTTGTTTACCCTCTCTGGCCTGCATCCCTCTCTCCTAAGAAGGGAAACGAGTCCTGTGATTGTTAGGACCCGGTGAGATACCACCCAAGAGCACTTGCAGCAGCGCCTGGAGCATGGTGAGCACTCAGTGCCCGTTTAGTTGTTTCTGTTATTTGTTGAGAACCTACTATGTTCTAGGCACACGACAGAGGTCCCTCCCCTGGTCCTCCAGTGCGGGAACGCTTCAGGTACAGGGAGTCGGTGTGGGGCAAGACGGCCTGGCATTCATTCTCCGTGTTTCTGAAATTCACGAGGTGCGTAGTGGAGACGGGCTTGTCTGGGAGGGTCGCCCTGCTCGTGAGTGGTCAGCAGAAATTTCAATCTGGTCCCAATGGACTCAGCACTCTGCCTCTCCGTAGCACCCTCTGCCCCTGACCTTCACCATCATCAAATGCTGATAATTCTGATTTGTATGAATAAGGAGAACGTTGGTTTAATAGTTATGGAGTAGGATAGTACACCTGAATCTATAGTTTTCAGACACTTCGGTTTGATTTCTGTATCTCAAATACTAATTTATATTTATGTAATACTTTTATAAAAATGCAGTGGTAGAGAGATTTGTATGTATGTGGGGAATTTTTTTAAAACTTGAGTTTATAAGTGGTTTGGAGCAGGTTGCAGAAACATCGTCTGTTGCTCTTTTCAATATATCTTGAGCGTGCTATGACACATCCGGAAATAATTTGCTTCAGGAAAAAAAGGCTGCTCTCTCTTTCTCCCCAAATGCAAGTGTAAATATTACTTTGATGTACGTAACTGCTGCAACCATCTCCATCGGAAGGAAGGCTTCTAACCCTTCCATCTTCCCTCTTTCGCTGTTGTCAAGAAACAAGAAAAATGGATTTAAAATGCATTATTTAAGTGGATTTAATGTAAACATTGAAGAACAGCCACAAATTTTCCTTTGCTTAAATGTGGTCTTGGAAAGAGTTCAAGTGTTCTGTTTCCGAGGCATTCATTCACTTTGCTTAGGAAAAATATTTCTTCAAGCAGATCTTAGGGTCCCAAGAATGCTCTTGTGCCCGGCCCATAGTGAGAACTGAACGAATGTCTGGCGATTGACTTGGGTTGAAGTAGATTGGGATTCAAGGTCTGGTACGGCACTGGGAGACCCTCAGGCACAGAGACTGCTCCTGCAGGCCCTGGTGAGGGGGTTCTGTCTGGTACAGGAAGATCCCCACCCCCTCAACACCCCCGGGGTGTTGCCCAGGACAGATTGCTGGTCTGTGACCCAGCTGGACCTGACTTGGAATCAGTCTCTTGCTACGGATTTTACCACGTCTACCCCAATTCCAGGCTCGCACACATGGCTGTGAGCTCGTGCCTCCAGGGCTCGGTCTTGCATCTCTGCATTCTCAGTGACCTCTGCAGGCTTGATGTCATAGTTGGTCAGTCAGGGTCTTGCTCAGTGGACAAAGGGAAGAAACCACACAGGCAGGCGACCCCCCACAGTCCCCTTGCCAGCGAGACTCACACCCTGATTGGCGGTGCAATTCTATCACACCGACTGTGTGCACGCGTATGTGAGACGGTCAGCTTGTTTCCCACAGAATCAAATATTTCACTTCTCTATTAATCGTCAAGAAAATGTTCTCACCTAGTTTTTGGCATAGTGGTGGTGCTCTGGAATTTCAGGTCTCCAGACCCGTCTTTCATCTCCCTTCTGTTGCCCCTGGGGTGAAAGAAAGGAGAGTGTAGTCAGGAAGCAGCAAGGGGCCAGGGCAAAACAATTCAGTAAGTGCCTTCGTTCATAGAAACACCTGCCCAGTCACACACATTTTCCAAATTTGTCTTTGTGTGGTTCCATTAGGGTTAAAAAAAATCCATGTTTTAAATAACTCAGTTGCTTTGGACTATTATTATTTTTTTAACATTAGAGCTTTGTATTACAGGGGGCAGCAGTGGGGGAGAGAAGTGCCCCAGTCAGGACGAGCACGTGGTCTGCTCCCCGACGTTAGCAAGGTCGCTGTGCTGTGGGACCTGCCTAGACTCTATGCATCTCCGGGACGTTGCTCTGTGAGGTGAAGGGCGTCACCCCCTCAGCACACGGTCAGACGGGGACAGCGCCCGAGGGCCAACGAGTGTTCTAGATGTTTTTCTACCTCAGCTGAGTCCTACCCCAAACTAGCAAATGCCACCAGGTGAGGAAGGCAGACTATTGATTTAACAACGGCACCTTGGATGCAGGCTTATTGATTGAACTCCTGTGTAATTTAGGCACTTGGCTGTGGCATTTTCCATGAAGAGATTAAACTATTGTAAATGGAGTGGATTTGTTAAAATTCATTAAGGCCTATATTATCACAACTCTCACTGTGTTATACTGTATTTAAGGAGCCACCCAGAATATACCTTCTTTTCTTTTGCAGGTGCTTCGTGAGTATTGTCATTGGTTTACTGACATACTCCTGTCCCCAGTGCCCTGCCACCTGGTGAGTGCCTGTGACTCATTGCCCTCCCGGTGTTCTCCCCTTGGGCCAAACTTTTTCTGGGACCCCGGACTTTCTCTACTTCCTCCCCCAGGGCTCTCTCAGGCACCTGTTGCTTCTCAGACACCCACTGGCATCTTTTCCTTCACTCTGACTCACCTAGGCCCAGTTACACCGCCTTCTCAGAGAAACCTCCCGATGGGAGACTGGCTCCTCACCGCACTTGTCTGAGTTGAAATCTAACTTTCGTCATAACTTGCAGTTGTCATCATGTCCTGTGAGCCTACTGGTCTACCTCTCGAGAGCTTTGCAGAGCTCGGCCCCCCGGGGCCCTGGGTCGGTGCCTGGCCCACAGTGAGCTGACGTGGACATGCGTGACTGCACACCTGAAGAAAGGGCTCCAGGGGCTGCCTAACCATGACAACGCCTCTCTTCCCATCCAGGATTTTGTGTGCAGCCTGTTGGCTGCAATGTGATGAATAGAAAATCGAGTGAGTTGTGTGTGTATCTATCTATCTCTATCTCTATCTATCTATCAATCATCTATCTATGAGAGAGAGGAAGGGAGGAAGAGAGGGAGAGAAATGTGGATGTGAGAGAGAAACATTGGTCTACGGCCATACCACCCTGAACGCGCCCAATCTCGTCTGATCTCGGAAGCTAAGCAGGGTTGGGCCTGGTTAGTACTTGGACGGGAGAGAGAGAAACATCGGTGTGAGAGAGAAACATCAATCAGTTGCCTCTCATACATGGCCCAACTGGGGACTGAACCTGCAACCCAGGCATGTGCCCTGACTGGCGATTGAACTGGCGACCTTTCACTCTGTGGGACAGTGACCAACCAACTGAGCCCCACTGGCCAGGGCTGTTTGAATATATTTTGCCACTGTAAATAATTGTATTATTTCATTATTTCTCACTTTACTTTTTTATTATTTTATGATTTCAAAATTACTTAGTTGTGTTACTTAATGTATTTCGTTGTTTAACTGTTGTTATACCCAGGGAGAATTTGATTTATAAATCTGTATCTGCATTCTTATTTCTAAGTTCTAGAAATGAATGTCTGCTGCTGGGCCGTTCCAGCTGGTTGTCCTCCTGTGGCCCCAGGCCCTTCCTTCCGTCGCCCAGTTAGTTTCCAAACTAGCACCCTGGGCGTCTTTCCCTGCATCACTGCCAGGTCCTAACTGTCCGTCCCCAAATGTCTCTCATTCTGTCCCCACCCTTCACTCCCATGACAACACATAGTCCGAGTTCTCTTCTCATTTGTTTCCAGCCTGGCCTCGGGCATTAGCCCCCTGCTGACTTTTCTGGCCTCCTGGCCTCTTGGCCTCCATTCCATCCACCAAACGGCAGCAAGAACCGCTCTCTCGTGAGCAGAATACTATCAGTCACCTCCCGCTGGAAAAGCCTCAGCCACTTCCCGAGCTTCCACCTCGTTATCTAATCCAGGACTCCCTAAGCCTCGGAGTCACCCATCGGCCTGACGCCAGAGTGTCCTTCCTGTGCCCGGTGAACGGCCTAGTGTTCCAGCGCACTTCTGCGTAACATCCAGCTGAAGAGCCAGCCTGTCCTCCCGCGTGCTTTGATCTCTCTGACCCAGTCGATGATGTAGCCCCCCCCAACCCAAGCACAGGATGGTGGTCCCTCGTGAGAACTTGGAAGACGTTGGCACTGTCCCCTGCTGCATTCCCTGTATGATCACCAGGTGGACAGGAGAGCCAGGTTTCTCACTTCTGTAGAAGAGACACTGTCTTCCTTCTCTCGGCCTCTTGGGGAGGAAGTCCACCTGGTGGCCAGGGTCCTCAACAATAGGCGTAGTTGGTCTGAGAAGTGTGGTGGCCCCAGCTGAGTGTTCAAGAGTCTCCTGGGATGCTGGTTTGAGTCCAGCCTAACCAACATGACACTGTATTCATTTGCAGGGTCCTCCAAGGTCATGACCTCTATTCTGCCACCTGTCACTTTTTGGTTTAGCCTCACCATGAACTTTAACTTGGGCATCCATAAGATTTCCTTTTCCTTTATACAATCCAGGAGACTTAAACTTCATGGATTTTTTTCTTCCTTATAAACCCACAGGACTTTTTCTCCCTGACATCAGCTCTTCTATGATTATCACTTCTCTTAGTTTATGTTATCATACCCTCAGAAGGATGAGAAGACACTGCTGTGTTAGCATCTTCAGAGCCATCACGTGAACTATTGTTTCTTCTTTAAACGTGGTGCCGTACTGTATTAGCCACCCTTTGCTGTGTGTTATCACAACCATAGACCACATACATTTTTATCTCACAGATTTTGTGGGTTATCACAACCATAAACCACAGACATTTTTGCTGTGTGTTATCACAACCATAAACCACATACATACATTTTTATCTCACAGATTCTGTGGGTCAGGAATCTAGGGAAGGCTTTCCCCGGCCTTCTGTTTCAGGGTTTCTGTTGGGGCTGCCGTCAAGGTGTCAGCCAAGGTTGGGGTCTCATCTGAATGCTCGCCTGGGGGAGGGCTGGGTCTAAGAACACTTGACTGTTGGTAGGATTCAGATTCTCAGGGCTGGTTGGACTGAGAGCCTCAGTTCTTTGGTGTCAGTTGGTGGGAGGCTGTCCCCAGTTCCTTGTCACATGGGCCTCCCTCACATGGCTACTTGCTTTACTAAAATGTGCACAGCAAGAAGACAAGAGGGAAGTTACAATCCACAAAATGCAGCCACAGAAATGATGTCCCATCAATTTTGACACACCCTATTGTTTAGAAGCCATCTCAGGCTTGCTCACAGTGAGGGGAGGAGAGTATAGGGAGGGACATGAGCACCAGGACATGAGACAATCGGGAATCACACACATCGCCACACACTCAGTGTAGAAGTATGAGTAGAGATGACCCTTTTATAATATCCAGAAGGCTTTTTAGTTTTTTTTTTACGTGCAAATTTACAAACCAAATCAGCTAGAATCTTTCTGCAGCCTATTGTTTAAAAACCTTCTATGACTCCTGAAAATGTCAGGCCAATTTTCAAAAGTTTTTCAGCTAATTCTAGAAGACTCCAGCAAATACCAGAATAAACTGGTTCTCCAACTCTTGCCTGTGAGAGGCCATTATAATAATTTCCTACAGCAGCATGCCATACTTCCAACCCCCTTAAAATAGTCACCACATGAATGGTTACAAATGACTTCTCCAAGTGACTGACACCCACTTTGTTCATTTCATTTGGCCCCTTCGCTGTGTGGGGGACTGCGTGCCTGTCCACTGCACTCTCCCCGGGCACCTGAGCAAAGCTCAGTTTCTTGGGGATTCGATGCATGGCAGCCTGGGTGCTGGGCATGTTTTGCACGTTTGCACTGCTAAGCCTGGGAAAAACTGAAGGGTGCACACAGCCTTCTTGCCTTGTAGATTTTTTTTAAAAGCTTGAATTTGAATATATTCCCCTATGGCTTATTCTGTCAAGCTCACACAGCCCCGCCATTCACTCCTTGCCATCTTACATTTTTTTACTGGCTAGCTGGCCCCTGAAGATTTGAGCTGGTGACTCTCCCCAGAGAAGCTTGAGGGGAATATCTGCTCAACGATGAGTTGACACAATGGGATGTTTTGATTAGGACCCCTCACCCAGCCACATCGTTGGGCTGGTTAGTTTTATGTCACCTGGGCCAGGCTATGGCACCTGGGTGTTTTGGGTGACAGCTTGTTTCCCGAGCCCCCAGCCCCACCCTGGACCCTTTCCTTCTACATTCTCGTCAGCTCCTCCCGAAAGGCTGTCTCTGGGCGTGGCAGCAAAGCCCTCTGGCTCAAGTCCTTTGTTGAACTGAGGTGACATTGGGAAGCAGACTCTGGTGCCATCCTCAGATCAAATAGCTGTTGAGTAGCTCATGTGCTGGGTGTTGTATTAGGACTGGGGACACAGGTGGACGAGGCACAGAAGGTCCCACCCTCATGAAGCTGGGCAGCCACGCGAGGGAACCAAGCTAGTAAGCAAGGTGCTCACCCCTCTCTCACAGCTTCCTACCTTTGTTCACTGCTGATGTGAATGGCTACCCGTCCACCTGGCCCTGACCTGAGTTTCCCTTGGGCTCAGCTCTGACAGGTGCCTGTTGTGTTGACACCTGGCCAGGAGGTAGCCCCTCACTGACCCTCCCTCAGGCCACTTGGCTCCTCCTCCAGCTCTTCTGGGTTCAGGAAGAGGCTCTAGCTTCTTTACTGAAATGGGGCATCTTCAATTTTCAGAGCTTTCCACCTGCATCATCATTCTTGGTGGGCATCTGTCCCACCCAGACTCTGAGCTCCTGTCGTTCTCCTCCCATGGAAGAACAGCTGAGGAAATGTTTGTGCACAGGAAGATCCGTAGATGGGGTCAAGGATCTCTTGAAGGAATTGCTAATTCTTGTTCATGAAGGCAGAAAATGGATCCGGAACATGCTAGAATAGCCCAGCTCTGCCTACGGGTCTCTGATGCATAGTGGAGGGTGGTTTCTGAATTTAGCTCCTTCCTTTGCCAGAGTTGTAGCTTCAAAGATTCTCAGAGTTCAGGGCTTGATGGCAAGAGAGACATCATCTGCTTGAACCTGTTAATCCTATAGAGGAGACAATTCGGGCCCAGAGAAGGGCAGTGAGCTGCTTGTGCTAAGCAGATGCTGACAGAGAAGTTTCCGGCGCTGCTCCTGGCTCTGCGTGGGCCCAAGGTCCCTGTCACTTAGTCTCGCCTCCCCCATGCCAGTCTTCTAATTAGGTCTTCCTTTGTGCCTTCTAAATAAATTCTCCTCCTCCTTCTTCATCTTCTCGAGGAGAAAAAGAAAGACAAAGATAATCTAATTTAGCAAACCAGAAAGTAATCCCGAATCCTTTCTATCTGGGTTTCAAGAAGCCCTGTAAGACTCCTTTCCTCTTTTTAAAAAAAATTTTTTTTTTATTATTCGTTTCAGGCAGACGATGTTATAATTCGATACCTATATACACTACAAAGTGATCACCCCCCAAAGTCTAGTTACTTTCCCCTCTTTTTTTCCTGTTTAACTTTTGATTCAGCAAAAGAAAATGAACCAAAATAACAAAACAAGAAAAGAAGCCCGCGCCTCGCCTTTTCCAGTGCTTTTCCCTTCCTTTCCCTGTCGTGACCGCCAGGGGATATGGATCCTAAGAGATCATCAGGGCACGTAAAGAGCAAATACAATAACAACAGTGAATTACCCTCATTATAGGTCGGAGTTGTGTTCACAGTGGAATTTAATTTATAGATGGTCATGCCTGAAAGATTCTGGGAGACTGATAGAAAAGGACATGAGAAAGCAATGTGTGCATTTTAAAGAAAACTCTCAAGATGAAAACTTGGTGTGTGCTTGGTTAGCACACACACAATGGAAATACAAGAGTCAAAGGGATGGAGTGGGTCTGCTTTGTGGTCCGCAGCGGCCTGGGAGGGGACTCATGCTTATATGCAGGAGGGGCTTCCAGAGGATGAGTCCCCAAGGCCATATCCTTTCCTCCATCTCCGAGTCCAACACCTTCTGCCACCAGAGGGTCCAGAGACAGGGAGGGAGGAAACCGAGGGGAAGGGACTGAGGGGAGAAGGGGCAGGTCCACAATGCGCCAGCTGCCGGGCTTGGCCGTGCTGTCATTCCTCTGGGAACGTCGAGCACCGTCTGCAGGACTCTCTTCACGTCAGTCCCATCATGTCTCACTGTCTGCAGTCTGTCCACCACATAGCAGCCATGGTCTGCCCTCTAAAATCTGACTCTCCACGGCCCCCACTCAGTGGCAGCTGTCATGAGCAATTGGCCTGTCCTGGGAAGGACCTGGCCCCTCAGATCTCAGCATAATAATATCCCTGCCATGTCCCCAAATTTCCATGATGAAGAGGTCCATGGTTAACACGAAACACAGGCTTTCTTGTTCCCAAGCATCTTGTTGTTCCTTCTCAGCAACTGAGTATTGAGAGAGGTCAAGTACACTGCCTATGTCCCTCCTTGAAAAAAAAATGACAGTTAGTGCATTTCTGCATTTCTGGCTCTTGTTCTAGGCCACAGGAAGGGGCAGATGTGATGAGACAGAGCTGAGGTTTAACTCCAGATTTGTCCAGCGTCATGGTCTGAGGGAGGAGCGTGAGGTTGAAACCAGCCCCTGAGACTCGGGGGTAACGCACAAATCCGACCATGCTGCTACTTGCTAGCAACACTCTTCTCAATTATTCCTGCTGATACGTTATACTTAACAGAAGGAGGAAGAGAAGCCCAGACAGGCCAAATGCATTGCCTGTGGCCACACAGCTAAGTGCTGGAGCAAGTATTCCATATCAGGCCTGTCTGACTCAGACCATCGCTTTTTACTGCATCATGCTGGGTGTCATGGCAACGGAGAGTGGCCAGGGTCCCAGACTAACCCCCGGGCTTAGATGCTGCCCCTGGTACCCAGGCGCTTTCCCACCGCGATGAGCCGTGGGCCACAGCACAACTCTCTGAACATATTGTCTGGTTTGCAAGGCAGTTACCAAAAATCAATCAACCCCGGAGAGCCAATCCTTGCAACACATCCTCTCCTCTCTGTGCTTCCCAGGGTCTCTGTGGCAGCATCACCGGACCCTGGGGGCATCCAGATTTTGCTGTGTTTTGAGAGCATGGTGAGAATTAAATGAGATATTGTGTGCAAAATGATGAGAATAGTGCTTGGAATTTACTGAGTCCTCAATGAATATTTGGGCTGGAAATTTTAATCACAATTAGTTCAGCGGTTGGGGCATTTCAGTGACCATCACAGAGATTCTTGCCTGGAACAAAGCACAAAAGGATCCTGGTCTTTGGAAGGAGAAGGCTGACTATCATAATCAGCAGGCAGGTGTGTGGGCAGGTGATGTTCCAAGGGGCGGTTGAGGTGGGCCTCACGGAGCTGGTGGCAGCTGGGAGGAGGTACTGCGGGGCCAGCTAAAGGCGTCTGCAGGAGGAGCACTCAGGACCAAGGTGAGAAGAGGGAGGATGGTGGGTGGTGAGAGGGGGCTGGGTGAAGCTGAGAAGCAGGTGCACACCTGAGGAGTTGAATTGGGGGAGGAGGCAGGCATGGCTGAACAGCAGTGAGTGCAGGGATGGATTGGGAAGATGACCCAGGAACTTGTGGGGGAGTGAGGACAAGTGGGGTCAGGTCCCGCGGTCACTGGGAGGCCTTGGGCTCCAAAGAACATGAATCTACGCAGGATCTTGGACAGAGGGACCCACTGACATCACTGGGGTTCCCACCGGCTCTCTCTGAGTGCTGGTTTGAGAAGACGTGGACCTTTGGGGATCAGGGAGAAGCAGGGAGACCTGGTGGGAAGTTTTGTGATACCTCGGGAAGGAATGATGCTAGCTGGGACCCAGGGCCTCGGGGTGGGGAGGGAGAGAGCCCCCAGGGGAGGCGTTGTTATCCCAGTAACAATGGCTGAGACGGGCGGTTTCCTCTCCCAGACCCGCTCGCAGAATTAATCTCTCCTTAATGTGGGTTCCCTTGGAAATCATTAAAAGATAAAGAAGATGTGGCCCATATCCACAATGAGATATGGCTCAGACATAAAAAGACAGAAATCTTGTCATTTGTGACGGCGTAGATGGACCTAGAGGGTATTATGCTGAGTGAAATAAGTCAGACAGAAAAAGACAAATGCAGTATGATTTCACTTATATGTTGAATCCAAAAACAAAACAAATGAACAAATGAACCAGAAACAGAATCATAGATACAGAAAGGCGAGTGACAGTTGCCTGTGGCGGGTGGGGGGGTGGGGGGGTGGGGGATGGGCAAAAAAGCTAAAGGAGGGCGAGAGGCACACTTCCAGTTTCGAAATCGGTGTGTCAGAGGGAGGTCATGTGCAGCACGGGGAATATAGTCCGCAATATTGTAATAAGTCTGTACGGTGACAGATGGTTACTAGACATCACAGTGATCACTTCATAAGTTATGTAAATGTAGACTCGCTATGCCATTCACCTGAAGCGAATATTACATTGTATGTTGGCTGTACTTTACTAGTAGTAAAGAAGCAAGTTTCCCAACCTTTTATGTTTCCCCTGTTCCCTCGTGCATTGTTTAGCTGACTGCTTGGCTCTGTCTCCGACTGCCTGCTCCACTGGAGCACAGACCAGGTTGTACGTAGGATTCCAGAGGAGTCCGGGAGCCAAGGGGCTGACGGGTGGCCTGAACGCCCAGGAGCCCGCAGGCAGCCTCTGCCCCGCCCTCTGCTTGCTGTCTCCAGACTAGTTCCTCCAGCCGTAAAATGAGAATGCAGATTAGCTGAGCGCGGAGGTTCGTTCTGGCTCAAATTTCGGTGGGTTCAGTGGCAAAGTTTTCTCCCTGGCAGAGGCCTGGATCAGCTTTGTTGATAGACTAACTGAAAGTGATGGAGAGAATGTTAATCAGGCAGGTTTATTTTAAAACTGTACTGTGTCCAAAGCTGTGATGTTGTGAACAGCACAAACACCGAGGAAACATTTTTCCAGTGTTCTGAGTATTTTCCGATCAGCAGAGAAGCTGCCCATGTCCATGACAAACCAGTGAGATCTGGCACACTCCTTTGTTGTTTTGCTTTGTTTTGCTCATTAATGTAAAGGAAAATATCAATCACTATTGATGTCAGGACTGTATTTATCTGTCACTTTCAACCCTAGGTTGGCCAGGGATGTAAGAGTTCAGCAAAAATCAATGAAATAATTTTGCCCGAATCAATGAGCTATAGGGAAACATACAATAAAAAATGATATATTTCATATGATCTCACCTATAGGAGGGACCTAATGAACAAAACAAATGAGCAAAATAAAGCCAGAGGCATGGAAATGAGGAACAGACTGACAGCGACGAGAGGGGAGCGGGGGAGGGGAAAAGGGGAACGAGGGGGAAAGGTCTGATCAATGCACAGGTGTCAGTGACCCACGGACCTGGACAACAGGGCGGGGACTGACTGTGGGGTGGGGGCGGGGCAGGGGAGAGCCACGGGGGAAGATTGGGACAACTGTAATAGAACAATAATAGCCATGACTGGTGTAGCTCAGTGGATTGAGCACGGGCTGCGAACCAAAGGGTCACCAGTTCCATTCCCAGTGAGGGCACATGCCTGGGTTGCAGGCCAGGTCGCCAGTAGGGGGTGCTCAACAGGCAACCACACACTGATGTTTCTCTCTTTCTCTCTCTCCTTCTCTTCCCCTCTCTCTAAAAACGAATAAATAAAATCTTTTAAAAAAGAACAATAAAAAAGGTATATTTCATTATTATTTATAAATTACATACAATATGTTTTTTATATCTGCAAAATTTATCACAAATTTATGTACATATATCCACCTATGCATATATACAGTTTTCTCCCAGAGAGCTGTTTGCTAAACATTTGTAGAATTAACCAGAACACCTCCGGCTAACCCACCTGGAGCCCTTGCCATTTATGGTGCCCAGAATGAGCTCAGCCCAGGTGCCCGAACCTGCTGGTACAGGGCACATGCGTGACTGGACTCCGGGTCCCTGGCCTGGGGTGGAGGTCTCACTGCCCTGAGCCTCCTGTTTCTACTCTCCAAAGCCGGAACCCTTAGAAATGTCTCAGTCAACGTGCTATGAGGACGGGTGCCCAGTGGAAGTCCATCCTGTTCACGGTTCAAGAACAGGAGCACAAAAGGGCACAGCCCCTAGCATGAGGCTGCCTTGCCCCCTCCCACACCCCTCCGGCCTCCCTCAGGTACTAATAACTTCAGTGTGCTTCCCGTTTGCTGTTCTGCAAGACCACTCCCAGCATCGATCGTTTATCGCTGGAGGAGCATAAACCCAGGGCAGATCCTTGTTCAAATACCCTTTTCTTTTTCCCCTTAAAGAACAGAAATCTTTGTTACTAGGATTGATGTGAGCAAGAGAGGAACATGTCCAGAATCCCCCTATGAGCTGAAGTGGGAAGGTCTGGCTCCAGCCAGGGGACTGTCCGCGGCTGCCCAGCAGAGGGGCTCGCTGGCTGTGGCCATTCTGTGCTCCTTGTTTTCTGTGCTAGTGCTAGGCACTTAGTAGGTGCCCCAAACTCTCCTGTCATTTAAATGGTAATTAGATAGATAATAGTTGACATCTGCTCAGAGCATTAAAAAGAAAGACTTTAACAAACGATGCATGAGCCGAGCCAACTGTCTGAGCTTAGGATCTGATTCCCCAGTAACCTCTCCATGTTATTTTGTTTACCTGGAGCTATAGAGCCAGAAAAGAGAGAAAGAGAGGAAGCGAAAAGACTTTATTACTTCTCTGGCAGGCTCCCTTTGTGGTTTGAACACCCTGCCCCTCTCTTCCACACATGGGCAACAGATTTGGGGTTTCCCGTCCCCGGCGGTAGGAGGGTGGCGAGCGGGGATGGCGGGGGAGCAGGCTGTGCCCCTGGTGTCGGGATCACCAGCATTTTGGTCATGAAGGAAGGAGCCAATGAGCTTGTGCGAGAGGCAAGATGCTGGAGGCGGTTTCTTAACCACAGATTTGCCACAGGACCCGGCAGTCCCACAGCCAGCTGCGCGCCCAGCGGAGACCAAGACGGACGTCCACACGCAGAGTGGCACGTGGACGTTCTTTGCAGTACTAGCAGTCATGGGAGCCCCAAACGGAACATGACCTCAACGTCCACGGGCAGGTGAGTGGGCCCCAGCATGGGGTGGGGCCGTGCAGTGGGATGCTAGTTAGCAACACAGAAGAAAGAGCTGTCACATGCGCTACACCTCGGACAAACCTCAGAAACAGGTTAACCGAAAGGAGCCAGGTACGAGAGACTGCGTAATTCCATTTACACGAAGGGTCCAGAAAAGGCAAGGGTGTGGGGATGAGAGTAGATCTGCGGTGCCAGGGTCAGACGGGGCGAGGAGGTCGGCGGCCTGCCATTCACGGTAAATCGCCGTGAGAAATCTTACTGAGAAGACGGAATTGTTCCAAAAAAGATTTATGGTGATAGTTACAAAACCTGGTAAATTTACTAAAAAGTGATTGCATTCTTGAAATGGGTGACTTTTATGACGTGTAAAGAATGCTTAAATGCACTTGCTTTTCAAAAAGATCCAGGAGGAAACGATACATTGCCGGCATCCCTTAGCCTGGACCACGCATCGGCATCTCTTAGCCTGGACCACGCATCGGTGTCGGTCCCAGGCTCTGTCCTCGGCCACAGGGCAGCGGGGAGCGCTCTGCGCAAGCCCTCCCCTGGGCCGGAAGCCCATGCGGATCAGTCCGCTAGTGGAACGTGCTGGGTGGCGGACGCCTGCGAACCGACGCTATTATCCCAATAGCGTCCAGCTATCGGGGAAGGTGCTTGCCAGAGCCCTTTCACGTGAAATTAAAGTTAAGTGTAGTAACCACCTGTTAGGAAAAAGAAACTCCCTCTGATTTTAGGAATTTGGTGATTTTAAACCAATCAGGTGTGTGAGCTGCGGCCAGCAGACCAGGACTAGACATCAGTGAAAGTGTGTTTGGGTAATAATGACATGGTCGCTGCCTTGTTGGAAATAGAATTTAGTGTTACCACTACCATCCTTCTCAGAGCTCTCCTTGTGACAATGAGTTCTAACTGGTTTTTAGGATTAGCTTCACTTGCGCAAGAAACACAGGTGTGTGTGAGGTGGGGGTGGAGTGTAACTAGGGAAAAAGGAAAGCAAATAAAAACAAAAGGAAGGCGCCTATGTCCTCAGCATTATGAATGGATTAAATAGGCTGCCATGACCCTCACAAAGAACAAAACGCAAACAGAAGGACGTTCAACGGCAGTTGCTGTGTGCTTTACATACAGACTCTCAGGTAGTCTCCCAGACTACAGTGCCCTTATCCCCATGGTGCGGACGAAGACGCCGGGGCTAAGGGGCCGGAGGCAGCCTCCCCACCACGATAAAGAGGAATTGCAGGCTGGGACTATTCCTGCTTGGGCCAAGCCCGAGATTCTTTCCACAAAGCCCTGACTGAATAGTCACTAAGGGGTTCTAAGTGGGATGAAAAGAGGGGGCTTCAATAATGAGCCCCAGTTTCCTTTCCGCACAAGAATGTGAGACATCTGTAGCCTGAACCCTCCTTCCTCCTTGGTCTTCACAGCCAGGTGGGACATTGTGCGTATCCGGATAGAGGGAAGGGACTGCGCATGCCTCCTGCCTTTCATTTGCTGCCTTTCTCAGAGCCTCAGAGCTCACCAGGCATCGTCACGGAAGCCAGAGCCTGCAATGCAGAAATGGAAGGCTCTGTCCCCAAGTCATTCCATGGGCAGGAGCCAGAGATACCCTAGGCGGCCGCATGTTACTAGAAGTCTGCATTTTTTTCCTGGGGTGGGGTGGAGGGTGGCAGGAATGGCTTTATCCTTTTCAGCAAGTTGTTTTATACCCAGAATGTCCACATTAACATTGATGGCGTGAAGTCACTCACTCAGGTGCTGACTTAACTGTCTTGGAATTGTAATTGATCTCGTTGGGAGCTGCCCGGTGAGGCTCTCTCTAACCTTGCTGTCTTTCCCTTTCATTCTCCCATAAAGGTGCCCCATTCCCTGCGCCCGGGGGGCTACCAGCTCAGACCCATCAGGCTGCTTCTGCTCAGGCTGCAGGGCTCCCCGCATATCCTCAGCCAACTAATTAGTACTCATCCTTCAAAACCAGGATCTGGCTCTGCCTTCTGGAATGCACCTTGCCTGCCCATCCCCTCCGGTGGCCGTCTCCTGGTCCCCATGATCTTGGAGCTTTCTCTGCTCCTCATGTTGACCATATGTGACTATGACTGCCAGCCTGCTTGTGTGTCTGTCCCTTGAGAGAACGTGGAGACACTTGCTGGGGAGGGCAGAAACACACTAGCAATGTGTCTTGAGCCAGGGGGACTCGCGAGGGCAGGGACTGTGTGTCATTCGGCTTCTAATTCTTAGTCCCAAGCACAGTTCCTGGCAAATAATGGATGAATTAGAGATTTGTGGGATAAGGAATGGATGAATAAGTCTACGACTTCATCTGAGAAAGCTGAGTGTGTTTGGGACTGTTCATCTCGGGGTCTTTTAGTCAGGGGCACACTGCCTCTGTGCTACACGGGGCTGCTCCCAGAAAGGGGCCGCAGGTCAGAAGTGGACCAAGCACATCCAGGGAAATCGTTCTGTCCTTAGATTCTCCAAGCCAATGTCAGATTAGTTGTTATGATTCTGTCTTCACCAGGGAGACGTGAAGAACGAAATGTTGAGAGAAGAAGATACATGGACTGAAAAGTGGAGGAAAAGTCACTTTCCACTTGAGGCCTGGGGCTTGAGGCTTCTCAGCGAACTCTGTTGGTGCGCAGCAAAAAACTTCCCGACTTGAGCCTGTTGTCTGGTGATGAGATGCCGAGGCTCCGCAGGTAGGAGACGAGCAATTCTCAGGGTAATTGAACGCTCCATCAGTGTTCACGGAGGATCAGCCCTGAGCCACTGAGCCCGGGTGTTTCTGTGATTGTGATGCTGAGAAAATTTACAACCTTAAGTGCTTCTCCAATCACTGTCATCCGGGCAAAACAGGACTTGGAATTTGGAGTCAGGGTCAAAAAGCGAGTGGTTTGGGAACAATAGCTGCTTAGAGATCAAGAAAAAGAAAGTTTTTGTTTGGAGAATTGAGTCCTTCAATTCCAGGCCTGGAAACATTCCAGGGAGTAAAAAATCCTTAAATGTCTTTGGGCTCTACCCCTTTATTCGATAAATCCCCTACAGACTGTAAGGGGCATAGCCGGTGTGCACCCCCGGCTTGTAATAGATATTCCCATTGTACTGCTGGGGAAATTGAGGCTGCGGTTCTCCCCACTTAAAAGAGAGAGATGGTGCTGGAAAGCAGACTTGGGTCACCTGATGTGACGTGGCAGCTGCTATGGCTCATGGCTGACTGTGACCACAGCGTAGGGGCTCTGGCCCAGCGAAAGCTGGTCTCGGCACAACCCTCAGTCAAGATGACATGGGGACAGAACAGGAGCCCTCAGAGAACAGCCAGTGTGTCTGCACTGCAGGGGCTGGAGGTTTTACTGGCTCTTCACTGAGAAACCGCAGGACTTCGCTAGCAGAACCCCTTGTCCTGGTGTGGTGGAGGAAACCGTAGTACAAATGCATAAAAAATCTATACCACAAAATTTACCTATTTTAAGCATACAACTTAATGATTTTTATTAGGTGTGTTATTCCCCAGTAAAGTTGTTATAATATTATTTAAAAATCTTTAAAGAAAGAAAAAATGACAGATGGAAAAGAATACATACTGTCTGATTCCATTTGTATAAAACTTTAGAAAATCGCAAATTAATTTATAGTGACAGAAAGCAAATCAGTGACCACCTAGGGATGGGTGTGGGGCGTAGGGTGGAGTAGAATGGGAGGGAGGGTGATGAAAAGTGCTAGGAACTTTGGGGGACCGATGTGTTTACTACCTTAATTGTGGTGGTGGTTTCAAGGGTGTATTCATATGTTAAAGGGCACAATTTGATGTGTTTTGACCTATGTGTAGTTCCGCTCTATATCAATAATGCCTCAATTAAAATGTTTAAAATAATCTATACTCTACAGACTTCTCATCCCAGAGAATGAATCTTCCTTAAGTCCATTAACTCATCGGTAGATTTAATGAGTTCCTGACTGAACAAATCACTTCAAGGGGTTTTAGGTGGATGCCCAGGTTGGAGAGGGTGGAGGAGCATTGGTGCCAAGATTCAGGGCACGTAAACGCAGAGAAGCAGCTGCCCGACAGAGGGTTCTGTTAGTAAAGCTCCACTCATTTCTTCTTTCAATAAACACTTGTTGAGCAACGGCTCGGTGCCCTTGGGCTGTGTAATGCGGTGCTCAGAGTAAGGGTTCTGGGGTCTGGCTGCCTGGGTTCGCATGTCAGCCCCTAACCTTGTAGTCGTGTGGACTTTGGAAAGCTCAGTGCCCGTTTCTAAGCCTCGGTTTCCTTGTCTATAAATCAGGTGCAGCAGCAGCATCTACTTCATTGCGGACTTGAAAAGACTACGTAAGATGTTATCGCACACACTATAAGTGCTCAGTGAATTTTAGATATTATTATTTTTAAGTGTCAGGCACACAGTGATATAATACATAAAAAATTTGTGCCCTGACCCCCAGGGCCTCTCAGGTGTGCATGAAGGGCTGCGATGTGGAATCTACGGCTGCTCCAGGGAGAAACCGACCCTGGTAAACCTTCCGTGGAACCCCAAGTCAGGATGGCGATGTCTAGACTGAAAGGATAAGGTGGATGGTGATGAGGGGAGGGAGGGTTCAAAGTCACACTTAGCAAGGTAGGTGTTTAAGCTGAAGCCCTGAGACGTGCCTAAGATGTGAGTTCTTGCAAGACACGAAGAAGTCACAGCGATTGCAGCAACCCAGCCTGTTGGAGAGCTGTCTCTTCCCCATCCCTGGGTGGAAGAGCAGATAGCCTGAGAGGGTTAGGGTTACATCACTTAAGCAATTCAGAGCCTTAGTGCTGTGGGTGCACCAGTGAATGCTGGGACAGGTAAACAATCATGCACTATGCTGGACCCTAATTTCAAGAGATATTTAAAAAGAGATGTTCCATGAAGAGAAGTGACCCAGTGTGCAATGGCTTTGTTTAACCCACTGAGTATTACACGTAGCAGATATACTTCCTATAGGGCTTCTCTGCACCTTTGACGTTCTCATAAGCATCATGCAACTTGAAACAGAGAGCTTGTCCCACTTCCCATATTATCTGGTTGTGAAACAACCTACTTATTCTTCTGCAGAATCTTTGTGACTATAGTTCAAAAGAAAACACATGCTCCAAACTCCTTGTTTTAGGGTTGAGGAAACTGCCCTAAAGATGGCGGCAGGAAGTGACCATCCCAATGTCTCCAACCAGCTGGACTGAAGCCTTCCTGGGCTCACTGCACTGATTACAGGGTGAAGAGTCCACCATGTCTCTCTTGGCAGTTTTCAGAAGAACATGTTGCGCTAGTTTTTACTGGGCAGTAGGATTGTAACCATCACAATTTTGTGAGTGTGGATATGTCTTTCCTCCCAAGAGCTCCAGGTACACCAAGAACCCGGCTCCAAGATGCCTTGGACATGCAGATCTCCTGTGTGTGGAGCTGTAAAACCATCCAACACGTGAGGATTGCTTTTCAGGGAAACCCTAACCTGTGTGATTGGAAGCAGCACTGCCCTGTACTGTGTGGAGGGAGGTGTGCGGGGTATAACGGGAGAGCATGCAGGCAAAGCTGGCTGGCTGACACCATGCGAGGTTATTCTAACACTTTGTGTTTTCTTTTCTCACTGCTTCTACACTGAGCTTGACTCTTCTGGGCTCACCTGTTTCTTCCCAACAGACTCTTCCCTGAAGACTCAGTGAGATCACTTACAAGCTTAGAAATGAAGAGTGCTGGTGTGGGTTGTACTGAGGGTTGTGTGTGTGTCTGTGTTGATGACACCGAGAGAGGGACAGAGACACAGAGAGAGGCACCCAAATCAAGCTCTCTTTTCATTAACTCCGCAGCAGGTCTGTCACTGTTTAAACTCCCGTGATGTATGTGAGGGCTGAGCTGGCTCAGGGGAGGGGGTAATCTATTAGGAAAGAAAGTGGACATTTGTGACCTGCTCTGCACTGGGTACATTCACTTTACTGGCTCATTTGATTGCATAATCATGAAAATACTTGGTCATGAACACAGGCATTCTCACCCTCCAACTCTAGTGACTGAATCTGGGGGCACATTATTGATTGGTCTGTGAACTTTTCCTGGTAGGTAGCAGTGCCATCTTCAAACTCAGGCTGCTCAAAGCTCACCTGTGCCATCACGGGTCCCTTAGGGACAGAGCTGCCTCATTCCCTGCTGTCTCAGGGAAGTGGCCACGGAGGCTCAGCACTCATACCTATAAAATGAGGATTTCTTCGAGGACAAGGGCATTATTCTTCTTATTATTTTTGTCTCCAAGAGGCATAGATTATGGACAGGTAGTTCCTGCCTCCATCTCTCTTGAGATCTTGTTTGATCATTCATTATTTGAATGAGATCTTGTTTCTCATTCATTATTTCCCTTCTCCTCCTCCTTCTCTTCTCCTTTCCTCTTTGTTCTTTTTCTTTTTAAATTTCCCTGACCTGACCCAACCCATCTTTATTTCCTCTGATTCTCTTGAATGGCCTTTAATTTATTTGCAAAAAATTCTTTTCTCCCCAACAGCTGGAGAGTCTGCTCCTCCTTCTTCTCCTTGCCTCTTCCTTAATTTTTTAAAAAGTTTTTACTTATATAACATTAATTACAATAACAATAAGTGGACATTTTTAAAAATTGAGAAAATAAATATGAGAAAAAACCCCCAAAATTATGTAATACAAATTTTGACATATTCTGGTTTAAAGCACACATATAAATGATACTTTTTTGGTAAAAATATGTGCATCATTAAATATTCCTCCATGAAATTACATTTGACAGCCGCATAACATTTCACACTCTGGCTCTTACACTGTATTTTCACAATTTCCCAAATTCATGGCTGTGGGTGGATGCTTTAATGACATGTTCAGGCTTGAGGGCTTTACCACTCCCCCCCATGTACTTGACCTCTCTGTGCTGTGTCCTCACCTGCTTGGCAGGGCGAGCTCGGCACTGCATTCCTTCCATGGAAGTAGCCCTGAGACCCAGCTCTGTCGATGTCCTGTTTACTCCTGGCACTCTGTGCAGTTCCCCGTTGCCCAGCATCTACCTCGTCTGCGGTTTGCTAGCATACGGTATGGAGCTGGGCTTGATTCATTTACTCAAACAATGTTGCCACTGTGTCCATGGTCGGTGTTGGAGCAGATGCTGTGGGTGATTGCTAACAGCTCACTCCTGCACCTTTTCTGGGGGGGCTGGCCTCGGACAAAGGGGAACCACCTGGCCTGGTGATACCCGAAAAGTTGGGCCCCTACTCACCCACCTCAGGCATCCTGAGCCCCTAATTGACTCTGTCCCCAAGTCTGGGTTGAACAACCCATGTAACAAAACTCAGGCTCTGGCACTCCCTGGGGGGTCAGGCCAGACCCCCCAGAAGGCTCCTTCCGGATCCTGCTCTCCTGCAGACACTCCTCCCCCAGCCCCTGGCTCCAGATCCACCATCTCAGGCTCTGCTTCTGAGCAATGAGGTGTGGCCTGGGGCCTCAGACAGTGACGGGGAGCGAGCAGCCACCATCTCTGACCTGGGTAACAGCCTCGGGGCAGGCAGCCCGACACCCTCTTTCTGTCCCCCACCCCATCTGTTCCCAGACAGCAGTTTATGGAACCTTCTCAGATAAATAGATGTGTATGTTTATCTTCTGTGTGAAAACTTTCAGCATCTTCCTGTTCTCAGAGCAAAGGCCGCATGTGCCTGTGTGGCACTGGGCGGCCTTCGCTGGTTTACCCCACTCTCCCTCCCTTGCTCAGGCCATACTGACCACCTTACTGTTCTGCAAAACGGCCGCTGTCTCTTCAGAGTCAGGGTCTTTCTCTATGCGATTCTCTCAGAAGTTCATGTATGTTTTATTCTTTGCCTAGTTTTGTAGCCGCCCTTCAGATTTCCACTCAAGGTTACGGTAACTACAGTGGCCTCAGCGCCTCTACTCCCAGCTCTCCAGGGATTTATCACAGTTTGCAAATGCATATTTGTGAGGGCGTTCACTTTATTTTCTCTCTCAATCAATGCTAAGTTTCTAAAAGACAAGTCCTGTTTCTCAATTGCTCCCCAGGATGTGACAGCCCCTGGAAGATGCTGGGGACACCACAGAGGTGGACCCAGAGGGGCAGAGGGGCTCGCCTCCTAGCTCCTGGGGATGGACGGTGTCCTTGCCCTTCAGGGAACACACCGGCACCTTTCTCCCTTTCAGGCTTGTGCCACGCTCTAGCCCGGCCTGTGCTTTAAGGAAGAGGGAGGAGGTAGGTTCACCTTCCCAAGACAGACCAGCAATCTGAGCTCTAAGGCAATAGAGCGTCCACCTGGGAGGCCCTGACATTTCACATGTCCTGGAAACTGGAAGTGAACACGGACCCGGCGTGGGGACGTGGTGCTAATATCCAGACCTAGAAAATCTCACCTCAAGGTTTAGAGTTTCAGCCAACTTCAGAGGGTTTTTCCCTTTACCCTTTACTGTGGAGAGACCGTGTACCCCGACCCTGTGCCAGGCCAGGGTCTCACAAGCCCAGGTAGGTTTGAGGCAACATCTTCTGAACCGTAGAGCTTACAGGGGTGGTGAGGCAACTTGGTGAGGGGGACGGTGGTTCCTGCCCTGGCTATTTATCGGGAGGGCTTTTTGTGAATGGTCTCAGGCTCCCTTAAGACTTTGGAATTAGAGCCTCCATGAGGGAGGTCCAGGGACCCATTTTCCCCCAAAGCTCCAGAAACATTTCACAAAGACTTTGTAAATGAAATACCTCCACCTGGTGCTTCTGGAGCTGCCGGCCCACCCCAGTTTGAGGAGAGGAAGGGAAGTGGAGCACAGAAAAGAGATGGGGTTGAACTCTAGAGTCAGACAGTTGGAAAGTTTTCTATCTCTTTTCATTCTTCTCAAAGTCATTCAGTGACATCAAAATTATTTCTACTTTTTAGTGAAGCTCAGACCACAAAAGGATTTTTCCAACTGTCCTTTAGATGTCACACAGCGAGTGGACAATAGAGTGAGGAGTCCACTGTGGCTGCTTCTGAGGTCTTTTCATGGAACCCTTGGCCTCTTTTTGTGAAGAGTGAGCTGACTATGCATGTCAGCCGAGTCACAGATGAGTTGCTGTATTCATGGTGGTTGAGGGCTCGGGCTGGCCTTGTATATTTGGGTGGCCACCTGACGTCTCCAACCGAATGCCTGACTAGCAGCTAAAATCAGGACATTCACATCTCCATCTCCCCAGGCTTCCTCGGGTCTGTAAGTGGTGCCTTCTTTCACTCAGCTGTGCAGTGGAGGAGTCCAGGAGTTGTCCTCGACCACCCAGTCCCCCCAGGAGAGCCATCACCAACCTTGGGGGCTTTCCCTTCACACTACCTCTCGGCTCTGCACTTTCTCTCCCTCTGAGCCCTGCCACACCCACCATCACCTGTCTTCCGGTCCAACAAGGGCCGGGTGGTACCCTTAACCTTGGCAGAGCTCCGTGTGGAGGCATATACAAGAAGATTAGGGACTTCTGATTTTGCCCTGGCAATCTGCAAAGCGTTTCATGCCCATCAGAACATATGACTTTGATCTGGCGTGTCTAACCTTTGTATGACCCCTGGGGACTGTTTGTCCCCTCCACCAGTCCGAGATGCCACATGTCCAGGGCTCTGGGTGTGTCTCCCTGGTTCTGGCCCAACACGTGACAACCACATTCCTCCTCTTATGACAAATGCTATTAACTCACAGTGGCCACACCTTTCAAACACAACAGATTTACTCTTTGTCTTCTGAAATGTTGCCACTATTGAAAAAGTCATGCCACGTACACCTGGCGACATTTGTCATTTTTATTCACTCTGCCCATAAAAACCATCCATCTTTACTCCCACCACTTTCAGGGCTGCCACTGTTTCTGCACTCACCACACATCACGAGCTAAATGATATTTTAAAAATACCTCCACTTGGGTCCAGATCAGCAAGTACAGCGAGGCCACTCACAGCAGAAGCGTTTAAATCTGGAACGCTTTTTCATTCATAGAGTTAAAGCTGAGTTAAAGCTACATCCTTAAGTCGAGGCATGGGCGTTCTCTTAGAGTGAGGGCATTATCATTCGTGCTGTTAAGTATGGTTGCTGCCCTCATCACCTTTGTTGGGGGCTGTGGTTTCCTCGGAGGGTCCGAGGAATGCTGGCCTTTCCTGAGGACTAGTTATGCTCCGGCGATGTGTTAACACTTCGCCTGCATTCTCTCCTTTAATTCTCATTCCTACCTGAGAGTTTCGACTGTCATGGCGGGGAAATGAGATCAGCAATTCGGCGGAGAGGGTGCAAGCAGTCCAGGAATCTCTGACCCCACAGCCAGTTCTCTGTCCTCTGCACCACGATGCCCTCTCGGCTGTCTGCCAGTTCTCGAGGACCAAGATTCTGTCCCTTTCTCCTCCCTGCTCTGGCAGCGGCTCCACACCACACCGAACGCTGGGTCTGGGACTGGGACTGGGCGGGAAGACGCACAGAGGAGCAGAGAGAACCACCCCCACACATCGTGGTAATGGGATTGGCGATCTCACTAGAAAGACGGTGTTATATGCTTTCACGTGCAGCGTTTCATCCGCTCCCTGCACGGGCCCTCCGAGGTTGGTTGTGATGGGAAAGACTACGCAATGTTGGGTGCTCTGTCACACAAAGATCATGGCTATGTATGTGGGTACGTGTTCCTGTGAATGCCTAGATGGCCAGTGAAGTTAGAATTAGAACTCCTACATAACCGACGAGGAAAATGAGATCCAGAGTGGTCAAGCCACCTTCCCTGGTGACACAGGTGGAGCTGGGTCCAGACCGATGGTCTCAGCCTGGGCCCTGCCCTGACTGCCGTGCGGCACTGGTTTCTTGAAGGTGCCAGACTTCATGGAAGGGGGATAGAAGCCACTAGAACCTCCAGGGAAAGCCTCTAAGTAAAGAGGAGACAGTGAGGAGACTAAGGAAGGAAGACTGAAAATGTGCCCTGAAAAAGTGGCCACGGGGGGCTTTCACTAGAGAAGGAAACGGCACACAGTCACTGGGGGCTGTCTCACAAGTTGTCCCTGGGTCAGTAGGCAGGCTCAGGGACCCCCCGGTTTCCCTGCCAGCTCGCTGTGCACACCCAGCCCTGTGTAACCAGGGGAGGGAGGCTGAACTTAATGAGTTCTGTTCACTGCACGTGCCTGTCACTCAAGCTTGACGCTCCTGCCTCTCCACCTTTGATGGAGAGATACGCACGGCCCACGTTCTGCCTACTGGGCCATGCGCTCTGCACATCGCTGGGCATTTCTTAGAGCCAATTACTTTAAGTACGTTTAGCTGCCCCACCGTTGCTCAGAGGCAGCTCTGTGTTTCCAGCCTTCCCGATCCAACCTGCTTCTGTGGAACACCTGTCACCGCTCAGCCTTCTGCAGGCCTCCGGCTCCCACCTGGAGCTCTGGAGAACAACGTGACCTTTCCTTCAGGTTCGCTCATGGTAGTGCGAGTCTTTAGAGATGAGGGAAGCTCTGAGAATGTAATTGCTGGAAGGGACTTGGATAAAATGCACAGTTGGGCTGAACATTCTGTAGAGGGGAATGCGTTCCTTTTGTGGCTTACAGGTGGGTTGATTGGGTTATCATAACCATCCTAAAGATGAAGAAACTGGAAGTCTTGTAGGCTAAATACCTTGCCCAAAGTCACATGGCTAGGAGGTGGCAGTGTAACCGAGTGCTGCCTGCTGCTACGGAAGTCAGTACTTGAGAGGCAGGTGCTAATGTAAAGGAAGGTGGTTTATTTTCAGGTCCTGGCCAGCTTGGAGGACGGGGGACTCAGGTCTCAAAGCCCATCTCCCCCTCTCGGTGGGGGCAGAGGATTTCATGAGGAGAGAGAGGGAAGAGAACAAAGAGATCCAGGGAGGGGGTTGAAAAGCTCTCTACGTGCAGGTGAGTGCAGTTCATTCCGATAAGGTGAGTGATGGTCTGTTGTGTATTATCCTGGTTTCATCGTCCTGACTCCATGTTGCCCCAGCTTCATGTCACCCTGGCTTCATGGTCGAAGGTCAGCAAATGTCCCTCAGCTGGATGGCTGAAGGTTCGGATCTGTACCTCTTGAAGTTAGTTCCTAAGATTCTTATACAAACAGGCTGTTCATCTATAAGCTGCATATTAATCAGGGTCCGCACTTACAGAAACAATGTTGAAGCAATCATGGGTGGGTTACAATTTCCCACTGTTACAGCAGGACAGGAGTTCAAAGGAATTCCTCTCTCTGAAGTCCAAGGTCTTTCTTCCAGACTAGGCTGCTCTGAACAGCACCAGAGATTGGGAGACGCTGCTAGGGGAATGCTATGGGTTCGTACGACATTGACCCCGCTCACAGAGTGGAGAGAGAGGCATGCAAACCACGCTGGAGTGAAGACCATCCTTGTGGTACATGGCATGCGATCCAGGAGAACTTGGGAAACCTGTGGGGAGACTCCTCAAGCAGTGATATGAGTTGGATTGTGTCCTCCAAGAAGATATGTCAAGTCCTTGCAGATGTCGAGGTGTAAGCTGAGTTCAGAGGGTTGAGCCTTAACCCACTATGAGTAGTGTCCTTCCAAGAGGAGAAGATGAAGAGCAGGGACAGACACACAGAGAGGAGATGGCCATGCAATGGTGGAGGCAGAGACTGGGGGGACGTAGCTGCAAGTCCAGGAATGCCAAGAATTGCCAGCAACTGGCCTCTTTGACACCTTTGATTTCGGACTTCCAGCCTCCAGAACTGGGAGAGAATCAATTTCTGTTGCGTTAAGCTGTCCAAATTAGTGGTCTGCATTCTGTCAGCCCCAGGGCACTGATATAAGGGGCAGCTGCCACCTAAATGAACACTGGGGCCTGAGTGGCCCTGGGAGGAGGGCAGGGGGTGGGTGTGACAGGAGGGGACTCAAAGGCATGGGGGAAGCTTCCCTATCACGCACGGGGTGTGCAGGCAGGAGAGGGCAGGCCGTGAGGCCAAGGTGCTGGATTGGGACCCAACTTTGAAGGGCGGAGTTGATCAGGTAAGCTTGCCGCTAGGCTGGGCCGTGCAGTTGTTCTGGACAATGTGGTGTGAGCTAAAGGGGAGGGTATCTCACCCCCTACCTCTGTCCCCCTGTCTCAGAGACCTGCTTCCAGGTGTGAGCCCGGGTCCCCAGACCACCACATGACAGAGATCTGCCTTGGAGACGGGCTCACTCACAAACCCCCTTGTGTGAACAAAATAATGAGTCTCTCGGAGGCAACTGATCTTCCTGGGGTTTGGTTATTGCTGGAACAAACTAGCCAGTGCATATTTCAGATGTTTGGTGGCAAAACATGAGAATGGCACAGAGGTCCTAGCTCTTCGAGAGGCCCAGAGCATGCTGGTTTCCCTCTGGTGCTGCCTGTGAGACCACCGATCTCAAAAAGCCAGCCCCTTACCACGCTGACAGCTGCGGTGCTTTCCGGAGGATTTGTAACTGTGCTGGGAACACTTTCTCTAGCAACCATGGCTTCAATCTAGGGGGGGGGGGGCATATAATGAGGTGTATAAATCCAGATGCTCTGCAGAGTGAAAGGGGGCACAATTCATAATTACTCTGGGAAGAGTGCAGACTTGGATTGTCTTAGGCAGATTTGGGTGACCTGGGTCACCCAGTGACCCAGCTCAGAGGTGGTTTTGGTGAAAAGCAAGTGATACGATGAAATGAAATTGAGAGTTGAGGCATCCTGGAGCTTGTGTCTGTGCACTGGCTGTGTTAATTATAGGCTCTGTGAACTTGAACAAACTCCTTCACGTCCTGAAGTTCCGGAGGTTCATCTGTACACTGGGAAGAAGGATTACTCCTCACAATGACTGTGTAAAAATGTATGTGGAAGGGGCATATTGATTGTTTAAAACTATAATGCTTTAACTCATTATTATCATCCTTGCTGTTGACATTGGTGTTGGTATTGACTGTGGTTCCCTGGTGAATTAAACCTGGATTTTCCCCCTGTGCTGCTTGCTGGAATCATCTGGGAAGATTTATCAGATAAACGCCGGGTTAGTTTGCATGGACTGCTGTAGAACCACAAATCGAGGGACTGAAACAACACAAGTTTATTTTCTCACAGTGTTGGAGGCTGGAAGTTTGAGGTCAAGGTGATGGCAGGGTTCTTTCTTCTAGGACCCCTTTCCTTGCCTGACAGATGGTCATCTCCCTCTTAGACTATCTGTGCGTGGCCATCCCTCTGAACATCTGTGTCCATACCACCCCTTAAGTAAGGACACCAGTCCAACTCCTGTGGGAGTTGGCCCCCTCCAATGACCTCATTTGACCTTCATGACCTCTTCAATGACCTGCCCTCTAAATACAGTGACATTTTGAGGTACTGGGGGGTTAGGACTTCAACATATGAATTTAGGGGTAGGGAGACACAATTTAGCCCATAACAGATGACTTCCCCACCCACAGAAATGCTGGTATATTTCAAGGTGAAACTCCTTTGCATTGAAGAAATTTCCAGAATGCTCTTGCTCAGGTTTAAGTCAATTCTGGCCAATGCACAACAGTCTAACATTAGATTTCAGGCTCTAATCACTAACTGTACCTCTGAAATGAGTTTAACATTGTCAACTGTAATTGGAAGATAGACAGATTTTTATAAAAGGCATTTCCTGAGCACTCGTGAGCCACACAGACACACACACACACAGACACACAGACACACACACACACACACACACACACACTGTAGGCTCCTTCTTGCACTGCCAAATGAGGCTGCTTGAAACTGATTGAGGGACTCGGAGCCTTTTACCTAGCCAGCCCTCCCTGTTGGTGATGGGAAACGGTTTGGACAGAATGCCTTAGCCCTGACACAATGAATAATACTGTGTCAGTAGCTTTGACTCATTGTGCAAAGCACTTTTTCGGCTCAGCCAGTGCTCAACCTGCCTTGGGGCTTTCTGGGCCCTGCCAGCCTGGGTGGGTGAGGGCTGCCTCCCTAACATGTTTGCAGCTCCCCAGTTTAGGAGCCAGCTGATGGTGTGAGTGCCCTGCGAGAGCTACCAGGATCCCCTGTGAGACTCAGTGAACTCATCAATAAAGTGAGAGAAGGCTTCCTGCATCCTGTAACTCAGCGTTTTCATGGAGAACACATGAGATTATGAATTGGAAGATTCTGGGTCTTCTCCATCCACCAGCAGCCACATACTCATGTGACTTCTTAAATTAAAATTAAAGTTAATTGAAAACAAAAAACTCAGTTTTTCCATTGCACCAGGCATGTTGTAAGTTCTGATACCCACAGGGGGCGAATGGCTGCTGTACGGGTAGTCCTGATGGAGAGAACATTCCCACCATCGAAGAGCGTTCTGCTGGTCGGTGCCACCTGGGGCCTTTCTGTAACTTCTCTCCCGAAGGTCACAATCACTGCACAGGTCATGTGTATGAGGAGCAGTGATGTGACTTCTAAAATGGAATAACTGGGACCCAGCTCCAGAACTGCCCAATTCCACAGGTGGATTCTGGAATCTGTTCCACCAGCTCCTATTCACACGCCGCTTCCCATTCACAGCTGAATGGAATCTTTCCTTCATTCATTAGCCTCAACAATGCTGGAATCCACAAGGCAATGAGCAAGCTTCTGGCTTCCAGAACCTCTGCCAAGGCGGTGGTCCAGGACACTGGCATGGGCAGGAGGCTGGACAGAAGTTTTTTTTTTTTTATTTTAAAAAAGATTTTATTTATTTATCTTTAGAGGGGAAGGCAAGGAGTGAAGGAGAGAAATATCAATGTATGGTTGCCTCTTGTGAGTCCCCTGCTGGGAACTGGCTTGCAACCCAGGCATGTGCCCTGACTGGGATGGACAGAAGTTTTTAGAAGAGTTCTTAGAGGTCTCTCTCTGCTTCTCTGTCTCTCTCTGTGTCTTTCTCTTACATACACACTCCCCTCATGCATCATAATTCTTCCCCTGTTGCTAATGGCTGGGCCCCCTTAAACAAGCTGCATAAACATCATTCACTTCTACTCCCTTCATGAAACAGGAACCCTGTTGCTTGGCTATTAGTTCATGTCAGGAGACTGGCGATGCTGACTACGTAGAGTGTGCTACAAGCGTGAGCCGTTACTATTGTTTCTCTTCTTCTATCTTCATGACTCTGCTTCTCCCCAGCGCTGCAGGCTTCTGCTTCCCCAAGAACTGTCCTTGTAGCAAGAACTATAAACAGCAACGTGAAACCTACTTACAGGCAGATGAAAAGCAGATGCTTGAAGCCAGCAGGAAGCACTCGCCTGGGAGCCTGTGATTCGAGCTTCAGAGGCAGACCTTTGCTAGAGTGGAGGGGGGGACGTGGCAGCTGCCTCTGGAAGCTTGCCCACCCCTTCTCCCTGCAACCTCTGAGCATGTCAGGGCTATTTTTCATGTGGAAAATAGAATCAAGTAGGAGATCAAAATGTATGGTTTTTGCCTTGGGTGTCTTAAAGCTATAGGGGAATAAGATAGTGCTTTCAAGCCTGATTTAGATTCGTAAATAAAGAGGAATTGGCTTCTGAGGCACAGCTGGGTTGGGGGAACCTGGGAGCTTTGCTGGGGGCATGTGGCTGAGCTCACAGTGGGGTTCCAGAGCCCCCCTGCAGGTGGAGGACAGACATGGAGACTTGAACAGTTGCAAAGCATTACTGACATCACAGTGATTGGAACAGAAGACTCAGGCAGGCACAGAGGACCAGGTGGATCCCCACGCTGATTGAATCTGGGTCTGTCCCAAGGGCTCAGCACGGTGTCAATAAGAGTTTCCACTGATGGAGGGTAAACCAAGTGCAGAGGCCATCCTCCCTGCAGGGGGCCCCCATGGCCAAACTCTGCCAAGAGGATGGAGGATGTGATGAATGAATTCTGTGGTGCCTATTTACCACATTTCCCTCATCCACCTATCCATCCATCCATCTGTCCATCAATAGACATTTACATTGTCCCCACATCTTGACTATTGTGACTAGTGCTGCAAGACTTTGGTCATGAAAGGGATTGGGTAAATGGTAAAAACGAAACCTTTCTCCAAAACACCCCCTGCTCTGCTCCCCTTCTCGCTCCAGCCTGCAGTGGGTGGTCTCCTCCCGGACGCCAGGCCCCCTGTGCTGTCCTCTGTCATGGCACCTGCTTCCTCTGACAGTGACCAATGCTGCATAGGGACACATTAAACGGGTGACAGGCAGTGTGATCACATCACTGTCTCCAGTGTCTAGCCAGTGCCCAGCCTAGAACAGAGAGTTCACCAAATGCCTACAAATGAATACCATGCCTCCAGGAGACCTTGAACTCTGCTGTTCTAAGATTCTGCATGCCTCTTGAAATACCAGTTCCCCCCCTTTCTGAGGGTGGAAACCTTGTAAATCAGCATGGTCAAGTGCAAGGGACACAAGTGTTTAAATTGGCTGTAACTGAGTTCATATTTAACAGTCTAACTTTGGAGATTAAATAATCCTTAGGATGGTCCTCTCACAGAATGGTTGTACCAGGGACATATTGGGCAATTTAAAAGTGGCACACATGCCCTGGCTGAGTTGGTTGGAGTGTCGTCCTGTACACAGAAAGTTTCCATCTCTGGCCAGGGCGTGCACGGGAGGCAACAGATCAATGTCTCTCTCTTGCCCTTCCTTTCTTTCTATAATCGATAAACATACCCTTGGGTGAGGATTAAAAATAATAAAATAAAATGGCACACCTGTGGACACCATCCCACACACAGCCCCCTCCACACATTACAGTTCCATGTAGAGATATCCATTTCGAAACTTTCAAATTCTAATTGCATTTCGGCTAACTTTAATGCATTCTTAAAGGAAAACATAACCCAAAGAGACTTAGAGGTTGAACTCTGTAAGGTTCAGGTTTATTTTTATAACCAGAGAGTGTTGTCTCTTTGCAGCTATGAGTCAGCTTCCAATGATGGGTTTTCAGGACACAGCATCAGGTTTATAGCAGATGTGCCCAAACAAGTCATTTTGTCAAGATGTTCTTCCCTGACAGTGAACCTGGGTGATGGAAATCAGAGTGGAGCAGGCAGAAGCTGAGTGCTTCTGGGGGGGAGCGTGACTCCAATCTGCCCTCTGAGGGTCAAGCCTGAGAGGGTCTGTCTCCCTGAGCCACGCTAGACTTGGCGGAAGGCTACCTCCTCTCCGCTGCTTCTTCCAAGTCCTTGTATGTAAAACTCTGAGTCATTTCATGGGCAAATGAAACTCTCAATGACTCACAGGAGCCCAAAGAGCCAACAGTCAAACCATTATTCCTATTTATTGTCCCCCAGGATCAACTTTATGAGGATGTTTCTAGAGGAACAGGGTAAACCCCAGCATTCCTTTCAGGGCCAAGGGTTTGGCAACATGAAGAAATGTCTGAATGAAGGTTCTTGTTGTCAATAGCACACTGAAGAACAGTGTCCCCAGGGCAGCCTTCCCGGACCTTTCTCCCTGTCCTCAGGCAGATTTTTCTACACTATTTTTGTTCCCATCACTGAATGTTGTTGATGCCAGCAGTTCTCAGGTGGACTTGTCATTTGTACCCCTCAAAGGCTTGCCACAGAGCACCTGAACTTTGGTCAGGGGCTGACTGAGTCTTCCTTCATCGGCACCCACCGGGTGGGTCCAGGTTCTGTGTGATGCACGGGAGACATGGCTTACCCTAGGCTGACCTTGAATTTATCACAGAAAACTTCCAGCCCATCAAGAGATCATTTCTTTTCTCAACAAATTTTCTCTGTGACTCTTTGGCGAAAGTGGAAACTCAGCAACTACAGTCACAGTCTCAGTTTTGTGGAGAAACCTCCCAAGTCTTACATCTTTTCTCCTATTCTATTATTTTATAGAGGGCACCTGAGCTGGTGGATTATTAATTGGAAATTTTTTAGGGCTGGGGGATCCCTGGACAACTGTCTCCTTTGTAACAAGTGTTATTAACAGACACTATTTGTTTTTCTTTTGTTTGTTGTTATTATTAATTCCAGTGAGAAAGAAGAGGAAGAGGAGGAGGAGGAGGAGGAGCAGGAGGAGAAGATGGCAGTTTAAGACAGGACCTTTCAGAAGATGGAAGGCCACTGAGTTTATGGTGGGACTCCTAGGAAAGGCCATGCTAAAGTCACCTGTAATGCACAGGTGAGACTATTATTAGCAGCGCAGGGAGATAGGTACTCTATCAAGCACCTGCTATGTCCTAGGTGAGGTCTTTCCTGTCAATCCCACTAATTCTGAAAGACAGTTACCATAATCACCATTTACAGAGCAGGTGGTTAACTGTAAAGAGGGATTTCATGTATGCATTCAGCCGACTCACTTGAGACCCATTCTACATGCTGGCAACGCAGGCCAGGTTGATGGCACAGACCCCTTAGCTGCCCCAAAGCCCATAGGTGCCCCCGCTGTGATCCTCAGAAGGCCAGCACGGGCAGGTTCCAAATGGGTGCCTGGGGCTCCAGATCTTAAGTCGGCGCTGATCTAGCTACATCCGTTGTACCGCATCCGCTTGTTCTGTTGGGACGCCCCTCTGGACATCGCCAAGCTCTGCATCTCATTTGCTCCTCACCTTGTTCCTGATCTTCTCAGCAACCCATCTCATCATACAAATTACCATGCAATGAGATGTTACACCCTTTCAGTCTTATTAAACTGATAAAGACTGTCTGAATTTTATCTCAAGGGACATCCTGGGACCACCATCTTGTGAGACATCTCTGCTTTACAAATGAGGATACTGGGCAATTTATCAAATGTTACTAAATGCTGGAGTTCTTGCTGTCTTATGTCTTCAAGTTCAAAGAGCTAACAATTACGAGGCACCTGATGCCAGGCATTTCCCATGTACTTTACATACGTTACAGCATGTAACTCTTATCTAGCAAGTGATGGAGGAGAGAAGGGAACTGAGGTTAATTTCTGGCTTAGTTGCCCTTCATATGATCTCTCTTTACAGCAGCCGCTGTCTTTTCTCCTTCTGATCAAACGGAGCTGCCGTTTCAAGCACCTGGCATATGGAAGGTGGTGGAGAAAATGGCTGCTATCACTTTTCTTTCTTAGATAAGGAATCCAAGACTCACAGAGTGAAGGCTTTGCCTGAGTTCAAGGAGCCTGGGAGTGGCAGGCAGAGGATGGGACTCCAGGCCTCCTGGGTCTGCGTCGACTCTGTCCTGATGCTCTGGCCTCTGCTGCACGTCTCCTTTAAGACCTTCTGCATCACAGGCTCAGGGAGATGTGCTTCCTTCAGGTCAGAGGTGTAGTGGGTTATGTTTACTAACCTCCTGTTCATCCCTCAAACTGGTCGTTCTGGGAGGATGTGACCTTCACTGGGACACAAAGAAGCCTGTTTTTCTGAGCTCACTACTCTTTTCACACCAGGAGGGAATTGTCCTTTCACGTACAATGGAAAGCACCGACTTGTCTTCAACAGCCAGGATCACCAGCAGTGAGGAACTTCTAAGCTCTCAAGCAGACCTTCTGTGCTTCTCACCTAAGTGTCTCTGCCTCCCACCTGTAACTTCTCCCGGGACAGATGTAGGTGCCCTTGCTTCTGCATGTCTGTGTTTCCGTGTATGTTCTACAAGTACTTAGCATGTCTCATTGCTTAGAAACTCCTTGCTTACTGGTACATTACTCTACTTGTTCCATTGGGTTATTAAGCCAGGGCCCCAGCAGCCAGCATAGAGCCTTCCTCCTGGGAAATATATGGATGAGTGGATGCACAAATGAATAAATTTAAATAGAGTTGAATTGAATTACCATATAGATGAAAGAGGTAATAGAGGATTGAATTGACTAAAATTTTAATTTAGACACTGCTACCTGGCCCTATTTCAGTGACTGAAGTGCAAGTCGACAGACAATTGGATATATCTACAGATGTATGTTATAGTTTGAATATACCTATATTTAGAGTGATGCTTGTTTATATCAACATTATATAAAATTAAAAATTAAAAATCACCCTGATCCCACATGCAGAGGTCACTGCTAAAATTTTAGTGTATCTCCTTCTAGGATTTTTATACCTAAAGTGATACAGTGATCTGTAATATGAATGGCATTTGGGCTTGCTTTTTCCTCTACTTTTAATTTTGTACTTTATAGAAATGTCTCTCTATTTCACCATCAGAGAAAACAAAATTAGAAGAGAACTTATTTCTTATACTAAAAAGGGTAGTTAGTACCTTTTCAAAGCTTTACTCTTAAACTGAGATCATAATGGCTGAGAATAGCTAAGACCTGTGAAGGATGTTCAAGACGATGCTCTAAGCACTATATAGTATTAAGTCATTTAGTAGTCTGGGCAACTTGGTAAGATTAGTATTATTATTTTTACACTGCATAGATGAAGAAACTGAGGCATTTCTAAGTCCTATAACCTAAGGGCACACAGATGATAAATCGCCAAAGGTAACTTGACTGATTAAGAGGGAGGGGAGGTCTACAGAGGTGTTTTTTACATATATTATCCCATTTAATGCCTCTTTATAGTCCATGAGGTAGAGTTTTATTTTTCCTGCAGACCTCAGACACTGGCACAGAGATGATTAGTCATCCAGGCTTTTAATCATAATACCAGGCATAACCCAAATTAGGGCCCAAACTCCAGTCACTCCATAATAGCACATGAGGCTGTTGGTGTATTTTACATTTATTTATTGATGTGTTTATTTGTCTGCTCACTCATGTATGCAAAGATTAACTGGTGGTACATACATGGACCTATTAATATTGTGGGGGGCACATGACAAGCGGTAATAGCTTTGCATAGACTGCTGACTGATACTATTTTTTTCACATTAATGTATAGGCTAGCCCTTGAACCCTTTATCTCTGAAGATTAAATCTAATAAGATGAGGTAAATAAATATAAAGAGCACACAGTCTGGCGTATGGTAAGAGCTTAACTTGTGCTCTTTGAGTGTTTGTAAAACTGCGATGAGTCACATTGAGCAAAGAACACACGAGTCCCAGGGATGTGTTACTTTCCGTAATGGAACAATAAGAACATCATTCACGGAACTGACAACCTGGAGAAATTTCTATCCTATTTTTAATTAAAATCTTTTCTAAATATAATACAAACATTGAATTCCATAGGGAGAATGTCTTTTATTTCTTGCAGCTAAATGAACTACATACCCTGGCTAAAACTTCTATAGAAAACAGAAGTTTTAAAATATCAACTTGTTCTGCCATCCATTGCTGGGCAAAGTAAGGACAGCACAGAGAGAACCCAAAATTAAAGGTGAGAACCCAGAGGCGAAAGTAGGCCACTGAGCTCAGCTCTCTCCTTGGTGGCACTGGTAACACAGGGAAAAACAGTCTTTGCTATTCTTGGCCTCATAGAACACGATGGACTTACATACAGGACTCAAATATTCTGCAGTCTGGAGTCTAGTGGGAGACTTGGCTCCTGAATAAAGCCAGGCTGGAAGTGCTCTGCTGTCAGTGTGAGTGAACTAGAGTCAGCCTACCCTCCCCACTCTCAAACACCAAGAACAATTTTTTTCTCTGACAATTTACAAATACTCACGTTTTTTTAAACCCTAGATTATCTAAAAACCTTTAACTGGAGAATTTGGAGTAAATGAATCCTGTTTTTCATTCCAGCCCCTGATAAGAGCAAACTTGATCCTGTCTAGAGGGGATCACTTTCAACTCAGGCCACAAAGAATTCCACAGGGTAATTTCTGAGAAAAATGCACATACCGACACCATCAGAACACCATTAAGATAACACAGCACCAAAGTAAGACATGGGAGAAACAATAGACAACAGAATTAGCTGCTCGGTGTTAAATTTATCAAAGTGGATAAACCAAGGGTGTGTATTATGTTTAAATTGACAAAAGGCATTAAGATAGAAAATTTTCAGAAAACATCAAAACAGAATCAGGGTGTTCAGTGCAGAATAAATAAGAAGAAACCCATACCCTGGCACAACATAATGAAACTGCAGAAAACCAAAGACAAAGAGAAGATAGCAAAAACATCCAGAGGAAAAAGAAATATTATCTTCAGAAGAGCGGCAGGTAGATCAGTAACTGATTTTCCAACAACAACAGTGGTTAGCAAGAGTGTAGGAAAATAACTTTATGGTTCAGAGAGAAAATAATTCCCAACCTAAGTGTAAAATAAAGAACTCTTTCTGGCACTTAAAAATGTTTTCTTACAATAGGGCTCAACTCTAGAGAAAATCCCAAGCTGTGTTCTTCATGTTGAAAGGAAGTGATCTTTAATAGGTTTGAGATATAAAAAGAAAAGATGACTGAAGATTATATTAACCATTTTGGTAAATATTTAAGACCATTCACTGTTTAAAACAAAAAAAAATATAGTCTGAAGGGTGTAACAGAATTAAAATATTTGACTGCAGGAGCATATAAATTGGTAGTGGTGATCAGAAAACAAGGCTTAAATGTCCCTGTATTGTTCTAAAAGAGGGTGAATAACATATATTGATCATTTGTTTAAAAAGTACCTAAGGAAATCACAAAGATAGAATTAGAAGGCATAAATGATAAACTCACAGTAATCTAGAGATGAGAAAAAACTATGTAAACATGTGTGTGCATCAAACTAAAAGAAGAAAAACAGATCCAGGGGCTGAAACCAAAAAGGATGGGCAAACAGCACAAAATGAATTATAGAGATGAATTTAAATATTTCACTACTTATAGTCATTTTAAAGGGAGTCAATTCTTTAATTCAAAGACCATTTTACTGAGTTGAGCAATTCACAATGCAGCTTTCTACCTTTTACAAGAGACACACCTAAAATACAAGGATAGAAAAGTAAGGACATAACATGAGGTAGAATATATCACTAAATTACTAACTAAAAGAAAGCTGGCTTGACTATAGGTTCTTAGGCAAAAGCATTTTTCTTAAGAAGGTTACTATATAGTGACAAAAGAATTAGTTCACCAGGAAGTGTAATCATTGGAAAATTCTAGGTTCCTAATAACAAATGTATTTGTAATAACTATTAGGAACAAGATAAAATCACCATCATATGAGATATTTTTAACTGATAATACAAAAATGCAAAAGATCCATTAGGATAAAGAAGACAGAAATAACATAACTGTCAAAATTATCCTTATGGATTTTTAAAAAACTACATGCAATAATGGTGGTATATACCTTTCAAGCACACAGGGACCACAGCAAAAAAGATCGCCTGATATTTGAACATAAAACAGGTTCTCAAAAATTTCACAAAATAATATCACGTAGGCTATTTTCTGTGGCCACCATTTAGTTAGGTTAGAAATCAGTGACAAAAATAATTAAAATATGAATTTATTGGAAATTATATCATGAGTCAAAAATAAATGATAATGGGAATAAAATATTTACATATAAAGAATAATGCAGAAATATGTAACTGAAATATTTACAACAGAAAAGGAGAAAAGCTAAAAATTACTAAAGCATCTAACTGTGTAGATCAGCGAAATAATAAAAGCATAATGTCAAGAATGTAGACAGAAGGAAATAATGAAGATCAAAGCAAGTTGCTGAACTACAACATGAAATTGTAGTGAGAGGACTAATAACATCCATAACCTTTGGCAAGCCTGATCGAGAAGAAAAGGGGAGGCACCAACAAGTGAAATTAGAAATTAAAAAAGGAGGCATAACTAGAGGCACAACAGAGGTTAAAATAATAAGAGAATATTAGTGAATGAACAAATACTTAGAAAAATATACAACAAAAATTACTCATGAAGGAGTAGTAAAACTGAACATCTTTCTGTAACCAACAATAATAGTGGGTCAATAACTGAAAATCTGCCCCCGAGGAAACGCCAGTCCGAGGCCGCATTATTGGTAAAGGAAGAGACTATTCCCCATCACACAACTGCTTGTTGAGAGTGGAACGTTGGGAAACGCTCTCTAACTCATTTGATGAGGCCAGCACATTGTCGACGCCAACGTTGAGCCAGGAGAGCAGGAGAAAAAAAATTGTAGTTCACTAATATTCCTTAATGATTCATTGTACCAATATACTAAGAATGAATATGGCATGACCAAGTTGCATCTATTGTAGAAATGCACATTGTGCTCAGCATCAGAAAGTCTGTTGACACATATCACTGGACATGGGCAACAGTGCGGTGATTGTGGGGTGGGGTGAGGAGAGGGTATAAGGGGACTAAATACTGATGAAAAATACAATAAACATGCAGAAAAAGGCAATTAGGAAATGTTAAGAGAGTTTTGAATATGGACTTAGTGTTAAATAATAAATATTTAAGAATTATTGTTCATAAAAATGCCCATTGATATGTCATTGCATTAGCAGACAGGGAAGGGAAAAATATATACAATCATCTCAATAAATACAGAGAAAATATGGATTACATTTAATGCAATGTATACCAAAGATGCTCTTGGTAACCTAGTGTCTTCATCCCAATATTCGAAACCAACCAAAGTAGAAAACAAACCTCATGCTTTGTGCTGAGACACCAAAAGCAGCCCCTTTAAGATAAGGAGCTGGGCTGCTCGCTACCACTACCTTAATTCATCTGTGTAGAAGGAAATAAAATTCAATTATTTACAGATGACATTCTTATCTCCACAGCAAACCCCAAAGAATAAACGGACAAATCATCAGAACTAGTAAAACTTTTAGCAGGTCTGCTGCACACATCATGTATAAAAACATATACACCAACAACAAACATGAAAAAGTAAAATTTTGATATCTTAACATATTCAATGTCTTTAAAATATGTGAAGTGCCCCAAAACAAATCTCTCAAAGTATGTCAGGTTCCAGGTTCCTTTGGGAAGGAAGTGATAAAACATTACGGAATTATGTTGAAGTTTCCCCCTCTCTGTCTCTCTCTTGAATACTTTCAGGAACTGGAAAACACAATAGCAGAAATATGCCAATTCTGTACAAAGTTATCCATAGATCCAAAGTCATTCCAATAAAATGCCCCCAAAGTGGTATGTTGTGTATATCAACAAGCTGATCCTAATATTTACCTTAAAGAATAAACATTGAAAAGCCAATTCACTGATGAAGTGCAAGCTGGGGGATGTAAATTTTCAGTTTTCATGATTTACTCTTTATACTAATTAGGTTCCATGTAATTAACATGGGCTAGATACGGTAAGCCTGCCGCAGAACAGAAAGCCCAGAAATGGTCCCCCTGGGTAGGAAGACTTGGTGTATAACTGAGCTGACCCTGCAGATCTGTGTAGAAGGGATAGACTTTTTGATATATGACACTGAGTAAATTGTTTATCTGTATTAAAAAAAATTGATCTTCCCTAGTTCATACCAATACACAAATTAATCAACTCCAGGCTGATTAAAGGCCTACGAGTCAAAGGCAAATTTTATGATGTTTGGAATTCAATATAGGAAGCTATCTTAACAATCTCAGGGTAAGAAGGAACATTTCTTTCAACAATACACAAAATCAACAAATCATAAAGAAAAGTTGGATACGCTCAGCAGCCTCAAAATTATGATCACCCAAGAAAACATCAAAAGAGAATGAAAACCCCAGTCACAAACTGAGAAAAGTGTACAGAATAAATAAATAACTTACATAAATCACTGTGAAAAAGACACAGAACCTGACAGAAAAGTGGGCAAAAGGTATCGACAAGCACTGTGTTTAGATGAAAAAAGTATAATGGCTAATAAAACCCTGAAAAGATGCTTATGCACACCTGTAGTCAAGAAAAAGTCAATGGAAACCACCCACCCAATGGGGAAGAATGAAAACTGCCAGGATGGACGGTCACGAGGCCGAGACGCAACTGGGTCACTTACACACACGTGGAAGTGCGGAGGGAGCTGGTGGCCCTGGAAACCGTGATGCCGCCTCGCAAAGTCGAAGGTGTGCACACTCTGTGCCCCAGAAATTTCAGTCCTGAGAACATACCCACACATACGGATGCTCTTGAATACATGCTCCAAGACACAAGCTAGAATGTTCTTAGCACAGATATAAGCAAATCCTGGAAAACAGCCCAAATGTCTGGACAATGGAGAGATAGATTGTATTACAAGCACACAAGGAAATAGTAGTTAGCCGTGAACTGAAGGGGTGTGGCAGTCCACAACACCACGGGCCGTCTTTGAACAGATTGCAGAACCATAATTGCTGATGCAGGGCGGGCATTGTTATTACTCCTGCTTTGCAACTGAGGAAACAGGCACCATGGCGATGTGAAGATGTCCCAGCTCGGGACGGGTGGAACCAGTTGTCCAAACCCAGGTGGTCTAGGCACAGAATCTACCCCTGCAGTGTGATGCTTTTGGCCCAAAGTTCTAAACCAAGCAAAACCAAACAAATTATTTTTAGCGATACAAACATATGTGGTAAAGTGAAAAGTACAAGTGAGTGAATGACAAACACGTGATTCAGCTCGAATGCTTCTGTGGAGCGAGAACTTCAACACTAACGGTCATGCTTAAAACCCGAACTGTTTCGTTGTTCTTTATGCCTTATGCATATTTTATGAGAACTCCTTAGTTTCTAATCAGTATTTATAGCAATTGAAAGAAACAAAGGGAGAAAAGAAAACGTTGCCGAAGAGGGCAGAGAACGACTTCCTGTTTTTTTCTCATCAAGTTCCTTGGGTCTTTGCTGACAGAATCCTGAGATGACACCACCGAAGCCGACCTTGGTGTGGGATTTGGGGAACTCTTGTGCAGACAAACAATGGCAACAAACGCCACCAACTGCCACTGACCCAAACAGCGGCATTACAGGCAGCACCAGCCGCCCATTGACACTGGATTTGAAACGTTGCCACCCAGTTCAGGCCTTCATCCTCCTTCTGACTACGGACTGCAGTTCCTCTTCCTCGGCCACGATGGGATTTGGTTAATGAAATGCTACCGGCCATCAGCAGTGGTCAAGGAATGATGTCTTCGATGACTTCAGTTTTTAAGCCACAAAATTCAAGTTATCAGTCAGTTTGGTGCTACCCTTCACACGAGTCCTGACAGACAGTCTTTCCAGCTGCAGTGATTCCTTAAGGAAGTCTGTTCCTGCCCTCTCCCCCATTTGCTCTTCGGGAACATGTCATGGTTCCCCGAGCTCAGCTCAGCGGTCACCTCCCTTGTGAAGCTGTCTTTTTTAAGACCGCCATGCCCTTCCCCAAGATTTGTCCCCAAGGAGTATAAACACTCTCTCCTCTGGTTCCCCGTAGCACGTTGCTCACACTTGGAACAAGCAAGCCCTCACTAGCGCCCCGATCGTTCCCCTGCTTGCCCACTCTTACTTCTTTCTTTATTGCCATGCTCCTCTACAATGAGTGCTCTTCAAGGTGGAATATCAAGTCATAAGAACCTCTAACTTGTATCCTGACCCCCCGATGGCAAAAGTCCTGTGAGAAAGGATAACCGAGATGATGATAAAAGTCTCAGACAGTACTGGCTTTAGTCGTCTCTTGTTGAGCAACGTACTACTCCAAAGCACTGGTTCGGGAACAACTGTTTATTTTGATCTCTCCTGGTTTTCAGCTGGACGGGTCCCTCCAAGGTTCTCCAGCGCTACTGCATTCCGATGGCTGTCTCCAAGCTGGACCGGGATGAATGCCCAGATGGCTCTTGACCCGCCCATCTGGCGCCTGGCACCCTTCCGCTTCCTTGTCTCCCCACTAGGAGAAAGTCTCCTGGGCTTTTGCACGTGCCTTGGGCTTCTCACAGCAGGGTGGTCACAGCATAAGACTGGTGGAAACTGGCTTCCCAAGGCAGGAAGCAGAGCTGCCTGGCTGCTATGGCCTCTGCCCAGACTTGGCACAGTGTCCCTCTGTCCTGTTCCATTGGTCAAATTCGTGGAGGTGGAGAAACAGATTCTCCTCCAACTGGGGGACGTCCAGGTCCCATGGCACTGAGCGTTGGGATGGGGGGTATCGTTGTGCCATCTTTAGAGAGTGTGTTCTGCCCCAACACCTGTGCAGAGCTACCTAGGTGCTGGACATGGAGCTAAAGACACTGCTCTCGTCCTCACTGCATCTTCTCAGTGACTCTCTGAGATGATTGCTATGATTATTTCCATTTTACAGGAATGGAGAATGAAGCCCAGAGAAGCTAAACAAGTGCCTAATATGTCACAGCTGGTAAGTGGCCAAGCTGCGATTCTCATTGGATCACCCCGAGCTCACAGCCATCACCACAGAGTACTTGGCCTCCTTGCCAAGGAGCTAAATAAATGTCAGACTTTAATACCTTCTTTCTTGGGTTAACTAACAGTTCTTTTTGAGCTCTTGAAATATGTATCTTAAAGAGACCTCTCCCCCCAAAATAATGGAGAAGAATGGAAGGCTAGGATGGAGAACTGTACCGGAGAGGCCCATGAGTTTGCTGCTCAGTATTTAGTTTGGGACCACATCCCCTTGGCTCCTGTTTGTAACCTTGTCTCCTACACTGGGAATTCTGAAATTCCAGGCAGATAGGCCTCTAGGAAATTTCTTCTTCTCTTCCCAACGGCTACGTTGACTAGGACTTCCTGACTTGGGTCCCAAATTATATACATCCAAAACTTTTGGCGTCTTTTCACCTTTTGGTCTCAGGTGTATTTGGACATGACAAAAGGTTTTTGTGACATCAACTTTTCTTATATTCTATTGTGGGAGAGAGTGGGGTACATGGGAGGTAGAACAGCCTTTGTGGGGTCCCCCAACCATATATGTTAGACCCCATTTCCAATTTATCTGCATATTTGCATCATCAAATATTATGCTATCCTCATGAATTGGCATTGTGGGTTGGGTTCTCCAAACACTGGTTTGGCTTGTAAGAAAGATTCCCTGGGGTGCTTGGGTTTACCTCTTACCAGGTAATAAAACACAGCATCTTAACATTTAGGCATGACTGTATCAATACAACTTGTCAAATTATTTCAGGAGTTGTGTTGCATCCTAGCAGTGGAAGAACATAAAATAGGAGATGCCTAAATGATGGGAGACTGCACGGCTAGAGAAATGACCTGAGTAACATTGGAAAATACTTACGATGTATTAAAGTTCGAAGGCAAAATAGGATGCACAAGTAGTATAAGAAATGGGAAGAGGAAACATCCTATAATGTTGACTGCTTTTCAGTGCTCTGATTAGTGGTAGTTGTTCATTGTCTATGTTTTTTATGTTTTAAAGTTCTACAATGAATTAAATGTATGGTAACAAACTCAAACGCTAGAGGAAGTCACAGTCTTCCTTATTCTTTGTGACATTGTGAAAGGCCACAATTATGAAAGGTCCCACCTTGTGGACAGCCCGCAGGAGATGAGGTTTGCAGTGGGAAGTTTCCCGAGGAGCAGCTGAGTGATGTCAGCTAGTTGCCCCCCCTCACCCCCCGGCTGGCAATTCTGCTGTGGAGAGAGGAAGGAGGGCTATTTTAAAACTGCCCCTCCCTCACGGCCACCCCCCTGCCTGAGTTCCCGGGGCTGAGCATACCTGCAGCTGTGGCAGAGGTACCCTGGACCCGTCTGCGGCCCTGCCAGTGCTCGCCCTGTGTCTCGGCTATGTTCTCTCTCAGCTTGTTGCTTTTTAATGACCAGTCAACCACGAGGCTGAATCCTAGCATGGGGACTTTGATAGCACCCGAGGACAGGCCTGCTTGGACTCACTTGGAGCTGGTTAATAATGACTTCTGGGTAACTTGGGAGACAGGCACATGGACAACTCTGCTGGGAGCAAGCCTCTGATCTCAGGATGCCAGAATCCGTGCTTCTTGTTTCCCCAAGATTCCATGGTATTTATACTTTTTAATTGCTGCAAATCAAACTGAAGTCACACTCTCTGAGTCCAAGGCAGAGGTGGTTCACATGTATTATGAAGGAAAATAATGACCCAAGTTTACGAGGAGTCTGGTCATGCAGACATATTGAAGGTAGTGTTTATTGGGTATCTCTTGTGTGTCAGACACTGAGCTGGGCCCTTCTGAGAAGGGCTGATCCCCACCCCACCCAGTGACCAAGTGGATTTTATCGTGCAAGGCTTCACAGAGGAACTAGGCTTGGCATGAACAAAACAGTCATTCCGTTTGGGAAGCCTCTCTGATGAGAAGTACACATGGACGGTGTTCTTAGTCATCGCGAAGCAGTTCAGTATGGGACCAGACGTGGCTTTGGGAGTCAGAGGGACATGGCTCTGAATGTGGAACAGTGTCATCCCAAGGCGGGGTCTCGTGTGGTGACCTGGGAAGGGAGTGTGAGCGCGGAGCAGGGAGACAGTGTGGCGCCGACTCCCAGGCAGAGTGCCTGGCCTGGAGACTGTCTTGTTGTTTTTCCTCTTCCATTCTCATAACTAGACGCTGAATTTGAGTGCGAAAGTGTTTCAGGGAAGTCTCCTTATTTTCGCTTAGTAAAATGGGTGGGGTCCATGGTTAACACCAACTCGAAACTGAGAGGGGAACGTACACAAACCTAACTCCCTGTCTCAGAAGGTCATGAGCCCTTGGTCAGGGTTTTTAAGGAGGGCCACAACCACGTGGGGAAGCATGAACTCCATGCCGCTGAAGCTCTCCCAGCTCCCCAATTCTATTGTATTATGTTTTGTTTACCATCCAAACTTGTTCCAAAACAACCAAATATGAAAGACAAGTTCCCTGATGCAAGAAAAGAAATACTAGGTCATCACCGGATACTTTGATTGAGCCCGTGCTCCCAGGTTGTGATGGACCATCGCAGTGTGACTGTGCTACACGGGACACGTAGCACGGCCCGTGGGGCACCCTGGTGACAGAGTGTCCTCCACTACTTTAGGGTAGAGAGTGTTATGTTTAATCTTGGTGATGAAACTGCCTCCTAAACCTTTATAGGTCACAACTGCATTGTCCAACACCAAGGTCAAGATAAAGTAAACCACTGGGTGACATGCAGGCCCGCCATTCTTTACCCAACTTCCACAGGGCCGGAGATCCAGGACGTTCTGGGTCTTAGAAAAGTAATATTGTGCATGTACGGAGTACCACGTAGTATTCCCCGTGTGGTCTGGAGCAACACCCGGTCACCAAACATGCTAATGTTTCTGTCGTGAAGCGTGCGGGCACTCAATACATAAAGAGCATACACAACTTCACCTCATTACGGGTCAAGTTTTGCTGCAAATGGGTTACAAAAAGCTTTCAGTATTTTGGAGCCTTTTGAAGTTAGAATTATGGATAAGGGGTCATGAACCTTATTTAAGGACGAGCCTTCAAACCCGAGGATTTTGAAGGAGATTTAATAATACGGGGAGATGCTCATAACATAAAAGGGAATTATTGGGTGAGTGACTGGCAACAGTAGGAGTTTTAAAAGTCCTGAAATTTTAAAATATGACTCAAAGATAGGAAAAGTGACCTGAAACCTGTATGGTTTCCTGTTAGACCTTTCTGGCGCACTTCTCAGTGGATGCTTTGGGGGGCTCTAGCTCTGCTGCGGGTCCCCATTCAGGAAGCAGCCTGGCCAGTGCAGGGCACCTGCTTCCTGGAAAGGCCCAGAAGTGGGCTCTTCCAGAACCCTCAGGACTGCAGCACCATGGTTCTATTGGGTCTGTCCGGAGTGATGATGAGATGCCCCACCCGCTGACCCGGCCTTGAGAGTCAATGGGGCGGCGCACAGCTCCACACTCCCCCGCTGCCCCAACTTACACCCAGTGCACGCACCAGAGGAGCGGAGCCAGGCTTCTGGGAGTTCAGTGGATCTGCTGGGAGAGGTCATGTGAAAGGGCCTGCTAACTTCAGAGGTCATTTAGCACCAATGACATCGGACTCCTTAGCTTTTGAAGAGCCTTCTCGTCTCTTTACAGGATACTTAACTGACTTGCTTCACATACAGCTCACGCTCTTGGAAGCCAGGAATGGATCTCATTCCTCTTCATAACAGAGGTGCCAAGTTCAGTGCTGACACAGCCCTGATGTGGGAGCTGCTGCCTCCTTGTCATGCTGGACACGGCCCCTGTGCCCGCCTGTGAGACCCAGGCATTGCCTGGGTGCCCTGTGCTGCCCCTCAGCTCCCTCTGGGCCTGGGATCTCCCCAGATACCAGGCAGCCCTCCTCTCCCAGGCCAGATCCTGATTTCCAGAGGGAGAGTAAAGCAACCTCTCCAGTACCCGGAGGGTTAGTTAGGTAACTTCCGAATGTCGTCCAGCCCCAAAGTGACAGAGCGGAGATGACCCCAGGTCTGCTGGACTCGGAAGCTCGTGTTCGGTCCCGCACGTGCGCTCTGCTGCTCCTCTTCCACCGAGGCGAGCAGCTGAGCTATCCTTCCAGTTGGCAAAGTCAAGCCGATCAATAGATAAGCAGATTGATTTCAAAACAAAATTAGGACACCAGTTTTTCTCAGTTGAAAGGTCTTCTTTTCATTATTAATATTTCTCCCAACTTGGAGGTCTGGTTGTATGAATTACTATAATTGTAGACGTCAGGAAGGGTGGGTTTTTGGCCGGATCGCACACGCACTCGGAAATCTTAAGCTGACCAGGTCACCACTCTGAGGGTTCCCAAGGAGGAAGCCGATTCCAGCTTCTCTGCTGTGGGAACAAGTGTGCTAAGCTCTCTTCTTCTAATTCTACCTTCCCACGGGGTAGGGGTGAAGCAACAGAAGATATTTCCGTGCCCCTCGTCCCTGCCCCCACCACACACCTGTGCTGGGCAGCAAGTGGCCTGGGCGCAGAAAACCAGCTGTGACTGGGACAGGTATTCACCGGACCCTGCTGCACGCATCCTCAACCCCACCTGTCAGGCTTGGCCTTGACACTGGACATGACCTTCCCATGGGCCGGGGGGACGCCTTGGCATCATTCCTTAGTTCATATTCTGGGATAGGGGGAGGTTCGGGCTCACAGCCACACAGAGGTACTTACTGTTTGTTCATAGCTCTTGGCACTGGGCACATGAGAGGGATCTTCGACTCAGCCTGTGGGGACAACAGCAGACCTGTTAGTGGGCCTCACACACCACGTTTTAATCCTGGTGAACGTGCTACTGTTGCTTCTCATTAAAATGGGATACAGGTGTCGGCTCAGAGGAGCTGACAGAAAGCGGACCAATCCAGGTTGGTAATTGGTTTATTTCTGGAGCAGGGTGGGGGCGGGGACTTCTTCCTTGACGGGCTGTCCCCTTCCTGACAGCAGTCATCCCATCTGCCCCGGGGAGTGGCGCGGACGCGACCCGGGCCGGCGGTCCCAGGCGAGCAATTGCGTGCCTCCCCTGGGCACCCCGGGCATGATCGCCTCGGCCTGGCTGGCTCTGCTCTGGGGCATCTGTGAGCATGTGGAGAAGGAGCGCTTTGCCTTTGACAAAGGTGTAGCTTTGCCATGAAATATTTATTAGGAGTTGCATTTATACACTGTTTCCCATCGGATGCAGGTTTTTATTGGGGGCTTGTGTTCACCCACACAGGAGAGGTCGTTAGCCCTGTTTCTCATGTATTGTACGTCAGCCGCAGGGACCCTGGGAATAGTCGGCAAGGGCGTCTCGTCAACAATCATACTGTATCGACACAAAGACCCTGGGAGGCATAAAGGGTATTATTGCCCATTGTGTCAGTTGGGGTTCAGGCAAAACACAGATGACACCCCCAAATTAGATAACTCGAGAAGTTCAATGAGCCTGTTTAAAAGATGTGGACAGGGTGAAGGGAACCCCAAAGCACAGGGAAGTGCCTGGTGGTGCTGCTACCACGCCCGGGCCTGTGTGCAGCTGGTGGGATGCGGAGACAGACAGGCGGATGGGAAGAGGGCTGTGGTTTCAGGTGAGGGACCCACAGGCTGGGAGCTGCTGTGGGCAGCGGGCGGGATAAAAAAAATCCCTTTTCATGCTCCCCCTGCCCTGACTCTCCTGCTGCTGTCCCCTGTTAGCTAAACTCAACAGGCAGCCAGGGGTAGGAAGCCATGGACACGGTTTCTATCCACCAGCCTCCTGGGCTCCCAGCTGAGGGCAGTGGGGTACAGAGCAGACCTTGCAGTTAAAGAGAGTGAAGCCCATGGAGGTTAAACTACAGGCCCAAGAGCACCCATATTTTCTGCAATGGAAACCCAGATTCACTGGATTCAGAAACTCTGTTTTTTAGCCAGTCACCGTATCGCACCCCACTGAGCGTCAAGCATTTCCAGTTTATTCTGCCATCCGTCTATCCACGCATCCATTCATCCAAATGCCGCCTACTGAACACTTGCTTTGTGCAAACGTTGTGCCCAGTGAAACACAGTCCCTGCCCTTACGGCACTCCTGAAACTCAGTGTAACACAGCCTCTGCACCCCTCCACGGCGGCTGTACTCAACCTTCTTTGTGAAAACTGAAGTGTATAAAGCAAGACAAAAGGAATCCCAGCTCTGCCTCGGAGGGCCAGAGGAATCTTTCCAGAGGAAATAGTACTTGAGTTGGCTCTTGCAGAGTAAGTCTGTCTTTTTAGGCTTAGAATTAGGGAAGGCGTCTGGACAAATGGAACAAACGCCACATGCAAAGGTGTGTAGGTGTTTGAAAGCACAGTGTGCACGAGGGGCCGTGCACAGCTTGGGGGGACGGCAGAGGATGGCGGCTTGGATGTTGGTAGGGAAGGGAAAGGAATTTGGGAGGGCCCATTGGATTCCCCTTGTCAAAGACCATGCATGCTGAAGGGTGGGATTTGGATTTGAGCCCTGTGACCTTGGACCGGTAACTGCAGGAAAGTCACTAAGGAACTAGGGCCGAGCTCCAGGTCCTCAGACACGCTGTGAGCGACCCCACGGCCACATCCTCTGTTGGGTGCTGCTGGGTGGGTGCATGATGCAGGAAAAGGGGAGGCAGCTGCGGGGCTCTCTGGAAGGCGTGTGCGGCATCGAGCTCACGGCCTCCTTGGGAAGCTGTCCCTCCCTGGGGGTGGAGAAGGGGGCCTGAGCCTCCGTCCATACACCACAAACAGTGCACATCGAATCCGGGAGGTGTTCTGGACTGAAAGTTGAGGGACGCTGTTCAGTCCACTGCTGTCACTAACTAGCTGTGTGACTTCGTAGGAGCGCTTGGCCTCCCCTCATTTATAAATGGTAGCATCCCTCTTTCTCTTGTGCTATTAAGTGTGAAATAAGCTGGTGTGCATGGAAATGTCTTACAAACTATAAAGTGACACGGAAATAGGGATATGTAAGTCCATGTAGGACAAAGTAAAGTCGGCAGTTTCAACAGCAGTCCTGGTGTGTTTGGGTGTCTGGGGTTACTGACGGGGATCTTTGGCTATCGATAGTGAGAGGGGTTACATTGCTAGCTTATGGGGACACAGGGCAAATTTGCCTTTGCCTTCCTCACTTTAGGAGCCTCCGTCCCTTAAATGTCCCACAGTCCTGCCCTTCCCTTGACAGCATTAATCAGCAGTGCGGAAGCAGCTTCACTTGGGGCGAAGACTTACTAGTCTGCGCTCACGAGGGGCTCCCCCAGGTGCTTGGCTCTCAGCCAGCTCTGTGTCCAGGGCGGAGGAACCACGAGGGGTAGCACGGTCCCTTCCAAGGCTTCCTGCCTTGGCTCAGAGGCCTGGGGAGGTGGCCAGGGCAGCTGCTTTCTGGCCCTGTCCCTGTCAGCCTCTGGGTGGCCTTGTACAAGGCATCATAAGGCTCTGGGCTTCAGTTTTCACCTGCAAAATGAGCTAGTTGGTCCCAATAGGTCTCTTCCAGCTCAAAGATTTCATAGAAAGCTTCCATGTAAGAAAACCACAATCTAGTCATATTTGGTGACAAAAATGACCTTCAAAAGTTGGAAATGTGCTATGTTTCTTTTTATTGTTTTTTCCAATTTCCTTACACAGTACCGATGCAGTAAGCTTGCCAAGCTCTGGCACCTAGGACCGGCGGGTGGGAGGGGGTGGGTGTGGGGTGCATGGTGGGAGGGAGTTGCTGACGGAAACTTTCGTGAACCATTTGATCTGGAACGTGAGGGCTCAGGCAGCTTGCAGTTTGAAATTTTAATAAAAGTTCTAAAAAGGTATTTTTCCTATATCTTTTGAACGATGGGAGCAGTCCATTATACAAAAAGAAGTTTAAAACCTCCTCTAGAGAGCCCGAAGTTCTCCGGCATCTAAAACGCAGAGTTGCAGGGTCTCAGGGACCCCGTCAGAGTGCGAGGCGGCCCGGCAGTGTCGTCCGCACGACAGAGTGCATGCCACCGTCCCAGCGCACAGCTCTCTGCTCAGAGCGGAATGTCTAAGATGCTTCTGAGAGCCCTGTGGTCTCCCTTATCCGATCTCCCTCATTTGGCAAAGGATGTGGTGAGAAGAAGGAGTGTGGAGTCAGACAGAATTCCATGTCCATAGGTGTTACACAGATAACGTGCTACAGGACAGACGAGGCCCTTCCCTTCCTGACGTGTGCTCTTTTCCCGGAGAAGGGAATGAACACTGAATGCCTGTTATGTGTCCCCTAGCCCCTGGCTCGGCAACCCCATAGGATCCCTGCTGTCAGTCTTCTTTTCTACAAAACCAAACAGATGTGACATTGTGTGTAGAATAAGCTGGTACTGCAAACCACTGGCTTGGACATGCTTCTGTCATGTGTTTGGGCAACTATCTACCTCAGTTTGCTCATCTCTAAAATGGGGGCAATACGACAGCTACCTGCAGGGCTCTTGTGATGATGACATGAGAAGCTAAGTTACTTGAGGTGCAGAGGAATGGTGATTAACAGGGACTCAACCTTTAAGATTAGTGAAGGGCCCTGTATCGCTCTTGGGTTTTACTTTGCTGAAACAATAAGCCCTTTTCTGCTGTATGCACTACCGGGGGTGGGGCAGCATGGATTCTCACCCCTGTCTGCCCTTCGGAATTCCCTGGGGGGCTTTCCAAAGCCCCGATGTCCTAGAAAATTTGACCTAGTTGTTCTGGGGCTGAGCGTTGATACTTTGTAGCCGCAGGTGTTTTAAGGGGCAGGAAGGCAGAAGGGAGTGGCCAGGAGAGCGTCAGCCCCTGTCGTCCCCGTCTCTGCGGTTCCACTCACGGAGGATGTTTTTTCATTGTTGGGGAGAGTACCAGATAACCACGAAGCTCATCCTGAATGGAGATCTAGGGACTGTCATGGCTCATAAACCGTGCCCCCCTGCATGTCCTGTTGTTTCTGAGTGAACGTTCAGTGAAATGTGTAAAGAAAACCCACGAAATCCAGACATTTCTGACATAGATGAGAGTGGGAACGTCTTCTAATCTCACCACGCAGCTGTTTCTGCTGGTCAAGTCTACAGGCCGCCAGTGAGTGGAACGCAGGCTTGCGCGCCCGTCGCCCATGGTAGCATTTGTCCACAGATTCTGCACACTGAGGGTCTGCCACGTGCGGGGCACTGTCCGGGTGTTAGGAGACCACAGAGCAATGCTCTGCCCGCATAGTCCCTGAGTGCTTCCTCGGTAGTGCTGCACAATGGGAAGGGGTGAGCTTCCACATGTATCGGTAAACAACAGTGGGACCAGAGGTGTTGTTGGCCTGCAGTCTTACCAAGAGGGTCCTGCCCAACGCCCCCGCAGAGGGGACTCACGCATCTCCCTGCGGGGCCAGTGGAGGGAATTCCTCCAAGCTCCTCCATCAAGCTCCTTGGAAGTAACCCCGCCCCTAGCGGGGCCATGGTCATGGGAAGGGTTGGGATTCCAAGCTGAGGAGTCCCCAGGCCTGCAGGTCTTTCTCCAGGGGGCTTCGGGGTTGAGACGTCTGAGATCAAAGGGCTCTGTGGGGTGCTTTCTGTCACGGCCTTGGCTCAGGGACCCTAAGAGGCTGCTGTGCCCCAGTCACGGGGAAAATCTTGCCATGGTTTGCTTCTTCACTCTCTGGAGGAACCAGGGCATTCATTTCAGCTTCTCTTCCTAATTCACCACAGAAATAGAGCATAAGGGTGGCTTCTGCTGTTGAAGTGACACTCAAGTACCATCTGTCAGTCACAGCAGGGCACTTGGTGCAAACTGTGCTAATCTGTCCAGCACTGGCTCTTCCCTGGGGACAATGGTACAAACCCCTGGGCCCTCAAGAAGAGACCTAGCCCTGACTTCAGGGGCCCGTGGTCAGAGAGGGACCCAACCAGAGGAGCCCCTGGGCCCTGGCGAGTCCACAGGGGGAGGCTGCCTTTTTTTGTGATGCTGGTTTATTTCTCTGGTGAGGGAAAAATGCCAACGGGGTTACAACTTAGACCCCACCTGCAAACCAAATCATAAACACCAACCAGGAAGCAAGCTGCCTGACTGTGTACCGGGTTCTATAGCACAGGCTGGAGAGCCAGAAGATGCTCATAATGAACTTTGTTTGATTAAGAAATCTATGCTCCCATTTTAGTAATGGAGTTCCTGTGGGATTTCTGGACCCCTAAGGAGCTGGAGCGTGTTGGGCATCCAAAATGAACCCCAGTTTGAGAAACACTGCTCTGCCCTACGTTGCCCCCTGTAAGCCTCACCACTCCCCTCCAGGGAGAAAGGGGGCCATGGGAAAGAGGTGCACAGCATGGCTGGGGTCCCGACAGTAAAGGGGCTCCTGCCCCGACCACCCGTTTTAGCCAAATAATTCCACTGTTGGGAAGGGATGGTCCCATTGATTATATCTGAGTAGCTAGCTCACTGAGTACTTCGGGGTGGAAAGGCATTTTGTAAAGACAGTGGATGTGATGGTCAAAACACAGAAACCTTTCAGAAAACTAAAATAAAGGAGATGAGACTATTCAGATTGGGAGCGTCTTTCAGATTTCCAAAGGATGTGCAGTAAACTTGGGCATGAAGCCAGGATGCCTGCTTCTGAGCTCAACACCCGCCTGGGGGTCTCAGCGAATGTGCTCGGAGCCGAGATATGTTTTATAAATAGATTGCACTTGGGTGTGGATCTTAATCCGAAGGTAATTAGTACCCTTACGGTATGGATGTGTTAAAGCACTGGGATGACCCACGCAGCACGGCCCCCGGTGTCCCGGGGAAGCCTGGCTCTCCGGTGGGGGTTCCCCAGCGCTACCGAGGGAGCGCGCACAGGGAAATGTGTTCATCCGTATTGCTGCCGCATTTCACCAGATCCTAAATGAATGTTTCATGAAGGTAAAACAATGCTTCTACAGTAAAGAAATATTTTTGTTCCCAAACATTTCTCACTTATTCCTTGAAGATAAAGCTTATAAAAATGCGGGCCTCTGTCTGTGTCAAAGTTTAAGCACCCTTCTTTTAATAATGATGATGTGCCCGAATAGAGACGGGTGCAGATCGCTGGAGAGGATATGGAAATCAGCCGCAAGGTCAGATTCGGCTGTGCCGCTCAAACTGGGTCAATGCTGGAGGAGAAGGTCCGAATTAGGGCTTGATGCTTTTCCTCATTAAAACAGGAAAACAAGGAAAGGACTGAATATAAAATACATAGAGCATACATCTGACGGTCTCGGCACCCTCACATCCAGTGTATCCAGAGTGATGGATGTGATCCGGAGTCGAGGGAGGGAGTAATGTATTTGAGAAAGAGAGTTTGGGTGTGTGTGCCGGGGTGGGGGGAGAGAGAGAGGGAAAGGGAGAGAGAGAGAGAGAGAGAATAGCATGCACGAACCTTGAGTAAACATGTTGAAACCAAGATTTATCAGATGCAGCTGTTAATGAATTTGCTCTCAATTCTATGTAATTTTCTTCTGTTTTCATATAAAAATGAGAAAGTTACATTTTAGAGATGCTCCTACTTAGAAAAAGATATATGCTGATTGGATTTCTAACTCTATACCCTGGTCAGGGCAATCAGCTAAATTGAATTAAATATAACACTTAATTTTATTGGATTTCCAATAAGTGGAGGCATTTAAAGTCAAATGGATTGTTATTATAGATTTTTTTGAGGAATAAGGGAGATTGCTCTCCTCATTTTTCTGCTATTATATATTGGCATATATATTTTTAATAAAAAAATTTTCAACTGTCTTGGTAACAAGTAAATTCCCTTAAGTATCTCAAAGCCAAGTGCATTCACTTTTTATCTTTAAATTATTTTGCAAAGACGCTAATGAACTGGTGCATAGATCGTTTCAGAATTTAGTGCTCCTGGTCCTTCTTGTTTTCAAAAGCTATCTCTGTTCTGTTTTGCAGAAACGGTTCCCTTCTAGGGTAAGAATTTTGTCTCTATCCTTTAATTTCGTTTTGTACTAAATAGTCTCTTTTTTCCTCGATTTTTCTCATTTGCTCTTTCTGCTTCCTCATCTTCCTTTTTTCCTCTGTCCTTTCTCCTTTCTTCCCTAATTTTCCTCCCCCTCTTTCCTTTCTTGCTTTTTTTTGTTCTCCTATCATTAAATTTGCTTTACTGTTCAGATAAAATGAGACTGTAACAAAAAAAAAGAGATGATCAAGAGTCTCATGACACATTTCCTCTATTATAAAGTTTAGCTCACCCTCCTTTTGGTTGGGGGGTGGGAATCACCAACATCCCCCCCAACATCCCGCACCCATGATGGATGCTCCATTGTCAGACTCACGCCTGGGGGGCAGTACTGAGCCACAGTTTAGAAAAAGAAAGATAGGAGGGAGCAAAGTCTGACTCAGGGGTGGAGACTCGCAGGTGCCACAACGCACAAGCCGGCCCCGCCTCCGTGGGCGAGGCCAACAGGGCCGGCCCAGGGGTGGAAGCACTGTCCTTCTTTAAACACTTATTAGGCACCTGTTGTATACTGGTCACTTTCTCAGGAGCTCTTTCAGGATCAAAAATGGTCTCAAAAAAGTTTGAAAGAAAACTTCAAGTCCAAAGACAGGGAGTGAAAAGCCAGGTAATCTAACCAAGACTGGACTAAGACTGGGCTAAGAATACCACTAATTAATAGTACTAATAATAATGCCATTTACTGAATAATGCCAGGAGTCTATGTAGGACATCCTGTTTAATTTAGACTCCACTGTAAGACAGCAATCCGAGTGACTCAGATTTTTCAGTATTAAATAATTTCGTCATTTTGTTCAGTGCGAGTCCTCTTGAGCCAAATCTGTCTGGGGAACAAACGCACAGTATGGATTCGGATGAGCTCATCACCTAATTTGTACCTTCAAGTGCATTTAGAACTGAATTCCTGAATTGAACTTCCCCCAAATAATTAACTCTTCCTTGGTCCTTTCTTTGATTCTTTTAACAACCCCCTAGCAAGCTGTGTGGGAGGCAGGTCTCTCAGCCCAGGAATGCTGAATACCAGGGCTTGAGTCTGTATCTGTGGTCCAATGCTGGGACAGACACCACCGTCCTCCTGTGACACCAAACGAGGTCATGGAAGTGAAAGTGCTCTGTGAACTTGAAGCTGTTACACAAGTACAGTTCACCAGGTACTTACTGAACAGTTTCTCCGAGCCAACGCCACGAAGAACCCTAAGGGTTTGGAACTGGTGAGGAGTGTTCTAAAGAAATTTCCATCAATTGTCATTAAATCTTAATATTTTCAGAGGATTGGTACATTTGGGGAGTTGTAAGATACTACCAAGGCTTTGATAGATAATATATTAAAATAAATATAAAAATGATGAGGTTATATTTCTGTAGAATCACCTCAAAATAAGACTTCTTTAGATCAAAATTCTTTACAAGGGGAAAAAGGCCAAAGAATCTCATGATGGTCTGTCTCAAAGTAAAATGAACTGATGATAATTGTGCTAAAAATGATAAGAGATACTATTATTAACAGTGCACTTAATAATAGCTAGACACTGGCATATGGAACGTATTATGCATTTCCATGGGGGCTGCTCCCCACAGTTTGTTATTCTTGGTTCTTTTTCTTTATTAAGTGCTCATATTGGACCAATATATCCTGGTGTGCCTCAGTCTTATTGATAACTTACTTGGCAAAGTTACCAGAAATTTTGGTTCAATCTGTTCAAGATCTTAAACCTAACTGAGATTCAACGACCTAACTCTACTCCACAACTGAATCTCTCTGGCCATTCTATCTCTTTCATACCAGGGTGAGAGCACAGCCTGGAGCAGCCCCAGAACTCAGGTCTCGGTGGGCCTCGGCGGGCGCCTGGGACGGTGGGCGTTGCTGCTTTGTGCAGCAGTGATCATGAAGAGGCAGTTCTAGGTCCCAGCTGTGCTACTCACAGTGTGACCCTCGCAACAACCCTGCACAGCCACCATTGATCCACTTCCCGAGGGTCTCTTCCTTGTCAGACACTGGGTGTGCATACAGACCCTGCACTCACTCTCATCCTCAGAGTAAGCCGCCAAATCTACCCAGTTCAAATCACAGTACACCGCCAACAGCTAGCCGGAGCTAGGAGAGCTCTCAGCTACTGAGCCCAAGACACACGTGAAGTCACACACGACTTTTGCATTCAGTCTCAACTGATCGCAAAGCCTCCTCTCTTTCCACATCTCCATGATGTTTATCCACTGTCTGTCTGAGCCTCAGCTTCACCATGTTTTAAATGAGCCAATACTGCCCTGCCGATGCCATTAAGTTGTTAAGATCATTGACTAAGAAGCTGTGTCCAAAGGCTCTGTCAGTTCTACGAGGCTGTGGGAATATTACTGTTCTCTAACGAGCGTACTAAAATAAAATCTTCATACGTTTACCCGCACTCACCAATTCTGTGGTCAGTGTGGGCCTATAAAGTACAGACACTCCTCTTTCCTGTCTCACTCTAGTTTATTATTTGCTTGTTCTTGCCAAGAACAACCTGGCAGAGACACCTCCTGGCATGCTTGGAGGTGAGCATTTTCCCCCGACTTTGCTCGCCTCGGGCTCCTTGCCTGGTCTGCATGATTCGAAAGTCACACCAAAGCAGAAAGAAAACCATCTCAATTCAGAAAAGTTAAAAACGTACTTCTATACCCATAGGGACTCCAGGAGTTGACATCTACTTTCGATGACCCACTCGAGTCGAGGCTGCCTTTTTAGGGGGCTGTCCCAATAAAGGTCAGAGAAGAAAGCCGGCAACCAGGCTGGCCTTTGGGTTTTTGTGGCAATCAGCCAGGGAGCCCCAGCTCCAGAGAGAGAAAATTGAAAGCCTTTCGTTTTTTTCATGTTTTATGCGTAGATGTCTAGAGCCTTTTTCCCAGCGGAATGAAGGGACCGCTCAACGCGGTGTTAAGGAAGCTGGCTTTTTTAATGCCGGTGGAGGCTTTTACAAGAAGCAGGACATCCCATGCTAGAAAAACCCGTTTTACCCAGGGGCAGCTCTTTCCTAATGACTGTTGGTGATGGTGAGGTGGCCACTCGGATGGCCCTGGCCTACCTAGTTTACCTGAACAGCGTGGCGAGTGCAAGAGGCCCCAGGCTGAGGTGTCGGTCTGCTGGGGCAGCTGTGGCGGCATCGCGGAGGCTCCGGGAGCTGCTCGCCTGTCCACCGATGGGCTGGGTTATTCTCAACGCGAAGCTGTGACCTTCAGCAGGAGGCTCCTCCTAGGTCGGCTGTGGGTTTGGTTTCCTGTGCAGTGCAGCCACAGACCTTCGCTGGTGTGACCCGTGTTCGGGTAGGACTTCCTCCTCGTGCGTTGAAATGCAATGAAGCTGCAGGAGGCCGAGGGCTCCCAACCTGAGGGGTGTCCTTAAAGACACACGGTATCCTCGTGGGGCACTTTGCAATTTCCAGAACACCCCAACACAGACTGCTGAGTAACATTCACACACAAAAGGTGGGCTTTGCTGGACTCATTTCGCAGACACACAGAACGCTAATTATCTTGTGATTTGACCTTGCCAATGGCTTCCTGAGTCCACCCAAGGCATGTGGACCAGATCCACCAGGTGTTACGAGCAGAACTCGGGGACAGGGATGAGACACGCCCGGCTGCCGTTCCTGCTGTATTAATTATTAGTGATGTGATCTTCAGCAAATTTTGATTTCTGTTTCGACTAATTTCCATTTTGTGATGGAGAGATGATATATACGTATTAGAGATATTCCAAGACATGAACATCATGTGCGTAAAGACACGCTTCGATGTTTCCGGCATCTGTCGGGAGTTCCGCCTGATTCCTGTCCTCCTTCACCTGGTCCACTGAGGCTGGCACGAGTCCTCAAAGGTGCCTGCTGTCCCGCTCCTGTCCTTGGCACTCGACACAACTAGTGTGGAATTCCATGATAAACACCAATATCACTGAAATTCAAAGGCAGAGGTTTCTATTTTCTCGGGTAAATTACTGGGGTTTTGACCGAACGTGCACTCTACCAGTAACACCAGCGTAGCACTCGCCACGCGTGAGCTGCGTGCCAGGCACTGTGCCCAGCTGTCCAAAGGCCTCATCTCACTAACACTTAGCAATGGTCACAAGAGGAAAACATGCCTGATCCCATTTTGGGACAGTGGATCGCCTGGAGAGGGCTCAAGCGATTTACCTACTTTATCGATTAGCTTTGGCTGCAGTAGGGGCTTAAAACTTCAGCTCATCATTTTACTTAGTTCACTACTGCGTGGTTCACAGGCCTGGACCTATGTTGGTTTCCTGGGTCCCGCCGTGAAGTTTTGCGGAGTCATGGTTCAAACCCCAGGAATGTCCTGTCTCGGAGTTTTGGCGGGTAGGAGTCTGAATCCAGGTGTTGGCAGAATTAGTTCCTCCTGAGGAAGGATGTGTTTTAGGTCTCTCCTTGGCTGGTACATGGTAGTCTTTACCTTTACGTGGCATTTTCCTTGTGTCTGTCTACGCATTTCCTCTCTTTGAAGGAAACCAGTCACCTTGGATTTGGGCCCCTCCAGAGACCTTATTTTAACATGAGCACCCCTTTAAAGACCCTGTCTCCACTAGGGTGACATTCTGAGGTGCTGGTGTCTTGGTTCGGTGGTGTTGGTGGGGCACAGTTCATTCCACCATGGGACCTGGTCATCTGGTGTCTGCTGGTGGGTTGACAGGCAGCTGGGGGACCTGAGAGTGGCACATTCATGTGTCTGTTGATTGCCAGGAAGTCAGCCAGACGCCTCGGTTTTCCTCTGCATGGCTTCTCGCCATCCAGCAGGCTAGACTGGGCTCATTCACATGACAGGCTGGGGGCTCCAGACGCAGCCAGAGAGGAAAACTCTAGTCTCTGCTTACACCTGGCTTGCTACAATCCCACAAGCCAAAAGAAATCCCACAGCCAAGTCCAGAGTGAACATGGGAGCTCACCCAAGGGGTGGATTCCAGAAAGGGAACTGTGGTAGTCTTTGGTGGCAAGTGGTCTAGTACCCAAGTTGGCATCCACGTAGTGGCTGGACTGCAGTGGGACCCAGGCCTCAGGGGGTGACAATCCCTGCATCTTACCAAAGAGGAAATGCAGACAGTTCGGTATCATGAGAATGTGGTTAATAGTGTAGGTAATGTTTGCAGCTTTTTTCCTGGAATTCATTCATTCATTCATTCACATCTATTGAATATTTATTAAGTACCAAGCGCTCTATTAGGTACTGAAAATACAACTAGGCGAAAGACACCTAATCTTTGTCCTCATGGAGCTTAAAGTCTGGAAGAGGAAAAGGTCCTCTAGATGAGGACCTGATCAGACATTCACTCATCTGGAACAGTTACTGATGTCCCCTACATGCCCTCTGTCAGGCACTGGCCTAGATGTGGGGATGCACAGGGGAGCAAGCAAAGCCTGGCCCTGGCCCTCACAGCGCTCAGACTCTAGAGGAGTAGAAAGGCACGGACTAGGAAATGCTCAGAATGGCGTGTGCTCTGAGACAGGAAGGAAAAGGACCCACAGTGCGCGGGAGGAAGTATGTTCCACTCTGAGGGTTCAGGAAAGACTTGCCTTGGGAGGCCTCTATGGTGAGCTGCCATTCACCGGACTGAAAGAGAGGAAAGGGGGAGGGGAGAGGAGGGTAAGATGGAGGGAGGAAAGGAGGAGGGAAGGAAGAAAGAGGAGGAAGAGGGGAGGGAGGACTAAAGATAGCCTTAGGAAGAACGTTCAAGGCCAGAGGGGTTGTCTGTCTAGATGCCCAGATGGAAGACAGTGAAACTTACCAGCAGGAAAGGCAGCGTGACACCAAAGCTTCTACAAAGACAGGCTGTGGTCCCCTTAGTCGAGCCCAGCTACCCACAAGTCCAGCCCATATTGTCCTCTTCCGGTCTGTCCTATATTTCACAGTCTATTAGTCATCCCTTTGGGTGACAACTCATTTTGTGTTAATTGCTTCCTGAGTCCTTATCTCTTGCTCTCTGCACTCCATGACAACACAGTTTATGGGGTCCGGAGGCCCTGCGTCATACGGGAGGGTATTGGGAACATCCGGAGGGGCTGGTGTTTTGACAGCCAGATCAAAATTACCCAGATGTACCACGGAAAGGCCGCCTGGCTTTGGGCAAAGGACTTGACCATTCTGAGTTTCCTTCATAAAATGGAGATGAGGATGCTTACTCGGAGGCGTGACTGTGAGGGTTAAATCGCTTGTCTCCTGCAGCGTGTCCATACTGTTCCGGGCATCTAATCAACCTCAGCTCCCTTGGTTTCCCCCAGGGCCCCTCGCCTGCCTCGGAGCATGCTCTGGGACCCCCAGGTACTAACTGGTGGTCAGTGACGAACCACTTGTGTGAGTAAAGCTGCGAGCCAAGCCGCCTGGGCCTTGATGGGATATTTCTGGGTCAGTGCCTGACACGGTGAATCTGCTGAGTTTTCACTTTCTGGCTGGTCCACTCAGATGAAGCCTTTGGGTAGGTTTTGTGAAGAATGACAGGAAAAAGCAAAACACCAGAAAGATAAGGAGCATGACTTTTAAGGCCCATTCATGTTGAAGTAGGTAGAACTGGGGTCCTGGGGCAGCTCTTGAGGGCCCTGTGGAGAGAGGGTCAGGTTTCTCGGTTACACTGGCTTTGTCTACATCCCCTGGCTCCACTCATGAATGAGTGGTCGCAGGTCATCTAACGTAACCGAGTCTCTCGTTTCTCACCTGCGCAAAGAAGTGTGGCCCCACCAACCTCGTAGCATTTTCCAAGCGCACGAATTGACCACCTTATCTTGCATGTGTAGGCAGACACGGCGCTACGGGTGTAACCGCAGGTCAGCTACCTGGACCCATTCAAACAGATCTCTGCATGTTTTTTCAACTTTTGTGAATCTAATGCCCAGGAGGAGAAACTAATATTTTATCCACACTTTAAACATTATTTTCCCATTCTTAAACCCTTTTTATTTTGAAATAATTATAGACTCACCTGAGATGGCAGAAATAGTAAAGAGAGGTCCTGGGAGTACCCACCCATCACCCAGTTCCTTCCCTACCCCCAGACGAACGAGCTTCCCATGAACAAACATTGTATGCAGAAACAGATGCAATTTTTAATTCAATTCCTGTCTCTTTAAACCTGAGACAATGTGTCAGAGGAGAGAAAAAGAGATGGCAAAGCCCGCCCGAACGTTACCCCTTTCCTGCTATTCTTGCTCTCTCCTCAGTTTTCTTTTGCAGTTTTTTTGAACAAAACAAATTTAGGTGATAAAAAAATTGCTGACCTCAGGAAGCATTGTGACACCATGTGGCACTTGGCTTTATCCTTTCGGTGGGTGTGACTCCTGAGGTCAGGCTCCCGACACACAACTCATCCTGGGATGGAGTAGAGGCCGGGGGTCGCACCGTTCAAGTTCTCATCGTTACACACCAGAATGAAGCGGGGGGACCGTCTGCCCCCCAACCCTGGTGGGCATGTCGTCTGTGTTATAAATTCCTAGTTGAGGGGGATGTCTCCTGCAATGGACCAAAATCCATGTATTTAATTCTTCCTTTACCAGTTATGTGAAAGCGGAGCTCCTGGGTGGAAAGGTGGGCTAATTAGCACCTGCATTTCTGATTGATTGTAGTGGAGCACCTGTTTCTGTGGTGCTTATCTTTCACCACCTTATCTTTCTGTGGTGCCACAGGCGATGTGACTCCAGGCCCCCAGAGAGGGCTCACCTCACACTAATTGCTTTCTCCTTCTGACCTCGTCTCTGGCTCCTTCAGGAAACCTGTCCGAGCCTCCCCCATCAGCTGTGGTCTCCTCTGCATCACGCGAGCACTTTCCATCTGAAAGGGGAAGTTGGCCTGAGCTGAAGTCGTGCCCTCTGCTGGATTTCAGATGTGCCCCATTTCAGTGGGGCCCGTGCCACCAGGTGGTCAACTCTGTGACTGCCAAGAAGTAGTTTTCTGGGGAAAAGCTAACATAAACCCAGCTGACATTCAAACACATCTGGCCGTGTCTGGGGAACTACTGCAGGTGGGGTTGTTCCCGTAGAGGTTCATTCTCTCTAGGAAGCAACTTCAGGTGCCTCCCACTGGCTGGTCCAACTGTCTTAACACCTCCCACAGCAAGCCAGACCCCAACGTGGGTAAGCCCAGGGCTCCGTGTAAAGCTGGTCTGAGGGACAGGGCCATCTTTCTGAGCTTGGCTCCTGATGTTGGACATGTGTCCCGGCCAAGTTTTGTTGCATTCATACCAAGTTCTCCGGGAATCTCTGGGTGGTGATAGGTAAATGCAGGCGGAGCTTTTCCCTAAAATTTCTGCTCTGCTTCCTTGGTGTACTTTAGTTCTTTACTCACAGAAGTGAGAGTTGGTTTAGCAATGAGTAAGTATCCATTAAATGCAAGTTCATTGCTCAGCTCACACTTTTTCCCCAAAAGGGCCTCAGTATATGCCAGACATTATTCTAGGCATTTTGTGTAAGTGTGTGACTTAATCACCACAATGACACGTCCCAGTCGGTGCCATTATCACTATCAACCATTTGGAAAAGCAGAGTCTCAGAGTCACCAACTTCTTACTCTTCTGGCAGTAGATGGAAAGGCCCCAGCCAGGGGTATGTCTTGAGGAAAGAGATTTCTGAGTAGAGGTAACCCCGTGACAGGGTCCCAAGAGAGGGATGAACTTGGGGGTATACAGATCTGCTAAAGTACAGATTCCTTGAGGGTGGCTGGAGTCGTTTCTTGTCTTGGAAGTCATGGCCATACCAAGAGCACACGGCGTACCACCCAGCACGAGGTGCATGGCCCTGGCTGTGCCCTCAGCCTCTGATTCTCAAATGAGGATGTGGAACCCCACCAAGGTGAAGTGAGCAACCGTGCTTGGGAGTGGAGAGAAGAACCAAGACAGTGGCGCAAGTTCAGACTCTTAGGCAAATCTCCTTCCAGATGGGCATGATCTGTCTCCCTATCCTGCATTTCAGAGGCAGCCATCGTCAGCCATTTGTCTTGAGCAGAGCCCCGTTTAGACAGATCTGGCCAGAAATGTGACATCATTCACACACACAAATCTGCTGTCAGTTGTTTGCCAAACACTTTTCCCGGAGGTTAAAAACACTGTAATATTTTTAAACCACGAGAGCAAGATCGCTCCCTCTCCACACAGGGGCTGAATCCTTGCCAGGGTTGCTAAATTGGCAGGGCAAAGGGCCCCATCTGTCCTCACATCGGCTGCATGTAGGTCCTGCAGTGAGAATCAGATTAAGGAAAAAGAAAACAGCACCCACAGCACTAAGGAGCCCCTCATTAACAAGTAATCTGTGGGGGAGACAGTGGGCCTGGCAGGACTCGGAATAGTAGATGAGAGAAAGGAAGCCCAGTTTGACACTCAGCATGGAACAGGGCCTTGGCTGCTAACCCCTCTCCTCCATTCTTTCCCTCTCTGTCTCTTTTTAGTTTTGTTTTTCGTGGGAGGAAGGAGAAGGAAACCAAAACGACTTCCCTCTCTTTAAGGCAAATAGGAATAACACTATTACAATATAGGTAGAGTCACTTAACCATTTTCAGATTCTTTTCCTGAAATTTTTCTTCATTTGCTCTGAGTCTGTCAGGTACCAACCCTTCAGTATAATTTTGAACTCAAACAAGTCAAGTTTCAGGTCTCGTCTGGATCCAAAGCTGGTGGATCACTGAGCAAGGACAAGCCTGGGTCTGTACCCTCCAGGTCGCCTGCGCAGGCCAGTTGGTTTTCCATTCTTCAAATGTTCTCCTGTTCCTCAGGCCTTTGGACTTGATTGGAATGACGCGCTGACTCTCTGAGTCTCCCTCTTGCTGACAGACAGTCCTGGGACTTTTCTTAGCCTCCCTAATCATGTGAGCTAATTCTCTATCTTTCTATCTATCATCTATCATCTATCTATCTATCTTTGAAGAACCCTAACTAATACACTCATGCACACAGTGCTTACATTGCAATAGGGATTAGAGAAGAAACAGGTTTGGCAAACAGGAGATGTCTAGTTATGGAAGTTAAGGCGTGAGAAGGAGGCAACGGTGCTGACTTTGGGGTTGAGGAAAGTGAGAATTCCAACAGCGATGACATGAGAAGGCCTGTGTGATGCCATGGACATGGCCACTATTCAGCGCGTGTCCAGGTGTCGAGGTGCCTGTGCTCCAGGGTGCTGATGGTCACTGTGGTTAGAAGCATCTCCATGTGCAGGGCCTGAAGAGGACTCTGAGCCTAGCAATGTTCGTGCTGACTTTATGGGGACCCTGGTGTTTCCCTTTATTTTCCATGGAGACTTAGGTGGGTTTCTATCATACATTCACAGTGCTCCTCCATCTATAAAAATTTAGCACTCATTACCTCCTTCGAACCTTGGAACCTGACTCATGAGGAGGGCACTGCATTTAATTTGACAAGTGAGGAAACTGGAGACTCAGAGGAGCGAAGAGGGCTGTGAACTGAGTGGCTTGAATGCAGGTCATGCTGGGGCTCAGGCCTCAGGCCATGAACTTCACCCCTTACCCGGTGGCCCTGGCTCTTAACAGACTTCAGGTTCTCACATGGGCAGGTAAAGCAGCAAGCATGGGTGGGGAAACTTACCTGTGAAAACCTGTCTTTCATAAAGTAAAGGAAATAGGTTTTGTGTGAACAGGGGCAAATGGACTATGCAGTGCGTTCGCAGAACATATGCGATGGTGTCTATATGATTACGCGGAGGCTTTGGATTTAGAAATTAAGCCCTTCAGCTCTCTTGCTGCTTCAAACACCCCAGCAAACCAGGATGACTTCAGCTTGTTGGAACATGGCGATCCTCCCTGCGGTCTGCAGCGCTCCCCTTGGCCCAGCCGAACTTCCTCCGAGCCCTCAATTGGTCCTTCACTTCTTCTAGTGAGGCGTCCACGGGGCTGCCCCCGTCCAACTTTCCTGGCCATGAGTAAGATACATCTGTTTCACTTCTCTGTACTGCTTTGACAAGGAAATGCTTAACACAGGGCCAGAGATGTCGCAAGCAGACCTTGTGTATTTTAGTGGCATCTGTTGCCTGTGGTCGCACACCAGAGTCTCCTTAACACCTCTCTTCACCCTGCTGCTCTCCTAACCAGAGTGACTGAATGGTCTACGTTAAGCGTGTATGTCCTGGCCCTCAGTGTCAGGTTGTATGAGAACATTCTGTCACCGCCACAAACCTTCGCTGAATGTCTGGTTTGTGCCAGGTCTCTGGTAAATGCTAGAAGGACAGACAAATCCCAGTTCCTGCTCTCCCGGAGCTTACTGTAAGGTGGGAGGCTGATAAACAGACAAGATGCTTGGTGAGCGAAAATTTCCGACACGTGTAAGGGCTCAGGAATGAACGTGGTAATCTTCAGGAGTGGGTCTATTATACTCAACATTCACGTACCACTTGCCAGGGGCCATTGTAATAAGGGCTTCATATATATTAGCTCTGCGAGGTGGATTCCTATTGTCCCTATTTTACAGATGAGGAAACTGAGGCACAGAAATGTGGGTAGCATGAGTGCTCTGAGATTTGAACCCAGGGGCCTGGCTGTCCTGTCCATACGCGTCGCTCTGCTGCCCTCTGACACCGTCTTGGCCAGGGATCAGTGGCGGTTGGCCAGCCAGAGGGAGAGGAAAGCCCGTCCCACACAGAGGTGGTGTCGCAGAGCCCGATCCAGGAGGAGAATGTGCCATTAGGTTTGGAATTCACCTCAAGGACGAGAGGTGGCATGCGTTTCGCAGGATTGTCCATTTTGACAGGCCGAACGCTCATCTTTGGTCGTCTGTTGCATTTAGCTTTGAACAAGTAGCCACCGGCATTAAAGACACCACTAATCACAGGTCAGAAGGGGCTACTTTCCATTTCATTAAATGTTTCAATCATCACTTGTTGAGCACCTACTATGTGCCCAGCACTGGGTCTAGCAAATGGGGGACATACATAGAGTGAAAACAGGTTAAACAAAACAGACGATGACTGGTGGGAAACAGGTGTTTTTTTTTTTTTAAATGGCTAAGCACCATTTGCTTTTGTCCTCTGCGGTGGGAGCCCATTGGTCTTGCGTTTGGGCCACGTGTTTTCTGGAATTCTGTGTTTCTTAGAATAACTGGCTGACATGGGCATACAGAAACCTTCTGCGCCCCCCCCCCCCAGATGGTAAGTTCCCGGGGAGGAGAGGCGTGTCTCGGTCTACACTTGGTTGTGTCCTATGCGCCTGACACGAGAACTATGTGGGATAATCAGTGCACTTGCAGGACGTACAACGAAGAAACAGTGCAATGTGCTTTGAGACCACCTAATGGGCGCTCATTTCAAGTGAGGGAGTGGCCAAACCACCCCCCCAGCCCCGCCCCCAGCCAGGAAGGGACAGCTTGAATAGGACATACAGGGAGAACAGGGAGACAGCTAGAAGCCAGAGGGGGCAGCATTCTGGGGGGGGGGGGCAGGGAGACCTCACTGCTCACTGCATCCCGTCTTTCTCATGTCAAACAGTGGTTTCCTTCAAGCTCTGTAGCATGCCATTTCAGGAAGTCCTGTTTCTGTTTTGTAAGATGACTCATGCGAAAGAGCTATTTTGTTGTTATTGCCACCAAAAATAAATTCAGAATAAAATAACTTGGAATCATTTTTATTTTCATGCTTGATTTTTTTAATATGAAATGATAGAACTGCAAGTTTAACTTTTCTTATGCTATTTTAAAAATGATTTTTTCCTCTCTGGCTAATGTCAGCTGTCTACCCTGAGTCCTGGGGGACGATGCTGCCCTAATGCCCCTCCCTCCCTCTCCTTTCATCAGCCAGTTGCAGGAGGAGGTGTGCACCTGCCCCCAGGTGGGGCTGGGAGGGGCTGCCAGGACCTTGCACTGGCCCCTGGCTCTGGGGTGTGCATCTCCCGCCCAGGGTGGCCTGGTGCAGGAGGAGCACCTGTGTCCACGGAGTCGAGCCTCCAGCTGCCTGACGCTGCTTCTTGGCCGTGCCCTTGCGAGAGTGTGAACTCTCTGAAGCTCAGAGCCCTCAACTGGGAAAAATAAATGACACAATGATCTAAAATGTCTGTCAAAATGCCTGGGACATGGTGGGATTATAGTCCATATCAGTGCGAGCCAACCTGGTCCCTGCTGGCTTTGTCTCTTACTTCTCTTTAATTCAGCCCTAAATGTTTCCTGCACTCGAGACCCCTTAGTCCCATGAAGAATGGTGGGCACGACTCGTAAACTCCTCTGGATGGAAGCGGGGATCAGGCACGTACGCTTGATCTATAGACATGTTTCTTCAGGAAGCAGAGCATCCTACGTCAGATGGAGGTGCTTGCCACACAGATTTGTTCTGGACCTGAGTCCATCGCAGGCTGGATGAACGGCTTCGTGAAGGAGGGCTGGGCTACAGTGGTTCAAAGACGGGGCAGAGCAGCACTTCCTCTGGGTGCATCACAGGCTGCGGTGCCTCGGTGGGACCAGGGTGGTCGTGTGACGTCTACGGGCAGAGAGGCCAGGATGGGCTGGCCCAAGTGCAGGGTGTGGGCGCAGGGGAAGTGCCTTCATGGAGCAAAGAGGGCGGGTGCCTTTGGAGTAGATATCAGCGAAGGTAGGAGAAAGTCAGAAGAGTGTGCCTGGGCCTCGTTTCCTAATAAGCATTTCCAGATGAGCTAGTGTAGGGCAGCCCCTGGGGACCACCTGTGCTGGCAGGTGGGAGGCGAGGAGTCTGGAGGCTGAAGCTCCTTCTACAGCAGGTGAGAGAAGAAACGAACAGGACATGTGTTCACACTATTAGGGCCCATCTGTCCTTCCCCAGTGGGTGTGACCCTGGGAAAGACTAGTCGCCCTTAGACACGGCACACTTTTTTATTTGATGCTGTAACAAAGTGCCAGAAAATGTGTGGCTTAAACAATGCAATTTTTTACCTTCAGTTTCTGTGGGTCAGAAGTCCACCCTGAGTCTCACTGGGCTCAGATTCAAGTGTGGGCTGGGCTGGGTTCCTGTTGGAGGCAAGGCGAGAATTCACCTCCTTGCCTTTTCAGCTTCCAGGGGCACCCACATCACCTGGCCCGAGGCCTTTCCTTCCATCTTCAAATCCAGTGATGTTGGGTCCCTCCAACCTTCTCTCCTGCCCCCTCTACCACATTTAAGGACCCTGGTGATGACACGGGGCCCACTCAGATAGTCTCCTTTCTATAGGGTCAACCGCTTAGACTCCTGAATTCCATCGGCAGCCTTACGTGTCCCTCGCTCACCTAACACTTCAGGGGCAAAGTGAGGCTGGTCACAGTTAAAACACAGAGGGCGAAAGTGAGCCGAGAGAAAACTCACAGAGGAATGGGTGGACACCAGCCTTTTCTGCGTGTTTTCTCTTGGGCACGTGCTTCCTAACGTAGTCCTTTCTAACCACGGAGCTCAGGTTTGTCAGGCACCGATTGTGTGACCGGTGCTGTTCTAGCTAATCTGAAAGTGTTAACTGGATGCAGTCGCTGCCCTTGTCCCCATATTATGGTCTGGGACACTGTGGCTTTACAGGTGAAGGACCCTGACTGAGGAATTCAAGTCACAGAATCTTTGGAACTGGAGCTGGGTTGTGTTCACCCCCAAAGCCAGAGCCTTCGTCTCTCTCCTGAACGTCCTCGGAGCCAACCGGACACTAGAGGGGCGAGCCGCTACCCGTGGTTATTATGTCTGCGTCACACTTTAAGCTCAAAACCTGTCTGACCAACTTTCTGTGTGGTCTCCTTCACATATTACTTTCTTCATAAAAGCCAAATAAATGATTCCACGAGAGAGCAGCATAGAACAGACAGGCAGGAGAGCCTGTGGCTTTGACCGTGAAACCGGATGTGATGAGAATGTGTCCCCCGGGCTTGTGGTCTTCTGCCATTAGTGTAAGATGAGTGATAGAACCCAAGGGCCCGGCTTGGCCTTGTGGGTGTCTTTCTCACTCAAAGCGTGAAGTTCCTAGACTTTCATCAAAGAGAAGATTCAGAACTTGTCAGCAATATACTCTTCTCTCCCTAAAGGTGTGAACTAGTGGGTGAGCCTTGAACACCAAAGCATCCCTCCTCTTAATTGCTTTGTGGTGCCGATGTGGGATTCAGGGGCGGAGTGGGCACTGAGCTGCTGCTTTAAGGCGCCGTGGGACCTCGCACCCACGGCGAGCATAAGCCATGGGGGTCTTTGAGCAAAGCAAGTGCGCTCTGACCTGGGCCCCTAACCTCATAGACCGTTCAGCCTGAGACTGCTGCGTCACAGAACGTTCATTCCCAGTGGACAGTTTCCAAACCATTTGAAATAGAAAAGTAGATCTTCACCCATAAAGCAAAATGTCTTGGAGAATATTGGAACAGAGACTCTCAGAAACGCAGAGGGCTTGCATTTTCTCCATCGAGTCTTTTTGTTTCAAAAGACTGGTTTAGTTCCACTTAGAAAAGAAGAGCTGTGCTCGCTTCGGCAGCACATATACTAAAATTGGGACGATACAGAGAGGATTAGCACCACTGTCAAAAACGGACAGATCTTCCAAACGAAATATCAACAAAGATATTGTGGCATCGAACAAGGCCCTAGACGAGAAAAGAAAAGCTATTTCTATTCTCATTCAAGTGAAAAAATTGAACGTGGAACCCTTTGACTCTTTCTTGGCCCTTGGGTGGTGGAGGAGACTGCCAGTCGGGGCCACTGGCTTCGGGCCAGCGCTGCCACCCAGGCCGGGTGACCTGACTTTATCGGGAAACTTCCCGGCCCCAGATCATCTTCTCAACTAAAAGAAGAAGTTGAAATGTGTGGTTTTGGAAGCCCCTTCCGATGCCAGGATTCTGTATCGACGAGAAGCCTTCCCAATTATCCTGTGATCTCCACGAAAAGCAGATTTCCAGTTGGGGGAAATTTCAGAAACACTCTGGGGGATCCCGGGAGCTCTGTTAGCGTATTTGACAGAATGTCGGCCCAGGCACCAGGAGACCTGGCTACCCAGATTCAAAGGAGGTGCTGGATCACGTGCAGAAAGTTCAGAGTGAGTGATAAGAGCTAGTTAGATGTCTCCCCCGCATTCAGGGTATCCAAAAGGGCCAGCAGAGTGGAGAGAGGAGAGTTTTCTTGACTATGTAATTTTGGACAGTATCTTGCAGTGCTCGGAGACCCTGACTCCTCCCAGAGAGGGAGGAGGTGCCTGCTTCTCACTTCAGACCGGGTCAGGATAGTCACAGCCATTCTGCAAGTCTCCCCTGACAAGGATGAGCAGGTGGGCAGCTCCAGGATGAGGGGAGAGTGTCAGCTGTGTTGGGCGTCCCTCACTCTCAGAGTGTCTCTGGGAGAAGGGGGTGGGTAAGTGTTTTCCATAGAAAGTGAGAGCCGTGAGTGAGGCAGAGCTGCTGAGGAGTCATTGCCCGACCAGGATGGCACCCAGAGGGTTAAAGAGAAGATGGGGAGGGGCCAAAGGAAGATGATGGTACTGCCTGTATCAGAGAGCTGCAGGGAGAGACCCCCAACAAGGGGGCAGTGAGGGGGATCTCTGAGCTGGTCCCTCTTTTGGACACTTGGTAACCCTTTTTACAACTGCCAAACCCAGACACCCAGCTCACAACATCATAGGCCAAGCAAAACCTTTCCTGTCACCCTCTCCTGTTCTTCCCCTGAGGCTCTGGACCTGGGCCTGGGGAAGTGGGGGGTGGGGTGGGGTGGTTGTGGGAGGAAGTTTGAGGGAAGGGAAAGATCTAAAGGTCACTAGAGCCCATCCTGGTCTGAAGGCTCCACACACTGTGACCCCCACAGGGGATGAGAGAGAAAGAGCCGAGACTCAAAATGAAGGTTCAAAATTTGCTTTTTAAATACACATACACTTTTTAAAGAGTAAAGCAAGACTGTGAATTAAACTGCCATATTTTGTGTTACTTAAGAGAGACTAGAGGCAGGACCAAGGAAAATAGAGTTGTTTGGAGCATAACTATGTAAATGTTGTTTAAATGGTTAAGTATTTTCTCTTAGATCAGTATGCAGGGACTATGGTTTTGATTTATGCGATTACAGAGTCAAAAATCAGGATGGCAGCTGGTACATAAATAAACATCCTTAGGTCCTTAGATCCTTGTAATCTACAGCCTTTTAGATAACATGTTCATAGTTCCATGTGTGTATGTGGTTTATTTTCATACTTATTCCATGTTTTTAACAGCGAGATGGTCCAGATCTCAGTGGAAAACAGCCCAGTTTAAAAAATCCTAATTTTATTTTTAATTCTTTTTCAAACCATCAAATCATATATTCTGACATTTGATTTAGGAATTACAGTCAATGTAGCTAAAGAGTATTGAAAACTATGAATAATAAGTAAGAAATTAGGTTTTCTTTCTATATTCAGACATCTTCCTTTTCATTCATTTAGGAAGCACATGGTTTTCTCCCCTTCCGTAAACCAACATTCCCATTCAGTTTCAGTATCAGTAATGAAACAGCTAAAGTGTACTATGACTACATTGCATTTTGAAATGGAATGAAACAACAGCAACAATGAATTGTCTGAAATACCTTCAATTAAAAGGCAAATTCCTAGTCCTTTTCCTTGCATATTATCAGATTGGATCTTTTAGATCGTTGCTATTTAAAATGTAGCTGGCAGACCAGGACCAGCAACATCAGAAAGGCCTGGGGGCTCGTTAGAAACAGAAGCACAAGCCCCTTTCTCAGACCCACACCACCAGCAACCCTGTGCCCAGCGGGGTCGGAGAAGCAGCCTTTGAGGTATTGAGGTCACATCTCACATGGGACTTTCTCATCTGCCTGCTTAACTGGACCTTGTGGCTCTGCATCCCCACACCATCCTGATGAAAAGGATGAGAGCAGAACCAAGTTTAATTCAGCGGCATTGTCTGCGGCGCGTGGAACCTCAGGCAATGCACGGAACTTCCTGGCTTGGTTCTCTCATTTAAAAACTGTGGATAATGTTTGTTACCCTAACTCTGCAAAGTAGGGCACACTCAAAATAACGGCTCTGTGCCCCGTCTGGCTCGTAGCAGCACTCCACAAACCGACTCCCAACCAGGTCACGGCACACCCGCCATTGTCCAAATAATGCTTGATTACTCTTTTCTCCCACTCCCCCGCCCTTTAACTTCTATTCGGCAATTGCAGCCCCCCCAGATAGTAAACTAAGAATATTAAATTAAGTTCATATCACTTTGGTGGCAGCACAAAGATGATCAAAACCACTGTGAGTCATGTTTCCTGCTCGTTGTGTGGTGGGGCATACTCCTCATGCAACGATCCCATTTCCAGTCTCCAGACCTGAGAGGCAGGGACAAGGGAGGTGGGAAGGCTGCCTGGGGACGGGGGTGAGGAGCTCACAGTGCCTGGTGGAGAGAGAGCTGCCCCAGCAGCTCAGAGGTAGGACCTGAGTCATCAAGAAGAGGAGAGTTCTTTTTCTGAGTTGCTAATGCTTAAAAAGGTAGGAAGGGTTTTTTAAATGATATCTAACCAAAATTTGAGCATGCAAGATTATTATTTTTAAAATTGGGATTTGAGTGTGTGCTGCTGAATCGAGGCTTCAGCAATATTAAATTAAAAATAAGCAGTTTCTATTGGAATCAATTCCCAAGAGATTTCTTTCTTTTTTTTTTATGTGGCAATATTAACACTCTCTGGCCCAGGCAAATTTTTATGATTTTATTTCCCCCACCCCTTTCCTCCAACTATTTTTGGCTTTGAGGTTTAGAATTCTGGTAAAGTCAAGTACATAGTTTAGTAAGAAATACTGACATATCTCAGTTGAAGCCTAGAATAAATGTGAGCAGTTTCATATTTCTACAGGAGAATCATGTAGAACACCTTGAGACTTCTGCTTCAGGGAAAATGCCAGAGATTTACTACGATCTATTTTTTCTACTGTGTCTAATTAGACATCCTAGACTTTACATTAAGGACACCAAAATGTGGGAAGAAGATGGCAGATTTCCTAGGGACCTTTAGACAGAAGGAACAGCAAAGTATTAAGTTTCCCCAGTTTGTGTTTCTGCTTCATACGTCCCAGACCTGGAGCTGAGAAAGCCAGCTACACAGAAACACCAATAGGCAAAAATAAAAATGCCCCAACAAAAGCCTGCCCTCTCCTCTGAGGGCAACAGGAAAGGGCAAGTCTAGCAGGACCTAAATGTCTAGAAAATAACTGCTTTATTATAGCTGAACACCACAGAAAAAACTGTGGCCCACCACACCAACAAAGGCTGAGCAGGGAGCCTGAACATTCACCCTCTCAGGTACAACGAGGGTCTTCAAACCCCCTGCTGGATGGTGTCAGAGAAGGTGGGGCGGGAAGCTGGAATGTTCAGCCAGGTCAGGCAGTAATGGGCTCCTTTCTCATAACAGGTTTCCAACCTCATTGGACAGCAATTCCAGATTTCCAGCCTCACTGGACAGTAATGAGGTGTTTCTCCCTACCCCACATAGGGGTGGTGTGAGAGGATGCTTCTTGGGGAGTTGTGATGAGACAGTCCTACCCGCTCCCCGAATAGAGAAGCGTGCGTGAGGCTTAGTGGGGAAGAGAAGGCCCACCCTCCCCTGCTATGACAATGAGCACCCGGCCTGGGTTCATCGAGGCCAAGTAAGGAAGCTGGACACCTACACACACCACCCTGGGGTACTGAGGTAGCACCTCTCTCTCCCTTGTCAGATGGCGTCAGAGGAAGCCAGTTAAAACACAAGGTTTCAATAAGATCCAGAGTTTTCTAATACCCAGAATGTAAATTTTCAATGCAAATACCACTCATCATACCAGGAAGCAGAAAAGTTCCTGTAACGAAGAAAAGACAATTGACAAATGCCATCAGCAAGATGAGGGAGATATTAGAATTATCTCACAAAGATTTTAAAGAACCCACATAAAAATGCTTCAGTGAGCAATTAAAAAGATGCTTGAAATGAAAGAAGACAATAAGAATCTTAGCAAAGAAATGCAAACTCTTGGCAAAGAAATGAATGATGTATGAAGAACCAAATGAAAATTTTAGAACTGAAAATACAATAAGGATAATAAGAACCTGAATGGATGAGCTCAATAGCAGAATAGAAGGGGAAGAGCAAAGAATCAATGAAATGGAAGTAGAATAATAGAAATTATTCCCTCTGAACAATTCAAAGAAGGTAAACCAAAAAAACAAACAAAGGGAGCCCCAGAGACCTGTGAGACTACAACAGAGGACATAACACTTTCGTCGTGAGAGCTCCCAGAAAGAGAAGAGAAAGAGGGAAGGGCTGCAAAAATAGTCAAAGAAATAATTATGGGCAACCTCTCAAATATTGTACAAGACATAAACCTACATACTCAAGAAGCTGAGTGAATCTAAATTGAATAAACCCAAAGAAAGATACATCAAGACACAACACATTCAAACTTCAGAAAACTGAAAAGAAAGAAAATATATCAAAAACAGCAAGAATGAAATGACCTATTAGTTACTCACAGGGGAAAGGCAGTTTGAATGGTAGTGGATCACCCATCAGACATCACAGTGACCCTGGAGACATGGGCACATTTTTTAATTGCTGAGAAAAATTAAAAAGAACAATAACACCAAAATACCACACATAATAAAACTATCCTCTAGGAATGCAGGGGAAATCAAGACATATTTAGGTGAAGAAAAACGGAATTCTCCCCTAGCATTCACGCTGTAACAAACGTCTGGAACAGTTTTTTCCCAGAAAGGAAATGTGAGCAGAAGTAACCCTGGAACACCACGAAGGACAAAAGAACACAGTGAGCCAAAATGCACACAAGCAGAACAGACTTTCCTTTTTCTCTTACCTTTTCTAAATTATGTTTGATGGTGGAAGCAAAGATTGGAACTCTGTTCTAAACATATGTGGAGGAAATACTTAAAACCGTCACCAATGAGGTTGGGCCGAGAAATGGAAAAGGAGGAGGGGTTTCTCCCCTTTCCTTCGCTGGTCGAATGACAGCACCGAGAGACTGCGGCAAGTTTTCCGTGGGCAATGTTAATACCCGGGCAGCCACGGAGAAGGCCATTCAGAGGGATACACTCAAATATACTGTGGCCGAATCAAAATGGAATTCTAAAAAATGTTCCAATACCCCCTGAGAAGGTAGGAAGAAGAAGACAGAAACGCGATTAGAGCAAACGGAAAGCAACAATAAAAAATAAGACGGCACCTTATAAGCCCAAGCATAAATAGCTGCATCATGTAGATGGTCAAATTCACATTTAATCTAGACAGACATTAGCAGAGAAGATGGAGAAGCTCGTTTCATGAGTGTGGTTCAGCTGCAAGCCTGTCCACCGAAAACTTCAAATGCCGCGGTATGATGAAAAAGTATATTTTTAAATTTAATTTATTCACAAATATTAATCAAAGAAAAGCAGGGGTGACTATATGTTAATATCAGATAAAGTTACCAGACATAAACGAACATAGATAAAAGGGCCAACCCACCAAGAAGACAGAAACCCTAAATGTATATGTACCAAACACAGACCTGCCAAATACATGAGCCCAAATTGATAGAACTGAAGGGGAAAATGGGCAAATCAATATTTATAGCTGGAAACATCAACATCTTCTTTGACAACCCAAAGAACAACCAGACAGAAAATCATCAAGGACGTAGACGACCTTGACAGCACTATCGCTTAAAAGGATTGAATCAGCATTTATAAAACCCTCCACCCAGCAGTAGCAGAATACACATTCTGTTCGAGTGCTCATGAAACATATATGGAGATAGACCGCTTCTTGGGCCTTAAAACAAACCTCAACAAAGTAAGAGTTGAAATGGCATATCATATGTTTCCCGATCAATGTGAATTTAACTGGAGATTTTAAAAAAAAATTTTAACTGGAGATTATTAACAAAGATAACAGGAATATCTCCAAACTCTTGCAGATTGAACAACGTACTTCTAAATAATCCATGCATCAAAGAAAATGTCTCAGGGGACACAAAAGAAATGCATTGAATTGAATGAGAATGGCAGTCTGATATTTAGACTTTGTGGGACATGGCTAAAACAGTGCAGAGAAGGAAACTGATAGCACTAACTGCAGGCACTCGAAAGGAAAATCCCAAATCACCAACCTAAGCTCCAACCTTAAGAACCGAAACAAACAAGCCAACAAACAAAAGACAAAATAAGCCCAATGGAAGCAGTAGGAAGGAAATAATAGAGAAAAGCAGAGATCAATGAAGTGAAAAACAGAGGTATTAGAGAAAAATCAATAAAATAAAGAACTGTTTCTTCTAGGAGATCAACAAAAGTTACAAACCTCCAGAAATGCTGACCAAGAAAAAAGAGAGAATACATAAATTACCACTCTCAGGAAGGAGAGAAGGAGTATCACAACAGACCCTGAAGACCTTCATGGGATAATAAGGAAATAATATGTACAATTATATAGACATAGATTTACCAACCTAGGTAAAATGGAACAATTTCTCAAAGAATACAAAATACCACCACTCACTCGAGGTCTCATAGATCATTTGAAATGCCCTGTTAAGAATTAAGGAAATTGAAGAGAATTGATATCTTCACTACATTGAGTCTTCTAATCCATGAACCAAATATGTCTCTACATTTATTTTGATAATTTTTCATCAGCATTTTGTGGCTTTTAGCATACAAATTCTGTACATGTTTTCTTAGATTTATACCTAAGGATTATTTACAATAATAGCCAAGCCATGGAAGCAACTCAAATGTCCATCAACATGTGAGTGGATAAGAAAACCGTGGTACAGTACTCAGTGGGAGGCTGCTGCACCGTAAACAAAGAACAAAATCTTACCTTTTGTGACGGCATGGATGGACTTAGAGGGTATTGTGCTGAGTGAAATAAGCCAGACAGAGAAAGACAAACACTGTATGATGTCACTTATATGTGGAACCTAAAGAACCAGATGAACAAACACACAAACAAACAAAAAGCAGAGACAGACTCATAGATATAGAGAACACCGAGAGTTGCCGGAAGGTGGGGGGTGGGGATGGGGGACTGAGTGAAGAAGATTAGGGATTAAGAAGTACAAATTGGCAGTTATGAAATAGTCACAGGGATGTAAAATACAACATAAGAAATACTATGGTAACAGTATTGTCAATAATATTGTAATAACTCTGTATGGTGCCAGGTGGGTCCTGGAAACATCAGGGGAGACACTTTGTAAAGTATACGAGTGTCTAACCCCTAGGCTGAACATCTGAAACCAATACAAATTAATATTAAATGTCAATTGTAATAGAATAAAAAGTAAAAATTAAAAATATATAAAAAACCCCAAAGCATAATTAGTAAGAAAAACTGGCGAATAGAACTTCATCAAAATGGAAAACTTTTGCTCTGTGGCTCTCTGTGAAAAAGATGAAAGACAAAGTACAGGGCAAGAGGAAACATTTGCAAACCACGTCTGACAAAGACCTACTGTCTAGACTGCTTAAAGAACTCCAAACTCAATCAGAAAAAGGTTTAATTAGAAAGCGGGCTAGCAACAAGTACAGGCATTTCACAGATGAGGATCCGCAGGTGGCAAATAAGCGTGTGAAAAGAAGATGTTCACGATCATTAGCTAGTAGAAAAATGCAAATTAGAATCTCGGTAAGACATCACTACATGTCGCCTGCAAGGGGCCACTGTACAGCACAGTGACTGCGTGCTGTCCCTATACGATGTCGCATTCCACCAGCCATGTATGAGGGATCCTGTTTCTCCATTTCCTTACTGGCTCACCCTTGCATGAAAACATAAACAGTGCGGGTGTTTTGAAAACTGTTCTTCAGTTTCCTAAAACAGTAACATCTAACAATTGCACTCCTGTGCGTTTATCTCAGGGGAAAAAAACCTTAGGTTTATATATAAACGTGTACAAATACAGGCTATTATTTGTAATAGGCAACGCTCCCCGCCCAAAGCAACTGGAAACAGCACAAATGCCCTTCGATGGGTGACCGATTAAACCACCTGTGGTGCATCCACGCGGTCAAATGCTACTCAGCAACACAAAGGAATCAGTTATTGATATGCACAACAACTTGGATGAGAGGCCAGAGAATAATGTTGAGTAAAAAAAAAATTCCTAAAGCTTACTTATTGTATGATTCCATTTATTTACCATTCTTGAAATGAGTAAATTGTAGGGATGGTGAACTTGTGAGTGGCTACCCTGGGTCAGGAGACTGGGGGTGGCAGGAGGGGTCCCAGCAGTGATGACAGTGTCCTGTGTCTGGGCTCCGTCAGTGTCCACATCCTGACTGTGATGGTTTACTACAGTTTCAGAAGGTGTCGCCACTGGCAGGAACTGAGTACACTACACTTCTTTGTCTTTTAGAGCTGCATGTGATTCTACAATAATATCAAATTTATGAAGTTCAATGAAAAAATGAAGAGAACCCATGGGCATATTCCTCTCTCTGGAAGTACAGGCTCCTTCTGGATCGTGTTTCAGGGGAAAGAGGTGGAAAGAAGTATAAGGAGAATGTGGTTCGTACAGTAAAAGTCTCCACACCCTGAAGGGAAAGACAAGGATGGGATGGACATTTGTTCATTCATTCAGTTGTGCATGCACTCCGTCTACCCACTCATTTATATTCTCATGCATTCATTCATTTATAAACATTTCATTCACTTGTCCATTTTATCTTGCATTCGAACAGTAATTATGGAGACCAACTGTCATGATCGTGTATGAGGTATGGTCCTAAGTCCTGGGGCAATGGAAGAGCGAGCATGAAATGGCCTCTGAATTTAGGGAGCTCATTGTAATTCATTATACATTTCATCAAGCAAATAGACTCCCAGCCCAGCCAACCCAAACAACAAACCCAACCAACCAGCCAAACAACATCCAACCAACCATCCAGTATTATTGATAAGGGCCTATTCTATCCCCAAGGCCGGCTATGTTGCTTGGCATGAACATGTGAATATGTATGCCATTAATTTTATACCCGTTCACTAACTACACAAAGAAAACATTTGTTAAGAGCTGGGTGTCAAACTATTAGCCTTCTGACAGCCCAGGAAATAAGGTAGACACAGAACAGGAGAGGGGAGTAACAGAGGGGTGAGTAAGATCATATACGCAGCAGGACAGATTTCTTTTTTTCCCCTCCATTTATTATTGATTTTAAAAAATTTTAATTGTTGTTCATGTACAGTTTTCTGCCTTTTACCCCCAGCCCAGCCCACCCCTCCAGCTCTCCCCACCCCCCTCCCGTTTCCATCAGCAGGGCAGATTTCACTTAAGCCCCAGGACGAGACCCCCACCAGGGATCACTAGGCTCTCACAACGGGGCCCCACCTCCTTCCCCACCCGGTCCCCTGCTAGTCTGGCCAGGCTGCTTATGTTTTCCATTTTCTCTGCATGTGTTTCCTGAGTGGGACTGTCCTTTCCCCACTTGTAAACCTAAAGCCTCATTCTTCTGTGGCTTTGGTGTCTTCCCGTTAGTCCACAGAGGGGGAGTGAACAGCTACCCCTCTCTGTTCCCGTAGCACTTAATTCTACGGATTGTTACTGGTTCCAGTCATATGTGGGGAGGCTGTATCGGGAGACAGAGAGATCAAAGAAGCAGATTGAATTCCATGTTTCCCACTTACTGATAGTCTTAATTCGGGGAAACTCGTTAACCTCTCAGAATCTCTTTCTACTATGACTTCATAGACGCAAATAGGATTGTGTCTCAGAACCGAGATGGGGGTTGAGAGAGATACCACACGAAGAGTGTCCAGAAAACTACCTGGGACCCGGTGGCACCAAGGACATGCTGGCTCCTTCTGTGTTATGAGAAATCTTTTCTGTGTTTCTGTTCACTTCTTTTTTCAGTCAAGGCAGGGTCTGTTTCTTGTTCATTTCAGTATTCCCAGTTTTTGGACTCTTGTACAGTAATAATGTTGCTGATAATAAACCATGCCTGTCACCGATATATTACTTACGGGTATACAGCACATAATGAATGTTTGTCGGAACAGCTTGTTTGGAAATCACGGAATTCCTGGGCTTCTTGCATTTCTTCCAGTTCCACCACATTAATTTATGTTTGCTGAAATTCTAGTGCTTGTGGAGGGGTCTGAGAAAGCCCCGGGGTCCAGGGACAGAGACAGGGAGGAGAGCGCCGTGGTGTGGCTTTGGTCATTTTTGTGCTTGAATAGGATATATGCATTTACCCTGGGATTATAGTGCAGGATTCTCTGTGAGTTATTTCAGAACAGCAGATGGAGGGGCTGGGGGGCTGCTTTCAGCATAATTAGGAAACTGTATAAAGGTTTATATATTATATTCATGCATCTCTCACGGAGGTCATAGCGATGTCTCTCTCTTGCTTAGTCTGCAGCTGTAGAAAGAGAAAGCTCTACCCTCACTTCCTCCACGGCCCCCACCCCCACTGCTAGCTAAAGAGACACTGAAACATATAGGAACTAGAATTAAAATTAAGGGGCCTACCAGCTGGGTACTGTGAATATATATTAGGGCACGTGTTGGTTCCTGGGGCCGCCGTAACAAAGCAGCGTGAACTGGGGACTTACAGCAACAGAGCTGTACCCTCTCACCGTTCTGCAGACCGAAGGCCTGGCCTCGGGCTGTGGGCAGCGCTGGTGGCTTGGAGGCCTCTCCCGGGCTCCTGGCGGTTTGCTGGCACCCATGGGCACTTGTGCCTTCTGCTGTGTGGTGCTGGGTGTGTGTCTGTGTTCCAATTTCCCCCTTTTAGAAGGACACCTGTTCTGGTATGACCTCATCCTCACCAGTTGCATCAGCAAAAAGCCTACCTCCAAGGAGGGTTGCAGTCTGAGGAACTGCCCTGTATGGTTTCGGGAGACACAATTCCACTTGTATACGGTGTAACAAAGATTTCAATGGTGAATCATTGAAGATCAAACAGCAGCAAGATCTTCAACCCTCTCACCTTGTGCAGGAGAAAGCTGGAGCCCGGAGATGTTGCAGAGGAAGGAAGTGGGGGATGGACTCGGCCACCTCAGAATTCTATTCCATCTCTTCCAAGCCACGTGACCTCAAATCACCACGCGGAGCTTTATTTTCCACTTGGAAATGACATTGTGTGGCATTGCCTAGTGGGGGTGGGGGGCAAAGATCAAATGGCCCCCTTCCGCGGAGATGCTTTCCTGACTCTGGGAGCCATACAGAGTAGAGAGTGACGTCTGTAAGGTGCTGGGCAACTGACTGGCCAGCCTGCGGCAGGTGTCCGCGGAGCACCATGTCGGGTCTGAAGCCGTTTCCTCAGACACAGCCCTGTCCCAGCCCTGTGTCTGTGGCGGTCAAGGCTGAAGTCTGAGGCTCTCCTGATGAGGGACGGGGAATGTGTCACAGCTACTGACCTTCATGCTGTGAAAAGATTGGAATTTGACCAGGCCGAGGGATGCAACCTAATCCTGTGGGGAGCTCATAAAGGCCAGGTCGCTTTACCTTGGACTGGCAAGATTCTCAATAAAATGATTGCTTTTTTGCCAGCTTCAGACAGGGAGGTCTAGGGAGGGTAAGAAGGCACACTCCGCGAGTGAGCACAATACCAAAGGTCAGGCCGCGAGTTGTGGAAAATTCTGTGGTGCAGCCCAGAGCTGCCTCGAGTCTGCTCTGCGAGTAGGCTGCAGAGTGCAGCCAGACCAGGGTTTGCAGGGAGGCCTCACTCACCAGCTGTGTAATGGAGGGGGTGGGGAGAGTCCACTGAATCAGCCCCGTCTCACTGCTCCTCCTCTGTTAAATGGGGGTAAAGCTAGTTGTGCACCGGCGGTGGAGGGCGAGCCAGGCTCAGCCACTCCCCGGCGTGATCAGGCAGGACCCACGGCACTGACGCATCGTGCTCTCCATGGGCTGGCAGTGCCATTTCCCTAGGCCCAGGGGAAGTCACGGCCCATGGGTGTGGGGGCAGGTGCAGGAAGATGCCGGCTGCAGCACTGTTCTGTTTATTTATTTATTTTAAAAATTGTATTTATTTATCTTTAGAAGGGAAGGGAATGAGAGAGGGAGAGAAATATCAATGTATGGTTGCTTCTCATGTGTCCCCTGCTGGGGAATGGCCCCTGCTAGGAACTGGCCTGCAACCTAGGCATGTGCCCTGACTGGGAATTGAACCGTGATCTTTTGGTTCGAAGGCCCACGCTCAACCCACTGAGTCACACCAGCCAGGGCTATTTATCTATTTATTTATGTTTATGTTTTTTATGTTGTTCAAGTACAATTGTCTCCATTCCCCCCATCCACCCCCCACACTTTCAACAACTCCAGCCATCCACACTCCCCACCCTTGATCCTACCCCCCTTTGGTTTTGTCCATGTGTCCTTTACACAAGTTCCTGAAAACCCTTCCCCCTCACCCCCATTATTCCCTCCCACCTTCCCCCTGGTTACTGTCAGTTTGTTCTTAATTTTACTCTCTCTGGTTATATTTTGCTTGCTTATTTCTTTTGTTGATTGGGTTCCACTTATAGGTGAGATCATATGGTATTTGTCTTTCACCGCCTGGCTTCTTTCACCGAGCACTACGCTCTCCAGTTCCATCCACGCTGCCGCATTGTTTGTGGGGTCAGGGGAGTGGAGAACACCAGGTCATCCACCGTTAGGAGAATGAATGGGCCAGATTCCGACGGTGCAAACAGTGACACGTTAGGAAGCAGCCGAAAGGAAGGACGGCCGCGGCAGTTCTCAGACTGTGGTGGCAGGACCGGAAGCTGAGCACCACTCGTGAACTTGTAGAAAATGAAAATTTCTAGGCCCCACCCCAGTCCTAATATGCCAGAAAATCTGGGGGAGGGGCCCAGCAACCTCTGTAACAAGCCCACCTTGAGATTCTGATGTTTGCTCAAGGGTGAGGACCCCTGAAGTGAAGCTACGCATGGATAGGCATCAACACATTGTCTCAGGTTCAAAAATAGGAGAAAATGAGGTTGATGGTTCAATGGAATTTATTTAACTGAAAGGCATGCACATGTGCAGAAATACTTAATGACAGAAACCGCTGCTCTTTTATAAGAGAAAGGAGGGGTGAGGAGGATGAGGGACGCAAGGAAGGGAGGGAGCTTTGGGCCTCGTCTAAACCAGTGCTGATATTGTACCAAGATCCGGGAAGTGGGCTTCACTCAACTTGCTGCACCCAGGATTCTATACACACGAACAGACAACATGGGAAGTACAACTAACAAGAGGCCCAGACCTGGTCAAACTCTTACCCTGTGTGAGATGTGGTTCTCAGCCCTTCACATGGACCGCCTCCCTGGGCCCTCCTGCAGCCCCATGGTATACCTACTCAGGCCATTCATGCTTCAGCAATGGGGAAACTGGGACCCTTTCAGCTCGGGACTCCTGCCCCAGGTCACAGGGTTAGAAACTTGTGGTGACCCCCCTCAAGTCCTTCTCATCTCAGGGGTTTAGCTCAGTGGCTCTCAGCAGAGCTTGCCTCCCACAGGACATTGACAGTGTCTAGGGATGTGTCAGGTTGTCACAGGTGGGCAGGGATCTGGCATCCTGTGAGTAGGGCCTGGGATGCTGTTAAACATCCCGCCATGCATGGGACAGCTTGGCACAGCAAAGAGTCATCCAGCTCTACATGTCAGGAGCGAGGATGCTAGAAACCCTGGCAAATCTCCCACACAAAACCAATCTGGTCCCCTGCAAAGCAGTCTTTGCCAGATTATGTGTGAGTTAATATAAGCATGCCACTAGTTTCAAATCAGGCGTTCAGTAGGGAGAAGAAACGTCAGTGAAATAATTTTATCCTGATGTGCGTATCTTTTAATATGACATATAAATGCATTGTATAGTTGACCTTAGTGTTGAGAAATATTTCGACCCTGTAGCCAAAAGCAAGATGTCCAGGATCCACCTTGGTTAGCAGGAACTTCTTCCAACTAATTGCTACAGATTTTCACCTGCAGCCCCTGGTGTCCTCTCTCTTACTTTCCACCTGTATACATGACATTATTCTCTATTGATTGTGTACTAAACGTAGCCAAGTTTGAGCTCTTCATACAGCAATGGATTATTCTGCGGAGTCATGCTTTTTGCCACACTCGTCAATCCTTATGCACGTCATCCAGGTCTGATTTTGCTAGACCAGGGTGCTCCCACAGCTTCCCCCTATTTCACTAAATGACACCACCATCCTCTCAGGTACCCTACGCAAAAGTCTGAGAATCTCTTTATGATTCCTCTGTTCTCCTCACCCTCCGTCAACAAGTCCTATCAGTGGTATGATTTTCAAAACGTATCTAAAATCTGCTCCTACCTCCTTCATTAAATTCAGCCTTCACTGGCTCTTGCTGGAGGGGTGTAATGACCTTGAACTGGGGTCATGTCTTTTTAACCTTGTATTTGAATACAGGTTTGTCTGGTTCTAACCTGTTCTTTTCCTCTTGCTCAAGGGAACTTTCAGCCACCCGGGAAGTGTATCCTGGTCTCTAGGTTTAGAAATGGAAGCACTTCTGAACCAAACAGTCCCCAGTTGTCCAGCCCCTTAGGATCTGAGGAAAAGCCACAATAACAAAACAAACAACCCGAAGCCTCATAACCCCAATGACCTGGAAGTCCAGAACCAGCAAGATCTTCCTAGATGCCCCCTTCCTGGATTACGGTCGCCTTTCGTTTCCAGCTCCTGCATATGTTATGGCATGTAGGCTTGTGAATTCTCTTACAGTCTGCCACATACTGTGGCCCCGGTTCACACATGCCATGCGGCCCTTCCCTTCACTCGTTGGACACTCGCGGCACCCGTGGGCAGGGATTTCACTGAGGGTTGGTTAGGGCGGAAGACGGGAGTCAACAACTGTCCACCTCACATTTACAAAAGCTCCGAAAGAAATATCAGGCATCTCTTTTCTTAAATACTCTCCGGCCACCAACTACCGGGGACTTCTCAGCTCCTGGTCCTCCGGCCTCCTGCTCTCGGGCCATCCAGTCCTCTCCTGTCACCCAGAGGGTCAGCCACATCCTGTGTGCTTTATTTCCTGCTAATGCCCAGTCCACGGACATGCCTTTTAACCCCAATGAGCTTGTCAGTGTTACTTTGACAAGAAGTCATTTCTTCCTAAGAGGAACTCTCCTTTATGTATTAAGATAATACATTATTGTCGTCCCTTCAATGGGGCCGAAGATTTCAACTGAGGTTAAGCATTTTGAATCATTTGGGTCTGAGGTGCATCCTATAGTTGCTTATTGAGAATTTCTTCAGAGCTTGATGCCGTTTTGTAGTTAGGAGAGCATCGCTGCGTGCACAGCCCAGCAAGAACTATGTTCCCTTCGAGGGGCGGGTCCTACGGAGTTCGGAGTGCAGTCACTGTTAGCGTGCAGTTGCAAAAGAAGATTTTTCAGGAAAGGAGTTCGGGGCTATGAAATCCCATCACCTGAGCCTCTGGCCTAGACAGGCACCCAGGAAAGGCATCCCTGGGAAGTGAGGACGGGGGTCATTTTGAAGCCGTGGTGTGCTGCTGGAGGTCTAACAGCCAGCTCTGTGGCAGGAGGGGGCGGGGAGGGAACCAGCCCGAGGCGGAAATGCTCCCTTTGTGTCTGATTCCGGGAGCTCAGTGGGGCGTGTCCGAAGGTGGAGTTGGAAAGACAAGGACAGCAGCGGCCACTGTATAGCATTTCTGCCACACAGACCTGCTCTTATACGCATAGATTCCAGTGGTCTCACTCCTACATGAAGCCTAGAAAAATCAAACTCAGAGAAACGGAGAGTTGGTAGTGGATTCCAGGGACGGGGGGATGGAGGAGATGGGGAGACACCGGTCAGAAGGTACTCATTTCCAGTTAGAGATGAATACATTTGGGCATCTAAAGTACAACATGGTGACTCTAGTTAATAAGACTGTATTACACGCTTGAAAATTGCTAAGAGACTAGATCGTACATGTTCTCAGGACAAAAAAGAAACAGTTACCCGGTGACAGGGCGGAGACAGTAATGCGCCCTGTGGTGGTTATCATTTCACAACACGTGAGTGTATCAAGTCACCACGCTGAACGCATCCAGTTTACACCTCGTTATGTGTCAGTTGTACCTCAGTACAGCGGAGAAAAAGAGCACAGCAAGCAGGACAGTGTGGCAGACTAATCAGGAAATGACGAAGTTTGTTTGTCAAAACAAAGGAGAATTTGTTACCTTCATTTCCATAGAACTTACTCACAAGTCTATGTCATTTCACTTTTTAATGACAACAGTTCTGAATATTTAAGTCAGCCCTCGCGGACCCATACCGACTTCTTCCAACACAGCACAGCACTGGGTGGATTTAACCAGGCAAGGGGGGTAGAGAGAGGCATCAGCCTGTGCAAAGGCCCTGTGACAGGAGGGGGCCTGGCCAGGGCCTGGAAGCTTCTGGTAACAAGTGAACTCCCTGCTGGTTTCTAAGCAGAGGTGAGGTGCTCGCCCGACCTAGTCCAGGCCTGCGGTGGGAGGAGTGCAGGTGGGGGTTTCCCATGGTCACCGAGTGGCTTTGGTTGAATTTGGGTAAAATGCAAGAGAAGGATCAGAACTCTGAATGGGGACTGCATGCCCTTGAAATCCCCCTTGCTTCTGAAATTCCATGACAGTCAAAGAAAGACAGTAGTTTCTGAGGACAGATGGAAGAGGTGAGAACTGATGATTTGCGAACCTGGAGCAGATGTCTTGCACATTAGAAATAGATATATAAATATACCAGCAACCTGAGGCCAAAAAAAAAAATAGGCTTATCTTTAAAGTAAGTAGCCACAGGAAGCGAAGCAAGTCAGGTGTTCCTCCCTCCCTCTCTCTTCATGGGTTTCTATTTCTGAAACATCACTTCCTCAGAGTGTCAGACAATTATATCTGCTGATACATTTTCACCGACAGGACCCTAAAAAGGATAATGTGAATCATCTATGCCACTCCCGCTTGGCGGGAGTGACTGAGACAGTAAATGCTGCCGCACTTCATTTTACAAAATTCCTTGTACGGGAGGTTTCTGAGAGCACGACCCAAGGTTCAGAAAACCGATGAGGGCCCCACAGAGAAGGGAAAATGAGCTGCCGGGGGCCCCCTTTTACCTGTGGCTGTGGCCCTGGCCTTGTCTGCAGCCCTGGCCTTGTCTGTGGCCCTGGCCTTGTCTGTGGCCCTTCCCTGCCTGGCTCCACAGCTGCCTGTCTTGGGGTGCTCGAACCTCCCCCATGGCAGGGGCCCCATGTCTGCCCATGGACAGACATGGCGCAACGGCCCACCACCCCTGGCATTGTGTCCTTCAGGCCACCTCCACCTTGGACACTCCTGACAACAGCTCACCTTGTCCCCTTCCCTATCATTTGGAGGACGTCCCCATCAGTCCAGGTTGGGGCTAGCCTTGAGAAAAGTGGCTTTGGAAACATCAAATCCTTGCTTCATTATGTGACTCTGCGTGACCTAGGGAACCAACCTCTCTGGGCCTCAGTCTTCTTATCTGCGAAACGGGGATCCGAATACGTCCCATTTTGTCCAGGGAGGTGTGGGTGTATCAAAGTTCCCAGCAAAATCAATTAATGATGACACCTCACTGTCTATGATTGTTATTCTTGTCCGCTGCCTGGCCTGCATCCCTGCGTTTTTGAAAGAGCCGTTAATTCCCTCCTTCATTCTGAGTGTCTGCCGTGTGCCAGGCACCCTGTCCCCTGCGTTCTCTTGCTGGGCCTGAAATTCATGGGGGCTCTTTACCAGCGTCTGCTGCCTGTTTAGAGATGCTTTCCTTACTTTTCAGAATAAACTAGCTTTGTGTTGTGGAGGAGCTCGGGGCTAGACACACGCAGAGAGTGACGAGTGTGTCCCGGGCCCCAGAGAGAGGACATTCTGCATGTCCACCGCACACGGGAGTCGTGCTCCGAAACAGTGTTCCCGGGTGCACACGGGCCGCGCTTACTTCCTCCAAGTGCATCCTTAAAGTGAGTCAGCGGCTCTCACGACCAGGCCACTAGATAAACATACTCTTTCCCTTCTATTCCCAGGCGTGCGGAGGAGGGAAGAAGACAGGTTGCTACCTCACGGGCAACTACCCCGGGGCCGCCCTGCGGGGGGTGTGGAGGCACTGTGTCTTTTCCGCCCTCCACCAGCCCTGGAAGGGACAGCCTGCCCCTGGTTTTGGAACTGGCTTAGCCAGAGGTCGGAGAAGTTAGGAAACTCGTCCCTAAGCCCAGGACTTTCGAGGACGCCAAGGCCTGGCCTTCCTGCCGCAGACGATGCTGCCGGTCTCCCAGTGGTCCCTCGGCCCCACCCTTGGGTTTGGGCCCAAGTGCCACCTCTCGGGACCTCGTGGCAAAGCCATGGTGCTGAGCCATCAGGAGAGAGAATCCTGGTATCACTCAGCCTGCTCTTTCCCTCCTCTCTATTCGGGTCCCCTCATATGGGGGCCCTTTCCGCTGACAGTTTTGTCCTTTTCATAGCTGAGGTAAGCTTAACAAAAGAAAACTTTGATGGACTCACCATTAAAAACACCACAGTTCAGCAGGAGATACGGATGAATGGCTGGCCCAGGGAGATCACCACACGTCTTCCGGATGATGGCCACGTCCCAGCTGCCGAGACAAAGACACCCATCAGATTGTCTTCACTGTCAAGGTGTTCTGTGTGAGTGATTATTCAGACAGCTCCCCGCTTTCTGGCTTCCCTGCTCGGTCTGTCCATACATGGGTGCAGTGGTCTAGGAGAGCCGAACCGGGCTGAAGTCCTCGCTAGCTCCTCGAGAGGATGTGGAGTGGCTCATAGGAGCTGGGGTTCCTGGGATCAGGGCCAAGCAGGTGAGCGGCGCCCAGAGGGGCCATGCACACCTGCTGTTGACATCAAACACTTACATGTCCCCATGCTGCTCTTTGCTCATGTTTGTGAAGACCGAGCTCAGGGGGCTCCAGCCTCCCTCCACCCGAGGCAGGACTCTTCCTTCCTAGAGCAATTTCTTTTCTTTTCTTTTCTTTTCTTTTCTTTTCTTTTCTTTTCTTTTCTTTTCTTTTCTTTTCTTTTCTTTTCTCTTTTCCTCCCCTCCCCTCCCCTTCCCTCCCCTTCCCTCCCCTCCCCTCCCCTCCCCTCCCCTCTCCTCTCCTCTCCTCTCCTGGCATTCTGTCTCAGGTCTGGATGCTGACCTTTCACTATGTACAGGGCCAGTGCCTTCTCCCAGGATGACGCTCGCCTTCTCCTGTTCTCCTGGAACCTTTTGATGATCAGAGGCCCATCTTCCATTTCGTATTGATTAGCGGTGGTTGCCTGGAGCGCCACTTTACAAAGGGTTCTGAGACCTGGGCAGGCTCGGCAGGAAAACCGCTGTGATCCACGAAGGATGCCTGACAACCAGGAGGGCCCCCGGGGCTGTCATTTCATCGTCCCAGAAGGAGCAAGAAGAATGGGATGGCACTCTGGGGATAGGCGAGCAGAATGACAGCAATTCTTGAGAAGAGCAGGGACAGTACAGACTCCGTGTGGATGGAGAAAAGCCACACATCTTCTCGCTCCCAGGCAGGCAGGTGGGCAGGCAGATTTCACCTTATTGAAGGAGGTCATTTCAAGAAGTGTCTTTGGAGAGTGGGATGGACAGAATGGCCTGCTTAGGGAAGGCCCAGCAGCCTGGTGGTCTCAGCTCATCACTGGCGTAGCAGGTGATGGTAAGAGAGGAGACTGGACAGGTTGCTGGGGTCCCGGTCACCAGGACACCAGGTCACCAGGTCACCTCTGTGTTAAGTTGAGGCTTGACTCACAGGCTGTGGGGTGTCAGGTTCTGCTTCTGTCTTTTGTTAGCATCAGGATCAACATGGCAAGACACTAAACCAGCTTGAGAGAAAGACAGAGCGATAGGAACCGGACAGTAAGAAATGCTTGGCAATGAGCAGGTGGTAAGATAGTGGCATAAACTGGGTCACACACCAGGGAGCTGGGCCCAAGCTTCACGTCTGCCTTTAGCAGAAGCTTCTGTCTGAGGGCAGGAAGGAAACAGGGAAAGGAGAGTTTGGGACTTGGTTGTTGAAAAAAATTTGGGATGATGAGAGTCAAGGGAGATTAATAAGGCCTTAGGCCTGGGGGTGGAGGGAGTAATCTAGTTCTCAGTCCTGATGAAAAGGGGAAGAGACAGAGGCTGAAGCTGGCACCAGTGCTGGGTCACCACGTGGGCAGCTGGCCTTGTAGGTGACAAGAAAACTCTGTTTCCCAAACCTGGGCAGAAAGTCCCATGCAACCAAACAAGCCGACCCGACCCACCGCGCTTTCAGCTAGTGTGTTGCCTGCCGCCTTGCAGGGCAAAGGGGCACAGGCAGGGGCAAAGTGCTTCAGGGGCACGTTGGGTCTCTGAGGTGTGGAGCGGAGCGGGCTACTCCCTGAGGGGCTGAGCAGCCCTGAGGTGTCAGACGAGGTTAGTGCAGAGCCTGGGGGCACAGAGGATGGGCCAGCCCTTCTGTCTGCAGGGTGGGAGCTTAGGGTTGCCCCTGCTGTCTGCTCCACCTGCCTCCTGCCCTCTGCCTCTCCCTCCTGGCCGCAGCTGGGACTCTCACGATTGAACCGGGCAGGAGGAATTGAAGCAGTGTCAGGGCCATTTCTGCACACGCCAGTCTTGTAAGCTAGAATTGTGCTCTGGTTTGGAGGACCCAGCCTGGGCCTCAGCTCTCAGCAGCGGAGCAACCATGATGAAGGGTTGGGGGCTCTCTGAGCATCTACTTCTCAACTGCAAAACGAAGAGAAGAACCCCAACTTTGTGGAGGTGATACGAGGCTTTCTGAAGAGCATCGGTCATTGCTAAGTGGTCCCCACGTGGTGGCTGCTTTGAGTCACTGTGCTTGAGGGCCTCTGGCAGTCTGTGAGTCACGCATCGGGGGGCCTCACTGGGAAGGGCAGGTGTGTAGGTTTGCGAAGGAGCAAGACACAAGGCAGTAACAGTGATGGGCAGAACTGAAAGAGGAATTGAGCTTGCCCAAGAGAAAAAGCCAAATTAAGCAGATTTTTATCTAAATATTCAATGACTTCTTAGTGGCTTCAGGAGAAAGGAAATTGCGTGAATATTATGCAAAGATAGTATACAAATGAGGAGAATGCAAATAAAAGAAATATCAGAGAGACCTTGGACAAGTCCAGTAACACACAAGATTACTATCATTTTGCGACATACGAAGTCTCCATGTTTTGGATAGGGGGAACTGGAAACTTCCTTCAGTTCTTCTCTGGGTTCTATCACTTTCTCCTTGTCTCCATAGAGATCTTTAACATTTCATATGCTGAATTTTATTGTAATTTCCTTTTATCTATCTTGCCCACCGGACAATGAACTTTGTGGAGGTGAGAACTCTGTGTATAATTTACCTTTGATAGCTGGCATAAGATAGGCAATGTGAATCTCTGGGCTGTGGAAAGAATGCAAGTCTACTGCAGCGAAACTTCTCCAACATAGGATTTATGAGCTCTTCTCAAAGGACACGCAGGAAAACGTACCTTCTTGGCAAAAGGGTAAACAGAAAAGAGCTGAACCAAGTGAGGTTGTGTGTGTCAGGAGAAGTACACGGTGCAGCCGCATCAGCAGAGCTGGGTGGGCGACTAGGAAAGCGTTGTCGTCAACAATCCGTGAACAGAAGACCAGACCAGGAGTGAAAGAGATCTTTCAAGGCGTGAAAGAGATCCCTCGAGGAAGAATGGAGATGGCCAGAGAGACAAGACCCCCAAGACTAGTCAGGGAGCCTCAATGTGTAAGACTGCCTTTGCAAAGAAGCTTGACTGAAAGAAAAATTTGTGCAATGAGAACCCTTTCCCCCCCTGGTTCTTATCTGCTTCTCTCACTAGCTCTTTTCGGTAAGTTTACCTTAACTTTCTAACAAAATGCCAATTAAAGCAACTTTTAATAAGCTGTGTTTAAAAGACTGAATCCAAAGAGGAAAGTGTGTGATACTGACGTGTTGGTGTGGAAACCGGATTCTTAATCCTGTGTGGATAACAGTGGAGATGCTAGACTGTTTTCACCTGGGATAACAGCAGGGCTCCTGGAAAAGCCAACTCTCCCAGAGGTGGTGAGGAGTACGCGCATCCGCAGCGGGGAGTGGGCGTGGGCTTCCTCTGTCCCCTGCTATCTTTCCTTCTCCTCCTCACCAGTTCCTCTCTTAGCAGGCACTTGTTTTCCAGATAGTGTCGAATGGCATCCCAGCACAGGTGTTTATCATGTAAACGGACAGTGTTTTACATGACATCAGCATGCGCCGATTTCTGGGAACAGGGATTCAGCCACACTGCAGTGTTTACGTTTGATAGCAGGTGCTCTGGGCAGAGTTCCAGTCACGGTTCTAGTGGACCGTGTGGAAGAACAGCTTCGAAGTGGGACCAAAGACAGGCTGGTCCTACAGCCCCTTCCCAGACTGACCCGACTCTGACTTCTCTGTATATCTGCACATCTTGGGACTTTCTCTTCCTCCTGGCTCGATGGTTTAATTCCTATCCATCCACTGAGCTCATTCAGGCTCCACCCCTCTAAGTCCCCGGAGAACCTGTGCCAACCTCCTTTGTGGCATTTATCTCACTGAATTGTCATTATAGTCACTTGTCAGACTCTCCAGGTAGTAAACTAACTGAGGGCAGGTCTTTACTCATTAGCTGTGATATTTCTTCTAATAGAGGGACTGACAGATGCCATAGTGCCCGGGGTAAAATAAAGAAAAATTAAAAATAAGAAGGGAGAGATAGATGGGCAGATACCTGCAACATAGTTTATAGATAGACGACGATGGTAGGTGGTGGGTGGGTATGGCCAGGACAGTGGACAGAGGGTAGCCAGGCAGATGGATACATAGGGGATGAGAGAGAGAGAGAGCTAGAGGAGGTATGATACAAGGATGCAAGGCCAGCATTGCTTCCTTATCGCATCAGTTTCATTCTTCATGACCTTTTCCTTCAATCTGAAGGAAAGCTCTAAGAATTTTCCATCTTATTTTTACTGAATTAGTTGGTTTCCTTCTCTACTCCCTGCCTGAAAAGACGTGAGGTAGAACTATCTTTGTTATTGTTGAATTTAACTTGCAACAGTTTGGCAAAGTCATCTACAACTAATTTCCCCCCTTTGAACTAGTCTAGAAAACAAAGTGCTTTTGCCAATTACATCAGACAGGATGCGTACTGAGAGTTCAGGTGGTCGGAATTCATCACTCTCTGCTTGAGATGAGCTTCATCAGTGGGAATCGTTTTGGTCACCGAAGGTAGGTGAGGGGTGGCTGGCCCCTTGGCTTCGGTGTCTCTTTTACTAAACGACATTAAACTGATGGATACAATACGTTAACCAGAGAAAGTCCTCGGACACCTTGCTTCTGGCTTATATACTGTATAATTAGTGTGAAGGGTGCATTACTATTATGTCTGATATCTGTGGAGAAGTCTGAGGTAGCCACATTTGATAGGAAAAATCTCTAGCCCAGAAGGGGTCCTGTTTTCTTTAGCGAAATGTGGTTTTTGACGGAAAACTACCATGGGGAATCTGGCTCTTCCTCTCCCAGTGGCTGTGCTGGTAATCAGCTTTGGAACTCAGAGCTGGGTGATAAAATAAATCCCAGGACAGTGGAAGAGCACCTGACATTCACCCAGTTTAAGACTCACCAGGTGTGGGACCTTGGGCAAGTCATTCTCAGTCCCTGTCTGGACAGTGAGGAATGAAGACTAAGTCCTCACTGAATTTCCTTCCCAGTAATTATTTGGATGTTTGTAAAGCTCCCGTAAAGGAACCTGTGCATTTAGAAATTTCATCTTATCTTTAGAAACTCTGCATTTGACTTTACGACCAATTTTATTATTATTACTTTGGTTCACCGTCACTAAGACTGGACTGAGGGATGCAGGCCTTACATTCTTTTAGGTCTCCTCTGCGTCTCAATAAACCCACCTTCTCTCCACGCTTTCTCTTCAAAACCCTAACACAGGTTCTCAGTTTACATGTTACAGAGAAATTATTAGTTTGTCCATTATACACAATTTCTTAGGAATTGCCAGGAATCGTTCAAAACCCTTGGGTTGAGTAACTTGAATGTGAGTATTTATACTAGTGTACAGAGAGATTTAAGAAGACTATAAAATACTAGTAAAAACACTTCCAGACTTTCCCCTTCTTAGCTGTGTGTCCATGGCTATATTTTATCTGCCTCTCCCTGTCTCAGGTTCCACACCTGTGATGTCAAAGTTGTCTGGGATCTCGTACAGATTCAGTGAGATAATACGACACCAGCAACCTTCAGCGTGCCTCACCTACAGAAAGTGCTCGGAAGGTGTCTGCTATCATCACACTAACATTGTCTGGAATGCATCTTACCTGCTCCAGGATTGGTAGTGGTTGTATCCTCGCTAGTTCTGAGCTTCTCTGGTTTCCTGTGTCTCATGTAGTTGTATATACTTTCAAACTGTATTCTGGAAATCACCAGTGCTCATGGTATTCATAGAACAGGAAGACATCTGAGACCGGAAGTACAAGCAGTGAATCTGTATTTGGTATACTGTCTGATGGCTGTAAGGTCAAAGCCAAAATTGGCCAGTGTGGCAACTAGGACCAGCCCCCACCTGCTTTCTCCACCTTCAAGTCTCACTGCTTCTGTACATCAACGTTTATGTTAAGATGATTTCTCCCGCCCTGTTCCTTATTACCTGCTCATTTCCTCCTTGTTCCAAGGAGACTTCAGCCGGAGGGATCTTTACAAGAGAGAAGACCTTCCTTGATGTCCTCATGAGTCAGACAGAAAGCTGTTGGAAAGTCGAGGGCAGGAGAAAATGCCAAGCCTTCGTGTTGGTCTACCTGGTCCCGGCCATCTGTTGGGTCTTACTTCCCACCTCTTTCCTTTTCACTTGTTCCACGCCAGCCAAACTGGCCTCCGTACTTTCCTCAAACTCAGTGAGAATATTCTGCCTCAAGATCTTTAGATTTTCTCTCCCCTTTTCCTGGAAATAGCTCACCCCTAGGTTCCCACATGTTCTCTCTTCTTTTTCCTTTGTGTGTCTGGCGAACTGTCACCTTCTCAGAGAGGATTTTTCTTGCATGCATTATATGAAACAGCAACATCTTCTTTGTCCTTTTTGGTCCCTTTTATTATTTTTTATAGCCCATATACAGTCTTTCTTTATTTTTGAATTTATTCTATAAGACCTATGAGAGCATGGAGTTTGTCTTACTCGGTTTTTATTGCCCAGAGAGTGCACTGGTCACTATGAAGCATTACTGTTCAGAATGGCTGCAGCTCTCACTGCCTCATAGTGTTGCTCATACTCCCTCTTACCTAGAGTTCCCTGCCTTTGTCTTTAATTTTGGCTTACATTTCGGCAGCCAATTCAAATCTGCCAGCTCTTTGAGTCTTTCAATGAATACCTCAGCCTATGGTGGTCACCTGCTCCCCTAAATCACTGGAGAAATGAAAATTTTACCTGTCAGCGGTGACTGGCAGCCTTGTATATGCAGGGTGAGCACTGGGTTTTAAGTGAATGTGTTCTGGAGTCAGATTGTCTGGGATCTGATCTTGGCCATTGATGAGTTGGGAGACCTTGTGCAAGCTACTTAGTCCACCTGTGTGCCATCCCCTGACCTGTTGAAGAGGACAGTGCCTGTGGCTGCCTCAGGAGTTTGTTGCAAGGATTGGATGAGTTACATTCATCAAAGCACCATGCCTGGCACCTAGGAAGTACTGGTTAACGTTGTGCTTGTTTTGTTATCTAAGTAAATCATGCCCCCAGCAGGATCAGAAAGTTCTGTTCTCTGTGTGCCCCATAACATACGGCAGTCTTCCACACAGCAGGTGCTCAATAACTCTGTTGACTTTTGGCAAAATTATTTCCCCAAAGAAATGTCAGAAGAACTGCCTAGAAAATTTATACCCAAGCAGCTATGTTTGTAAGGCCATTTGCAGGCTCAGAAAGGATAAAGGAGACTCTCAAAAGGAACTTCCCTTGCACACAAACTTGGAAAATATCTTCTAAGCGCGTATGATGGGCCAGACACTGTGCTGGATGCTGGAGGGACAGAGCACTGTAAAAGGCAAGCTCCTTTTGCCGCAGGGCTTTTTCGGGACAGGTACATGGACCGATAGCTGTGACCTGAGTGCAAAGGGCTGCAAGGGGAGGGGTGTGCAAAGTGTCAGAGTGTCACAGGGTCACTTACAGGTGGGGTTGTGCTGGGCAATTACGTTTTCAGGCTGACTCAGGCAGCCTACATTTCTCTTTCTGTGTGCTGCATGAATGATTTTGAAAACGAGAGTGGTGTTAAAATTGAAAATGGAATGAGATCCCTGGGGAACAACAGCAGAAGTGGCTTGAGGAGAATAATACTGAAACTGAGCGAAACAAGAAGCACGGATTGAACAAAAAATCATTGATTTCTTTAGTTTTTATTAGAACCCAAAGACATTGTCCTGAGGACAATACATTGACTCAGACCACAGGATTTCCCCCTCATGGTTCCAGCCCATTGTTAAGGAAGTAATTTGCTTCTGTGCACAATGGCCTTTCCCTGTAAAACCACGAAGACGGCATGACATTGCAGGGAGGGCAGAGCAAAACCCGCTTTGCCTCCGAGTCCCTGGGCACGCCGCTACCCTCACCTGTCTCCTCCGATCCGTCACGGAGAGTTCTGTTTCCTCTGGCAATGTCTCTCCAAGATACAAAAGATACAAAACGAGAAATTGCGTGTCTACACACTAGTACAGAACAATGTGAAAATGAAATTAAGGAAACAATTCCAATTATATTTAAGCAAATTCCACTTAAATTCAGAAACCAAACAATTATAGTAGCATCAAAAATCAAAAAAATTAGGAATCAATTTAATACAAGAAATAAAAGACTTACAAAGCTACATAGTAATATTTAAAAAATGAAGGATCTAAATACATGAGAAAAAAGTCTATGGCCGTGTATCCGAAAATGATTCTGTTAGGACGACAATACTTCCAAAATTGATTGATAGATCCAGTAATAATCCCTGTCAAAACCCCAGAGGGTTTCTTTAGAGAAACTGATGAACTGATAATGAACTTTGCATGGAAATGCAAGAAAACCAGTTTAGCCAAAATAATCCTGCAGAAGATCAATAAAATTGAGGAACCCACATGTTTTGATTTGAAGACTTCCTACAAATCTACAATACTCGAGACAGCAAGGCACTGGCCTAAGAAAAGATCTATAGAACAATGAAAAAGAATCAAGAATACAAAAATAAACCCAGCACTTATTACCAATTGATTTTTGACAAGACCGTTCAATGAATAAGCAATAAATCTTCCCAACAAAAGTTCTGGGACATGTGAATACATACATGCAGGAGAATGGAGCTGGGTTCCCTGCCTCACACCATACATGAACATCAACTGAAAATGGACTAGACTTAAATGTAACAGCAACAACTGTAGAGCCGACTTCACCAGGTATTTGTCATTAATATTCCATGAGCCCAATTGTCAATCAAAGTATGTCTGCTATAATTGATAACCTTCTCTTCTCCTTCCTGCTACTCACACAAGTCCAACCCTTCTTCTACCTAACAGCCCTTACTTGAAAATGGTTTTCACATGTCTTTTAAGTCTTCTCTTCCTCATGCTAATCAGGCATCTCAATTTGCATCATATTTACTTTAGGTTCTCAAGTTATGGTCCTGAACCATTTCCCTGCCTGTGTCTTAAGTGTGATGTGTGGAGGTCATGGAAAGTAATGGCATCACTTCAAGCCATGCTGTTCTAGGCACCTTGAAAATAGGTTCTTACTTACCTTTCCCTGCCAGCCTGACATCTGGGCAGCATCTTGCACATTTCACAAATGATGACACGGAGCTTAGAGAGGTTAAGATCTTGTCCACGGTCACACAGCTGTGAAGTGGCAGACCCGGGATTCGAAACCATGTCCAGTTGTATTCATCGCTACTGACCTGCATTAACTAATAGACTAGACATTCTCCATTTTCTCAGCATTGTGGACAAACAAGAATTGACTAGATCAGCCGGAAGGATCCTACTGAAGAATGAAAATTCTACAAACAGCTGGAGGTTGTAAATCTTAGGGATGGACATTTGTCTGAGGCCACACTTATTTGTTGTAATTAGAAGCCCTTCAAACTTGAGAAGGGCTCTTTGTCTGCTGAGCCGGCTACTCTCTCCGTGGGCGGCGAGAAGCCAGTCTTTCACTTGATTTGATGTGATTCTGTTTCTCTTGCCACAGTGAGGTAGTGTCTGGGTGAGAGCATTCCTTCGCTCCTCGTTCCTTCTCCCAGAGCACCCTTTTCACAGAACGCCTTTTAACTGTGGCATTCAAAAAAAGAAAGACTTGGCAGTTGTCTTGATTAGAGCATAAGATTTGCCTTTTATGCTGAAAGATATTTTTTCCCCCCAAACCTTTGAGACTGACCGTTCTGTTTGGCAGAGGGTTGAGAATGGGAAACAAATACCCACCCTTAATTTGAAGGTCGGTGCCCTCTGACTGCAGCCACAGTCTCAGGTGGGGGGTGACCAGACCCCTTTAGACACTGGGCCGCTGGCCACTGAAGGCATAGAGCCGGCTTTATTTAATGGGGCAGCTGGTACTGGGGCGGCCTCCAGTCCAGCTCTGGCAATGGGCAGGACTGAGGAGAACAGTGAACAGACTGCAGCCCTTGTCCAGAGGCGTCCTGGAATTCCCAGGGAGGAGAGCCGCCTGCCCGACCCTATGCGGGGGACAGTGACCCAAGGAGGGCTGGCCAGGGAGGTGACGTTTGGTTCTCATTTTTACTTTCAACATGAAAAGTGAGGAACTGAGGACTCAAGAAAGGCTGCGGAGGCAGGTCTGAGCAGCGATGTCTCCCTCTCGCAGCAGACAGCCAGCCCACGGCCCAGGAGCAAACCCCGCACCAGGCGCTCGGGGGGCCAGCATCTTCCCACTCGTTATCTTGGATCACCATCCCCTGTGGTGACTGAGCGTCACCACACTTTGTACACACACATCACTGGGGCATTTTACATATATTTACGTATAGATAAGTATTTTATGTATACGAATGTCAAATCCTCTTCCTTCGTAACAACCCTGTGCTAGTTGTAATCACATTATATATGTAAGTATATTTTCACATGTATATATTTATATGTAAAAATATTTGAACATATCTATACAGGTGTATAGATAAAGTAGACATATATGTATATAATTATACAAATAGATATCATGCAACAATAACTTTATATAAAATATGTATATATACATGTACATGTATTCAAATATTTTATACATAAAACAGCCAAATATTAAGAAGCAGACCTGGAATTTGGAGCCGGACCTCTGGTGCCCCATGCACTTGCCACTGTGTCTCATGGTCTTACCGTAGAGTAGAAGAAATATTTTTCCTATCGTCTCATTAGACTTCTTAGCATATCATAGAATTCAAAATATAGTTCATGTTTTAATTAAATACACTTTTTTCTTTCCAAACCTCCTGACTTAGTGAGAAGAAGGTAACACCTCATCTGCTTGACGTCACTGTCTGACTCCATTCACTGATCCATTCAATCGACCGTGTGTCCTGGGCACATGGCGTCATTCCCTGGGGTCTGGGGTGCAGTAGTGAGGACGGGAACAAGGCCCTGCCCCGGGGATCCTGGATTCGGGGGAGAGGGAGCTGGTCGTACACAAAGGCTTCCTAACACGGGGAGCTGGCATTCGGCCCTTTGAAGGAAAACAAAGCAGAGTGAGGGGAATGGGGACACAGTGTGGCTACCTGGGTGAGGGGCAGGACAAGGCCCCCTGAGGCAGTGGCATCTGTGCAGAGCCCCAGAGCACCCGCAGCCGAGTGCCAGGCAGGCCTCCGGGAGGACCTGCCAGGCGGACAGGCCCATCAGCATTGCTTACGGCAGTTTTCCTGTGAGGGAAGGTTACTGCTGGAAGCATCCGTGTGTTTTTAAGGACTTAACTGTACTGGGGGAATCTTCGCTCAGTGAATGATGCTCTGAATACTATGGGTATGAGATGACCCCACTGCTGCCCCAGTTACGGCCTCGGGGGGACTCACGGAACTGAGCTTCACCTGGTGCTGGGGGACCCCTGTAACACTGACAATTCTAGAGTGGGCCTGCGCTTTCAGTCGAGAGCCACAAAATAAATAGTCGAGGCTTTACAGGCCACTGGGTCTCTTTCACAACTACTCAGCCTTTCCTCCGCAGCATGAAAGTGGCGGGGATTAAGGGGTTGGTTCCTGACCCAATATGTAAATTTATCTACATAAACAGGCCCGGGCTGGATTTGGTCAGCTCCTCCTCTACAGTGAATCCTTTGGGGCCATTGTCTGGGTGGATGTCACCCTCAGGGGAAAGCCAGCCAACTGCCAGGCTTCCTGGCGTCTTGTCTGTCTGCCTTCTCATCGCTCTTATTTCCACCATCACTTCCTGCTTCTGCACCTCTGAGACCCCTTAACCTGAACCCCCACCGTGCTGTGGGCTGGTCAATCCATAACCAAGCACGCTGGAACTCTTTCTAAGTCAAGAGTCAGGGGGAAATGAGTAAAGGGGCTGAGGGGAGACATAAGCCAGCCCTACAGATGATTTGCTTCAGAGTGTGAACTTTCAGAAGGGTATTCTGGAGGCTTTGGGGATTTACTTGCTGTTTCCTGTGTTTTCAGCTATTCTGGGTAAGGTAAGTGAGATGGAGCTATAGAATGAAACCCCAAATGATTGGATTCTGTTAACTAAAGCCTTGAAATAGCTATTATGCGTTGTTTTTGCACACAGATGGTTTTTTATGAGAACAAGACAAATATTCACAACAAATGAATGACTACCGTGGATCTGTGGACTTTTGAGTACATGGGTGGCTTCGCCAATACTTTTGTGCCACAAATTAATACAACTGAGACTGTTGTGAAGAAGACCATTGGTGTAAAAGGATCCTGCATGGCACTTCACACCAGCCTCTGGTTGTCACACAGGGGTGACATTGGGCTGTCACACTGCCCAGCCCTGCAGGATGCCCCTCACGACCCACTTGGACAAACATGGCAGCCTAGGAAGGAATGGTCATTGAAGACCAAGACTGACCAGTCCTGTGACCAGTCTTGACCCGTCATGTTCTCTCTGGCAGAGAACATGGACGCCAAGTCACAGTCTCATCATCTGCAACATTGAGAAGGCAATATTTACCTCAAAGGGCTTTGGGAGAAATTAAATACAATGAAACATGTCAAAATGTCTTCCCACTGTGCCTGGTACTCAGTAGGCACTTAATCATCGCTCTCTTCTTTCCAGTAAATGAATGAACAGACAAATGAGGGCATGCAAAACAAGAAATCATAACAAAGACATTATTTCCAGAAAATGTTATTTAAAAGACAAAACATTGAGGAAAGATGGGTTTGAAATCTCTTCCACTACAAAGCTGGAAGCAGCAGGGTTTTCGTATTTATTTCAGCCACCCGCAGGTCGTTGTTTCCTCCCATCCTCTGACGCCTCTGCCCTCATTTCCAGGATAGATCTCCTTCCTCAAGAGCCTTACTCACAGGCGCTAGACAGCAGTCACTTTGAAGAATGACATCTTTCACTACACTCATGTTATTTTTAGGCAATGAGAACATACTGTGTACTGAAGTTATGGAAAATGGCAATACAGCTATCCATAGAGATTTTATAAAGATTTCATAAAAACACAAGGGTCAGCACGCTGCATATCACAGTTCTGAGACACAGCCCGGGTCTTGCTCTGAAGTCCTGCCCTAGCCTGGACCCCGTGGATTACTCCCTGTGATGGTCACTCCCTTCAGGTCCTGGTCCAGGCTGTCTTCCGAGGCCCGTCCCCAGGGGCTTCTCAGCAAAGCATTCTCTGGTTACGCTCGCCCACTTCTCCCTAACACGGCTGGGGGACACGGGGCCTTCGGTGCTCCCCTGTCTTCCTGTCCCAGTTGGGTGGCTGCTTCGCTACAGCAGCGGGAAGGGGCAGATTACTGAACTTGGGGGCCTGGCCCCCCACTAAGATGTTGGTTCTTGGACTGCAGAGGGGGTGCCTCTCTCTTTATGCGTCTTTGAATCCACAGAGCTCAGTATATTAGCCAGGGCTCAGGAGGCTAAGCAATAATATTTGTTGAATGAATGTTTGATTTGTATAAGATCATAGCTGTTAAATGCGGCCTCATCTCTACTCTACTGATGCCTGGCTTTATTCTGGGTGTACAACTTTAAATTTCTGGTAATTTTCTTCCATTGTTTTCATTAACTTTATTTTTTCTTTTCTCCTATGCAGATTAAATTTGGATACCTGGCTTCTCAATTCACAGGGGATGGAAAGATAAATCGAAATATGGCATTCCTTAGAACGGAGAGCTTCAGCAGGAAAGTTCATGTTGATTCACGTTCGGGGGAGGAAGGGGTGGGGAAGGCTGCAAGGAGAAAGGACCTCACCTCTCTTAACCACATTCTACCTGGCAGGCACCACATTCTACCTGGGAGGTACTGCACAAGGTGCTTGCTGTGAGCTATTCTGTTGTATGATGAGAATCTGGGAGAGGTGAGCTGCTGGCCAGCCATCACACAGCTCATGACATGTAACAGACCTGGGAGTGAACCTTGACTCGTGTGTGTGTGTGTGTGTGTGTGTGTGTGTGTGTGACCCGTGATGCTGTAAAGGACAATACCATGGAGAACAGAGAAAGTGAAAAAGATGCTTATGAGTCTAGAGACTAATTTTGACAGTAAGTCTTATAAAATCCTAGGTTTGCAAAAAAAATGGTGATGAGGGTTCTCGCTGGAATTTTGCTGTTGGAGTGAACTTTAGATATATTTGTTATATCTCTGAGCTTGCAAAAGCCCTCTCAGCCTGTGATTAGATCTAGTTCTCATTACATGTCTAAAGTACACTTTGTCCTTGCTGTGCATGACAGGCTGGCCCCCAGGTGCAATCAGGAGCCAAAGAAGAAAGCAAACAGTGACGCTTTTCCTCATCTGAGTTCTCACTTTTGATTCCTTCACAGCAAAAAGTGGGAAAAGTCCTAGTGCAGGGAATATTTTGCAATATGGCTCACAGTTTAATTAGACCATTTCATTGTTATTTCATTCCAGTTCCTGGTATCGATGGTGCGCCTTAAAACAGAAAATTGTACACTCCAAGCTATAAATCGATAGAGTTTTCTGCCCTTTCTTTCTGTTGGCATTTAATAACTGTACTAAATCAATCCCCAACATGAGACTGAATTCAGCCCATACTGTTGACAAATCGAAAGTATAATCTACTTGGCGAGTTGAGAAGAGTCGGCTTTCGTTGTCTGGAAGGGGAGCCGAGTTCAGGTGTTTGAGTCAGCATGATTTCTGAACCTGGCGCTAAGACCGAGGATGAATGCAGAGGCAAACAATACCTTGAAAGGCTTATCGTCTGGAAAAGGAGACAGGCACGTATGCCCAAATGCAAGGCCTTACTGTAAATATTGTTGCTTGAAGGGTGGAAATGATAGAAGAGGGGTTATAAATTCTGTCTGGGAGATTCACTGAAGGTGTTGCTAAGAAGAGGAAGTCTTGAATAACGTGCAGGGATTTTCCAGTTGTGTAAGGGCACAGAGAGGGGCTTTGAGCAGAGGGAATGAGGGTGGGCGGGAAAGGGGGGTATGAGTGGGGGAAGCTCTGTTCCAAGTGCATTGGGAGGGAAGGCCGGTGGTGGGGGGCTACACCAGAGATGAGAGGGGGAGAAATGAATTAATGACCATTAAGGTAGGACCGAACCAGGTCCTAAAGAACATTCGAATGCCTCAGACTTACACTGAAGCTTAGCTTATACTACGTCATTACTTCAGAGTCATGTAACTAAATAACCTACTAGACAATCTTAAAATATTTTTAATTAATTTCAAAAGGCACAGTGAGTGCACTCCCAGATTCCCTATCCAAATGTTAATCCCCACTTACTGTTGTTATGTCCCTGAGTAAAGATACTTTAAATCCTGGATTGCTGACGTTAACACTCTTTCCTTGGAGAAGAAGAAGAAGTAGAAAAACTCAACACTGTTAAATCCTACCTCTAATTAAAATTAGGAGCAGATTAAAATTAATATCCAGAAATAAACCTACAGCTCAAAGAAATGAATACAAATGTTAGGAAATGATTAGGTTTTCCAGCAAATATCACTAATACTTTCTAAACACATCTGCTTCAGACTAGAGTTGAAGCAAGAGGTGACTCAGGAAGGGGACTAAGTAAAGATTCTTAAATTCTGGGGAATTAAAAAAAATCTATTTTCCAGGGTCCCCCAAATTAAGACAGAGTAAAATGCACAGTTCCAGGGATGACCTTTTAAAAAGCGCTCAAGATATTCACCAACCTGGCAGGAATTCCAGGGACAACTCGCGACTTCTGCCGTTAATTTCTGCCTCGCTTGCAGACTTGGAGAGCACGCACTGCCCTGGAGTGGCAACCTGGAACTGTGTGCCAGGGGTCCTGAGTCTGCCTCCACGGGGAGTCGGTGCCTCCGTCTGCCCGTCTGGGAAATGGAAATAGGTCTGTCTTGGACATTACTCAAGGCAGCACTTTGTCAGCGGGGTTCGGGCTCCCATCAGCTGCCCACCGTGCTGGTCGGCAGAGGGTCCTCACAGTCCCTCCTGACTCCCCGGGACTCTGACGTTACTTACTGGATCACCCTCCTCACTCCAGGCGGCTCTTCTCTCTCATTCTGTCTCCACCGTGCTGTCACCAGCGTTAATAGATGTCTTTACCTGCCCGATCTCTGGTCAAAATGTGCCATCGACCCTGCAGACCTTTCCAAAAATGGGCTCCTAGTCACACTGTCCCAGCCACCAAACCATGCGAGCTCCGTCCCTCCTCATGCTGCTGGGCAGCATCACCAGCCTGATACTTCAGGCTGGCATTTCTCACTACACACCCCACCTCCTCTTTCTGCCTAAGTGACCCCTGGAACCCCCGCCCCAGTTTGACTGTGGGCTCCTCGAGAAGGGACCCAGGTTCTGCTGTTCTTTATCTTCAGAGCCTGGCCTGGAGTTTGGTAAAACACTGTTCCATTCTCTGGCCCCGCCTGGCGCCAATTGCTGGAGACACGCCCAGGGCCTCCCCCGTCTTCTCCCCGCAACTGGAGCAGCTCCACCAAGCTCAGCAGGGGCCTGGCCAGTTAATTCTCTTTCAAGATCTGCAGGCATGTGATGGGGGCAGCAAGGCCCCAGTGGTTCAGAGAAAGTGCCCCAGACCCAGAGCGTGAAGACACACAGAGGGGCTGCCCTGCAGGCCAATCTCTCAGGCCCCGGGGACGCTCTGCTCAGGAGCCCCCAGCCGCTGTGGAGACCGCACGTCCCAAGGGCCCTTTCCGGGGAAAGAGACTATTTTAGTTAATGTAGACTTTGGTCACGCTTCAAACATGCCATTCCATGAGAAAATAAAAACCAGAGGCCTTCTCTTTGGGGGCTTTTTCCCCATCCTTCTCTCTCTCCCTGCCCCCGTTGGTGCTCCTCTGCCCCAGGAGGCTGCTGGGGTCAGGACGCTGCTCTTTCTAGACCCCGCTGGGCTCCAATCACTGCGGTGTGTGGAGTATAGTTCCAACCTCCTCACTTCACACCCAAGCAGCCAGGTCTGGGCCTCAGGTTACATAACCACCCTGCCTGCCCACGCCACCTCGAATTTGCCCCTGGCTGCTCTGAGACTCTGCTACCCTAATGTTCTCCCTGGGGTCCAGTCCACAGCAGAAGCACAGTGAGGAGAGAATTCACAAGCACTAGACTTCATATGTACTGAGGCAGGAACTGGTTTGAAGCCTGGAAGGCAGGTGCGTGTTACCAGGGTTTGGCAACAGGGAGACTGAGGCTCAAAGGAGCACCGGCTTGCCCGTTTCCTGGGAGTCCGGAATGACAGGCCACCTGAACCCACCCTCATCTCTCCTTCCCTCCTGCACCCAAAATCCTTCGGTCCTTTCTTTCTTGTTTTGTTTTTTATGTTAAGTTTATTGGGGTGACGCTGGTTAATAAGGTTGTATAGGTTTCAGGTGTACATTTCTTGTTTTTAATCCTGACCAGAGGACATTTTTTCATTGCTTTTAGACAGAGAGGAGGGGGGGGGAGAGAGAGAGAGAGAGAGAGAGAGAAAGACAAAGAGAGAGAGAGAGAGAGAGAGAGAGAGAGAGAGACAGGTGAGAGAATGTCAATGTGAGAGAGAAATACCAATTGGTTGCCTCCCACATTCACCCCAACCGAGGATTGAACCCACAGACTTCTGGTCTATGGGATGATGCTCTAATCTAGCCGCACGAGCCAGGACTCAAGTGTACATTTCTATTGTACATGATCTGTATAGCGCATGTGTGCCCACCCCCCAAAGTCAAATCATCTGGTGTTACCATATATTTGATCCCCTTTACCCTATATTACCTCTATGGTTTTATTTCTTTAAGTGACCCCAAATACCTCCACTTCAGGAAAACATGACCAACTACAAATGTAAGTCAAAGCCCAGAACAACAGAACTGGTGGTGAGGACACAATTTAAGTCTCTGTGACGAGTTGTTTTCTCTGTCATTCCAATTTATCGTGTTTTCAGCTTTCCTTGGCTTATTTCTGCTTAGTGAAACATCAGTATCTTTATACTCCATTCTTTTATTAAGTATATTAAACAGGGGAATTGAATTCACAAAATGCGTTTTGAAAAGTACGAACGCTCTGCAGACAGAGGCAGTATTAGAATTATTACCACTGTTATGAGTTTTCCTCTCACTATAATTAGTGGGTTTGCTGCTCCATCTAATCTGACCATTTTATCGCAGACATAGATTGGGTGCAGTCTGCTAATTGCTTCCCCAATATGCACTTTCCCCTCTTTACTTATTATGGAACTTTGGGGGTTTGCTCCAAATATTAGCTGCCTTCCCCATTTCCCCCAGTGGCTGGGAATGGCCATGTGACACAGTTTGGGACAACTTTAATACAAGCAGAAATTGTTGGCTGGACTCTTATGAAGGATCCTTTAATCGTGGCTGTGGCCACCCAGTATCTATTTTTTCACTGCCCTTTACTTATTTGCTGATCTGGCGCGTATGCAGGATGCTTCATTGTAGAATACCTTGTAGCCATGAGGACAATAACCAGGTACCCACCACGACTTCATCCTGACATCCTCAAGCCAATAAACCAAACCCCCAAACATTTGCTCTTGCATTTCTAGTAATGCGAGAAAAGAAAAACTTGTTTAAGCCACCCTTATACGGATTTTTCCGTGGAGTGATGCTAAACTCAACCCCTGAGGGGATGTGGTCATCAAAAAGAAGCAAATTATATTGTAAAAGCGCTGGACTGGAAGCTGGAGATCTCTTAACTGGTCTTCCAGCTGAACTTTTCTTCAAGTCTCCATATTTTAGCCAGCGTGTTCTTTGCGCTGCCTTGTTTAAAGTCCTTCCACAGATCACCATTGCCCCGAGGATAAAGTCCCAAATCCTTGTTGTAATTAAAAGTCTCTCCCAGATCTGGCCCTTGCCTATGTCCCTGTCCCCACACTGCTGATGTACCTGGTTTGCAGGTAGAGAGATGTTGTCTGCCCAAACGAAACAAAACAAAAACAGAAACAAAACAAAAACAAAAACAAAACAACCAAGCCTTCAGGGAGAGAGTCTGGAGGCTGGTGAGTGGGAGTGAGGCTGTGCTCGTGAGTGGTAACCAACCCTGAGGGGGTAAGAATGGGCACATCTTTTGATGGTGAACTTACTTGCCGTTTTTTTATACCAAACTCTCTGTGCCCATCACCATTCAAGGCCTTTGGGGTTTGCAATCATTTGGGAAACTTCAGTGTAGGAGGGGGCCTGGGGCGTCGTCGGCAATTCTTACAGAGATGATAGATGACAATTTGGTGTTCAGCCTTAAAACTTCCATCTTCCATTAGTTCCAGGTCTTCCTCTGACCCCCAACCCTCACCATCTTAATGAAGTATTGGATCTAAATGAAGTATAGCCATAAATGATACTGGCTAAACTGGGGTCTTGCGTCCTCTGTTGAGGGGCGATTCTCTAAACGGTAAAACCGGTAATAGTCCTCGCAGGTCTCACCCACATCACTTCTCCAACTTCACTGGTCTAGCACATTTACACACCACCCTGAGGCCCCTCTAAATTGCTTTAGCCTTAAGGTGCAGAGCTGACATATTAACAAGACTGCCTTTTACATTTAGGCTATCGGATGTCTCCCTTCAACCATAACTTTAATGGCCAGTTACGGATGGAAGTCAAGTTTGCAGGAGGCAGAATGTTCATGCATAAGGAGGGCTAAAAGTTCAATGCATTTTCTATGGGAGTGTTACTTTTAAAGATCAAACTCTGCTTGGATTTGTTGGCATTTGAGTACTTGAAGGGACTCTAAGGGTCTCCTAGCTATAATTGCCTTCTTTTACAGATGAACATCAGACTCAGAGAGGTTAATTAATTGCCCAAGGTCATTCATAGCAGAGCTGCTCAAACTGTATGAGAATAAGAATCAACCAGAGGAGACCTTGTTTTAATGCAGATTCTGACTCGGTAGGTCCAAGGTGGGACTTGAGATGCTGCATGTCTATAAGCTTCTGGGGGATGCAGCGGCTGCTGGTCCGTGGACCACTCTTGGAGTGGCAAGGATATTCTATGAGGGGCATAAGAAGTCAGGCACTTTTGATCCTGTATTTATTGTTTTATTTTACCACCTGGATTGTCACTTGTTGCTGAAAACCACAAAAGCTTAGAGTGATGATAGTCCACTTATCACTTGGGAGGAGTAGCATACGTTTTCATTAACTAGAGTCTGGATTTGCACAGTGTTCAAGAAAGCTGTCAATAAATTGACTAGTCAATGTGAATGGCATTGAAGGGCCCAAGCACTGTGTGGTGGATGCTATGATGTGTCCCACAGAGGAGCCACTTTAGAAGGAAGGAAATCCGGCAGTTACAGAAATGCTGCCAACAGACAGCCCTCAGCCTTGAATCCCCTACACAAACGGCTTCAGCTGAAGAAAGTCCCGTTAGCTGAGGTCTCTCTTCTTTCTCAGGTGGTTGTGCATCTAATGACTGACCCATGGACACACCAGGTGGTCCTTTTTTCTGGTCCCCAATGATAACATTGGGGTAAACATCTACCATGAGTCAGACGTACCCTCTCCAAATTTGTGTGTTGGGGTCCTAATGCCCAGGGCCTCAGATATAATTGCACATGGAAATAGGTCCTCTAGTGAGGTAATTAAGGCAAAATGAGGTCGTCAGGGTAGATCCTACTCCAATGTGACTAGTGTCCTTATAAGAACAGGAGATAGAGCCCTGGCTGGTGTAGCTCAGTGGATAGAGCACGGGCCTGCGAACCAGACGATCGCAGTTTGATTCCCAGTCAGGGCACATGCCTGGGTTGCAGGCCAGTTTCCGGCAGGGGCCAGTTCCCTGCAGGGGATGCACGAGAAGCAACCATACATTGATGTTTCCTTCCTCTCTCCTTCCCTTCCCCTCTAAAGATAAATAAATAAAATATTAAAAAAAAAAAAAAGAACAGGAGATAGACACACAGACCCACACAGAGGGGAGATTCAAGGAGGAGACGGTTATCTGCAAACCCAGGAGAGAGAAGCCTCAGAGGAAATGACCCTGTCCACCTTGGTCTCTTACTTCCAGGCTCCAGAACTGTCAGGAAACAAGTTTCCCTCGTGTAAGCCACAGAGCTTGTGCCACACTTGCACATTGACCCCTGGGCTTGTGAGCAAAGAGCTGTTGTAATGCGGAATGCCAAGTAGAAGGCTCTGAAGTTACCTGCTCTGCAGCAGAAACAATCCACGTAACACCATTTATACACTGAAGGAATGGAAGAAACTAACATCACCTTTAAATACTTAAAAGATGCAGGGCTGGTGGTTCCCAGACTTTCACAGTTTAATTGCCCAAGCTGGCTCCTGCAAAACCCAGGAAGGCTTGACAGGGTGACAGTAGACTTCTGCTAACTCATCCGACAGTAACCCCAATTACAGCTGTTGGGCCAGACGTGGGATCTTTATGACAGCAGGTCAGTATGTCTCCAGGAACACGGCATGTACCCATCAATTTGACAAGTCCAGTCGTATTCCTTCCAGGAAGAGATGTGTTCAGCTGGACTGGACGGCAGCGTGTACTTGCTGTCTTGCCCCAGGCCTGTGCAAACTCTCCCGCCCTATGTTGAGATATCCGGTCTTAGTGTGAAGAGCCCATGACCGACTGGACATTCTGCAGAACATCACACCAGTCCACAATGCTGATGATGTCATCCTAATTAGACCAAAGGAGCAAGATGTGCTTAGTGCATTGGAAACCTTGATAAGCTATACAGGGTCAGGCAGATGTAATGCCTGCTTGAGTGTGGTTGGTAGGGTAATAATATGGGTGTGGTAATTTACAGTTTTAAGTTGACAACGTCACCTATAATGTCATAGGGTGTGCTTGAGTGTGATACTGTTACGTTACAGAATCACATGCTTATGATTTTGTAATAAAAACAGGGGGCACTGTTTGTGCTGGACCCTGTTTGTGCTCCACTGGGAAGCAGACAGATATCCCTTTTCAGTCCAGCTGGAGGGAAAGAAAGGCTGGAAGATGCATCTAGGTCTAGAGTTCTCAGCCCCACAGACACTTGCCCATAGTAGAGCCAAAAAATGGCCTCATTTTGTTTTCGTGTTGTCTCCTCAGAGTCCTTAAGCCACAGGAGACCTGACCAACCCTGACCAGGCTGAATGAACACTTGCATTTCCTAACCTATCACCGGACATATGTTTCTTTGTGATGGTAAAATGAACGATCACAGGTGAGACACTTAGTAGCATGTGTTATATAATAACTTCAAGGAATATTAGCAGGTCCCTTTTTAAAAAAATATTTTTTAAAAAATATTTTATTTATTTTTAGAAAGATGGGGAGGGAGGGAGATAAGCATTGATGTGTGGTTGCCTCTTGCATGCCCCCTACTGGGGACCTGGCCTGCAACCCAGGCACATGCCCTGACTGGGAGTCGAACCTGCCACGCTTTGGTTCGCAGGCCGGCACTCAGTCCGCTGAGCCCACCACTCAGTCCGCTGAGCCCACCAGCCAGGGTAGCAGGTTGTTTGGAGGTTAGCTGTAGTTGCCCTACAAGTCCTAACTGAGTGCCCATTGTGCCCCAAGCTCAGTTGAAGAAAACCGTCTCCTAATCCCTGAGCTCACAAACACCTGAATTTAATTCCAAAAGCCCTGCTTGGAAGGTGAAATGAGTAAAGTAATATGTATATTAAACCTGTAGAAGTCCCATTTTCTTTCTGTGCTGAGTGGTTTTGCACACATTATCTCATTGAATAACCTTGACAAGGTAAGTCATCCTTTCCTTTTCTCTGTACACATTATGAGATTCTGAGACTAAGTGACCTCTTCAAGGTCACAGGGCTTATAAGTTGTGGAGCGCAATTTGGACTCACATTCCCTAACCTCAAAAAGCACGCTTTGTCTGTCACCCTTGGTTGCCTGTTGGGTTCAGAGTTCATTTTGGGGTCAGGTGATTTGGAAGGTACCACATAAGCATATAGGATGAGGGAGGCTGACTGTTCTCCTAGGCAGTAACATCAACAGGATGCCATTGCCTTGGGTTTATTGACAGTCAGATGACACAGTGCCTCAGCATTTGAGTGGCTGCAGTTCCAAAGAGGTGTGCACTTAACACTTGGCCTTTTCCAGGGATCAGAGACCTCGGACACGCAGTTGGAAACTGACACCCGAAACACACTCTTACATGGCCAGGGAATCCTTCACCTGTGTCATCTCTGCTTTGAACAGATGGCAGATTTTTGCGGCTGGGTGCCAACTCCACCTCCAAGGAGCGATTCCTCACGTGCTTTCAAGGGCTGCTTTCTTTCCAGCCATGCTCACGTCCTGTCCTCCTGCAGGTGCTCTAGGCCGGAGGGATGGACCGGAGATGGACATTAGGCCAGTGAGCAAAGCAATGTGGCAGCTTAGGTGCTAGGGTGAGCTCGTTTTTCTTGAGAAGCACACCGCCCTCATGAGCACGCAAAATGCCGAACTTCAGCATGCCTGCTTAGAGACAAAATTAAAGGTAGCAGTTAACCCAAAGACAGACCTTTTGCAGAAAGTGATCCAAAAGTGAGTAGGTATATACTGACACGCAGAAAGGAAGTTCCAGCAAGGATTCACAATGGATTGTTAACAACAGTTGCCTCTGGGGAAGATCAGCACAGAACAAGGTCAAAATCATGTACTTTTCATTGTATGTATTTTTGAACATTTGAATTCTTCACTGTATGAATGCATTATTTGAAAATGAGGCACACTGTGGTGGAAACTGCTAGACTGGTAACCCCTGGGGTGAGGGTAGGGAGCTGAAGCGGGTGAGAGGAGACCTTCTGGAGGCACTGTCAATGTTCTGTTTCTTGAGCTGGGGATTATTAGCCAGGGGTGTCCATTTGGGGAACATTTGTCGAGCTGTCCACTGGTGATATGTGTACTTCTCCCTAAGCATGTTACCCACATGGAACAAAATATTTAATTTGTTGAAAAAGTTAAACAAGCAAGAAAAAGCCTATAAGAATGTGTTTAGTGGACTCAGTAATTCGCTCATTTATGCAGTTATTTTAAAATGACCCCCAAACGTGTTTGCCTTGTGATAGGAACTGACTACTAAATACAAACTTGACTAAGATGAGCTCCCTGTCCTTAAGAAGACATGGCCTTGTGATGGGGAGGAAGTCACATTTCCTTGAAGCAAGGCTGTGTCTACATGTGTTTCTTATCACCGATGCAAGTGAAAGTTATCATGTTGTTGTTACAAGGAAGCAGCCTTCTAACTGAATCTGACTGATAAGTAGGAAGTAAATGGGCCAGGAGAGTGAGGGGGGTGAGCGTTTTGGGCAGATGACTAAGACTGTGCCACATTCGGTGGGGGCGGGGGTGTGTGTGGAGGGCATGCGGTACTTATGGAAACTGATGGGCACCCTGATGGCCAGGCTCAGGCAGAGAGAGTTCAAGGGAAACTATCAGGATGAAGACCAACAATGCCGTTCTCATGGCCTCCAAGACCCTGAGCCTTCTGGCTGCTGTCTGCTCCATTCGTCTCATCTTCGAAGAGAAATGGGAAGCCACAGAGGACCCCAAGCAGAAGAGGACATTCTCAGGGATCAAAGCCTCCAACTAGAAAAGTCACTGCAGCTGTGGGGTTTCAGGTGGCACCTTGCAGGAGGGAGCAATCTGAGGTCAGCAGAGCCCATTGAAACCTCGCCTAGTTTTGCACAGTTCTTAATCAGGAACATCTTCCTGATGATAGATAGGAACATGTCTGCACTGGACTGTTTTGGAATCTTGAGAGAAAAATGATTTGACTTTGCTCAGTGTCTTTCACATTCTACCAACGACCTTCAAAGTTGATACGCTTTGCAGGTTATTTAATATGTGAGAGGGGCTGCAAATTATGAATGATGTCTTTGTCATTATCTTAATTTTTATGCAGTTAAGGCTCTTCATTCTATTTCTTCTAAGTAGTGCCAAAGTTAGGGGGCCAGGGACAGTAGATGCATGGCACTTAAGATTTGAATACAATTGCTACCCATGTTAGTTTCTCCCTCAAGTTATGGTCTAGATATTGATGTTCATAGCCATGGTCATTCTAGCTCTCCAGACGGTTCTAACAGTGTGTTACCCTACCAGGGGCTCAAAGTAAGGGGATCAGAGGAGAAGTGGTCAGCGTGGGGTGTGGGTGAGGACAGCAGGTAGCAGGCAGCAAGTGCAGAGTGAATGCTGTGTTTCAGCCAGATTTCTTTACTCTCCAGTCCCACATATAAATCTTCTGCCTTTTCTCATTGTCCCACCCACCATCCCTGGAAGTGACAACTCATCCTTCGTGGTCCCAGCAGCTGCATCTCTCAGTGAGGCTTTCCCTGACTGCACAAAGATGCGCACTGTGTTTCTCTCCTAGTTCTTTTGACACGATTGGGACAGTGATGTGTGGTGGAGGGACAAGAACTTTGAAGTTCATGAATTCAGGGTGGCCTTTTAATAGCTTGGGGGAAGTAAGCCAACCCTGCTGATTTTCATCTTCTACACTTCACCAATGAGCAAACAAAAGCAAAACTAAACTCTCTTCAAGAAGGAAAATGCTCTTCAACAACCCTCTACCTCTGGTTTGTTCTACTTTCTTAGGGATTAGAAAAATACCTTTAGGGTTAATTGACTCTGTCTGTCAGTATGCCTTGATTGAACCAATTGTGTATGAACAATAATGACCTTCTCTGCCCCAGGCAGAACTGAGAGAGGGGAGCAATGACAAAGACACTGTGGACAAAGGACATACACACAAATGCACATACACAATATATATATATAGATTGCTTTTAAAAATTGGTGAATGTGATTGTTGGGTTTGGCAAATCTAAAATCTCCAGGCAGGCAGCCTGAACAATTTAACAGGAGTCCATTTTGCAGCCTTGATTCCAAAGGCGGTCTGGGGGCAAAATTCCCTCCTTGTTGTGGGGATGTCAGTTTTTCCTCTTAATGTTTTCAACTGATTGGGTGAGACCCATCCACATTATGGACGGTCATTTGCTTTACTCAAAATCTACTAAATGAAATGTTATTCACATCTAAAAAGTGCCTTCTGAGCACCTACCCTTTGTGATAGCATGGCTAGATCTGGAGAGCATCATGCTAAGTGAAATAAGCCAAGTGGTGAAAGACAAATACCGTATGATCTCACCTATAAGTGGAACCTAATCAACAAGCAAGCAAAATACAACCAGAGACATTGATATTAAGAACAAACTGACAATAACCAGAGGGGAGGTGGGAGGGATAACGGGGAAAGAGGGAAAGGGTCATCAAGGAACATGTATGAATGACCCATGGACAAAGTCAACGGGGGGTAGGACCAAGGGTGGAAGGTGGGTGGGGTGGGTGGGAATGAGGGGGGAATGGAGACAACTGTACTTGAACAACAATAAAGAAAATATATAGAGAGAAAAAGTAAAATAAAAAGTGCCTTCATAACAACATTTAAATTAAGCCTTGACCAAAGAATTAGGCACCATAGTCTGGACAAGTTGACACATAACATTAACCATGGCCTCCAGAAGTGGTTTGTTCTGCTAAGAATTTAATAGGAAGTGGGAGTCCCTGGGGGCAGCATGAGAAGCTGGGAGTGGTGATGAAAAAGATGGGGTACGTATATTTGAGACAGTCCTGAGAAAGGGGGCCCTGTGCACCTAGGTGGAAAGTAATCAGGAATGAGGAGAAGAAGAAGAAGCCAGTAAGATTTCCCCAATATTATGAAAGGTAAAGAGACTTTAAGAAAAGTATGTCAAAATATTATTTTAGGAACTTCGTTGTAGAGTGTGTTTAATAAAATCCTTACCTGTTCATCTTAAATCTTCAGTAAACCCTGAAAAGTATTTGTTTTGTGGTCCCTTTGTAGAAACAGAGAAGGAGGGGCGGTCTCGATGTGTGAGTGGTATGAGAGTGAATACACTGTGGGAGACGGGACAAGTGAGAGCCTGAGTCCATCAGAGACAGAAAACAGCAACGAGTGTCAGTTCTGAAGTGGCGTCCTCATGCTCTCTGGAGATGGATGGCCGGTTCTGCCTGTGCTTTCTGAAGAATGAGGTAGACGCTGTTTTAAATTTAAAATTTCAGGACAGGTGGTCTCAGAAGACAAGAGCATGGAAGGATTCTCAGACAAGCGACATCTGGGTTGCAGCCTTTCGCAGAATCGCTGGGATGGGCGCACGAGAGACCCCACCTCCAGACCCAGCTCGTCTGTCTCCGCAATCACTTTGTGATTCCTTGAATACAGAGACAGTGTCTCTCCACTTGTTTCATGCAGAGTCACAGATACTTGCTGCTTGAAGTCACAGAGCAGGACACCAGAGAGACACCAAGGTGAACCCACTGGTCTCACCTCAGATGAATTCACATCCTAAAAGGGGAGAGAAGATGCACACAGGTAATTTCCAGCAGAGCCATAAGACCTGCAGGGCAGTGTCTCAAACTGTAGTCCTTGGTTTTTGTTTTTTTTTTTTGCTTGACTCACACAAAGCGTTAATATTTTTTTCAGTTTGGTGCCCATATTTCCAAATCTGGAAGTTTTAAATTAAAATGAGGATATCTGTAAGGTTTTACTGAAATACGATGAGGGTGCCAACCGCAGCCCCAGGATCAAGCGGTGCTCAGTCATGTTCACTGAATGGAGGAGTGAGCTAAGCAGATGAATGACTGAGTGGAGTCACCAGTATACCAGACTCTCTTTGCTCCGAGAGGGCGGGGCTCTGTCCTGTTTGGCTCCGTACCCACAGGGTATTAGAACACAATGCTGGCTGAACAAGCGTTTGTGGAATTAATGATGAGTCCTTTTAGGATGCAGAGCTTTCTAGTGGTCCAAGTGAGAAGTCTAAATGTAGCCTCCTGCTTCTGTGACCATAAATTACCAGACGTCGAGGGTCTATTTTGTGTCACGGGCCAAGAGGCAGAAGCAGAACCAAGGAGACAGGGACACTGACTATGAGCCAAATTCCCGAAGACGCCTTCCTGGGAAGCAACCGGGGGCCGTGTCCATAACTGCAACAGTAACTACTGTTTACTGAGTGCTCTGAGGATACCAACTGCTGAGCTAAACATGCTCACATCCAGCCCATTTAATCTTTACAACAGCCCAGAGGTTTTACGTGTCCGTTATCGATGACAGCAAGACTGCCGCACGACAAAAAGGTACAAAACCCACAACGAGAGCTAATCATTGCTCACACATCTAGGGTCAGATGAGAGAGGACAAGGATGATTCCTGCTGAGCTCTGCCAGCTCACTCATGTCTGGGGTCAGCTGCACACTGGCTGATCTTGCAGGCTTTGGCAGGAGGGAGTGTGCTCCTGGACCCTGAGTCCCCCAGCAGGCTAGCCAGGGCATGCTCTCCAGGGGGGTGCAGAAGAACCAGAGCACCATCTCACCTGTGCAGGTGCCTCTTCAGGCCCCCGTTTGCATGACACATTTTCACATCTCATTAGTCAAAGCCTATCACGGGGCTGGTCCAGATTCACAGAGTGGAGGGACGAATTCTACATGTATAGTGAGAAACTTCACAGTCACACAGTGAAGGGTATGGGTACTTGGAAGATCAAGAATTATGACCATTGGTAAAATAAGTCTACCACAAGTAGGTGAGGCCAATCTAATTTTTATGAGGAAACTGAGGCTTATACACCCTCCCCTCCAAATGGTGGTAGAATGGAGTCTGAAACCTACCTCTCTCCAGATCCACCTCACATTTATTTTATCGACATCTTAATTTTAAAGATCCTTGATACTTAATAGGTCAAGAATATAAGCTTTGCATTCCAAGCTGAAAGTGTTGACAAATAAATCTTTTTTTTCTCTGCAAGAAATTGGAGAGATAGTGAAGCATATGAATCTCCTCAGTAAAACACTCTGGGTGCTAAAAATGAAGGTGTGGAGCAGGGGGTGAGGGACCCCAAGGACAGAGAGACTCAGGTGAGCTCTAAACGGAAGGAAGCAGGAAGTGTCCCCACACCCTTGCTGTCTGAGGCCTGGGACGATGAGGGGAATTCACTGTGGAGAGTGGCAGCGGTGTCCCAGCAGAGAGATTGGGACGAGTGGATTTGTAGAGGGGAGGAGTGGAACAAATGGGGCTTTCAGAAACTAGATGAATACTCGGTGTTCATTCCTTCTGCACCGACTCTCAGAGTTCAGTGGCATCGGAATTCCTGGAACTCCTCATCCAAAGGCGTCTTCACAGATCCAGCGGTGGGGGTTCAGAGTCTGCCTGTCTGGCTGAGAGGCCAGGATCTGCCTTTTAATCCAGCAGCTCAGAGATTCTGATGCAGGTGTGCACAGCCACTCACAGTTTGAGAGACTGCCTGTGAGCTGAAGCAGGACGCTGAAGCAGGACACTGAAGGTGGGAGAGGCTGTGGTCAAGCCACTGGGGATCAGATTAAAGTAGATCTAAGCAGGTCCTTTCAAGGTGCATTTCAAGACCTTTCAATGGTTCCAGAAGGCCAGGTTGAGGAGTTGTGAGCTGCTATGTGGGCCCTGAGGATCCCCCGTTCTGTTCCATTGGGAAATGTCCTCCTTATACCGACAGGATCATGGTCCTCATGCTGTGTTTGGATTAAAACTGGGAGAGATTTGAGTAAGAGGCACGTGTTTAGGATGTGGTGTAATAGATCAGAGCAGCCACGGAGATTCAGGGCACTCTGACATACCAGAAAGTCATTCCCGGCCAGAGTTGTAACCTGAATGTGCTCAGTAATGATGTGCCTAGTCACTGTGAGGTGAAAGTGGCAGAGAGATTAACAGGACAATGTTTTACAATAAGCGAATGTGGAATGTGTGTATGTGGGGTGTGGGGGGGGGGACACAGACTTTCCAATACCAGCACTCATGAACTGGGATGGACGGACCCTCGGTGGACCCCAGTTCCTGGTGAGCTTCACGTGGGTGGTGCATGTGCATTCAGAAATGACCCCCCTGCCTGCATTTAACCTCTTTTCCACACAGTGCTCGTGGAGGGAACATAGATCCCTTACGGAAGGATCATCACACATCCACATCTCCCCCGACGATTAATTAGGCGTTCTCTGTGGTCCATTCCATTGACCTGTAGTTAGAATGTAAAGATACTCACACTCCACGATGCACACTGTAACCACATCTCACCACGTGCTGACGTTGCACACGCCATTAGAAAACAAGGCGGAGAAAGGAAGCTGGTGGCAGAGAAAAACACAGCACTGGCACCTATTTTTCTGGCACGGCAGCCCTGGCTCCCCATCTCCTTTCATCCACGCCTGCTGGTAGACTTCAGCCTGCTGGTAGGCTTCCCCGTGAAAGGTTGTAGGAGGGAGGGGTCAGCTGTCTGGATGTTGTACAAAATAATTTGGCTGAGACCCACCAAACAGGTGTCAGATCTTGCTCTCAGAGTGTTTCTGGCCAGAACCAATGACTTCGGATACACATAATAATAATAGTAGTAGTAATAATAATAATAATAACAACTTTGGGAATAGTAGGACAGGAACTAGTTCCCAATTTACAGATGAAAAACTGGGAAGTAGAAACAGGATCAAACTTGGACTCTTCTGAGTTCTAGTCCAATGCTCATTCTAGAATGCTCTTGTTCGCCTAAACCAGGTGGGTGAGTGTGGGTCCTCAGCTGTGCCCTTGGAAGCTGTAGGGCCTTTCTGGCCCACCCCCATCTGTGGATTTGAGAGGCATTTCCTCAGCCACGGCGCTATGTCTAATGCTTTGAAGAGGCCTCAGTTCCTACACTCACTGAGTTTTCAGTCTAGAATTAATTACACTTTTGATGGGTGTAATTGCAGATGAGTTATAATGTGCTGTGGATATTCTCACCTGTCAAAATAAATGTTCCCCATCTCAGTTGGACTTCCTGTGTCGGCTCTTAACAAACATGGATGATGGTGAGATTTTTTTTGTTATTACAGAAATAACAAAAAGCAGCATGAGAAGAAGGTTAGAAGGGAAGAAGAGAACGACAGTGAGTTAAATGGTAGCCTCTGAAAATATACGAACATGTACTAGTCCCCAGAAACTGTTCCCAGATCCCTGGAAAAGGGATCTTTGAAATTGTAATTAAGGATCTTGAGCTAAGATCATCCTGGATTATTCGGGGGACCCCTAGACCTAATGACACAGCCCTCCTAAGAGAAGGAAGAAGAGACATGCACAGAGAGAGAGAGGGGAAGGCTGTGTGAGGGCAGAGGCAGAGACTGGAGGAAGGCAGCCAAAGTCAACAAGCACCCAGAATCACGAGAAGCGAGGGGAAGCTTCTACCCTCGTGCCTTTGGAGGGATTGAAGCCCTTTAACATCTTGATCTTGAACTTCAGCTTCCGAATCTGTGAGAGCACGAACCTGTGTTGTAAGTCACCCCTGTGTTGTGGCATTTATTATGGCGGCCTGAGAAAACAAGTGCAGGAGCCAAGAGACTATCGGTGGGGCAGGCACAAAAGTCAAAGTGAGAGGTGGGTGTCACCAACAGGTAAGGAGCCACATGCACTCAGGATCTTACCGCCACAAGGGGAGCCACTGCAGGGGCCTAAGAGTGAGCCCTAGCCTGACTGGATGCATGAATGGCCTTGCACACAGTAGGTGGTCAGCAGGTGTCCCCAGAAGATTTGATCTTTCTGTCATTGACTCCCTTCCATTTCTTCGTCTGTAGTCTGCTTCTTGGAGAGGAAGGAAAACCAGAAGGCATCAATTTTCGTTCTGGTTGAATGACCAGAAGTGGTTCATCTCTGAGCATGCCGCGCCTCCCCTCAAATCTGCAGAGCTTCCTGGTGGGGAGACGGAATTGTCATTTCAGGGGTGGACAGTGAGGTTCAGGGGGAACTGGTGGTTTTTCCATGGCTTGGAGCTGAAACTGAAGCCCAGATGTCTGCAACTGCAGCGCAGACACGCCACTCAGATGAGTGTTAATCAGTCTTGACTCATCCGCGAGCCTTGGATCCCTGCTTTGTTCTCATCGCTGCTAATGTGCTCTGCACACTTTGAATTCGAAGTAAGGTATTCTGTGTTCAGTGGCTCTTGTCTAGTATCGGGGGGCTGGCTAGGATAAACCACTGAACCTAAAGGAAGGACGAGTAAGGTACCTGTCACAGAGACGAAGGAGCAAACCTGGGGAAGTGCCAGGCCCTGAAACCCTGCATCTTATTTGGTAAAAACTTTTCTCATGATTTTATTATAATTTAGAAAAGGTTAATTAGATAGCCACTGATCTTAGTGGAAGAAGATTTCAGAAAATACAATATTACAAAACATCCTAGTAGGGGATGAAGGTAACACCTTCAAGTACACAAGGGGGTACTGTAATTTTATCACATGTGTCCTGGTAAGTTGGCTCAGAAGGTGAAATGATTAGAGTGTACACAGTTAATTTTAATATGCTAATAACATCTCAGCAAGTTGGGAACTTGAATAAAATGATACAATTAATATACTTTTATGGGACGGAGAAAGACTTAGTGAGGTCATTGGTAGACTGTATTAGAGCTCCATTTAGTCTTATCGGAACCTCGGTGACCAGAAACACGCACCCCGAGTCCAGACCCTCATTTCTCCATGAATTCACTGGCTCTGCGGCTATTTCTGCTTTGGTTGGACCAAGAAGCTGCCTGTAGCTCTTTTCTTCTGTTGAGCTTCAGTGCTCAAAATATCTCCAGAAGAAGCTAGGAAATAACTTTCCATTCTGCCAATGTTTGCTCTTCAGAGTTTTGAATGAATCTTCTCAGCAAACTGCGGGGCTGACTGAAGCAGCACCATTTCAGCTGAAAAAACACTTCGCTCTGTTGCGTGCTCACGCGCTCCAGCCGGCGAGGGGCCGGGCTGGGGAGTCATTGTTTCCAGCCCAAGTGCCAGGTGCAGAGCAGAGCAGGCTCTTTCCTGCGTGTGTTTGTTTTATTTGGATTTGTTCTGTTATGGGGAGGATGGGGCTGACATTTCAAGGGCCACTTTATGCTCATAGTAGATATTATATGTTTTTGGTTCAGAAATGCAAAGAATGAGTAACTCAGAGAGGTCAGGTGACGTCTCCAAGGCACTGGACAGAGGGACGTGATCAGGGTGCCCAGCCAGGTTGTCCCACACCAGTGCCACCTGCCACGTGGGCTCAGACCAGAGGGCTGACCTCTGAACCACTAGGAAAATGTAATGTCCTCTCTGATGTCCATGATTTGGTTAAATTAAAAGGCCGGGATTGAAACTCAGTTCTAAGACTCCATGCCCTCGTTTGCCTTGGTCTCGCGTGCCAGTTAGTCTCTTGTGAATGTGAAGCATTTAAAAAAATACTCCAAGAAAAGCTCAGAAAAGCATTCTCAAAAGGAACCTCAGAACTTTCCATGAATCACATTTACTCGAGCAGTGTTACCTCCCCTTAAAACAAATTCAACGTATTTTCTCAGTAGGTTGGTGAAAGCGCACTGTTGCGTCACAGCACCAGGCACTCTGTGTGTGGTGGGGTTCCAGAAGCGTGCCGGGGAACAGTCAGGGTCTCGTCTCCAAGTTTGGCAGGTAGCCTAGGGGTGGCGGGGGTGTCCACAGACATTGCAGCACAATGAGGAATAAGATGAGGTATGAGTCACCTCTTAACGCTGGCAAGGGGACACAGGCACTTGGCGGACTTATCCAAATCTCTTAAAAAGGGAGACATGAGATCCTGAACTGGAATTCACGTTTTAAAAAGCAACGTTAACTATTTAAAATTGCACTTAGCGTTACCAGCTCCAGGCTTACCTTTTTAAGGGCAGAAGGCCACCTGCCATTTTGAGGTTCAGTGAACTCATCTGTAAATGGGTGGGCTTTGAGATATGAGTGGCCGACCGCTTGACACAGCTTTGTGACTTTATGTTTTTGCCTTTACTGTTGTTCTGTGCATTATTGTCCAGTATGTTTCTGAGACTTTACCTAAATGTCTCAAGTAATGACCACCCAATTCTGGGGGCTGCTCTGCTAATTCCGTTTTAAGTAGGAGAATGCGGGGTGCAGCCGGGGAGAGAAGCCTCCCCCCAAAGTCTCGAACTCAGGAAGGGGAAAGGATTGGACTTAATTGAGGGCTTTTTTTTCTGTCTCTAAAGCTGAGGGGTTTTATTATTATTATTTTGGTTTTTGTTTATAAGCTATAGGCATGTGAATGTTTACTTATGTATAAGCATGTGGATGTTTACTTATAATTTCTTGCACACTCACAGCTTAACCCGGGACAGGGACAGGGGCTGCTGCTGTGACCAGCTGTGGGTTCTCTGCATCGGGTCATCCCTCTCTTGGCTTTGTCTTCTGTGTTCAAGAAAAGGGGAGGGGGTGATGGGAAACACCTGTTAGAGTGTCCACAGTAGAAAAGAAAAAAAAAGAAGGGGTATCCGGCATATGCTTCTCTCCCAGTCCCCTTGCAGGGCAGGGTTGGGGGCCGCTCTGTGAAATTACGATCCTGGCCTGTCCCTTTATTCTTCCCCTCTCTTCCTCTCTTATTTTCATACTAGGCATTTTGTCGTCTGCGTGTCGGAGCTCCTGCAGGGAGCGCGCGGGTGCGCACAGCCATTGGTTAGATCAAGCGCTCCGCCAGCTCCCTCCCTGCTCCGCTCTCTTGTTCCCGATGACCAGCCTGTGCTCAAAGCGGTGGCCTTCTGCGTATGCGTTTGTGTTTAGAGCCCCTGGTGGCCTGGGAGGAGACTGGGGTGGCAGTGTCCCCTTCGGTGGGTGTCTGGAGGAAGGAGTTGCTTACGAAAGTGGGGACGGGGTGGGGCAGGAAACTGCGTTCTAAGCAGCCTTGTTTAGGGACACCTGGCAGGTGAGTGTGCACATACGTGTCTCCTGAGGAGCACCCTTTGATAGCAGGCAGTTTCTCCGTGGCAAGGAGGCACCTGCCCCTGACTGTGCCCCTCCTAGTTTCCAGGCATTTCACCTGTCATCCGGGTGTCAGTCGTGTCCTCTGACCCGTGAGGTCCAGAGAGGGCTGGTTGGTCTTGGGCCCCGGGTGGTGGGGGCAGGTGGCTGCGGCTCAAGGTCACCTCAGGCTCCAAAGGGTTTCCTCTCTGGGACAATCCCAGCTCCTCACTTTTGTGGCTTACAAATGTGAAAGCCAGCCCTTTCCACAGGCATCACTGCAACGACACTAACACGGGCTTGCCCATGCCCTGAGCTGGAGGAAGGGCACTCTGATGCCTCTGCGATGCCACTCACTGCCCTGGGCCTTGGGGCTGGGCTTTGTTAGCACTAACAAGGGTGCCATCTCATTACAGGGGTTTCAAGGGCATGGGAATGGGCTGGGGTAGTGGCCTTGAGCCCGTGGGAATTGTCTGAGGTCCAGGGTAACAGGAGCAGTGCAGGAAGGGAGTCCCTGCTCACACACAATCAGAGATACTACGGTTCTGGGGGTGGGTGTGGTCTGGATATGGGGAGAAAGGGTGCAATGGATACAGATACAAACCAGGTGTCACCCCAGGCTTGGAACCCAGCAGAAAGATTTCCACATTGCAGCTATAGGGTGTAAAGTCCAGTACAGAAGATGGAGTAGCCAACAAACTTCTATGCATGACCCATGGACACGAAGAATGGTGGGGGGATTGCCTGAGGGAGTGGGGGCTGCTGGGTGGAGGGAGAAAAATCAGGGCAACTGTAATAGCATCATCAATAAAATATAATAAAAGAATAAAAGAGCAAACTCACCTTAAGTTGAGGGGGCCTTTGACAGTATCCTAGTGGGGCACCCACTCTGCGACAGAGGGACCTCGAAGGGGTCAGCACCCACCTTCTCCAGGGGAATCTCTTAGGTGCTGACGTACCTCTTACAATTTCAGTTAAACAAAACCAATTCAGCTTCGGAAGTTCCCCTGGTTAAGTGCGGATGTTGGCTGTACCCCACTCACCGAATGAATGGATTCTTTCCACGCTTTTCTTGCAGCTGAGTACAATGGGGGCATGTTGGGGGTGGGTGGCTGCCACCGGAAGGGGTCCCCTTGGACTAGGGTCAGACAGTATGAGAGTGACGTGTGTTTTCAGAGCTGCCTTGTTGGGCACCAGCTGGGCATCAATCTGGGTGGGATCTACCAGACGATGCATGTGAGAGGCTGAGCCTGGACCCACTGCCTACTTGTGTCTGACTTTGAGTAAGTTACTTAGATTTTTTAATTACAGGAAGTTGCAAAATGCTGGGCACTTAGAAAAGGCTCATGGAATTTTAGTCCAGTGTCTTGTTTAGTTGGTGATGTTTACGGTCAACCTCAAAGTTGGAGGGGAAAGGAGGGGAGAAGTTCCCCCAGCCAAGGACAGCCTCACCAAGTCCAGGTCAGGCCTGTCAGGAGCGCTGACTGGTGGGGAGGGGTTGCCTGGCTCCTGGTGGTCCCCAGGGAGGAGGGAATGGAAGCAGCCTGGACAGCAGAGGCCGGTAGAAGGGGAGGAAAACTAAAGCATCCCCAGGTAGAGGAAGCTTTCCAGGCCCCATGCAGGGAGATGGAGAGAGGCTGAGGGAGGAGCAGTGGGCAAAACAGAGCGGGGAGGTGGAAGGGGGCTCTGAGGGGGACGGGGCTCAGCTGAGACAGCAGCTCAGCACCCATTGCCTCAGCCTTCCACCCCAAACCAGACCCTTTGCACTCTTTCCTGAACCTCAGCCACAGCCCCCTTACAACTGGAAAGGGAAGGAGGCAGCCCTAGCTGGCATTCTTGGAACGCAAGTGCCGACAAGACCAGGATTCCTGGTTCCAGCCAGACGACAGGGCTGTGTTGGCCCAGCCTGACCTCTGAGAGAACCGCTCGTCTGGGCCAGGGCGGGGGGCACTCTGGGTTCTCCCCACCAGCCGAGCGCCAGGGGCTCCTGTTCTCCATGACCCCTGGCCTCAGGCACTGTGCTTTTCACATTGCAGCAACTGAAACATCTTTGTATGGTAAACGGATGTAAATTGGGAATCTGAGTGCCACAAAAATTATTGTTTGGGTATATAAATGCCCACATTGCATGGCCTATACAGACCTGATTTCCTGTCATTTACCATCAGGTGAACTAGGAAAGGGGACTTGAACTTGATAGTGGGTAGAATTGTGTTCTCCGAAAGGTATGTTGAAGTCCTAACCCCTAGGCACCTGGGAATGTGACTTTATTTGAAAATAGGGCATCCTGCAGATGCAAGCATGTGAAAGTGAAATTATACTGAGGTAGGATGGGCCACAATCCAATGATTGGAGTCCTTACAGAAGAGGAAAATTTGGACACAGAGACACACCGTAGGAAGACACAGACCAAGTCTGGAGTGAGGGGTCTATGGGCTGAGGATTGCTGGCAACCACCGGGAGCAAGGGGAGAAGGACACAGTGCTATTGACATCTTGACTTCAGAAGACATCTTACCCCCAGAACTCAGGGAGTAAATTTCTGTTGGTTCAAACCACCCAGTTTGCGGTGCTTTGTTACTCTGACCCCAGGGAACTAACAAAAGCTCAGAGGCCTTAAGGATTTGTTGTGAAGCAAGATCAGAGTGAGTTCCGGGGCCGGGCTGGGGTTTGGTCCAAGGTGAAATCCAGTCTCAGTCTGTAGCATGAGCCCTTGCTCTCTCCCTTCCCATCAGCCGAGGTCACTCTGTGAGGCAGAGCAATAAGAGCTGGGTGCCCAGGGGGCCTCTCTGCCGAGCCTAGTGCTGTCACTCACAAGGAAGTCACTTATCCCCATGGGCTGCTCAGGCCCAGCCTTTGCTCAGTCAAGTTTCAAGATCCCAGAGAAGAGTCCTGGAGGGCAAGTGTTGTGGTGTGGGTATGTTCTTTCCTTCTTTGCTCAAAAGCATAGCATATTTATTACAAGGACTTGGGACTGTGCAAAAAAGCAAGTCACAGGTGGGGTGGGCTAAAGTCCCATCGATGCCCTCGCTGAGGCTTGGAGGCCTCCTCCTCTTTGTCACACCAACATGTGAAGAACATCCAGCCTGTCTGAATGCTCAGTTTTTCCCAGATGCACAGACCCATTCAATCCAAGATGGCGATGGCTGGAGGCACTCCTTGTGAGCAGGCAGACGACGAATACAATAGAGAAAAGATTTTAAGAGAAATCAAGCAAAAAGAAAAAAGAAAAAAAAAAGAAAAAGAGGGGAATGTACTGTAGTGTTCCTGGACCGAGAAAAGACCCACTGGGACTCTCCTGGGGAGAGGCTGCCATTCCTCCTGACTCAGCCTGTGCGACAGACGAGGAAGCAAACCACAGATGAGGTTTGAGGTCTGGTCTCTCGCTCACTGGTTTGCGTCCTCAGCCCCAGCTGCAGAGGGTCTCGGCCACTGTGTTTATTTATGGGGGTGGGGAAATGGAAGCTCTGAGTGGAGAGGGCCTGTGGAGTGGCCTAGGCCATGCAGCCGTTTAGTGGCAGGGACTGTACTGTGTCTCACACTGGAGGTGGCCCGGTGGAGTTTCAGGGGCAGAAGTTGCAGGGCTGGGGGCAGCAGGGGAAGTTGGCTCTCATTTTTTGTGGGCAACAACAATTTCTCATCAGGCTTTGTTTAGGGCATTGTGGGAAATCTATCATGAACCTAACTCCCTCCTCCCACAAATGAAGGAGCTGCCCCCAAATCTTTACAAAAACCCCTTTTCTCCGTGTCAGAGTCCAGAGTTCTCCCCATTGCTTGCAACCAAGTCCCCCAATTAAGGGGCTGACTATGTGTGAAATTTTGTCCCAATGCAGTGAATGGCAATGTATCTTCCCAAGAGGTCTGCAGTAGAGGCTTCTTATCATCATGATAGAAACAAGGAGTCTGAGACTGAGACACACAACGTCTCTCAGCCAGACCGCAAGTGTGAGTCCGCTTGGCTCTCAATCTCTGCCTTTCGAACACACCGTCCTGGTCAAAGTGTCTCATGTCTTAACTCAAGGCTGGTTCTGAGGACAGAACAGAAAGACTGCAAATGGGAAATAGAAATGGACCTAGCTCAGGAGGTGTGAGCAACTCGGCCTTGACCAAGACAGTGTGAGTGTGTTCGTGCAGGGTCAACTCTGGCCCCAGACACGTCGAAGGTGCTTCTACCTCCTTTTCCCCAGCAGGATGCGCTGTTTTCTCCAAATCCAAGGTGGTCTAAGGTAGCACAGGAATGCCACACTTATTTATTTTACTTTTAATTTTACAACGTTTTCCCCCATCCTGTGTAAAATTTCTCTTCGAACGTTACACTCTCTTTAGCTCAGCACGTCCCTACTCATTATTTAACCTTGGCTAATTTTTCGAATACTTCTTTCTGAAGCTCGCCATGCCCAGTCTGCAGTAACGCAGCATTTAAAGTAAAGTAATCAAGATTTCTTGTGATATGACATCTCTTTTCATTTGTTCCACGTCTCCTCATTATTTTACCCTTTTTTTCTTTAAGTAGGTGAAAGCAGAGGATTTAAATTGAACATCAGAAATGAAGAAAAGCTTAAATTCAGACCGGGAACAGATGTGTACGTGCCTGAATGGGCCCCATAATCCTTGGGTAACAATGGAAGATGTCCCGGAGTTTAAAAAGCACAGGAACTGTGATTAAGAAGGAGAAAAAACACTGGAGTTAGTTAGAAATTCCAATGTTCTTTTAAACTTCATTTCTTTTTAACCTTGAGAAAGTCATTTAAGTTCTCTGAAACAGAGTTTCCTTCTTTTTCTCACATAGGTGATCCTTCAGAATCTACGAAAAGAGGACCATAATGTATCATCTCACAGTTACTGTGAGGTTCAAAGGTGTGTGAACAACTCAACCCAACCTGCATGGCAACTGCTGGGAAAGCTGGGTGTTGCACCCAGGCAGATCCAGTGTCAAGTTTATATTCACTCCCCAAAAGCAGAGGGAGGGAGATTATTAGTGAGTAGCGGGCTCTTCAGCCAGGGAAGGGGATGGAAATGAGGACAGAAACGCCGGTGGGTGGTGTCGAGAGTCCCAGACCACTGTGTCTGGGGAACGTGAGTGGGCAAGGCAGAGCCGGTGTCAGACCCAGGTCAGTGACTTGCTACCTACACATCTTTAGTAATGAGGCGCCCCACCACCTGGGCCAAGAACTTACTCTCTGCTTTTGGTTAAGACATCCACCCACCCTTTCAATATCAAGCTCTTTTTACAGGGCAGCTTCCATGCTAAGTAACACTGACGAAACTCCTGTCTTTTTGGAGTTTATAATCTACAAGGATCTCAAAACTCATTAATGTAATAGTCATATATATTAATATATACATGTATGTGACATGTATGAATCGTGATTAGTGCTATGAAGAAAAAAACACCTGCAGCAATAATGACTCCTGAGAGAGGGTCCGGGTGGTCGGGGCTTTCTCCTCTGGCTTTCCGACGAGCATCGTTTGGAAATCGTGTTTGAACAATACTGCTTTCCGCTGCAGTGTAACTGTTAGAGATCGTACAGCCACAATCTCCCTTAGAGTAAGTGTGCATCATTAATGGTGTGTGTAGGTGTCAGTGACAGGGTCCTAGGACAGTGGGGTCAGCTGCTTCCCTTCCTTCGCTCTCCTCCTTTCCTTCCCCCCTTCCTCTCCCATTACCCCTTTTTTCCTTTCTCCCGTATATCTGCTAGCTTAGCCTCACCGATGCTTCTCTGTCCTCATCGCTTTTAGAATCGCTGTTTCTGACCGTTTCACTTCACGCGAGGGTGGGTGAGGGGAAAACATGGTAGTTTCAGGTAGATGGTGACGTGTAGCCCCCCCCTTCACGGTTGAAGGCTCTTTGACATAGCGAAGGTTTTCTCGTTGGGCGTCTCAGGATTTCCTTACGGCAGAACGGGTGGGGTCCCTTCTCCGCAGTGTTTACGAGAAGGGCAATGGCTGTTGCTGACTCCGCCTCAGTTCCCACTTCTGCTGGTTTCTGCTTTCCTGGCAGGGGGACCTCCTGGGGACAGCCCTTGGAGACAGCCCTGGTCCCGCTGCCCCGCAGTTCTCTGGACACTTGGGAAGGGTGTCCCGATGCCTCGTGGGTGAAGTGCTGTTCCCACCTCAGCTTTCTTTCCACTGTCTGCTGCTGGGGCAGCCCCAGGCAGCCTCTTGCCCACAGGAGAGGGTCCAACACCATCCCTGCACCCTTCCACTTGTTAAGGCACAAATGAATTTATGAGGACACTCTCTCACTGCCATCCACAGAGCCAAGGTCAGGGATGGGCCTCAGGGTTCCCTCACCCAGCTGTTCTCCCCTCCCCACAGAGAGGAGGACCGCCAGGCCCTACCCATCCTCCCAGAATGGCAACTTTCTTGAAAGCAGCTCTCCGGTCAATCCACTTAATGAGTCTCTGGGCCTCCCTCGTAGACAGATGGATGCTGAGTTTTGAGCTGCAGGTCTCAGGACATGTTTTGGCCATCTCTGAGCAGGTCCTACATAGATGGACTTGACTCTTCCCACTGAACGTATGGGCAGTTGACCTCTAGTGTCTGAGATTTGCGATCTTGACTCAAATTACAGAGATAGATAAACATACGCATTTGCATTGTTTTGCAGAGTCTAAAAAGATGACCACTGTCCCAGGAAAAGTGAGAAGTCTTGTGTGACCAGAGTAAACATCTTTCGGCTACAAAAGGGACAGGGTGTGGGGCTGAGCCGTCAGGCTGGGCCCAGGTGACAAAAGCCCACCAGTCTGGTTTCCCATGATGCCAAGCACGATGTCTTCTGTTCCACCTTGCTTTGAACTCATGGGGTTTCTTGGTCCAATTCAGACTCTATGTCTCTTTCTCTGACACCATTTTTATTACCTGCACTAAGTTGACTAGTGTCCCACTAAAATTCATGCCCACCCCAGAACATGACCTTATTGAGAAATCAGGTCTTTGCAAATGTGATTAAATGGGGTTGAGTTCATGCTAGATGAGGGTGGGCCCTGGATTGAATGACTTGGGGTCCTTATAAGGAGAGGGTAGGACGTACTGAGATGCAGAGGAGAGCACCCTGTGCGGAGGTTGGAGACACGCAGCCACAAACCAGCGATCCCAGGGGTGGCCTGGAGTTAACAGACACTGGAAGAGGCAGGAAGCATTGTCTCCTGGAGTCTCTGGAGGCTCTGTGGCCCCACTGGCAGCTAGACTTGGACCCCTGCCCTTCAGAGCCACGAGGGAATAAGTTTCTGTGGTGGTAAGCCACCCTCCTGGCGGCCATCTGTCACAGCAGCCACAGGAAACGGATACACTGTCGTCCATTATTTCTGCATCCATTTCCCCCCTGACTGGAACACAAACCCTTAAGATGCCAGGACTTCTCTTCCGTTTCTCTTTGGATTTCCCTCAACATAGTGTTCTGACATGGAGACATTTATTTTTATTTTATATTTGCTGCAATAAAAGCACTGATATATCATTGGTCATTAGCTTTAATTTGAAATCACTTCACAAGGAATTGGAAATTTATAGCCAACCCAGAAGAAGTGTGAATGGGAGAAATGAGTAATTATGTGCTATTTACCTCCCTCTATTGTTCCAACCTCATGAAAGATCCTCTCTTCCATTAGCTTCAAGTTCCTGCTCAATTATTTGGGTCAATTCATATTCTTTAGAAACAGTGCCGTCTTTAATCAGCCCATTTAAGCTTCATCTGGAGAAGCGAACAGTGAACTGATTTAAAAAAACAAGGTGAAAGCCAAACAGTTTGGAAGTGCAAGTAAACAGGAAAGTATTAAAAATAGCTTGGATTGAGGAGAGTGTAATTTTTAAAACTTGTGTTCAGAGCGCTAATTGTTCAGTTGTTAGAACATTCGAAAGGAGGACAATGTGGATCTTCAATAACAAATGCTTTATGTACTAGTTTTCTGTGAATTCATCAGAGGAGGGTACTGTGACTAAGATGTTTATTTTATTCATTTTTACTTTGACCATTTATTTAAAAATACCTCTCTGTTACTTAGGTGGAAGAAGTTTTTCAGATAAAACAGCACACAATAGAGAAGGAATTATTCTTATTGTATAAAGTGGTATTAATTTGAAATCAGGAAATGGGCATAAAATGATCAAATCCTGGGAATGTGAGAAATTTAAAAAAAGCAATTTAATATATTTATTTTGCCCAGTGTATGCATTGTGCATATTATATACATGATAACAAATAAAAACAATGGAAGAAGTACAGGGAAACACACCTGACTTGCCTTAGAATGCAACGTCCCAAGTTTGTCTTGCATGGAACATTCAGATCACATGTTCTGCGGTGGAGGGCTCACACTACTGAGGACGGACTGCATCTGTAAAATGAGAAAGTCACACGGGGGCAGGGCTTCCTCGTGCCTTTCCTGGTAAGCCCTTCCCAGACGGCGAGTCACACCCCAGAGACTGGAGATTTCAAGTTGTGTTGATTTTTCCATCTTCCTTCCTGCGGATCGATGTTGCTACCAAGGCCTGCTTTCTGCAACGAATACGATTCAGCTAATGAGGAAGCAGGCAGCACTTCTGTTTGAACTATGGATTGTGTGCTGAGAAAGAGGCCGCTCCGCATGTCACTTTTTTCAGAGTGAGCGAAAGATGCATATTATTATCTTATTTTAGCTGGAATGGCTTACGGAGCTGGCTTTCTACATTCTGGGGCTCTTACCTTTGTAAGTGGACACTTCCTGCCAATAAAAAGTTACCAGCCAGTGGCAGGAGGGAAATGAGGGTTCTCATCTAGTCTCTTTTTTTGTATTTTGGGGGTGACCTTGGACCAGGTGTTGGATCCTTGGAGGTGACCATGACTCTCTCCTGAATGAGACCAGCCAGGACCCTTTCATCCCCATTCTTGACGCTGTGTCCACCCTGGTCTGTAAGGACTTGAACAGAGACTACTGTGTTTTCTAATGACTCTATTCCACTCCCCTAGGATGATGTCAGCCCCACCCTCAGGAAGTGTCTGCCCGAGCAAACTCCTGGCTGCTGGGAGATTGACTGTTCTGCCCAGCATCTGAGGACAGGGTCTGGTCTCCTGGCCTCTGGGGGAGGGTAGGAGCAAAACCCAGGTGGGTTTCATGTAGACCAGTCCCCTCTTCCCACTTTTTGTTATTTTCTGCTTCTCTGACTCTCACCGGCCTCCATAGTCCCTTATTCTCCAGTGAAAACCTAGTCCCCTCTGTACAAATCTGAGTTGAGCTCAGACCACGCTGGACTCGTTTCCCTGTTACAATAGGGTGTTACTAGTGACATCTGTTCTTGTCACTTTAACTGGTGTCCAACTCTATTAATCTGTGAGAAAGGTCACCAGCTTCTCATAATGGGAGAGATGACTGGTAACCAAAGTCCCCACGAGTGCTGGTATTTTCTTTTTTTTTAAAAGATTTTATTTATTTATTTTTAGAGGGGAAGGGAAGGAGAGAGGGATAGAAATATCAGTGTATGGTTGCCTCTTGTGATTCCCCCTCTGGGAACTGGCCTGCAACCCAAGCATGTGCCGTGACTGGGAATCGAACCGCGATTGTGTGGTTCGTAGGCCCGCGCTCAATCCACTGAGCTATACGAGCCAGGGCAATGGTATTTTCTGATTCAATATATGAATGTCCAGAGTCCTCTGAGGACAATAGTGGTCAGCTCTGTGTGGCATCGGGCACCTACCACCTGTTCCAAAAACTTCCCCTATTCGCTTAGCAAAGAGAGCTGGCCTGTGTGAATATTTCTTACCCAAGTGACAACCCTGACACTATCCTTTGCCATCACTTCATTGAATGAAATTCTTGCACAGCTGCAATTTCTCCAAGGACGTAGGAAGCAGGAGACAGACCAGTTGGGGAGCATCAGAGAGAGTATTAAGCACCAGCTTTATTGATGGCTTCTGCTTGGAAGTCAATTGTGTGGACGAGTCCCTTCCAGTCCTCCCAGCGAAGCTCAGCCTCCTCTGGGCCCCTGTCTCATTGATGTGGCAGCCAGAGGTCATGTTCAGGTTTCTTCAAACCACATCGGCCTGAAACATTTCTAAAAACCCAGCAGCGAGCCCTGGATCTGGTGCTGTTCCTCAGGCCTTCAGCCCCCACCTCACTCAGGCCCCCCGACGGCCGACAGCTGGAGACTGTCTGCTGATGTCATTCCTACAGGTAGGAAGCAAATGCTTTTTGGTTGGGGGATGCGGGTTCAAATAGTCACATGCACCAAAACGAAAACCTACAGCAGAAGTCCTTCTTGATGGTGGGATGTTTAAAAGCATTCCTTTTGTGACGAGGAGAAGGATGTACAGGGGTCTCCCTCCTAGCCCTTCTATTCCGCGTGGTGTTAGTGGTTCCTGCTAGTGCAGTGTGGTGAGAAGGAAGGAAAGAAAAAAATAGATTGTGAAAGGAGAAACAAAACTCACTATTTACTGATGATTTATCTGTATAAACAATATTGTGGCAAGTTGCATGTTCCCATACAGCCCTAACAATGCCATCTCATATGATACTGCCTAGATTGTGACCGCCATCTTTCCAGGGAGAGGCTGTGCCTGTGTTCCCTCTCCTTGAACCTGAGGGGTGTCTGTGAGCGCCCATACCAATGGAATCCAGCAGAAGAAACACTGTCCTGCTTCTCTCGCAGGGCACCAGCTTTTGGAATAGAGCCACCATGCTGGGAGAAAGTCTACGACACATGGCGAGGACACCTAGGGTGTTCCAGCTGACAGCTTCAGCGAGGGTCTCAGCTAATAGCATCAATTACTAGAAAGTGAACAAGACATCAGATGCTTCCAGCCCCCAGCTGTCCAGTTCAGATGTTACAAAGTGGAGCCCCCCACCTCTGCAGTACCCTGTCTGAGCTTATGACCTGCAGAAAGTATGAGCAATGACGAATGGTCATTACTGCTTTCAGCCGCTCAGTATTGGGGTAATTTATTATGCAATAGATACTACAAATATTTAGAGAGACTACAGATTCAAGATTAGAATTAATAAGACTTTAGTGTGACTGCTGGATACAAAATCAATATACAAATCAATTCTATTTCTACATACTAATAGCAAACAGAAGCCAACTTTAAAAGTTTACAGTAGCGTACAAATGTAATTGCCTAAGAATAAATATGACAAAAGCTTTAAAGAGACGATCACAAAACTCTATTCAAACATACTAAAGAAGAACTGAAACATGAAGATATGCATTATGTTCATGGGTTCATAGAGTCAATATCATCTAGAGATCAATTCTCTCAAAACTGATTAAGCATGCATGCCAATCATAGTAAATGTCACAATTACTGTGTAAGGTGATGCACGGACTCTAGAATTTAGATGGGACTTGTAAAGCCGAAGAACAGCCATCACCCTCAGGAAAAAAAGAAGTTGAGACCTTGCCCTACCAGACTATAAAGCTAAAGCACCGGACACTGGTTTATTGGTGCGAGGGCTGAAATGTGAGCAAGCAGACCCAGCCGAAAGCGCACATGCCAAACCCACGTAGACACAGACACTTTCAGCAGGGGAGACGTGGTAGCGTAGGCCAGTGCCGAGCTGATGAAGTCTTCACCGAATGTCTTAGCAACGACTTGGTAACCACGTTGAACGAAAAGGAAATGAAATCTCTCCACACAGAAACCAATTACAGATGGTTTTAAAAATCAGAGAAAAATTTCTTCATACACTTGAAGTAGGGCATATTGTTTTCCTTTAAAACTTCATCGAAAAGAAACCCCAGCCCCAAATAGGCTCGACTAATGTGACCACATTGAATTTAAGAATTTCTGCTCCTCCAGAGGATCTTTACAGGTTACAGGTGAAACGGTATGAACCTTTGAATGGCTTCAAAACCATCGTGGGTGGCCGGAAGGGCGGAGCAGGTTATATGGCTCAGTTTGGCCCTGAATAATGGTTGCTGTAGCTGGGCACGTAAAACTGTAGCTGGTAAAACCGGAGACAACTCAAATGGCAGCACATGGTGGAATGGATCAACCTCCCCACCCCCCACACGAACATGGCACATTCACACCACGTACCTATGCAGCATGGACATGAGCTTCAGTTGTAGGCACCAGTATGAATGGTTGTCCAGTGCAGAAGAGCCAACTTCCAGAGGACTCATTCACTGTAATTCAAAGGCAGGCTCAGTAAAACGACATTTGCGGAGGCACTCATACTTGGGTGGGACATGTTAAAAAAGGGAATAGTCATCACGACACTTTGTGTGGTGATTATCTCAGGGGGGCAGGCAGGGAGCACGAGGCACAGGAACTTCTAGGTAATTTTAAACATTCGGTTTGTTTTTTCTTGAACACCTGTAGTTCATTTGTCCCCCAAAGTAGAGGTTTAGAGGTAGCCAGTGCAGGGTTGGGGAAGATGTTGGATGAGGCCATGAAGGGCACTGGATCCTCTCCTTTCACGGTGCCATCTCAGGTTGTGGCTCCCTCCTGGTTCCCAGAGAGCTGCTGCTCCTCCGGACATTGCACTTGTATTCCAGGATGGAAGAAAACAGAGCAATGTATGAAAGGCCACACCGGCTGTATTTCCCTTTCTGTTATGCAAGTGAAAGTTTCCTTCCCTCGGGTGCAACCAGAGTTTTCCTGCTTGAATCTCATTGGCTGGAGCGATGCCCCAGGTCAACCTCAAGCAGGGAGGAGAGCAGGGAGATGATGGAATTGGATCTGGGGTTGGTCAGCCGTGGCGTCTGCCAGAACAAGACGAGACCATCCTCACTTCAGTTTTCCAAGATCTCAGCCTATGCGTTTTCTGGAACATGTAACTTATCTCAGGGGAAGATTTCTCTCCGCAGAGTTTCATTGGGTGCCATGCCTATCCCAATGCGGAAAAACTGCTTGCTCTCCTGTGGGCTCATCCCTTCCTTGCTTTGAAGGGTGGGCCTTCAGAGTGTGGTCTGTGGAGCCAGACTTTGGGCTCCTCGTACCCAGGAGCCCGGGCTTGGATCGCGGCTCCTCCTCTTATTGGCTGTGCGACTTGGACAAGTTACTTGCACTCAGTGGTTGAATTTCTTTATCTGTAAACCAAGGGGTAAAAGTGGCCCTCACCTTCTCCGAGTGCTGTGGGAAGTAAACAAGCTGCTCTGTGTGAAACAGAACAGTTAGCGGCCCACGGCGCACGTGCGATAAATGCTAGCAATTATTCTTCAAAGGGTAGAATTCCACGTGGGGTCGACCCCGACCACCGGGTTTGATTGAAACGCTTTTCATTTCCTTCTGACGCAACCGAAGCTTCTCACGTTCCACTTTCCCTTTGAGCTTCTTGTTTCTGAAACCCCAGAGCTGCTGTGCTGGGTTTGAGCTTCTCAAATGGCACAGTTGCTGTTGCTGTTCTCTCTTAAGCAAGCGTTCCTTGTCCTGGGGAAAAGTTTGTGGCCCCGACTCGGCTGCCTTTTCCCCTCCAGCTGTGAAATCTGCTTCCCTGGGAAAGGTCTTGCTTCGACCCAAGTTCCTTTACTGCTGGGACTCAAACACCCTCAGCAGACTCCCGACTGGAAACTGTGGATGTTTCCCTGCTCCTTGGGTGGGAGGGGGGCTCCCTGGGGCGCGCACACCTCTGCCGCACTCAAGAAACAGCGTCTCCCTCGATTCTAAATATGCCGTGCCGAAAATAGCATTTCTATTTTCTCTATTTCCCCTTTCGGGTCTCACATCCCTTCAGGAGGGCTCAGCTGGGTTCCTTAACCTTTTATCTCACTGCGTTAGTGGGTTGGGTCGCTTCCCAGCCCTGTTTTTGGGGCCTGGTCGCATGCTTTCCTTTTACTTTCCCACTGCTTTCTGGCCCAGATACTCACTTCACTAAAATTCCCCCCTGCATAACCCCTCACGAGGTCCTCACCGTGTGGGACATAAAATCAATGAGTCCTGGGCCTGCAAAACGCAGCCGTCCTGCGCTGGATCATCTGATGCAGAAACTACTCAACCCTGAGGACCACAGCTAACCCACATCTGGTCTTGCTCTATGATTTTCCTGACTGGTTCCCCTTTAAGGTGTCTCACATCTGCTGGGCCCACCCGGATCCCCTAATTCCGCAAGTTCATCAATCATATTCTCTCAGGTACCAAGAATAACTCCTTGCCCATTTCAAGAACCAGGACCTCAAAACATACCTAGGTGATTCCTAGTCAAATGAAAAAGATTCACGCTAACTTTGTATTCTCCACTGTGAGATGGTGTTAGCATATGAAATACAAGCCCCTTCCCTCCTGGGAAGATCTTCCGCTAGGTTTTTGAGTTCAATTACTTGGAAAAATCATTTTTCTTTCAGGTAAACACAGTGAGTGCTTCGGGGGTTGATTACAACGTGATCTTTTGTATTAAAATGTCATTATAACAATTCAAATAACTGGTTAGTTGCCAGGCACCCTATGTAATAGAAAATCGATTTAATGTATTAAAAAAGCAGACTTTATATTAGACCAAAATGTTCCTGGTATGTTCAAATTATTTTTTATAAGTTATGAAGGACATTTTAGTGCAATTTCATTCAATGTAACACTGAACTCTCGGATTAAAATATTCAGGAGGGCAGCAAACTTATGTCTTGGCATTCTTTTTGTTTTTCAGGAAAAAATTGCATTTATAAGAAAAGAGATAGATATGAACATAACATTAATGCCAATGAATTACATGGCAAGTTACCAAAATCAGATTTATTGTTCAAAACAATCTTGAAACCCAGTGAAGAGAAAATATGGTGCAAAAACTTTATGTTCTATTTTTAAGTAAGAATGTTTATTATTGAAAAAAAGAATCTAGTTAAAGATTCAAATAATAAAATCAATTTAAAGAACATATAACCCTTCTTAAATGCTTACAATTAAGATTTCAAAGTACTGAATTCAGTGTTCACTTAGTGATGGCTTTTTTTTTTAAGGATGAATGGGTCTACAAAGGAAATGTTAAGTATATATATATTTTTAAAAATAAATGGGACCGATTTGCCATATCATAGCTAGGTTTGTTATTCTCTCCTAGACAAGTGGCATTGGATGTTTATGAAAAAAGTTAGAGATTGATGTGTTTAGGGGACACTTTTCTAGGAAGCCAAGTCAACAAGGAGACCTTGCATATACCATGCCACGAATTCTAACAGAACAGTAGCAAGTATGTGACCCTGAAAGCAAGAGTTGGCCTAAGACACCCATCTATGACCCTGGTGACTATAACATATGTCTCAATGGATGTGTGGCATCAAAAATATCATTTTCCATCTCAATGAAAAGTAAAGAATTTTAACTGTGTATTTCATATATGCTAAATAGCTTGGTTTTATATGTGAAATTTACTTTAATCACCCAAAGGCAATGGTTTTTCATCTCTGAGTATAAACCTACTTTTAGCAATGTTAAAAAAAAAAAAGATTTCAAAGTACATACCCAGCCTGTTGGTGGGGCAGATCATGTATATGCTCAATTGTCAACAAGATTTCCTATGCACGTGTCTTCCCACCACCAACAAAAAAGTAACCTGTTCAAGGTCAAGTACCAAATCAAATTTATCTTTATATTCCCCTCTCCCACAAAACTATACTGACATTTCTTAAGTACTTACTGTTTTAAAAAATAGGCTAATTTGATGAGACCACTGGTTATTTGAAATTCAGCATTGCTTTTTAAGAAAAAACACAGCTGTTGACTTTAGAGGGAGCAGGAAGGAGAAAAACATGTATACTAATAATTTACTGCAAAATTAAAAAGAATCAGAATACATATTATTACATGCTGAGCTTATCAATACTTAATTTGTATAAAATAAATACATAATTCATGACTCAATTTTATATGAAAGTAAATGTTTCTGATTAATAAAAATAAAACAAATTTAATGACATACTTTAATTTTATAAAATGTTACACAAAATTTTTTAGTGATATATTTTGTTTCCATAAATTGCTTCATCATATTTTTTGTGGTCATTCTGCTGAGGTATTTATTAGCAAACACAATGTGACTTAATGACAATGTGACTTAATTCTAAGATTTATTTATCCTCCACCCAAACAGGAGAGAAAATAAATACTTCTGTGAAATACTTAGAATAATAGCTCTACTCATTTATTTATTAAACAAACGCTGAGTGCCTACCAGACGTCGGTGCCAGGCACCAATACCAGAACTGAACACATCACTGAACAGAACATCAAAATCCTTCATTTCCGAGTTTACTGTCTAGAATATGTTAGATGATCCCTACCCCTGACCGCAAGGAATTAATTCCATGGCAAGTTACTGCAGTCTACGGTTCAGTCTGTTAAAAGGTGTTAGGTGGTATGTAAATTGTAACAACAACAGCAACAAAACCAGGAGAGGAAGAGGAGGAGTCCTGAGTGTTGACGATGGGTGTCTGCAGCTTAAAACAGGAGGGTCACCAAGAGTTTTCTGAGAAGGTGACATTTGAACACTCATCGGAAGTGGCGGGGCAGGCATGGGAGCTCAAACCCTTTTATAGTGACTCGCTGCTGAGTGACTTACTAAGAAACTAGCATTCAGGACCTGTCTGCACCCGACAGGGCACTCGGAATCCTAAGAGAAGGGCTGGAAGATGTTCTCAGAGTCCTTTCCCACATATTCACTCCCATCACCTGAAGAATAATGGGCTGAGCTTCGCTGGTTCTCAACCAGCGGTGCTGTCACCCCCCACTGGGCATTTGTGGAAGTGTTAGAGCATGTCCCTGGTTGTCACAATGATGCAGGGTCACATCTGGCAGTCAGTGGCTGAGGTCCAGGGAAAACCAGTCTATCGTAACGTACAAGAGAGCCCAGCATTGGCTTGTCCTGCTGTACGTATCCATTGAGCCTCTGCTGAGGACACTGGGCTAAGCCATCAGGGAGCTCCTGTTGGGAGCTGATGGCGAATGTCTCCACTTCTCTATCAGTGGGAAAAAGGTACTTCCCCTCCCACATTTCTGTGCGGCAGAACCTTCAAAGCAGTGACCTTGGGGCCTCTCTCCCTTCCCTCAGTCTCTCTGCTGCTTTTGTTTGATGCATTTGGTAGCTCTTCCTGTCTTCTTACTCTGTGTATTCTTTTTCTACTGCTGTATAACAAATTACCGCAAGCTGAAGGGTTGAAAACATCCACGTATATATAAGCTCACAGTCCTGTAGGTCGGAGGTCAGGTCTGGTGTTGGCTTTGACTCAGTATCACAGACTAAAATCAAGGTGTTGACCGGCCAGTCTCATCTGGAAAGGGCTGGCGGAAATACCTGCTTCCAAACTCACTTTTTCCAGTTGTGGTTGGCAGAATTCAAGTCCTTGTGACTCCAGGACTGAGGTTTCCCCTTTCCTTACTGGGTGACCACCAGGGGGCAGCCTCAGCTCCTGCCCCAGGGACCACCCTCATCAAGCCAGCAGCACCACAGCAAACCTGTGTCTTTCTTCAAATCTCTGACTCTAGTTCATGAAATATTTTAAAATTTATTTAATAATTATACAAGTAACACATGAGTATGTTCTTATTATGAAACATTGAGTAGAGATGGACTAGACCTTTACTTGACATCCCTCTCCTATTACTCTCCCAAGAAAAAGAGCATTGTTAAAATTATATAGTCAGTCTTATAGGGCACATGTATATATAACTTAGTAACATCTTGGCATTACTAAGACCGTTATTATATGCAACAGGCAAGTCACGGGTGAAGTCTTGGAAAGGTTTCCATATCATTTGCATATGTATCTGCTTGACTCTTTGGAACTTCGGTGCAGTATTTCACTGTATGGATAGACCATTGCTTTTCGTGATCCCCTCAGTGGCGATCAGCCCCACCCTTCCCGTCGCTTGCTCACACAGAATGGGGCGCACACAGACGTTTTTGTACAAAGCTCTGTGGGTATGTTCACGAACAAACATTTCGGATCCTACACTTTAGACTGGTGTCCGTGCTGCTTCTTTTCGGGATTGAGTCATCTAATTGCCCTTCACAGAAGCATTTAGGTTCCCATCAAAAGCTGTGTTGCAGGTTTGTGGAAGCCCAATAGACAGCTCTTCTTCCCAATCTGAATTCTGACCTGATTGAATAATGAGAAAAAAGTTGTGTGGGATAGAAATCCAAGGTGGCCACCACCGTCTTCATCCCTGCCTGCACTTACGTGCTGCTCTCTGTGCCCAAAGGTGGAGCCTAAGTCTCCTTCCCTTGAATCTGGGGTGGGCAGCCTTGAGCGAGAGAATGTAACGCAAGTGACCTTTGGGAACTTCAAATCTAGGCTGTAAAAAGCCTTGCAGCTTTTACTTGGGTTTCACGAAATCCTTTCTCCTGGGAAGTAACTCCTGGGAAAAGGGCTGAAATACTATAAAAAACCCTATTCTGTGGGCTGAAAAGTTGTATATTATTATATGATATATCTTTACTTGCAGTTATACATATATAATTTGTATAATATATCATGTATCTCTCTTATTAATCATTTCTTTCTTAAAATTTTTTGTTTAAAAAATTAAAAAATGGGTAATGTAATTATGATGTATCTTGGCTTGTGCTTCCTTGGGTCCAACTTCTTCGGGAGTATCTGAGCTTCCTGGACTTCCTGGAAGTCTATTTCTTTTGCTAGATTGGAGAAGTTCTCCTTCATTATTTGTTCAATACATTTTCCATTTCTTGCTCTTCCTTTTCTCCTTCTGGCACTCCTATGATTAGGATGTTGGAATGTTTAAAGTCATCCTGGAGGCTCCTAAGCCTCGCCTCATTTTTTTAAATTCTTGTTTCTTCATTCTGTTCTGGTTTAATATTTCTTTCTTCCTTCTGCTCCAAACTGCTGATATGAGTTCCAGTTTCCTTCCCATCAGTGTTGGTTCCCTGTATATTTTTCTTTATTTCATTTTTCATAGACTCCACTTTTTCCTTTACTTTGTGACCATACTCAACCAATTCTGTGAGCATCCTGATCACCAGTGTTTTGAACTGAGCAACTGACAGGTTGTCTATTTCTCCATCACTTAGTTGTATTTTTTCTGGATTTTAATCTGTTCTTTCATTTGGGCCTTTTTTTCTTTTTTCTTTTTGTCTTGGAGCACCTGTCTTGGAGCATAGTAAGTGGCAGGGCCTTAGGTATTCGCCAGGGTGGAACAACCCATATCACTGCTTTGTGTCACTGTATGTGGGGGAGGGGTCTGAGAGGGAACAATGCCACTTATTCAGCTCTCTGCTGGCTTTCAGTCACTTCCACTACCCGCAAGCAGATTTGGCCCTCATGGTGCTGATTCCCCTGAGCGGCAGCGGGTGGGGAGTTGTGTGTGTTGTAGGAGGCTGGGAGTTCTCCTGCTGATGCAACCCACACAGGTTTTTGCAGTGAGAGGTTTTGAGGCTTTCTTTTCCCATGCGGAAACCCTGGACTGTGCGGTCTATCTCGCTCCCCAGTTGTTCCTCCCGTTTTATTTGTGTGCAAATGTGGGTCCACCAGCTGCTGCCTTGCCCACCCCAGTCCTCTAGCCACTACCTTGCCAAGAGTCCTCTTCGCCTGGGTGCCTGTCTCTGCTCCTCCTACTGGTCTGGGTGAGTGTATCTTCTTTAACTCCTTGGATGTCAGTCTTCCATACAGTTCAATTTTCTGTCACTTCTGGTTGTTTTTGTTTTCAAATTTGTTGTTTTTTTTCTTTTCATTGTGCAAAGAGGCACAACCAAATTTGTGAGTAGATACACAACTGTGTATCTACCTACACCTCCATCTGGGCTGGAATTCTCAATTTCTTTTTTTAATGAAGTTTTTATTGTTGTTCAAGTAGAGTTGTCTCCATTTTCACCCCATCATGCCCCTCACCCCACCCATCCCCACCTCCCACCCTCAAACCTAAGTCATTTATTTCTATTATTATTTATGTAGTTATTATTTTTATTTGCATATTTTTGAGAAGTTGCATATATATTTTGGTGTTAAATCCTCACATTTTTCCTTTTGCATGACTGATTTATTATATGTATCCTTTGCCCACTTTTCTTTAGGGTTATTTTTATTCCTCTTTGTTTGGTTTGTAGTCCTTCACATAGCCTGTAAACTAATGCTTTGTCTATCTACACAAGTTGAAAACATTTCTCTCCAGTTAACGGTTTGATTTTCACTTTTAAAATCAAACCTTGGTTTTAATAGTATTTTTCTTAAATGATCAGCATTTCCACTTATGGATTTTGCATTTTGTGTTTTAATGAGGAAGGCCTTTTCAATTTCAGGGTAATAAAAGTATTCCCTTATTTTTGCTACATTTTTAATACTATTTTTATGCTTAGGTTTTTACTCTACCTGTAATTATTTTTTTATGATATGGCAGAAACAACTTTATTATTGTGACTTCTTAAATATTTATTTAATTTTCACAAAACCATTTATTGGCTATTTTACAATATTCCCACTGACTTGAACTCTCAGACGTTATTGTGTGATGAATTGTGGACGTCTGTTGAAGGAGGTCATGAAGAGGACATGACTGCCCTTTGACCTTTGAGCTGGACGTGGGCAGTCAGGGCTCCCCACCACCGTGCGCTGCTACTGTGTTCCTTGGCATGTACCCTCTGCCCCCACTCCCAAAGTGGGTGCCGTTTTCAAGGACGCGGGACTGAGAGGACAGTGTGTTGTTGATACCATTTGGACTGAATACGAGACTGACCCCAGTGAAATCCTCTGTATAAAATTTAGGATTCCGGTGGGCAGTGCGGAGGTCTGCTCACTGTGGGCCACCCACGCCTCATGTGTAAGTCCCCCAGCTTGTTAAACCTGCCACCTACCACTTTGGAGTGGTCTGCCTCTTCCTTCGTCTCTCCTCACCCGTCTTGTACGGGGCCCCATTTCAGATTTCATCTGAAGAACTCCTGAGGTCATGAGCTACCAACTCCTGAAATTTCTGTTCCATTGCTCCTTTTGCCTAACTTTGAAGAAATAACACATTGTCAGTTAATTAATAACACATTGTTAGGATAATACAGCTTATGTAGTTTTATTATTTTTCTTTTGGTTACACGAGTGCCCCAGATTCTGATTTAGATGTTTTGTAGACAATTTCATGTTATGGGCTTGTCTGGTTGCTCCCTGATGGTGTCGTTGAACATAGTTTCTTATCCTCCCCATGTTTTTTGTACTTGGAAAGTAGTGCTGTGGGGTGGATTGGAGTCAAGTTCAACATTTTGGCAAAGAACACTTTCTAGTGCACTTCATATTGCACAATGCTTTCTTGCCTCACTATGACTGATGTTCAGTTGCTCAATGGCTTCATGTAGAACAGCTCACTCTCATCATTATACTCTTCAGAATATTAAATTGAGGTAAAATTTCAGTCACCGCTCAGGCATTGATGGCCATTGTCTGAGCCAGTGGTTTCAATTGTGGTTTTAAAATAGAGATTTTCTAAATTCTATGATTTTTTCATATCTATTAGCTGCCCATATTTTTAAATAAGAAATTTTCCCTATTGCCTGTGGGTGTTTAGTTTCTGCAGCATGTAACTTATACAGTAAATACAAGGTAGATGGTTAATTCTTAATTGATAATGCTCAGGAAAAGAAGTTGGTGGTGTCATCATCCAGTTACTCCCAGTGGTGTCTAATAACATTTATATTCTCCCCCTCCCCTTTCTTTTATTATGAATCTTTTGGTTTTTATACATCAAATAAGTTTTAATCAACTGCCTTTCTCTCTTTTTGATGCCCACACTGTCCCACCTTCATTCCTGATCCACCCTCTTTTGACAAAATCTGTCTTTGCCTTGAATGGCTCTCTTGCTTTCTCATGCAGTGGAGTGTCTCAGTCTTAATTCTTTTTTGCCCCAGACATGGAAAAGAGAATTTTTAACTTTGTCACTACCCTCTTGCAAGCTTAAAACGATTGTCTCTTAAAAAGAAGTTGAAATCTATTACTGCATTGGGATATAATTTACGTAATTAACCTCAGCTTAAATGAATTTTGATAAATGTATGTGCCTGTGAAATGACCACCACAATCAAGATATAGAACATCTCTTTCACCCCAAACACTCCTTGTCTCACTCCAGTCAATGCCCATCAGGACTCCCAGCCCCAGGTAACCACAGACTTGCCTTTTATCACTGTAGATAGATTTTAGTTTTGTCTACTATTGACCTTTGTCAGAATGAAATCGTATAGAATGTATTCTTTTGTGTCTGGCATCTTTCTCTCAGAATAATGTTTTTGTGATTCATCCCTTGCTGTTTCCTGTAGTAGTGATTTATTCCTTTTCACTGCCAAGTACTATTCCATTTTGTGGCGACACGGTAATTTGTTCACCCATTTATTTGTTGATGGGCATTTGGGTTATTTTCAGTTTGAGGCTATTATAAATGAAGCTGCCATAGTATTCAAATACAAGTTTTCGTGTAGAGAAATAGTTTCACTTTCCTTGGGTAAATACCAGGAAGTAGAATTAATGGGAAATATAGGAAGTATAGATTTAACTGTATGAGAACCTACAAAGCTATTTTTCAATGTACCATTTCACCTTTGCACCAACAAAAGATGAGCATCTCAGGGGCTCTAAATCCTTGACATTATTTGTTTAATTTATATTTCTCTTATGGCTGATGATGTTAAGCATATTTGTGTGCTTATTGGTTGTTTTCATATTTTCTTTTGTGAAATGCATGTTTAAATCTTTTGTCTATTATTTTAAGCTTTAGGTTGTATTATTTTTGAGTTGTGTAAATTCTTTATGTTTTTTAGACACAAGTCCTTGTCAAATATATGTATTACAAATATTTTCTTCTTGTCTGGGGCCACCTTTGAATTTTCTTCAAGGAAAGTTTTTATGGGCAGAAGATTTATTTTTGATGAAGTCTTTCTTTTTTTTTGTATTTACTTGCTCTGTCTATGAAATAGTTGTCCACTCCAAGGTGACACAGATGTTTGGTCACACAGAAGGGACTCTTTTATAGTTCAACATTGGTTTGTTATTACCCACTGTGAGTTCATTTTTGCATATAATACATCACAGGGGTCAGGACTACCTTTTTTCCATGAAAAAGTATAATTTTCTATTGCTGATGTAACAAATCGCTCCCAACATAGTGGCTCCACACAACACAATTTATTATCTTGGAATTCTAGAGGTGTGGCATCCCAGTGGGTTCTACCTGGCCAAAATCAAGGTGTGAGCCATGCAGCATCTCTTCTGAGGGCTCCCGGGGACCATCTGCCTACTTGCCTGTGCATCCCGTCAGAGGCTGTTAGCAGTCATTGGCGTGTAGCCCCAGTCACTCCAGCTTCTACTCCCCTGGCCTTTCCTTCTCTGGCTTATTGCTCTTGCTTCCCTCTCATGTGGATGCCCGTGATCATGCCTGGGCCCACCTGGATAATCTAGGCTAACCTTCTCTCCTCAGATGCTAATCTAGTCATATCTGTGAGTCCCTTTTTGTCATGTAAGGTAAGATCGGCACAGGTTCTGGAGATTGGAACATGGACATCTCTGAGGTGAGGAAGGCATTATTTTGCCAACCATATTTGTGTTCCAGGGGAAGGTAAACTTAATTCTTGAAAACTGCATTGGAGAAAGTGAGCTGCACGGCATTCTGCAGACTCCATAGGTCTGCGTGTACCCAAAGTTTGCAGGTACAGAAACATATCGAGTCTAATGGGCTTTGACACATTAACACAGTTAATTCTCCCCAGCAGAAATGCTATTTTTTTTTAGAGATGAAAGGAATCCCCACAAGCTTATTTAACAACTGGAGGCTTGAGCATGCCAGCTGGTGTATGTGCTCAACCACTCTCTCACACAACCTGATTTTTCTCTATGATTTTATTACATTTTGTCCTTAAAGAATTTGAATACTTTTGATTAAAAGACAAAGAGCTACACCCTGAGAGTGACTTTGAAACTCTTTTTTTAAGTTTAATTTATTTTTTAAAACTTTTTATTTGTTTATTTTTAAGAGAGGATAAAGGAGGGAGAAAGAAAGGGAGGGAAACATCAATGTGTGGTTGCCTCTTATGTGCCTCCTACTGGGGACCTGGCCCACATCCCAAGCATGTGCCCTGATTGGGAATTGAACCAGTGACCCTCTGGTTCACAGGCCAGCACTCAATTTACTGAGCCACACCAGCCAGGGCCAGAACTCCTTTTTGAAGCAGCTAAAGAGCTTTCATTATCCGTCTGTCACCAGCAGTGAAAGGACACGTGGAGAAGTGAAGGATTAGGTTGTTGGGCTAAGAGCACATGAAAAACAAGGATCTCAAAGTTGTAACAAAGGCTCTGCCCTAGCTTATTCTTTTTAAGGTATAGCATGAAAACTGCTGACTGTGTAAAGTCTATTTGCATCTTTTGCTCCCCACTGTCATCCCGTTGTCCTGGTTTAGGGTTCTTCAGTGGTGGTTTCCTCCTTCAGGCTTATACAAGGTTTTTGCCTTCAGCTCCTACTCCACCACCTGCCTACCTGAACCCAGGTGACTCCCACTCGTAAGGTCTTGCATCAGATTCTTCCACAGGAAGGCTTTCCTTACCCACTACTCAGCCTAGATCAGTTCCTTATTAGAATCTCTCACAGGCCCCTACGGTCTCTTTTCCCGGCATTCGTGACAGTTTCAATTAGGTACTTAGCTAGGTAATTAATTAGTTGATATCTACCTTGTTAATAGACTATATAAACTCTATGGAGGAACATGTCATTTTCATTTTGCTCATTGTTAAACGTCAAATACCTAAAACGATGACTGTTGCTTAATAAGCATTAATTTTCTTGGTTTCTTGAATGAAGGAAGCAGGCAGGAGGCTGATCATTGAAGGCCTGTAGGGTGTTTGACAGACTGAGGAATGACCTAGGGAGCACTGCAATAGAAAGAGGCAGGCACTGAAGCGAAATGTGCGTATCAAGCCTGGGTGACCCGATGAACGGTCACGTTGTTAACAGAAATTGGGATGTCAAGGAAAATGGTCATTGCTTAACTGACTTGTACAACAGTTTCTTCACGGGAAAATCAGGAGTTGAATTTCCACCTCATTCCTCAGAAGTCTATTAGACAGAAAAGAAGAACAAGAGTATTGATTGGGACTTTAAGAGAAGTGAGGAATTCTAACACCGAGTGCTGCTGGCGCCAGCATTTCCTGGCCCCCGGGGAGCCTTGGGAAAGCTAGCCCTCTTGGCACCCCGTGATCAGACGCATCACATTGCACCATTGGCTTTATGGCTTTACCTGGCAAGGCCCCTCCCAGGTTGGTGCAGGCCCTCAGTAACCTCTGTGAGGTAGCTTCTTCTCAGTCTTCTGAGAAGCCTGGCTGGGGACTGCCCACCACCACCCAAGTCTTTAGGGTCACATGTACTTTCTTGACGTTCTGGCATTTTCTAGGGAGAATCCCAGAGAGGAGAAGTGAGGACACAGATATTCACCTTTTGTTTTCTTCCCCTTTTCATCTTGCTGCAGCCCTGTATTAATTTCCTAGGGCTCCCTTCAAAAAGCACCACAAACTGGGTTGCTTAAAGCAACAGGAATTTATCATCACCTAGTTCTGGAAGCCAAAAGTCCAAAATTAAGGTGTCAGCAGGGCCACGTTTCCTCTGAAATCTGGAGAGAAGAATCCTTCCTTGCTTCTCCTAGCCTCTGGTGTTGGTTGGCCATCCTTGGTTCCTTGGCTGGCAGGTGCTTAATTGCAGTCTCTGCCTCCACTGTGGCAGGGTGCTCTCCCTGTGTCCACGTGTCGCTGTGTCATCACATGGCATTATCATGTGTGTCTGTGTCATCCCATGGTTGTCTTCGTGTAAGGACCCTGATTATATTGGATCAGTCTACCCTGATGACCTTACTGTAACTTGATTCACTCTGTAGAGACTTTTGTTTATAATGTGTTTTATTTTTATTTTTATTTTATTTATTTATCTTAGAGGGGAAGGGAAAGAGAGAGAGAGAGAGAGAGAGAAATATCAATGTATGGTTGCCTCTTGTGAGTCCCCTGCTGGGAACTGGCCTGCAACCCAGGCATGTGCCCTGACTGGGAATCAAACTGCGATCGTATGGTTCTCAGGCCCGCGCTCAATCCACTGAGCTACACCAGCCAGGGCTAGAGACTATTTTTTAAATTGTATTTATTTATTTGGGGGGAGAGGGAAGGGAGAAAGAGAGAGAGAGAGAGAAATGTCTATGTGTGGTTGCCTCTTATGCACCCCCTACTTGGGACCTGGCCTGCAACACAGGCATGTGCCCTGATTGGGGATAGAACCAGCGACCCTTTGGTTTCCAGGCCGGCGCTCAACCCACTGAACCACACCAGCCAGGGTGAGACTATTTCAAATTGAAGTGACATTCTCACTACCTTTAGTGAGAGGTGAGAATGTCTATTAACAATACTATTAACAATAATCACATGGCATGCGTTTTATCAAGGAATGACTGGTTGCTGCTGAAGATGGAAGACTCTCTCCTTTAAGTTGCAGGACAACACTATAACGATGGGTTCTTCAGGTGCAGTTGTTCACAAGCCAAAGGGAGATAAATAAAGGTTTGAAAACCTGTTCTCAAGACTATCACCTGGTTTGAGGGCCTTTGTCTTAGTGCCCAATCCTGCTTTTGCATGCCAAAAGCTATATGTTACCTCAATGCTTTTGTTTGCATTCTGTCTCTGTCTGGAACAAGTTCTCATATCTGCCCTGGGCAAATGCAAGTTGGCAAGGACATAGGTCATGTATGCAGAACAACAGAAGAATAAAAATACCATTACTAATGTAATGACTACTATCTAGGTAAATGTCACAATTAACCTCAGCTTCACATTCCTGTCACTTGGCTTAGTTTTCAAGTAATTCAGTGTAGTTTGGAATCTGGGTGCTTCTACAAAAGACAGGCTCATTTGGCAAAGCCACCTTTAGGCCCCACATCCTTAACTGTTGTCATTGAGAAACCAGAGGCTGGTTTCTGATTCAGGAATAAAGATAACTGAGTTCTCCTCTCTGAGATGGTTTTTCCTCATNCTATGTGTGGCTGCCTCTTATGCACCCTCTACTGGGGACCTGGCCTGCAACTCAGGCATGTGCCCTGATTGGGGATAGAACCAGCGACCCTTTGGTTTCCAGGCTGTTGCTCAACCCACTGAACCACACCAGCCAGGGTGAGACTATTTCAAATTGAAGTGACATTCTCACCACCATTAGTGAGAGGTGAGAATGTCTATTAACAATACTATTAACAATACTCACAGGGCATGCGTTTTATCAAGGAATGACTGGTTGCTGCTGAAGATGGAAGACTATCTCCTTTAAGTTGCAGGACAACACTATAACGATGGGTTCTTCAGGTGCAGTTGTTCACAAGCCAAAGGGAGATAAATAAAGGCTTGAAAAACTGTTCTCAAGACTATCACCTGGTTTGAGGGCCTTTGTCTTAGTGCCCAATCCTGCTTTTGCATGCCAAAAGCTATATGTTACCTCAATGCTTTTGTTTGCATTCTGTCTCTGTCTGGAACAAGTTCTCATATCTGCCCTGGGCAAATGCAAGTTGGCAAGGACATAGGTCATGTATGCAGAACAACAGAAGAATAAAAATTCCATTACTAATGTAATGACTACTTTCTAGGTAAACGTCACAATTAACCTCAGCTTCACATTCCTGTCACTTGGCTTAGTGAATCAGTTTTCAAGTGATTCAGTGTAGTTTGGAATCTGGGTGCTTCCACGAAAGACAGGCTCATTTGGCAAAGCCACCTTTAGGCCCCACATCCTTAACTGTTGCCATCGAGAAACCAGAGGCTGGTTTCTGATTCAGGAATAAAGATAACTGAGTTCTCCTCTCTGAGATGGTTTTTCCTCATCCTTCAAGGTCCTCTCTCCCTGCCTGGGCTCCTCACTGTTGTGTCCACTGCCGATGGGCTCTGTTCTCAGGGGCTGTGTCCTCACAGCATCAAGGCTTCTGCTCTAGCCATTCAGGAATGCAAAAGGCATCTCAGGCTTCCCACATTGTGTTGACCCACCAACTAATTGAATGGTCAGAATATTTCACTTCTTGTTTAGCTGTGCTTATCTCTGTAGAAGTGGTCCCAGTTCATGGGAGAAAGAACAGTGGAAGTAAAAAGTCAGGTGCAGAGGAATGAACTATCAGGCAGCCTTTGACCTAGGGGGAATAAAACACTTTTATTACTAGCACCACGCTCTAACCGACTGAGCTAACTGGCCACCCATACTTTTAATCTTAATCTTAATGAATTTGATGAACTTTGAGTACCATTTGCAAATGGCATAGATTATGAAAAAATTCTTGTTCGGTTTCATGTACTTTGTTTTTGAAGCAGAAACACTCACAAGGAAAACAGTGCCCATATGTTCTCACTTTCAAAATTGTGGATTAATTAGTGCGCTTTAACGAGTGAGTAGATCTGTCTTCCATGTGAGCATCGTATGGTACACACAGCAAACAGCTTTTAAGTGACTTTGGAAAGGCCTGAGATGGGACTGGAGTTCAGGTGGGTGGGAGGCTTTGGCAATGAGGCACTATTTATTCTTCCTTAATTAGGCCGCTGCATTTTACATGGACATTGGTTTGTTTTTAGATCATGATAAAGTAAACATTTCATTACCAATCCCTGCCATAAATACCCCCCAAAATAGCACAGTGCATGTGTCAGAAGGAAATAAATATTTACTGAATTAATGGAGTTTTGCTCGCCAATATATGCCAACCTCCTATTTGTATCTATTATTTTAACTTTCATTTTTTCAATGATGCCTAAAATATCTGCTTTTTCCTATGAACCACATGTATTCTAAATCAACTTCTAAATATTCATTATGTCTTGATTCTTATCATTGACTGTTTGGAAGCTTATTTCATAGCGTAGGAGGCTGTCAGGGCTGGAAATTGCCAAAAAAATTTTTAAAATAAAAAAGTCAAACAGAAAATCCCTTCTATTTGTCAGGCTCTTTTGTGATTGTCTAAGGGTCTCATCTGGTACCTCATTCTTGAGAGCAGGCAGAGCAAGGATCGTTTCCCTCCTTATACCTGAGGATGGACGTGGAGTTCAGTTCATTTATTCTTCTATGGGTTTGTGCTGAGATGTCAAGGATGAATAGAATTCCCAAGTTCAAAGGCAAGGTCATGGCATCAAAAATTAAAACAAAGGAATAAACACATACCTGGGAGGGGTTGAGGTGGTCAACTCATTCTGTACATAAAACTCAGAACTGACCTCATCCAAGGAAGGTGGGAAATGAGGCCACGGGGGTCCATTGCATCCCCTCAGTGGGACTTTGTGGAGGTCTCAGAGCACTTCTACTTACAGGTCACCCTTCCCAGCCCAAACTGGGTGTCCTACAACTTAATTCAATATTTACACATCCATACGTGAAAAAAACTTCCAATAAGCAGAGCAAACTCTACTAAAGAATTTATAGGGGTGTCAGAGCAGGAAATTTGCATCATATAACATACAAAACACACTGTTAAGCACAAGGGGAGCTGGAGGCTGCAGTCTTAGCTCCATGGCTGCTGTTGTTGTTTTCACGTGAGGAGGAAGAGAAGGGATACTGGAAATCAGCTACATACAGTGTCTGCCATTGCCCAGCTCAGGTTATACCTTGTCCTTCGCTTGGTTGGGGTGATTAGGGAAGATCCATATCTCCTTTTTCTGATACCTCATTCGGCTTTCTCAGCATATCAGCACAACCATTTTTCTACATGTCCGAAATCACAACTCTGAGCCTCAGCCCTGACACTAAGTCATTATCACATTATCTTTCTGAGCCTCTGAGCCTTGAGACAGATGTACTGGATATACGGCATTTCTTCCAGGCTTCTTGTTATCATACGTGTCCTTCTTATACCATCCGATCCGTTAGGGCAAAGATTATAACTCCTTTTTGGGCCTGGTGGTATTTCACATGAGATGCTTAAGAAAGTAACTTCCATAAATTCTGCTTGGTTAAAAGTCTAGATGAACGGGTGGATGAATGGGCAACCCGGATGTGCACTGTCTCACGTTCTCAGTTTTTGCCCACATTTACATAGATGCAGAATTGAGCTTCTCATTGAGTTTCCTGACAAGCATCTATATGTGAAAAAACTTCCAATAAGCAGAGCAAACTCTACTAAAGAATTTATGGGAGTGTCAAAGCAGGAAATTTGCATCACATGCTTGTCAATCAACAGGTTCTGACTGCATAAGATTTTTCTAGCCTTCAGTGTTGCTGCTTGGTTGTACCAGGGTGGTGTCCTCCCAACCGGCCATTGCTTCAGGCAGGTGCAACTTCTCTGGCTCATCCCTCATCACTTAAGCTCCCTTATACCCCCAACCCACCTCCAGGCCCAAAATACAAAATTAAATAAAATAAAACAGCAAATAAAAACTGCAGCTTCCTTCCAACTAAATAAATTACCCAACAATTTATTTCTGCAGCATTATATTTCCAAGTAAAATAGAGGGCCTAATTCACAAGGACACTTTTCCTCAGGCAGATGGGGTGATAACAATTTTGTTTCCATGACACACAAATAGGTGAAGAGGTGGAGATGAGGGAGTGAGAACAAGAGCAGGGAACTTAGAGCGAGCTACTTTTAAGATGGTTACTGATGGATCATAGTCCACCAAGCTTAATCATCTGCAATGTATTATTTTCCTCATGTAGATCCGGAGTATGGTGTGATTAGAGCAGTTTTCCCCATGTTCAAGGTGATCAATGGTATGCAGCATCAATGGAATGAAACCCAGAACCTTCTGATTCCAACACTCGCTTGTCCTTGCCTTTCTCAAAGTGTTGCTGGGCTACCTTCTGGGAGGGGTCTACTCCACAATCAGGCCAGCCCTCTTTCTGAATGCCTCATGTCTCTGGGCAAAGAAATGGCACCCCAGCAGCAGCTAATTAGACCTGAGCAGCTGGAGTTACCCCCCAATTACTCAAACTGTCTTGGCTTGAGATTCACTAGTGGTCCCCTACAGCACTGTCATCTGAGAAACAATCGAAAACTCCAGGAAGTGCCTCTCAGCTATTGCACAATGACAAATGTTTGGAGTGGAGCAGATAAAAAGGAAGATCACAGAAAAGGGAGGCCCCTCATGGAGGGGAGGTGGAGAATGTGTACTGTTCAGTGGCTGTGATTTCAACACCTGGAATAAGTGTGATCTGGGAAAAGGGCAAAACATGTAAACCGTCGGGGTGGGGTCTGGGCTGCTCAAAATCAACCCGGGAAGAGTTCATTCCATGGTAAAAAATCTAGAGCAGCTTTAATATAGTAGCCACTGGTGGCTAGATGTGGCTTCTCAGGTTTAAAATAATTATGATGAAATACAATACAAGACGTAGGTCCTCAGTCTCACTGGTTATACTTCAAATGCTCAATAGCCACATGACGCTGGTGGCTCCTGCCTTGGGCAGCACAGATGGAGAACAATCTCATCATTGCAGAGGTTTCTATGGGATCACACTGACCTAGAGCAGAAGATGGTGAGACGACAGGACGCCATGGTTGGTAACCCAGAGCTCATTCCCAGAGCGAACGTTTTCTGGCAGGGGCAGCATTCAGACTGAAAGACCCAGCATTATTCCACCCACCCATCCATTAAGTGGCAATGGCAACTTCCACCCACTTAAAAAATGTGATATGGTACACATAACATGAAATTTACCATCTTAATTACTTTAAGGGTACAGGTCGGTGGTTTTAAATATATTCATAGAGTTGTGCAATTTCCAGAATCTTTTTGTCTGGCAAAACTGAAGCTCCATTAGACAATCGCACTCCATGTCACCCCTTTAAACAATAGCACTCCATGTCACCCCTTTCCCAGGCCCTGGAAACAGCCCTTTTGCTTTCTGTTTCTATGAATTTGACCACAGATGCTTTATATGAATGGAATCACACAGTATTTGTCCTTTTGTGAGTCGCTATTTAGCATAACGACTTCAAGGTCCGTTCACATTATAGCATGTATCAGAATTTCGTTCCTCTTTAAGTCTCCATAATATTCCTTTGTATGTATGTGGAGTATTTTGTTTATCCATTCACCCAACAAGGAATTCTTGGGTGGCTTCCACCTTTTGGCTATTATGAATAGTGCCTCTATGAACATGGGTGTATCTCTTTGAGACTCTGTTTCCAATTACTTTAGATGTATATCCAGAAGTGGAATTGTTGGATCAGACGGTAATTCTACTTTTTATTTTTCGGAGAAATGACCATCTTGTTTTCTGTAGTGGCCACACCATTTTTTTGTTCCTACCAACAATGCACAAGGGCCCCAATTTCTCTGCCTCTTCAGCAGCACTTATTTTCATTTCCTTTCCTTTTTTTAAAAAAACAGTAGCCATCTCCGTGGATAGGGGGAATATCTACCCATTTTTAAGGGGTACCTTATTTTTCTTGATGTGGACACTATGCTTAGCGGGAACTTTTAAGGACACCAGTTCATAAAATGTAAGCTAGTAGAATAACACTTTCAAAGATGACATTAAGGTCAAGAATCTCACTTCTATAGTAACACATAGAGAAAGGCCTTATAAATAGATGTCCGTCCCTATGAAGCCTACACATTTGACAATGCTCAACAAAAGCTTTAGGATCATATTCAATAGTGCCATAGCCCAAGAATCACAAATTTGTGTTTTGTAAGTTCTCCTAAAATTGTTACATTGACTTTTCTACTCCCTGTCATTTGTTAGTGCTAACCATTCTGTTAAAAAAAAAACTGAGAGAACAGGAAAAGAAATTCTGCAATCAACCCTTGGTCCAGTATGAAAATTACTGCTATTGAAGTTCTTTACAAGGCCTGTCTGTACAGCACCATACGAGGACAAAGCATTTTGCAATGTCAGTTTAAAAGTCATGTACAACATTCAATGGCAATAACAGACAGTCAAGCACCTAATATCCATAGTTGACAAAATGTTTCACTGACTGGCACTCATTTAAATGTATTCTTTCTATAGAGGGGGGGAAAAGAGATAGTGTCATCTTCCCAAGGCATGTCATAAAAGCACTCTCGCCTTCTGTGGATCTGAGAATGAAAAAACAAATAACAACAGTAACAGACTTAAAAAACCTCACATCTGTAGGGGTGGCTATTATCAGAAAGTCGATGAACAACATGTGTTGGTGAGGATGGGGAATAGGTGGGACCCTCATGCAGTGTTGGTGGGAGTGTGAATTGGTACAGTCACTATGCGAAGCAGTATGGAGATTCCTCAGAGGAATACTACATGACCTAGAAATTCCACCTTATTTAAATAAACTCAAAACACTAATTTGAAAAGATATATGCACACTCTTTGTTCATTGCAGCATTTTTTACAATAGCTAGGCTGTAGAAGCAGCCCAGATGTCCACAGATAGTCTGATAAAAGAGATGTGGTAACACATGGACAGTGGAATATTATGCAACAGTAAAAAAGACTGGGATCTTGCCATTTGCCACAACATAGGTGGACTTAGAGGTTTTATGCTAAGTGAAATAAGTCAGACAGAGAAAGAGAAATACTATGTGATTTCACTTACATGTGGAATCAAAAAACAAATAAACAAATAAAACTGAACAAAACCAGACTCAAAAACCTCAGTGTAATGGTTGCCAAAGGGGAGGGTTGCATAGGGGAGGAGTGAAGAAGGTCAGGTGAATCCAGCCTATAATATTATGATAACTCTATCTGGTGACACATGATTACTGGACAGTGTAGTGATTATCTGGTAAGACATGCAAATGCTGAATCACTATATGGTATACCTGAAACTAGGGTAATATTGCATAGCAACTATATTTTAAAAAAGACAGTGCCGATAAGGGGTTTACCAGAAAGTTAAATATGCCAAAAGCTATTTCCTGTGCACTAAACGTAAATCAACAGCACTTTCTATATAAAAGCACAATATTCACTATCAAAAGCTTGCCCAAACTGTCTGATTAAAACACTGATTTAAACGGTTTGCATATCTTTTAAAAATATCAATCTCTACAATTCCTTTTTACTATAATGAGGCATAAGTTTTCTTAGTAAGATCACACAGGTGCATAAATGAATAAACTAGGGCATAATAGTCAGTGAATGTCTTTAAATATCATCTTACATGGCACTTTTTAAAATGCTTGGGGAAAATCATTTGAAATCTCTGCCATTAGGCTAACAAAAACAAAGAAACAACAAAATAAATCCTGAATAATTAAACAAACCAAGCAACTCTAAAAACCATGTTACACAGTGGTTAGTTGTACTTTTGATATATATGTGTTATGTATACATAGTGTATCTAAATAGTGTATGCATACTTACACATCATAACATCAACATGTGTTTGAACACATACACATATATGTTCTATATGGGACTCCTTGTTGGTTTTGTGGATTGCAAATACTTCCCACTGTCCGACGTACTTGCGTACTCCTTTCACGTGTTTATTGATAACTCAAAGCTCTCAATTTTAGTGTAATCTTGTTTATCAGTGTTTCTCTTTGGACTAGTACTGTTTCTACCTGTGCTTGTGCCTCCTTCAAGGTCATGGGAGGAGTATCACAGGATATTCCCTAGAGGACTCATTGTTTACCTGGAATTCATTTTTTTGTACATAGACTGAGGTAAGAATCAAATTTATTTTTCCCATATGGATACTTATTTGACTTAGCATAATTCATTAAAAGCTCCTTTCTGTGCTATTGTACAGGTCTATCTTATTCGTAAGTTTAATGTTCATGTCTGTGTGGAACTGCATCTATGCCAGTTCATTCACTCTTGTGCCAACACCACTCTGTCTCATGTGCTGTGTGTTTATAATACTATGCACCTTGAGGCCTGTCAGAGTAATTCCTAATGTGCGCCCCTCACTGCCATCCCCTGGCTTCTCCCGGTGACTGCTGAATCTTCCTGTTTAAGAATGTGTGTGCATCTCAGTTGAGAAGGGTCACTTACTTTGTTGATTACGACTCCCCTAGTTTTCAAGACATATATTTAAATCTATTTCCTAATATATGCTTTACTTACTCACTAATCTTTCCCTGTTTTCAAAATTTCATTTTGAATCTTTATAAGACTTTTGAGTTTGGATATCTCTGAAATGGGTCTCCACCCTCAGTCAGAAATAAAATATGTTCATTTTGGGGAGCAAGAGTGGGGGCATGGAATCTAGGATAGTGTTCATGGAGAAAACAAACCTGAAGACAGCCAGAGTGTCAGGAACTGAGACAAAGCCACACCCTGACTTCTGGCTGGTGTTGTCTCCTCTCATCTCTTCCCACAGGCAAGTAGCTTAGTAAATGACAAGGCCACCTTTTAACATTTCTGTGATGTCACCTTATTTTCATGACAAATGGATGTAATGTTGGCAGGATGTGGAGCATCTGAGATCTGGAGAATATCAGAAAAGGGCTAGGAGGCACAAATCGAGTGCACATGTGGTGACGACCCCTTGATGTTCCTGTTTTTAAATCATTCTCTTTACCTGTGCTCTGCCAGGCAAGGAATGATGCTGAAGCCCAACTCTATCTCTGAGCTATTCAGGAAGCCTTTTCAAGTTCCAGAAGGCTTGTGCTTTTCCAGGCGGCAAGTATAGCCTGAGTCTGGCTGTTTGGCTTTCTATCTTGTCTGACCCCATGTCCCCTCTTCAAAAATGGGTATTTTTCTTTATGTGGGCTCCATGTCGATTTTATACAAAAAGATGGTTTTGAACCTTTGAGTCATTAAAGAGCCTTACACCTGCTCAACTTTCATTACGCTGTGAGGGTCCTTACCTATAAAATGCAGTAATAGAGAAAGAAGCTCCCCATAGACGGTCCCATGGGACTGTCTTCCCTCGATGGCCTCTGAACCATGGAAAAGAAAATGAAGGAAAAGCATTCTCTTGTTCGGTGAAGACAAAGTATCCGTAGGAAGATGGTGCCTAAAAAGATGATGCAGTCCTATATTGCCCACCACATAACATGCCCAGAAGTGTTTCCAAACCTCACTAACAACCTGGGTGAAGTGGGGAAACTGGAGAAAACTTCTGCATATACTTGCAAAAATTCCCCCGCCCCCCGCCAGTACATACCAACTCCTCACCTATTTGAAATCTTTATCCATCCACCAGGACAGGTTGAAGAAATTGTAACTGAAAAAGCACCGAAGACATTGAGATATTATTGAGTGTCCAAAAAAAAAGACCCTCACTCACTTCTGTGTTTTACTAGTTTGCTTCAAACCACTCTCGTACCAAAGGCCCACACCACCATATTTTCTTTTCTGAGGATGGCAGCATCTCCTCTGTGAAATTGTCTGTATCGACGTATGCATAAGCTTTTGAAGTATCATCACTAAAGTCTCTGAATCCTTAAGAGCGCTCATCCTAAAACCCATCATTGGTATTGCTCTACTACCTATAATAAATGAATCAAAGACTTCTCACCAGGGTGAACTTTTTTACCCAAATCATTTCTGTATTGTCCAGACCTAATCTTTCATGCTATTACATTTTGTTTTAAAATAGTGTATCTTATAAGAAGTTGCAAAAATAACCCAGAGTTCTGTCTACCATTCGTTTCTCCATTACCTCTGCAACAAAAATTCTCCCCTTTGAAAACAGTTCAGGATACCGTTCTTCCTGGTGGAACTTTGAGTGATTCATCTGGACTAGGGTTACCAAACTGCTTTAAAAGTTGAATTAAATATTCACATATATTCTTAGGTTGGCCAGTGACAAGTGAGTCAAGAGGGACATGTGTAGAAAAATATGTCCCTCATATAAAAAAGACACTAGAGCAAGTGTAGTGATAAGTGGCACCTGTTGTTGGGCACCAAGTTGAAAGTCAATGTGAAGACGGTAGGAGGGAGAGCTCCACTCATCTCTGAGACATGCACATCTCTGGCAAGTGTTAGAAATAAACTCTCTGGGGTGCTGTTCCAGATTTACTAAGTAAGAATCTGGATTCAAACAAGATGCCCAGACTATTAACATGCACATAAAATGGGGAGAAACTGCCGGTCCAGAGGACCTCATGCTAAAAGTGAGCCTCAGCTTCAGCTGATTGGTGCTACATAAAAATGTGTTGAACACATTACAGAAGAAATCGGAAACGACCAAAAACATATGCATAATCCTTTGATTTGCAAATGCTGGACTTATTTTTGATAGAGGTGGGCATACCAAGACTCACCTGTAGACTTCATGGGTCCAGCGTGGTTGGTTGGCTGTATATGCTTAAGAGACAGAGAGTGAGGCTTGGAATGCATGCCAGCAAAGCACACTGGCACTGTCTATCTTACTGAAATTCGCTTGTCTTACATGGGCTTCCAGAACAGACAGGATGGCCCAAAGGCTCACAGCTTTTAAGAGGCCAAGTGAGAACTTCATCAAACTCCAAGTGCCCCTTCCTCTCATGGTAGATTTGCTTTCAGGGTTAATGGGTCAGTCAGTGTCCTGCTGACCTGGGATCTATCCAAGGGGTTAAAATCCTGGATTCCCCCAGCTGGGTTTTTAGCAACTAGAACAATGGTTAACTGTGAAAACTTCCTCACTCTTGTTCAAAAAGTAGACATTTAATTACCAGAAGCTTCTGTGTTCACCCAGCAGGATACATAAAAGGAAGTAAAGCATAATTGTGGCAGTGCATCTGGTTTGGAAATTGAAACTCAGCCAGGAAGGGCGTGCGGGGAGCCAGATGGTGTGGAGCATAAGGCGGCCTGCGGTGCGCCATTTCCCGCCCAGCCTGGTCTCGTTGGGAGCTGATTTGTTTGAGGCTGGGCTGCCCCTGGGCCAGGTTGCTGGCCCTCTGTTCTGGGATTGTCTGGGTCTGTTTTAACAGACACTCCCTGCCTAGAAGATTTCTTGCAAAGAAGCCCAGACATTTTGTCGACGGTTAAGGAGCCAAATTGCCAAATCTTCAGGAGTTCCTGGAAAGCTGTGGTCAGAGAAGTGCTGAAAATTAATAATGCCATGTTTCTCATCTATCTCATGTGACACGTTTAAGGCCTCCCCTGGGTCCTAGAAGAATGTTTAGAGTAAAGGAAGTGTTTCTGCCCATGCCCTGTGTTTGCAGATTTGGACTACTGAGGTGTCTGAACTTGCTTGTTCTGTACCAGATTCCTCATTCTTAACCCCTTGGACGTCACATGAAAAGTTGAAAGGGTAGAGGGGAGGATGGCACATGACAGAGGGACCTACCCTATCAAACCTGTTTTCCAAATGCAACTCCCCTCCAGGAACACTTGAGGTGCTTCTTTGGCAGGTACGACAGTTTTGTGTCTAATTTAAAGGTGTTTTTTTCTCCAAGGTTCATGTCTTCTCCTAATTCCTTTTTATACCAACTCTCATTGAATCATATATTTATTCTATTCTTTCTCCCAACAACTATTTAATGAGCTACTGTTATATGACACACTGTTCTAAATGCTGAGAATACAGTCATGAATACAATGGATAAGAAGCATATATATACATGAGACAATTTTGGAAAATGGGAAATTCTGGGCAGGCATGCACATGTACACAGACACACACACACACATCACTTTTCAGGCTCTTTGGGTAGAGTAGCATGGGATGAGTCACTACCTTAGTTAAAAGGCCAGGTGAGGCATCTCTGAGGAAGAGACATTTGAGTTGAGACCTCAATGATGAGAAAGCCAGCTACAAAGAGGAGAAAATGGAGAAATGTTACACAAAGAGGGAAACTTGGAGATAAGAATCTAGAAGTGGCAGCGATCTTGTGTGCTCAGGAACAGAGGTGGTATGGTAACGAATGGGGGACAATGACAGGAGATCTGATTGGAAAGGGTGGCAAGGGCTGCAGTCTGTAGGACCCTGCAGACCACGGCAAGGATTTTAGGATTCTTGTAGTGAGAACGGACATGGAGGAGTCTTAATTTCCAATGCAGTTTGTGCTTTACAAAGATCATACTGGCTATAGGGGAAGGATGGACTGTAAGGTGGACAAGAGTGGGGTCAGGAAGTGCACTGAGGCACTCATTGTGGGAACCTAGGTGTGTAATGAGGGTTGCCTGTCTGGGGTGAGAGAAGTAAAAATGGTGAACAGTATTTGGGATGCTTTTTGAGAAAATCCCACTCTGGGCAGCCCCATCACTCCCATGCCAGCCTCATTAATTGAATTTGCTCAAATTTCAGCACATTGGGAACAATGTGGGTCCTTCCTCTGAAGAGGGTAAACTCCAAAAATCCCAACAAAATATCAGAGGGGATACTTGGTGTAATAAGAACATTTACCAAGTTCTTGGTATACCAAGAACATTCAGTATGACATTTACTGTCCAAGGCTCAATAAGCATGCTGAGAACTTGCATTTATACAAGTTATTACTTAACCAGAGAAGAGCGAAAGATTGAGCAGTGGAAGTCACACTGCTGGAAGAACACGACCTTTGCACTGGAGAAGAAGAATTCTTGGGATGGAACAAGTGAGCTGATGTCACTTATTTGAAAAGTTATCAAGTGAAAAAAGAGGCAACCTGCTTGGCACCTGAGCAAAGCCCCAGGACTATATTAGTTCTTTGGAGCTGCTGTACGAGTGCCACAACCTGGTGGCTTAAGCAAAAGAAATTTATTCTCATAGTTCTTGAAACCAGCATTCTGAGATCAAGATATTGGTGGGGTTGGTTCCTTTTGAGGGCTGTGAGGGAGGGTCTGTTCCGGGTCTCCATCCTAGTATCTGGTAGTTTTCTTGGAAATCTTTGGTGTTCCTTGGCTTGTAGAAACATCGCTCTGCCCTTCATCTTCACAGGGTAACCTCTCTATCTCCAAATTTCCCTTTTTATAAGGCTGTCAGTCATATTAGATTATGGCTCACCCTAATAATCTTAAATTGATTCCCCCTGCAAAGACTATTTTTGAATAAGGCCCAGTTCTGAATTGTGGAGGGTTGGGAATCAACCATGTATTTTCTGAGGGAGACACGTAATTCAACCCATAACAGGGACTAAATGGTAGAAATTAGTACCAGGCAGATTCTGTTTCAATGTAAGAATTAATTTTCTAATAGTCAGAATTTGGTCTGTTTTTCTTAACTGGGAGTTCCTAATGTTTAGGGGCTTTGAAAAAAAGTTAAAGAATATTCAGCCAAAGATGCTGTGGGCAGGGATGTCTACTTTCCATGTAATGATCAGTTGCAATGATACCTATAGTTTTCAAGAGCTAATTGTCTGTAATTCTATAATACTTGTCTTAAAACAATAATAACTTACACTTAGTGATGTCTCATAGTGAGCCAAGCTCTAAATTAAGACATTACAAAATTACAAATATCTAACAGAGTTAAAACATGGGTAAACTGTGAAAAAGTAAAGTGAAAAAACAGACACAAAAGGCCATATGTTATATAATTTTATTTGTATAAGTTGTCAAAAATAGGCAAATCCATAGAAAGTTGATTCTCTGTTGCCAGGATTATGGAAGGGAGCGGGTGATGAATGATTGCTCATTGATACAGAGATTCTCCTTGGAGTGATAAGAATGTTCTGGAAATAGATAGTGATGATGGTTGTGCAACTTGATGACTTTCTGTAAAAATACTGACTTGTGTACTTTAAATGGTGAATTTTAGGTGTGAGATTATATTTTAATAAAAACCCAAAATCTCACGAAGTAGGCATTATTGTCCCCATTTTACAGACGAGAAAACTTGGATTTAGATGAAAGACTTTAGTCATGCTCAGATAGCAAGGGGCAGAGCTAGGGTTCAGCCTTTGTTTTTATTTTTTTCCACATGCAAAGCCAAGTTTCCTATGGACCACATGAATGGCATTTGATCACTTGACAGAGAACACCTGCTGGTGATAAATGTCAAGTTCCTTGAGGACAATCGAATCCAGCCTGTCCTGTTATGTAAGCTGTCCCCAGAATTGCACTGCCAATATACAATTTTACGTTCCTTCATTGTCAGAGGGAAGCAGAGAGAATTTTCTTTCATCAAGTTTTCTGATTCTCTATAGAAGAGAAGGGAAAGTCTGTGGTCAAATTTTATAAGGTCAGGGGGGCCTAGAATGCTGCCTACCATGGCCATTAAGTTGTATTGATCTAGAATTGGGTCAGCCTGACTTGGTTCTATCACTTTTACAGAGCTCACTATTTAGAACGTGGCCTAGAAAGATCTTACATGAAATGCACATAGAAAGCAGGGCACAGTAGTGGACAGAACCTGTGAAGTGGTTATCATGTTTGCACTATTAATTCAGAAGCCTTTCTGCAGAGAGTCTGTGTCTGACATCCTCATCTGTAGTTGCTGAATGGGCCTGGTGAAGCGCCACTGAGGGGTAGGTACACAAGAGTTATCACCTAATTTTTTGAACATTCCAACTGTATTGGTTTCCTAGGGTTGCCATGACCAGGTTCCACAGACTGGGGGCTTAACAAAGAAAAATGTATTTTCTCACAGTTCTGGAAGCTAGAAGTTCAAGATCAAGATGTTGGCAGGGTTAGTTTTCTCTACACCTCTCTCTTTGGCTTGTAGACAACCTTCTTCTTCTTGTGCCCTCATGTGGTTGTCCTGTGTGTGTGTATGTGTCCTAATCTCCTCTTCTTAGAAGGACACCAGTTGTATGGGGTTATAGCCAACCCCAGAGACTTCCTTTTAACTTAATTATCTCTTTAAAAACTTATCTTCAAATACAGTCAAATTCTGAGGTCCAGGGCCTTAGGGCTTCAACATATGGATTTTGGCAGGAGATAAAATCCAACCCATAACACCAACCACGTGTGAGGCACACACGCACACACACGCACACACACACACACGTGAGGGATGTCATTATCTTAAGGATACTAGTGAGAAAGTTAGGCCACAGAGGGAAATGGCTCAAGGCCATGTGGATAATGAGGGGCACTGAGGCATTTCAACATGGGGCTGCAGAACTTCCTCTTCCCAGCTCTTCCAAAGGCTCCAAACTGAGTGGCAGGTGTAAGTTTACCCCTAAGTTACTAAAAGAAAGGCTAGTAGGGTGGGAAGTTGCCTATAAACACAATGAAGAAGATCTCGGAAGGTTGCATTAAATCTGTAGCTCTTCCTGAGACACAAAATTGCCCTTGCTTTCCAAGATGCGTGAATGCTATTCAAAGGCTTTTTGTTTTACCTCATTCTCCAGTTTTATGATGAATTTGTGCGTGAAAAGACTCATTAAGGACATCATTATTCTGAATTTATCAGTAATGAACTGTCTGTGGCACCTATTAGTGGCAAAATGGTCCCAGTCCCTTTCTGTGTCTGTCTACATTCTTTTTCATTATTTACTGTTCAACCCTCATCTATTTCAAATAGATTTGGCTGGATGCAATTTTTCCCCCCAATTGTTCTTTTATTTGAGTGACAAATATTAATAGAATTCATAATCCTTGAGGAGTCTGTGCTGAATGTTCCGATGTCAAAATGACTTTTTAATTTTTAACATTGGGATGGAGCAGAAAGGCTCACCTTGAGAACCTTTTACTTTGACAATTAGAACCTTTCACCTCTGACAATGAAGGAAAGTAAAATTGTACACTTCAGGAAGCCTTTGCATTCGTCATTGCACTTGATTTCCACCAGAACCTGGGGGTGCGTGTTATCACCCCCGTTTTACTGGACAGGACTGGAGGCATAGAGAGGCAGACTGCCCCACGTTGGTGACCAGACTAGCAGTTTTCCCCACCACGCAGGTGAGGGCCTGAGGCTCAACACCATTGAGACCCACTGCCAGAGATTTCATTGTGGAGTAAGTTTTCTTTGAGTGCCACGTTCGTGCTGATTCCCACGTACCCAGACACAGACACAGGTTTGAACCTGGAACTCATTAAAATGTGTGGGCACCTCCACTGATCACGGTTGCTCAGCCTAGTTCATTTCTGCTAGTGTTTTGTGATGCAAATGACACCGGCTGGTTTAGTCTGTCACCTTTTATGCAAGAAAATAGATTCTTAAAAAAAAAAAATCTTTCTCACTTCTTTAGTTCCTTTGCAGAATTTTTCTCTTATCTCCCTCCTGTGGTTAACTTTCCTTTGTGAGGGTCTTGGGGCAGGGATTTCATCAGAGCCCCCACCCTGGTGCCTGAGGTAGTGTGAGATTTTATGTCTAAGCTCTCAGGCATCTCTTGCTGTAACCAATTGAGAGATAGGTTAAGTTTCGCCTTCTGTTATTTTCTCCGAAGAACAACAAAAAACGCCATTGATGATTAACAAATCCACCCCCGAGTAAGATTTCAAAGTGCCGACAAACAGTTCCGTACCCGTGTCTGCTCTGCCTAAGCTCTGAGTGTGAGAATTTGCGTGGTCGCCTGCGGACACGGTGGGTGCCACCTGAGGACCCGACCCCTCCCGGATCCGGGACTCAGCTCCCCTGTCTTGAGGTCTGCGGCTGCGTGCATCAGTAGACGGCCTTTTCTGACCCGAGGTGCAGGAATCTAATTCGAAGTGGCCTACACAAAGGAAGTCTTTCAGGTATTGTTACTACATATTTCCTAGAATTTTATTTTCAATACTCTGCAGCACCAAATGATTTCTTTGCAAAGTTGAATCACCGTAAATAGTTTTGAACAATCTACCACATGATATCGATATGGTTGTTTCTACAAATGACTGTTCGGGGATTTCAGGAAAATGCTGCTGAACATTTCTATGACTCGAGCCCTTTGCGGCAGAAATCTGAAGCCTCCAAAACGCACATGGAGGGAAGCTGGGTTTCAGGCCCAGACACGCTGAGCAACATCGCGGCTGCCTTCCGACCGTGTGATGTTAGGGACTTCGCACATTGTCAGACGTGGGAGGGAAGAGGAAACTGTATAAAAGGAGGGATGCCAATTCATCTAAAAAATGTGAAATGGGGATTTAAAACTAGGCATTAACTAGCTTTCTCTGGTTCCCTGGTTTCTCTGGTTCCCTTTGTGTTCTACCGTTTTCTGCTGCATGTTCCTGTCTTAATATTTACCACAGTTGAATTACTTGTAAATACCTACCTTCCTTGTGAAAGCGCGTTTAAAAAAATCAGGAACTTGATATGTGCTTGAAGTGTTGATGGTTAAGTGGTTAGTCGATGAACAGAACAAGTCGATGGATAAACAAATGGATGGGTGAAGAGATGGATGGATGGACGGTTCACAACAGCAGTTACTGAAGGCAGAGGCAGCAGGGGCTAGTAAAGCTTCCAGTATGTTCTATGTTTACATGGATAAAACTTCTTTTGAAATGTCCAGTTACAACTATGAAAACTTATAATTTGATAAGAAAATGTAAAATGACAAGAATAATTTTGATGTCTCAATAAACACATGACATACACTTAAGTTTTAAAAATTGGTTTATGGTAAATAGTCACAATAAATAAAACACTTTGACATGTATTTTAAGTATTTATATTAAAATATTTTACCTGTGAAAACATGGATGAGTATATCTTATTAATTATAGAGATCATATAAGAAAAGCCAGGTGCCCAAACCCAGGTCAAGCGACAGAAGGTTTTAAACATTCTCTGTTTTCCCCCTGGACTGCATCTTTCGCCATCTTTCAAGAAGCCCCTGCTTTCCAGTATTTGTTCATCAGTCCTGTGCTTTTCTTCACAATTTCACTAAATGTGGAAATAGCCTTAAAATAAGATTTAACTGAGTTTTACCTGTTTATGCATTCTGTTAAAATATAAATTAAAAAAAATTAAAACCATGCCCCTCATTGCGTTCATGTAGTGAGAGCATGTTAACAATACATTTAACTCAGAAATCAGGGAAGTAGTGCAGGCCTGTGAACCACATGATCGCAGTTCGATTCCCAGTCAGGGCACATGTCTGGGTTGCAGGCTGGTTCCCTGCAGGCCAACTCCCAGCAGGGGACGCACAAAAGGCAACCATACATTGATGTTTCTCTCCCTCTCTCCTTCCCCTCTAAAGATAAATAAATAAAATCTTTAAAAAAAGAGAAAGAAATCAGGGAAGTAGTAAGACAATAGAATTGGTTCAAAACAGGGTGAGAGACTAGAGTATAAAGTTAACAAATAAAAAATTATGAAATAGAATAGCTGAGTTAGAAAAAGCCTCTAATGTCATACAGGTCCACAAATCTATAAACTTTGGGTTTATCTCTTTTAATGGATAGAAATCATGTGCAAGTTATCAACCTTCAAAAGTTAACATTTATTTTCCAAAGCTTTCTTGTTTACTATTTCCAAATCCTAATAAGTAGTCAGTAGTAAGTTAAATAAAGGTTAAGTTAGGTGATCCTTAGTGAACTTGTTAGAAAAGGCTCCGGGATGATGTTGAAAGGAATTCTTTCTGCCTTAGTGGTAATATTTCTGTCTTATTTGCAAGTTAGATATTTTCCTTTTTAACTTTATATATGTGAAATTATACTATACATATTTTAATGTTATATGTAGGTTTTGTAATGTTTCTGAGTTAATCCATGTTGATATACCATATTTTTCAGACTATAAGGTGTACTCCCCAAATTTGGGAGGAAAATGGGGGTGCATTTTATAGTCTGAATGTAGCTTACCTGGTTTGCTGTGTGTGTGTTGGGGGGAGGGGTGGTGGCCTATGTTATTTATGCTATGAAATATTTTACCACATTTTTTGCTTCAGAAATTTTTTTTCCAATTTTCCTCTTCTAAAACCAAGGTGCGTCGTATGGTCCTGTGCATCTTACAGTCCAAAAATTTCAGATAGATAGCTATAATTCATAAATTTTAACTGTATACATAAATGTATTTTTAAGTGAAACTGTTTCTTCCAGCATTATATGTTCTCTTCACATACTGTACTTTAAAAACTGTTGTAAAGTGTGGTGATGAAGTACTTTTCAACTCTTAGGTAACAGCTCAGTCTTGGGGGCCAGCCTGTCTGACTCCAAATCTTTGGCACCTACTAAATCTTTCACTGCCTCTCTTTTCTCTTTCATAGAATAGGATAATAATAGCATCTATCTTATAGTGATATTGTGCATATAAAATGGTAACACCTACACTTAGCTTATAGCAGGCATTCGCTAAATATCAGTGTTCATTGCTATTATTATTTTGCAGTTCAAATACATAAACTGTAAATTTCAGTCAATGGCCTGCCTTTAAGTGGATGTTGCAGATGAAGAATTTCTACTGTTCTAACGAATGCAAAGAAAGAATATATGTCTTCGCTTCGGGTCTGTTAGACATAAAGTCAAAAGAAAAAGAGAATCAGAGAGGTAGCAGCTAATGAATTTGAATTTGAGGACACATAAGAAATTGTGAAATATATGCACATTCGATTCATCCAACTCTCCGTGTTCTGATTCCATGCTCTCCAGTCTACATCCTAATTACTGTTAAGTTTGCCTATAAATGGGCCCAAGAGTGGTAATGGCTGGCCATATGGGCTTAAACATTTTGATCTTTGTGATGGTTACATATTATTATGGCCCATTTCTTGCCTCTCTGCCTGCATTCATTACATGCATGAATTTGGTTAATGTGAGTCATCCACAGAAAGGAGAATTTTTTACTCAAGATGCCAACATAAATTATATTCCTGAATCTCCGGGGCTCAGAGCCTGACTCTGGAACTTTGCAATATGAGGAAAATTGGAACTTCTGTCTTTGCACTGTGTCCTTGTATCAGCATCACTCGGGAGCTTATTGGAGGTGCAGAACTTCAGGATTCCCTCCAGACCTACTGAATCAGAATCTGTATTTTGTCAAGATCCTTGGGTGATTCTTGCACACATGAGCCTGGGAAAAGCATTGCACCAGAGTGTGAGAACTTCCTGCCCTGCCCCAAGCAAGTCTGCACATTTCTCTGGCTGAGCTTCTCTTCATATGGGATGTGAAGAGAGCAAAGATATGGAGAAGTTGAAGAATGGGAAGCTGAATGTTGAGTTTACCATTTCATAAGGGAAGTAGTTGTCAGTGGCAGTGGGTGGCTGATAGAGAAAACATCAGTGAACATTAAGAAGATAAAGAATCCTGGGATTGGGCTTTGAGTGGTGTTTTGATGAACTTGAGGAAGATTAGAAGACATAGGGGAGAGGGGCACTCTGTGGTTCAGGTGTCAGGGCATCAGTAATACAAACAACAGACCAGGATGCCATTGTCTGACAGGGGGAGAGGCTCCCAGGGCAGAGGGCTTGTATCTGTGTATTGGACTGGACTTGGTATTCCAGATGTTGACCGCCTCACTTCTCTTACAGGGATAGAGTCCCGTGTACACGGTGAGTTCTCAGTTCATCATGTGAGTTTCATGAATGAATCCTAATAATAGCATCTCTTGAGGAATCTCTACGTGTTTAGTATTTTACAGATATTAACTAGTTTAATTCCCACTATAATTCAATGAAGTTCTTATCATCACCATTATCAGCATCACTGTCATTATTGGACCAATACGAGAGCAAATTTGCAAAGGGTAACTTGCCCAAAGCCATATAACAATTAAGTCTCAAAGATAAATTTCAAACTCAGATGGTCTGACCCCATATTTTACTCTCCAAGGAAAGAATGAATGATTTGATTGGGTCTTTGCATGAACATACAGATCCAGTGCAAGGGACATCTTATTTCTTGGTGAAAAGCTGTGAACTTTCCATATTTTCTACATGGTGGTACGGACCTGTATTCCAAACGAGCTTCTTCACGTCAAAGCAGCTGTGAAAAACTGCCATTAGATGACTTGAGTTCCCCTGGCCCCACCCTATAGGGGATTCACTCACTCTTTCATTCATTCATTCATTCATTCATTCATATGACCCGTCCATCAAAATTAAAACTAAGAATATGTATATATACACACACATTACATATATGTTATAGATATATAACACACATATATAAATATATACACATTATATATATATGTGGTATATATAACATTTTCTTATAACGAGCACAGAAAAATGGTTCGATTTTCTTTTTGTTACATTCTCTTCACTTCACAGATCACACCAGTAAACCTGGTACTCTTCAGAATGCACCTGCTCCAGAAATGATGAAGCTATATGGTCAAAGGAGAAAGATTTAATGGAAGCAGAAAGAAAATACAGAAAAAACTTCACCATATTGTAAGTTTAGTATCAACAGCCATTTGTTATTTTTTGAAAGTACAGAGTCGCCTTTGTGCCTCACACCTCTAGACCTGGTTCGCTGTGCGCCCTGGGGTGCCCGCTGACCCTGCAGCCTCTCCTCCCCTGCCATTCACAGCTGGGCACTGGAACCTCCTGTCTCCGGGGACTGTGTGTGCTTTGCAGCAAAGATGTTGTCTCAGTTCTTTCCTCAGCGCTTCGGCATCCTTCATCTCCCCGTCTGATCTTTTCTGGGCTGGCTGTGTACTGCTTCTCTCTTAGAACACTTTTCTGAAAATGAGACAGAATACACACAAACTCTAAGTCTAGAGTTAAGTAATACTGTCCCCCCTTGGTCATAACTGTTCTCCACTTTGACATGATGACTCTTTAATGGACACTTTAAAGCTTCTTGAAATTCCTTGATTAACTCTGAGATGTAATGTTCTTGGCTGTTCACTTTTGGTTTCGTGTGTGTGTGTGTGTGTGTGAGAGAGAGAGAGAGAGAGAGAGAGAGAGAGAGAGAGAGAGAGAGATTTCCTCTTCTTTCTCCTTATCTCTTCAAATAATATTTAAAAATTAAGTTAAATTTTGAAACCAGGGTCTGGGTGTGGGCAGAAATGAGACACTCCCCCTAGAAGACTGATTTCCTATAGACTCAGAAGAGTCTCCCCAGGTATACCCTTCACCTGCCTCTGTGATGTGGCTCTGAGCACTTCCCTGAACCGTAGGACAGGGCTTTTAAAGACCAAAATTTCCCTCAGTTCCAGGGGAGGTTCTGTGTGGCTGGGGCATCCCTGATGAGAAACTTCTGCCCCTCTCTGCAGCTCTCAACTGCCGGGTGTCCAGGGCACGTTCCCCTCCCCCCTTTTCCATCCGTGCTGCTCTTTCCTGGGTGGTTTCATCTGGATCTCTAGCTTTAAAGAACCTCAGTAAGCTGATGACGCCCCAGTTTATATCCTCAGTGCTGAAAACCCCCTTGAGCCCAAGAGTTTTTCTGATGCTCACTTGACTGTCCCCCTCAGATAGCTAAAGGGATAATGAAGCAAATGAAAGAGAGGAGCCTGTTGGTCTTTGTACAGTTGAGAATTTAGCAGCACCGCACCTGATGGCTCAGGGCAGACACCCGAAGTTATTCTTGATCACGCTTCTCTCCAAACTCCCAACCAGTTCACTGGTTCATTCTTCCTCCAAAATCCACCCTGAAAATCCATCCTGAGTGTCTTCATGTTTCTCCCCCTCCGCTGGCCTGGGCTACTGCATACTAATGTCTCCAGCTTGAAGTTATAAGATAGCTTCACCCCTCCCTGCCCTTGAATCTGCAGCTACAGAGAGATTTTAAAGTATCCAGCAGATCACATCATTCTTTCACTTTATAATCCTCCCGTGGTTTCCCTTTGCTTTCAGAATAAGATCTGACCTATGTATCACAGTCCTCAAAATGGGACAAAAGGCAGCCCACACCTTTGCTAGAAACTCGCTCCCTTTGCTTCACTCACTGGTCACCTCATTTCCTTCACTGCACCAGGATCTTTCCCAAGAAGCCTTTGCTGAGCGATTCAGAGAAAGTGATTTATCTCCCTTGTCACTTATTATCTTACGGCTCTTTTCAATTTCCTTCCCAGTACTCATCATTGTCAGAAATACTTTAATTTTAGCTTCTTTTGAATTTTTCTCTTTCCACTGGAATATCACTCTGTGAATCCAGGCATCTTGTTGTCCTTTCATTTTTGTTGACTTCAACTGTCTTCAACTTGGTGCAAAGTAGATGTTCACAAAACATTTTTTGAGAATGACAGACTGACTGAATGAATCATTACATTAAGTTTAAGCTTTGCTTTTATAGGTGGGGACTTTGCTGCTATTGGGAAGTTACATTATTCATTCTCAACATTTTATTGACATTGATGCTTCTTTATGCAATGGGAATTTATAACTGACTCACCTGTAGATTGTTTTACAAGATCCTGAGGATGAGAGATGAACACTTTTTTTTTTGACAGATAATGGCTCACATGAGACCCGTGGCTGATAACATAAGGGACCATAGCAAGAGTGCGATGCAAACAGTAAATCTGGTTTCATTGCTTTCCATGGCAGCCCTTATCTCTGCAGAGGGGGGTCTCATGCATCTCAGTGAGCTTTGCCTCACTTCTGCCTGCACTTGGTCTAATGTTCATGATTTGGGTTTTTATCCTGGCACTGCTTCCAAGCTCACTTCATTGGCTTGAACTCTCTGGCAAAAGTGGATTAGCTTTTGGTTCCTGCTCCCAGTCTGTTTTTTGCTTCACTACACACCACACTGTGTGCTGTCACTAGAGAATTTAATGGTTAAGGCCTGGGTTTTGATCAGCATCTCTGCCACTTTTACACAAAGCTGTATGGCTCTGGGTAAATGACGTACCCATTCTCAGCAACTGTTTTATTGTATATCAGAAGAGATGCTATTGCAAGAGTGGCAGTGCTCGCCTGACACCTGTGAAGATGAGGTGACATAAACCACCTAGAGGACTTACTGCAGTGCTGGTTTAGAGTCACGCAATAAGATGACAATCATTATTACCAGCGTTAACACCCCAATTCATCCCCTATCCACCTCATTCAAATAGAGTGTATGCTTTGGCTTTTTGTAACAAAGAAGTGAAACAAAATGTTGTGAATTTGGAAATAAAGTTTTGCTAGTGAATGGGACATTTTCTTATTATTAAGTCTTGGAGGCCCCCGAACTGTGTGAATGTTAGGAGCCGATAGACCTGGGATGGGACCCAAGATGCACCAGGATATCTCTGTGAACTTGAGCTATGTGGGTTCATTTCTGTCCAGGTTTCCTGGACCATGTGGGAAAGAATTGTTACCCCTGGAGAGTTGCTAGCATCCAACTTGTTCTATGGCACATTGGATAATGACTTCCTTACCTGTGAGGCAGAGTGAATAATAATGGTACCTGATGAGTGAGTCGAGGTGTGCTATGGTCTTATTGTAGTGCCTGGTGCTTGGTAAAATCTCAGTAAATCTGAGTTCTCCTTCCTCCTCCTCCTCCCCCTCCTCTTCCCTTTTCCTTCTCCTCTTCTTTTAAATGCATCTTTTTCATTTGTGACATACATTAATAGAACTTATATAGCTTCTACAGCAATATCTACCTTTGAAAGTATTTATATTCATGCATAGAAGATCAATTACCCACCAAAGAAAGTAAAAATAATAACTATTACAAACGAACTGACTACATACCATGTATTTGGTCCATTAAGTTTCAACCTCTAATTCTGACCATTGCTATCAGATAAGCATCGCCATTCCCATTTTTAGAATGCAAGCACGTCATACTCAGATAAAGCAATGTAACTAGCATACTATCTTGAAGTGTTTTGTGACAAAGTTCATCTCAATTTATTCCCAAGAGATGTTATTTCATTTGATAGGATAGAGCATCCTTACCATTACCCAGTCTATTTAGCAATAAGTAGAAACATAATCAATAAAGTGGAGGAGAGAAGGTCTTGTTTTGTATCTGGGGGAATCAATATTTTGGAACTCTGTGGCTAGTTATGTCTTTTGAGAATTCAATACATTTTCTCAGTACTTGTTATTTGCCAAAACTTGCATCAACATAAAAGTATCACCAAAAAGTATAGACAGGAAGGCTGGGTGTCAAACTCTTCCCCAGTGGGATACAGTTGCATCTCTCCAACATTCTGGACTGGCTACAGCACACAGTCCAGGGACTGGGGCTGGGCCAGATGTGTTGGGTCAAGGGCTTGGCCAGAAGTGGGATGAAGCCAGACCTTGAGTGAAGGCAGGTCTTATTTATAGCAGAGTCTAAAGGTGGAGTTTGATGAGGCTTCATGCGACATTAACATGAATGGTGGTGGACAGACTGAGGAGAAGGGATGGAGGTGAAGCACAAGATTAGATGACAGAAGAGACTTTACAATTTTCTTGTTTCAGACAATGACCTCACGTTTAAGGAAGCGGTTATGACTGAAGAAGAAAATAGTGGCACACACACAACTGATGAAGTGAGAGTAAGTGGTACCAACAAAATTTCAGTGTATCTTTTGAGCATGATAAAATGATGCTATTTAAAATTGTCTTGGATCTATCTCAGGAAAAAGCCAGCACAGAACAAAACATACACGTTTAGAAGGCCAGTATGAACCACTGTGAGTCTTCGCACTTTCCCAGAGAGTCAAGCTAGGATCTCTTGTACTGAGTGTTGGCTACACCAAGGGTTGACTGGTGGAGGCTTGGAAGGGTGAGGGTGATATTCTAGCTCTGATCCAAAAACTCCTCAAATTCCGAAGTCTGGTTGTCTACCCTCAGCCCCCACTCAGCCTGAGTGTGAAGAAGAGAAAACACTCTGTTTTCTACATTACCTTGGCTTCGCTATTCTACTGTCTTCACTACATTACTTGACTTTTCTGGAATTGTCCTGCCCAAGCAAATGATTGAATCATTCATTTCAGAAACTTCCTAAAAGACCCATTTACGTTTCAGTGGAAAGCATGAAAAAGCAGCTTGCACCCTCAATTTTTTTGCATCTTTTACCTCAAAGTCCACACCTTGCCATTTTCACCAATGTCAGAACGTTGTATCATGATTCTTACCCAATCATTATCAAGTCCCCACATTGAAGTACTTTTTAAATGCAAAACTGCCAAGCCTCAGTAAAAAGTCTTATCTCACCACCCCCATGCTGAGACATGGCCAGAGTTTCACAGAGATGGTGTTCTCCATCACCCTTGCAAGCAATAAGCTCACCTTTGTCTTATTGACAGGTTATGCTGGTGCTATTTGGATAGCCAGTTTTGACAGGTTCCTTGGAGGGCCCACATGGGTATAACTTTGGACATCTGAGTCCTACTTCAAACAGAGAAGTTTTGATTATATTTATTGAACTTCCATGTCACATACGATGAGGAGAAATATTTCAGCTGATAATAATAATAAAATAAAAATCACTCTTGCACTCAAAAGAACAGTGATCTGTGAACTTGTTCCACCCCAGTCTGGTATGTTTCTCCTTTACTGTCTATATAGTTCTGAGAATATCTCAACTCCATAGGTCCCCTGTCCCTTTCTCTGTGTGACAGGGGTGTTCAATCCTTTAAGGTATCCTGTATCTTTAACATTCTCTGGTTCTGAAATGTCCTAGCACTGATGTCGTCTGTCAAGAAGACCTCTGTGACATAAAAATCTGTTCCTAAAATGCTAATTTTTCTCATACCATCAAACAGAATGCTGGGCACACATCAGTCGCTCAATGGCCAGCTGTTGGTGTTTTATACAATTGAAGCTGGATCCAATTTAGTATCTGGAGGGTTTTTTATTTTAACACTCTGATTCTGTAACGTGCCAAGATAATTTTATATCAGAGACAAAGCTGATTCATCTATTGAGTGCTTGTCAATGGTGGGGCCAGTGCTAATGGTTCTGTATGCAGGAGAGATCACCAAACCCTATTCAGGAACTTTGAAAAGAGGCCAAGAAGGCTTAAGGAAATTTTTCTGGTTACTAGTCTAAGCAAGACTGGGTTGAAATGAGAGTGGTATTTCTAGGTATTGTGCAACCTAGAAATTTGGGATGTGTTTCCATCTGTATTGATTTATTTCTGGTGCAGATACATAGACAAGATCTAGGGTTTTCCTTTCACAATCTTCCTGGGATTCTCATTGCCTCTTATCTGTATCCTCTCTGTCGTGGGTCTCACGCCTTTTTATCTTGTTATAGCTTTCCATAGCTTGTTTTAGTTCCTTATTTCGAGGCCATACCCCCCAATAGCTTTCTACTAGAGAGTGTTAAGAAAGTACCACTGTAAGAACTTGCTCACGTGAAAAGGTTTCAGCTGATCTTCACATGTAATTGATGTTTGAGCTGAGTATAAAGCTTAAGTTTCCAAATATTGTCTTCCTGACCCCGAAGGGCATTCTTCACTGTCTCTTGGCAGCCAGTGTTTCTGATTTTCAAATCTAATATCTTTCTGATCCTTTTAATATAGCCTGTTCTTTTGGTTTTCTTCCTAGACACAGTTAGGAGTTTTTCTTTTCAACCTAAATGTAACTTGGGTGAAACTAGTCAGAAGTTACAGTAATTAAACCTTTTTTGGGGAATCTATATTTTGATAAAGGAACAACATTTAATCTCTTTAGAAGTTTCAAACTTTGGTAAAAGGTAGTGCTTATAAACACTCCTGATGTCATGTAGGTGTTCACGAAATGCTTCCTGTCGATGTTAAAATGATTTCCAATGAAGACGAAAAGCTAACTTCGAGGGAAAAATGTGAACAAATAGTGATATACAAACTCACTATTTGTATATAAAAATAAATGCATCTCAACACATATCTCATTTAACTGTGACATTGAACTCAGCAAAGATCAAAGTAAAAACTGTAAAGCTAAAATTATAAAATTCCTAGAAGAAAACACAAAAAAATTTGTTCACAGATACGAGGGATGTGCAAACTTCTTCTTAGAACACAAAAAATATTAACCATAAAATAAATCACAAATTGAACTTAAATGTATAATCATTAAAAAACACCCTTAAGAAAGCTAAAAGGAAAGTAACAAACTAGAAGTAGTATGCAATATACACATTTGGAAAAAAATACTTGTATCTAGAATGTATAAAGAACTCACGCAAGTCAATAGTAAAGACACCAGCAAGCCAACTTTAGTAAATGAGTTAGAAAATACAAGTGGCCAGTAAGCCCATGACAATGTGTTCAACGTTATTTTTCACAAGGGGATGCATGTTAAAGTCAAAGTGAGGTATCATGTCACATCCACTAAACTGGCTAACCATTTTAAATGGACAATAGCAAATGCTGGTGAGATCGTGAAGTAACTTGAACTCTTGAATGATTGGTGGGCAGTTTTGCAAGTTGTCATAATGGTACCTACACATGTACCCTGTGATCCAGCAAGTGTAATTCCAGATAGTTGCCCATGAGGAAAGGCTGCACGTGTCACCACACAGTTTGTACTCAATTATTCACAGCAACTTAGATCTTAATAAACTGGAAAAACTCTAGTGTTCATGACCAGGAGAATGAATCAGAAATATGGAAAAAAGAAGGCGGTGCATTTCTTCACTGGAGTACTATTCAATCATAAAAAGGAATAATTGATCCATATAATAACATGGAGGAATATAAAGAAATTATATTTCACAAAAGAACCCAGCTCCTCCTCCCAAATAATCACTGTATTTGTTCATATGAAATGGTAGAAATCAGAACATATTTGTCAAGGTGATGGAAATAATCTGTTACATGGTGGGAGGTGATAACAGTTTGGGTATATACAGTTGCCAAAAATTATTGAAGTTCACAATTACCATCTGTGTGCTTTATTGTATGTAAATTGTAACTCAAGAAAATTTACTAAAAATAAAAGTTCGTGGGGATGGTATGAAATTTTACTAGGGTCACTTCAACCCAAAAGCATAGCATGTGGCCAGTGCCTGGGGTGGAGCCTCAGAGTTGGTATAAAAATAACATGTTTGCTTACAGCATCACTTTTCTTCTTTATGCAATGGAGCTATTGACCTTTTCTCACCAGGGTATTCTTAGGATTAAATGACGCAACATAGGTAAATGTTTTCTCCTACCTTTTAAATCTATTTGAATTAATTTATTTTAGCTCTCTTCCGCTTTACATCTGTCTGAATCTCAACTTCACAGCCTTAAGTAAACTAGTTTGGACAATTTAGAAAACACATTCAACATTTCATCTCTATCTGACAGCCTTAACTCTCACCAGCTCTCTGCCTCCTGCCTCCTCGCCCTAGTCTTCATTATATAACTCTCTGGAGTCAGACGCTTCTCAGCTGAAAGAAACCATTGGCCTCTCCCTACTTGAAGTCTCTCAGGAGCCCTAGAAGGAGAAGAATACGTGTGGGACAGGGAGCACAGACCAGCACAAAATTAGTGAACATAGAGCAGCACAAAATGCCAGGTGTTGGCTGGCCCCCCACTCTGCAGTCACATCTATGCCAGGGGCTCTGCCCCCCCCCACTGCTGGCTGACCCCCGCAGAGCCTGCTGTCTCCGGCTGGACTGCTCTTTCCTCTGGGAATGCCAATGAGAAAAGGAGACATGGGAGCTGAGTCGCATTAACGACATCCACCTGTCAGGACCAAAGACCACCCAGCCTGTCCTGAGGTCCAGAGAGTCCTTCCAAAGTCTCGGGTCAAAAACTGATCCTCTGATTCCTTCTAGTACCTTCTGCTCAACATGGAAGTTCTATGACTTGCAACCTAAAAAAACTATAACTATTGCAACAACCTATCAAGTCCTGTTTTTATTTTTTAATATCTTCCTTTCTTCTGAGCCTTTCCAATTCAAAATCCCTTTACTTCCAAGCTGTCCCTACCCACCATCTCATACCGAGAGGAAGGAGGCAGAGAACACCTTCCAGAGCCTTCTGGTGTGGTGCTAAGTCTCGAAACCTCGTAATTCTCTGGTGGTCCCCCCACCATGTTACACAATACGCCCTCCCCCGTCTTCCTGAGGCTGTTGAATTGAGATGAAAACACGGGAGACTCTGGGGCCAAAGCCCTATAAATATTTGAAGAATAGCTCTCTTTTCATGTCTTCTTTGAAGAATATCTTTCTTTTTATGTTCTTTTCTTCCTCCTAATTAGTTTATTTTCTGTGGAGTGCTGGAAAGCAAAGTCATTCTGTTAACATATATTAAAATGCATCCCTGATACTTGAAGAATTATTTTCAATAATATCTGTAATTTTTTATCATTCTGAGTTGTGTGGTAGAAAAATACAAATAAGGAAAATTCACATTAATGTCTTTTGAAGATATTTATAGACTTTTGGCATATAAAAACTTAGATTCATTTAGAGGAACATATATAAAGGATACATGGACAACAACTGAGAAGGGTGGAAATGGGAGGGAGGGGAGGAGCACGGGGGTGGGATGGGATGGGAGTAATACACAGAAAACTGTAGTTGAAAAATAATTAAATTAAAAAAATAAAAATAAATAAAAAATCAATTTAGATTCAGTAAATATTTAGTAGGTATTCTCTGTGCAGTCCATTGTATCATGCTAATACTGTCTTTAATAATATTAATAATAACAAAATACATATTATTTAAATGGACCAAGCAGCATACTAATTTTGTTATTTTATTTAATTCTTATAGCAATGCCAAAAGGTGGGTAATATTGTAATATCAATTTTTAGGAGGAAATCGGGTTTAGAGAACGGAAGTAGGGTAACTTGAAATCATACAGAATATGGTAGAAATAGGTTTAGAGTTTGTTTTTTTCCTCCAGTTTTATTGAGATATACTTGGCCCATAACATTGAGTTTGAGGTGTACAACGTGTTGATTTGAGACACCTGTAGTGCAATGCGATTACTACCATTGAGTTAGCAAACATCTCCAGCATGTCACATAATCATCATTTCTTTATCATAGTGAGAACATTCAAGATCTACTCTCTTAGCAACTTTTAAGTGTATAACGCAGTCTTGTCGACTGTATTCACAGCTGATATAAAATAGGCACAGTAACTGAATAGACGTTTTCCCTATAGTCCAGTTTTAACTGATTGCAGTTTTATGTTTTTAACCGCTAGGGCGGAGGCTGTTGGTGCCTCTCCCACTTGCCCTTGCCCTGACAGATTTCTGCCTCCCAGCCCTTGCTTCTTCTCTCAAAGTCCAAAGTTTACTCTGCTCACAGTGTGACTGACTAGAAACACTAGGGAACTTATGCCCCCTGGCCCAGAAGTTCTCAAACAAAGACCAAAGAAGTTTGTGTAGAAATACTCCAGGTCACTTGCCCATTCAGGTGGGCTAATTCTGAGAAGTGTGGTTCCAGAATCCTCCAAGAGTCCACAGGGTTAACACACCCAGATTGCCTGCTCTCTTTTCCAGGTTTTCTCCTCCAGTCCCTCCTTGTGTTTTTCACTTGCACCTGGATTTTTCTTGCTAAGTCTGCCTGTGGGCAAAGTCACACTCAGATAAATTCTGTGCTGAATGCTGATGGAAGACCAGCCTCTACTTCTAGACAGGCAATGCTGAACCCACGGAGCAGAGTGAGTTTGTCTGCTTTGGAGAGTGCTAGAGAGAATGCAATCAGGGTGGTAGCTTCTGTTTTGTGCGTAACACCATGGATGGCTTATTGGCAGGGAAACACAGCTGGTGTGAATTAAGAGGTACAATCCAAGCACTGAAGACAAGACAACAGAAAATGAGAGCGGCAAGAGAGGGAGGGGTCAAGGGTGTATTCCAGGGGGAGCCAAGACTCGAAGTGCACTGTGAAGATGAAAAGAAGATGTTACAGGACGAAGAGACCTCCTGAGAACAAGCATGGAACAGAACAGAGACAGCATCACCGACACAGACACTCACTCGTTGATGGGCCCATTCACTAACCTACGTTTATACGTTAACATTGAAACACATCAGGTTGGTAGAATAGGTCTCCAATATGTTTGACATGGAGCTCTGAAAATGTCACATAAACCACAGGTCACAAGCCAGCAGTTTATGGGCCACGGTTATTAAATTGTGAGCTCTGATAAATGACCTGATTTTACTAATCCCATTAGGTAAATATTTATAAATCCATCTTTCAGTGAGGGAAAGCAAAACTGTTAGAAACAGAGCCAGAATTTACACAGCCAATCTGTGAAGCAAACTGGATACAGCATTGAACCACAATGAGGAAAATCATTATTTTGAGCTACATGCTAAGCATTGGGGTGGGCTCTCTATAGTGTGAACTGTAAGCCATTTAGCACTCACAGCAGTTGTTACTGAGTCCCTGTCATTTTTACTTTGCAGGTGAAGAAACTGCAGCCAACAATAGCTAAGTTATTTGCAGAGCTGGTGAGTGATGCGTTTCTGAGAGTGAGAGGAGGAAAGAGAACTTGGAGTCAGCCTAACATCCTTGGCTACTTCTCCTTCACAGGTCATGTGATTGTGAATGTAATTTCGAAGCAAACAATTTCCCCTCTTCTACCGAGGGAGAGGTCCCCGTCTCCTTGATCAAGTGCTTTCTCCACGCTTGTCCTCACCCAGGGAGCCTGTGTGGACACTTGGCTGTGTAGCTTCAGCCAAGACAGGGCCCTTGGGGCAGGGCTTCTGAACATCTAGTAGGAGGAGTCTGTGGAAGACCCTTGTCTCCTCTAGTCACTTCCATTGATTTTCCTGTCATCTCCTGGAGCATTTTGTCCCGCAAGCACAGAACTACAGATTCTGTCCAGTCCAGCTGGGCTGTGGGCCAGGACGAGACTCTGACCCCTCATTGTCTAAGGGAGGCTCTGAAGTCTGCCAGCACTTAATAAAGGCAAACTGTCTGCAATGCGCCTGCCATTATCAATCAATAAGGAGGGATGGGTGGGCTGAATGATGCTCCCCTCCGGAGATGTCCCCACCCTAATCTCCAGGACCTATGGGGGGATTACCCTCCCAGAGGGAAAGGGACTTTGCAGAGGTACATATAAATTATCGATCTTGAGATGGGGAGATTATCTTGAATTATCCAGGTTGACTCAATGAAATCCTAAGGGTCCTTATAAGGGGGGTTTGGGGAAGGTCAAAGTCAGGAAACAAAAAGAGCAGAGGTTAGTGATGAGCTTTGAAAATGGAGGAAGGGCCATGAACCAAGGAGTGAAAGTGGCTTTCTGGAACCTGGAAGAGTCAAGCAAGCAGATTTTCCCTTCGCACCTTTAGAAAGAGGACGGCCCTATTGATTCATTCTGGGCTTGAAGATAGCAAGGGTGTGTTGGCTTAATCCATCCACCTTGTTCATGATGATTTGCTATAGAAGCAATAGGAAACAAATGCACTAGCTAGTAAATACATAGTCTCATGTCAACTAGACGTGCTAGTCCTGAGGTCAGAAGTAGAATGCTAAGTGCAGAAGTCAAATCTGTGAAGTGAGATGACCTGACTGAATCCTGTCTGGGACGTGTACAAGCTACACTGTCTAGGGCATGCCAGTTACATTCCGTGCATCCAAAATTACTCATCTGTAGCTTGGGAATTACTCCAGCTTTCTCCTACTAGAGTTATCAATTTTATAATATGATATATTAAAGGATCTTCGGGAATGACACTTGCATTATGCAAATGCTTTATGCTCATTTCATTTTGTCCCCTTTCTGTCATTTAGCAAGAAGTACAGTTTTTAAAAATATCATATCTAGGCACCAGAAGCTTTGTTAAAGTTCTCAATAGTATGACCCTTTTCTTGGTTATGCTTGAGAAAGATCTTAGTCTAGGATTTCATAAAGATAAGAGTATTAGTTGAAAAGTAGCATACCTTCATGATGAATTAAATTATTTATGCATTTCTGCTGGAACTATGACTTGACAAATGTATACAGTAGCTCAGTCCTCCTTCTCGGGCCCAGTGCTCTGCTTCTGTACCACCCCCAACTTCACTGGTCCATCTCGGAGTGCTGGCTACTTTATTTCTGGTACCTTAACCGATTGTAGAATTCTCTGGCTGCTGAGTTGTAGTTACTTAAAGGTCAGTGACTTTGGTGCAGTAGAGTTTCTACAAGGTTGTGAAAATTCACACATGTGGACCTGGCAGAGGTTCCCCATTTCCTCTGCACTGTCTTTGTTTGTGACTCCTCCCAGGTCTGTGCCTCCCTCTTCCGTGGGAGGAAATTTACTTACATCCTTGGTTACAGGAGAGAAAAATGACACCTTTTGGGGTAAGCCCTTATCTTCAAGGCCGGTCAATTCTCAAAGGTCTTTTCCTCTGACCATTCCCTGTCTCTGCTTGCTGTCGTGCTGGTAATACGAGCCCTGAGCTGAGTTATACTGGTTAATGTTTGAGGCTCCCTTGATGAGCCCGTTCAGGGTGCCTACATGTGGGTCTCAAAATAGACGGCTTTCTCACACCTGCGGGAAGATTTCACCTCCAATATTTAGCTTTGATTCACCTGACAAACACGTATTGATACTCCCCGAATGCAGAGCAGTCCTGAGCTATCTGAGGGCATATCAGCAGCATCAGACATGGTGCCCTCCTTCCAGGGAGTCCCACCCTTGTCATCGCAGGGCCCAGGAGAAGAGTGCAGGCCTACATACTGTATATGTCTTAATATGTAAAGATTAAAAATTAAAAAATTAAGCTATTTAATTATGTTATATTCCCTACCTATTTCTTCCTCTCTGGTACCAGGAATTGGAACAAATGAACTCTTGACATTACCGCAAAATTTCCCCTTATTATGCAACAATTTAATGCATTCATGTCATCTGAGAGGAAAGATGTGATAAACTAATCTGTCTTTTCTTAGTACTTCCTCTGCTCCAGTTCTCCCTGGATTCTGAAGCAGCATCCACGTTCAAAGTCAGCAGTTGGTATAACCCACAAGCTAAGGCATTTGGTTGCAGTCATCTCTTTTTCAAGGACATAGGGCAAGAGATATGGGACACATTTGCCTGGGGCCTGAATGTTGTGAATCATGAGAGAAGGTGTTTATGGGTAGGGGTCATGCTATGTCAGCATGAAGCACCTGATTGCAAGTAACAGAGGCATTCCTGATTCTCATAATTTCTGGTGTGTGTGTGTGTGTGTGTGCTTTAAGGGACCCTCTGAAGCACAGAGGTCTGGGCGTAGCTCCCCCTACCCCAGTTATGCTTTGAGAAACACACCTTTCCGGGTGTGTTATAGTCTAGTTGAAGAAATAAGAATCAGAAATATAAAATCATTATGAAGTGTGACAGCAAGCCACATGACTTAGCTGACAAGTAGTGACAAGGACAGTAGCTTTTTTTAATAGTGTGGACTTGCAGGCTTGGGTCACTCAGGAAAGACTAAATTTTGTAGGTGAAAAAACATTGATTGAATTGCAGAAACAGCATAAAAATTACAGTGCATAAAATTCTGATGAAAACATCACATCTCATTTTATGTTTGTTAGTACATGGGATGAGAATGCACATCAGAATTGTGACATTGCTCACATTATCTGTGAGACTGAAGCTGGTGAAGGGAAGAGGAAGCTGGTACTGAAGCAGAATGACTCAGGCTCAGGAGGGGAGAGATGAGGCTGGACCCAGACTTAAGGCACCTAAGATGCAAATCTTACACATACTGGGTCAGCCCCGAAATTTGAAGAGATAATAATTTCAAAAAGCAAGTCAGAGACAAATGGTCCAACACTCACTGCTCAAATCAGAGGAGCCCGAGACGGGGCAGAAACCTCCAGCAAGCATCCAAAAGTGAGGCGAAAATATGTCCAGGGGTGCAATGTGGTAGTCTGTCTGAGAGCAGTTAAATAGATCCAGATGCTGGCATAAGGAATTCCACTCTTACCCTCTGGACAGATATGAGAGATGTGTTTCAAGGCAAAGGTAAGAAAAGCTTTGAGTAGCCACTGGGCCTTTCTGCTGAGGTCAAACACTAATTGTGAGACAAGAAGCAGGTACACATACAGAGAGGCAAAGATCCCTCTTAATGCTGATAGAGCTGAAATGGAAGAAAGTGGCATGTGTCAGCAACGAGGGGCCTTCCTGGTACCATTGGAGTTAGGCTGATTCCTCCAGCCCAGCACAGGCAACTGCCCAGGTGGGACCCTCCTGTAAGGACTATCCCATGCAGAAGCGGAGTCAATCATGCGGTCACTATGCGCTTTTTACCCCACAGTGCGCTAGTGCTGTGTGGCTGCTTTAAGAAACTGGGGTTGAGGGGTTAGAGCTTAAAACAACAGAAATCTGTTCTCTTACTATTCTGGAGGGGAGAAGTCCAAAATCAAGGTGTCAGAAGAGCCACACATATCCTCTGCAGTCTCATGGGGAGAACCTTCCTGGCCTCTTTCAGCTTCTGGTGGCTCCTGACATTCCTTGAATTGTGGACACAGCACTCTTATCTCTGCCTCCATCTTCACGTGGGACGTCACATCACCTTTTTCTTTGTGTCTCTCTCAAATCTCCTTTGGCGTTTCTCTTAAAGGATATCTGTCATTGAATTTAGGGCCCACCCTCACCCCAGGGTGATCTCTTGAGATCCTTATGCTTGCAAACGTCCTTTTGTTGAATGAGTTCACACTGATAGCTTTCTGGGACTAGTGGTTGGGCTGTCTTTTTTAGGGGCCGCTCTCCACTCACTACAATGCACATACTCATTCTTCTTCCAAAAGCCCATCAAGAAAGGCCCACCCTCTTCTTCTGAAGAAGTGTGGGAGGTGGAGGATAGGAAGGGGGCCAAAGGAGTACACCCACCAGAAAACCAACACCAGGAGTGCCTTGTTTCTTCCTAACAGGAGCCTACTAGTAGCAACAGCTGAACTTGCCAGGCAGTAGTGTGAGCATTTGCAGTGCTAACGCATTTAATTTTCCCAATAAGCCAGCAGAAAAAAAGGACTTCTAATATCTCCATCTCAGAGATGAGGAAACTAAAGTGCAGAATGTTAAATAATAGATTGTCTGAGGTCATGCACAAGCACATAGTTCAGCTGCGGTTCACTGCAGGTAGGCTGGTTGCAGAGGCCCCTTTTAACCCCTGTGTGCCCTGGAGCCCTTGCCATCTCTACCCTAATACGACTCAACAGTATGGTACAAACTCTGGAGTCACTACTATTGTCGAAGCCTTGAACTCAATGTACAACAATAGAAAAATAGTTGAGTAAATAATAGTCTTTTCACCTGATAAGCTATTCTGCAGTGACTTTAAAATAATGTATTTTGCCCTGGCTGGCATGGCCAAGTGGATTGAGTGCTGGCCCCTGAACTAAAAGGTCGTTGGTTCGATTCCCAGTCAGGACATATGCCTGGGTTGTAGAATGGGACCCCAAGAGGCACGCAAGAGGCAACCCCACACTGATGTTTCTCTCCCTCTCTTTCTCCCTCCCTTCCTCTCTCTCTGGAAGTAAATAAATAAATAAATAAAATCTTAAAAAAATAAAATAATATCTTTGAACATATTTAATGATAACCTAAAATATTCATGAAACAATCTTAAGAGAAAAATATTAGGATATATATTCTTCAAAATATCACATTTTATATCTATAAATAAATATATTTATAGAAAAATAAGTCAGGAAAAATATTAAAATGTTAATATTGGTTATCTCTGGGTTGGAAATTGTGTCTCTTCTGTCATTACTTCTGTGTTTTTCAGATTAAGTACAATGAACATATATTGCTTTTACAGTAAGGGAAAAACCAAGACTGCTATTGCCCTGTCCTGGTGGCTCACTTGGTTGGGGCATCGTCCTGTGTACCAAAAGGTTGTGGATTTGATCCCCAGTCAGGCCACATACCTAGGTTGTGGGCTTGGTCCACGTGTGTAGGAGGCAACCGATTGATGTTTCTCTCACTTTCTCTCTCTCCCTCCCCTTCCTCTGTCTCTAAAATCAATGAACATATCCTTGGGTGAGGATTTATTTAAAAAAATGAAAAGAACCCAAGACTGCTATTAATTTGGGATTGAAACAATTAAAATTTTGAATTGGTCCCAGGAACTAGGAGACAAAAAGCAAAAACAAACAATGAAAAAGTTCCTTATGCCTGTGGGAGGTGCACGAGGAGAAGAAGCATTGGGCTCTGGGTGATCTTGGTCAGAAGGAGCCAGAATGGCACCCAGGGTGGCGTTTGCCGCATGTTGCAGCAGGTGGGAAGAAGGCATGGGCCACTGACCACACAGAAGCCTCAGAGGCCACCCAGTAATGACACCATCAGTGTTTTCTGGCTGAAACTTGTAGCAGATTTCAGAGAGGTCAGAAAGAGCATGCCATATTTTTATGGGATAAGAGTCCATCCAGGCTTCACGTTGTTAAATTTGTAAATCCAAATGAGAGTGTTGGATTGGGCCGAGTACCTACCTCTCCAGCTGCATAGCTCCACTGGGGCACATCTATATTGGGCCCTTGGAGGGGCATCATCTCTCCTGCCCAGCCCCTAGGAGGCCACCTCCAGACCCTGCGGCAGCCTCCCCTACCTATGGGGCTGAATCCAGGGGGCCTTCCACTTCAGAGCACATTGTCAACATGCTCATAAAGGACAGATGCTCATTCCACCTTCAGTGAAAAGGAGCCTGTGAAGATGCACAAGGACCAGGACCTTGAGGGCCCAGAAGACTGAGGAGCCTCCAGCAGCCAAGGCTGTACCAGGGAGTAGCACCCTCATCTCTTCCATCCTGCGTGGTTCCACTCATCTTTCCAGGGGCTGCACATCTCACATCTGCTCCAGCTCCCTCTTGCCCCCAGCTGGCTTTTCTCACTCTTCACCCATTTTTCATAGACTGCTCACCACTTCGGCTCCCTAAGGACCTAGCATGTCCCTCTAACCTCTCATTCTGCTATGACTTCAAGCAGCTGTTTCAGTGCTGAGGCTGCTTTCACTCAGAGGCTCTGTTTGAATTACAGAGAAAGAAGGGGTTTCATTGGCTCGGCCTGACTTTTCTGTTAAATGCTGGACAGCAGGCCAGATGCTGGCTTTGTTGTCCTGGTGAACCTTCCACATCTCTTGGCACAGCCCATCTCTCTGGGTGCTGGTAGTGGGCAGTTTCCCTCCAAAGGGGCATTGGTGTGACAGACACTGTGATCAACATGTGATCTGTGCAGTTCATGTGGGCATGAGGACCACTTTCCCTAAGAAATAGCATTTACATGGCAGGTGTGGAGAGCTAAATGGATTCCTTGGTCAGCAACCCAACATGGATCTTTTGACCAGAAAGAAAAGAAAGGACAGCCTGTCATCAGTGGGCAGTTTATTTTAAAATATGAGAAGAGAAGTTGGACAACTCAAGGAAAGACTCTAATGGTCTTTCCTGTAGGATATAACATAAAGAGAAATGGCCAGGTTTTTAACATTGATACATCCCTTTCAAGGACTGAACATTTATTTTCATAATGTATATGAAGTAGTTCTCACTTTGGTAAGTGATTTTGAAGTGCTGTCTTGGGGGAACAGAGAAAGAAAATCTCCCTCGACCTTAACATTAACTTGGTGCATCTCTCCACCAGTTACAAGTTGTGGCTCCAGAAATTTCAGACAGAGTTTGCCTAATTGGGGACACTGCACATGAAAATGAATTGCTCAGCTGGGACCCTGGAAACTGCCTGGACTAATTAACAGGAAGTAGCTTTGAACTTTTTGCTCTGTTGGGCTTCTTGGTAGTCTCTAAATGATTAGATCAAGTCCAAAGCAGCTAGAAGGACCCAGGAGCTTGAGGACATATTTCCCAGGCGTGTGTGCTATGAAGAGCTAGAGGATGGAGGCCACTGATATTCCAGGAACAGAGGACTTTGATATATATATTTGATTATAGTGCATTTATCAGTGGGGGGTAGGGAGGTGGGTGTGGTAGGAAACACTTCTTAGCTCCGGGAAGACCTCATGGATTGGTTATACATTCCTGGTTTTAGTTGAAACCAGGGAGAAAGTGTTTGAGAAAAAGAATATGTATGATTTGAAAACACAAAGCCTTTTGTCTTCAGCTCTTCCTCTTTTCTGTCTCCTGACTCTCTTTTTCTTCTGGCCTGGATTCCAGTCTTGGTCATGCCACTTCCTGGCTGTCCACTCACTTCTATCATCTGTTGCCGTTTGTAAAATGGGTCTCTGAATACTTAGTTTTTCTATTTGTTTGTGACTGTTACATGTTTCAGATGACACTGTAAGCTCTCTTTAATAGTATGTACCCATCCTACTTACCACCCTTTCATATTCCTGAGGGGTAAAAACATTTATTTTGTCATTTTGTGAAATGTTCTAAAGAAGCCATTCATGACTGGTGCTGGTTTGTGTGACATTTGATCCTCAAGGCAGACGGAGCAGACTGTCATGTGCTGCCCATGTCCCCTTGGTCTTTATCATTCCCAGCAGTTTCATAGCATTTTCAACTCTCAGCACCTCATTCCTTTACCTGTGGGGAAGTGCCCATGATCCCAGGGTGGAACAGAGATTGGAATGCAAAGTCAGAGGGGAGAGAGCAGGACCCAGAAACTCTGTGCTTTGTGCCTCCAGTAACAGACGCCATTCCTAAATGTTTCCTGAACTCCTGTCTTGTACCTCTCGCCGTTGCAAGGTTTAAAACTCTCCAAAGTGGCTCGAGGGGATTCTAATGAAAACCTAAGGATGGAGTGGTAGAAGGAAGGGCCTCTTTGAGCTCCAAAGGAGAACATGGCTCCCTAAACTAGAGACTCACTCCAGAGACCCCAGCAGTGAATCCTGACTCAGTGTTCACCCCTTGATCTGCCCCTTCCTGCTCTGATGCTGGCCTGAGTCCAAAGAACTAAGCATTAGAAATGACGTAAGTTCTCTCTGACACTCAGTGAGTCCCAAGCAAATCAATACAAATAAAACAACACCAAGGCATGTTGTTGTCAAATGGCTAAAAACTGAGATAAAAGAAGTTCCTAAAATCATCCAGAGGAGGGGAAAAAGACACATCAAAAACAGGGGCACATCAGTAATGATGATGGCTAATTTCTCACCAGAAGCACTGTGAGGCAGAAGATAGTGGAATGACAACTTTCAAGTACTAAAAGGAAAAGAATAGCTTTCAAACTATAATTCTATGTCAAGAAAAACATCTGCTTCAAGAAAGTGTAAGAAAGATGCTGTTTTGGGGTAAATAGAAGCTGAGGGAATTCACCATCAGCAAGTATTCATTACAAGAAATGTCAAATGATTTTTGTATTGGAGGCCTTAGTCAGTGCAATAGGGCAAGAAAAAATAAAAAATAAAGGATGTAAAAATTGGCATAAGAGAAACAAAACTGTTCGGATAACCTGATTATGTGCTTGCAAATTCTAAAGGAAACTACAATAATTCTGAGACCTGGTAGACGAATTAAGAAAGGCCTCAGAACACAAAATCTGTACACGAAAAATCAGACTTATGTCCTTATATCTGTAAGACACACAATAAAGCCACAGAATGAACACTGTGTTATGAACATAAATATAGACAAATAAGTCAATAGAAAGACCACAAATAGACCAGATATAAACTCCAGAAATGTACTGTCAAATGGTCTTTGATTAAGGTACCAGAGCAATTCAATGTACAGTAAAGAGTGTTTTCAGCAACGATGCTGGAAAACATGGATACCTGTATGAAAAAAGAGTCTCAAACTATACCTCATACCATGCACAGAACTTAAGATATGTCACAGCCCTAAATGTAAAGGTTAGTCTTCTAAATTTCCTAGAAGAAGATCCAGGAAAATATCTTTGAGTCTTTCATATGGGCAAAGTTTTCTTGAAATGCAAGAAGGAGTAGCCATAAGAAAATAAGATTAATGTACAAAGCGGGTTTGACAAAAGAGGAAAACTTTAGGTCACCACAAATCAAATTTACAAACGAGAAGACAAAACCACAGATTGGAAGAAATAATTCATAATCATATACCTGGTAGTGAATTTGTATTCTTCCATATACAAAGAACTTCTGTAGCTCAATAACAAAAAGACAGAAAACTTAAAAACGTGGGCAAAAGGCTTGGGCAGATACTGCCCGAAAGAGGACATACAAAACCTTCAACAAGCCAATGAAAAGATATTCATTAAGGTCAGGTATCAGGGAATTGCAAACTGAAGCTGCAACAATTTGTCATTCCGCACCAACCAGAACGGGTAAAATAAAAAGGTTAACATTTCCAAATTTTGGGTAGAACGCAGAGCAATCGCGACTCTGGCGCACTGCTAACGAGGCTAAAATGGCACATTTGGGAAGGCGGCTCGGTGATTTCCTGGAACGTTAAATACACACTGGCTTTGCAATCGTCAATTTCTCCCCAAGATATCGGCCCCAAAGAAGCAAACATATGTCTGTAAGAGAGATTTGTAGGAGAGTACCGCTTACAGCTCCACTCGTAAACAGAAGAAAACAAACTGGAAGCGACCCAAATGTCCATCAGCCGAGGAATGCATAAACACCAAGTACCAATGCATGCAAACCGGGTGAACGAAAAAGGGAGACTCGAAGGGACTGTATTGTGTGTTTCCTTTTATATGCGGCTCAAAACACAGGTGAAACTAATCTGTGGTGGTACATACCAAGAAAGCGATTTCCCCTGGGCGTGGGCTGGGGGTGGGCTGCTGGAAGGCAGACGGAATCGAGTGCAAAGGGGTGTGATGGAGTTTCTAGGACAAGCAAATGCTCTCTGTCTTGTTTGTGGTTGTGCACACAGGAGTGCACCCCTTTGTCAAAATGCATCCAGTTGTACACTTTTAGGTCCGTGCGTTTTCTTATAATGGTAATACCATATATATAAATGATAAAATGAAAAACGAGCAAAAGCAAAGGAAATGAAAGCAAGCAGTCATATTTAAGGACATGGGTATGAGGACATGTAATATATGTAATATTATACATGTAATACATGTATAATACCCATTATACCCATGGGTATAAGGACATGGGTATTTCTAAATACATTGTATTTAGAAAATTCCACTCTTTTTGCCCTGCTAAGGAGAGCCAGAGTTGCTATGATTATGCCTAACTTTCTAGAATAATTTATACAAACTTACCCCCTAGAAAGATGTAGGTGGGGTTTGAACTGCCAGCTGGTGGGCGGAGCTGTGCACAGCGCCTGTCTGGATAAACACTGAGAAAAGAAGTGAGAGAGGTGAGAGAAGTGAGAGAGGCAATTCCCTCAGGGGCAGGTGTTGTGGGACAGTTGCTCATCGAGGTTTTGCCTTCCTGTTGCTTTTCCACATTCAGCCACACAAAGAGGCTCCTGGGCTGGTGGGGGAGGCAGAAAGGGTCGAAGTTGGAGTGCAGAATGCCTCATTACCCTTTTTCTTTTCAGTAGCATTGGCGGGAAGGCTGAACCCCTTAGCTAAGTGGAGGCGGGGCAAGGGAGAGCAGTGGCTCTCACCGTGGGGGTGGATCACAAGAAAAGAGCCTGCACTCTGTGCTGTCATAAGCAAAAATCCTTTGCTATTTCTTGGATTTGTCATCTAAATGGAGGCAGAGAAATACATCTATTTCCCTAACATCACCGAGCCTCCATCCCGCCTGTTGTAGTTGGAGCCACGACCACACTGAAAAGCTGTGTTTTGCACACTTGGTGGTCGAGGCTGCTTCCTTACCGGATTTTAGGTGCGCTGTATGCCCATAGCTCATCTTCCCCAGCCAGCTCCTCTCCAGCTCTCTCCGATGACGTCAGCAGAAGCTCTAGTTCAGTCCCTGGCAGTGGTGCAAGTCGCAGATGGTTCTGATGGAGCGGAGACTGGGATCAGAGTCCCATCACTGGCCCCCACATTATTTTCTCAAACACCTCCTCCACTGTGACCTGATGGCTCATCTGAGGGGGGAATGGGCACGAGAAACAGCAAGGCTTTGGGAAGACATGGATCCAAACCCTGGCTCCACCAGTAAGCTGGGCAAATTATTTGACCCCAGGTCTAACTATACCCATAATTGTTCAATCAGCATATCAATACCTCTACCATAAGTGTCCAGTGGGTATAGCAATGCTTACTTCATAAGCTTGTGGTAGGGATTTAGTTACATTTCATTTACATAGACATGAACATCAGATGATGGTACCTGGCATTTTGGTGATGTTCTATCCACCTTAGCTCTTATCGTGCCTCCTGCTTCCCCCCCTGCGGGAAAATCCAGTTAAGATATGCTAAGTAATTGAGAAAATGTCCTTGACTTCCACAATGCCTTCCCACCCCTCTGACACTCCAGCTCACGTACTCACTCATACATTTCAGTCTTTTATTAACTCAAGCCACTCGTGGCCAGCAGGCTCGAGCACAGAAGCCAGCCACACAAAAGCGTTCTTCACGTGGAGAGTGCTTAGGGGTACTCATTCTCATTATTGCAACTCGCATTAATGTGTAATATTAATTATACATTCTATGTTGCTTTCATAGGGTCGTGTATAAATTGAGTGATCATAGAATTATGTGGAATAAATCAGGGCATCTGTGACAGTAAAGGGACATCATGATTAATCTGAGGCAACAAACAATAACTCTCTGAGTTTGACCTGAGCACACTGGACCCAGAATCACCCCAAAGAGGGACTGACATCTATTCAGGACAAGTTTCACTTCTCCCCACCAGGCATGGAAATTGAGGTCGGAGACACACATATCTTTCTCAAGATCATCTGATTAGTAAGTGGCAGAGTCAGAATTTAAATGCAGATATCACGAAACTGAAAACTGTGATTTCTCAGAAGAATAAATTTTGTTCTAACGGGGTCATGGGAATGTCTGCATTCCCTGTGTTGCTGGAACGCCACTGTGTTAAATGTGGCATTGGCTGGAATTCAAACACTTTTTCATGCAGAGCTTCTTGGCTAAGGCTTCATTGTAATTAGACTTAAGAAGCGCCATAACTATCTTTGCCCACTGGGTACTATTAAGTGCTCTACAGCATTATGGAAATGCAAATTTTCCAGCTAGAAGTAATCTTTGCCACTGAGTTGAAGTATAATCTCTTAGCCTGATATGGAAGGCCCATTATTATTAGACCGTAGCGCCTTCGCTTTCCTCCGGACTCTCAAAAAGAAGGGGGTGTCCGCGGTTTCCCTCCAGGGGAACAGTGTGGCAGGGGCTATTTCTGGACTCTCTTCTCACTCTCTACCTCACACCACCTCAAAGGATTGCTACATCTGGAGAGAGAGGTGGGCCTGCCTTCCAGAAGCAGGTGTGAGTTCCTGAGCAGACTGTCCATCCTGACAGCCCCACGCTCCTACAGATCTGACACAGATCCAGCCTCAGGAGTCCTGGAGTGTCGGTGGGCAGAGAGCTCTGCTTCGGCCTCGATTGTGACATTCACCAGAGACCTCCAGATGCAGAATTGTAGACAACCTACAAAAATTTATAGAATTGATATGTATGTGCCTTTTGGCTAACTACCAAGTCCTTAGCTTTGTAGAAAGAAGGGTGGAGGGATTGACACTCTGAAGCTCAGAGAGCCCCTTTACTGTATTTTGTCATAAGATCATGACATAATGTGTCATTCTTAAGCACAGCATGGGTTTTGTGTTACCATAACTTTGCCCTTTTCTGACGTGACTGTAGATGCACCAAGGACAGGGTACTAGCATCCTAGGGTTAAACCATTACCACAAATGGGTGTCTCGAAGCAACAGAGATGTATTCTATCCAGTTCCGGAGACAGGAAGTCTGAGATCAGGCTGGCAGCAGGGACGTCCTCCCTTTGAAGGCTCTAGAAGAGGGTCCTTCCCTGCCTCTTGCTGGTTTCTGGTGGTTGCCAATGGTTCTCTAATACCTAGGACCAATTTTGCACTAGGAAACTATATAATAACTGGCTTAAATATTTTGGCTAATGATGGGACAGAAGCACACATAATTTTTTAAAAACAATCCCATTCTGTCATTCTCTTACAGTTACACAGGCTTTTGCACCACTAGTTCTTGGTTTGATTGGAACAGAAATCAAGTCTCAAATTCATGGTTAAAAAATAACATAATTTAACTGTATCTCAAAATCATACTACAGAGACTTATTCATCTGATCTGGGTGGATTAGTATGAGCAGGCCCAGCTGTCCTAGATCAACCAGAAATTTAAAAAGAAATTTCAGTTGGTTAATGAACTGGTGATTGGAGAAGGTGCAAGGATAAATTACTGGATAAGGGATCACGGGATTTTGATCACTAGTAGATCAAAGTGGACATTATCAAAGATAATGTCCTACCCAAGCTGTCAGGGGGTATTGGAGATGAGAAGGTTAGGACTTGACCGTGGAAGTGGTGGCTGGCAGAGAGTGAATGGACGAAGATCCTAGGTGAAAGAAGGGAGAGAACGAGGTGTAGGAGTGTAGGAGAAAGTCTCCTGTGAACATTGAAGTGACAGGTGTATGGGTGGAAAGGTGTAAAGGAATAGTGATGTGTAGGGTTGAAAAGAAGATAAAAGTACCTAGTAAATGCTAAACTGCAAGGAAAAATTGGTGAGAGGCAAGAGGCATGAGAACCAAGTTTTATTCCATTTCATTGCTTCAGTCTTATCAGTGTAGCAGGATTGTGTGGAAAGAGGACTGGATGCAGAGTCAGAAGCCAGATCTCTTGCGTAAAACTCTTCCGCTCTCTGACCCTCAGTCTTGTCATCTGTTAAATTAGTCTGCTGGACTAAGTGGATTATGCAATCATGTCTCATTTAATATTCTGTGAATCTGCAGTGGCCCAGGTGGCGTCACCACAGACTGATGATACTTTTCCTGTCAGGCGCACAGCAGGGACAGGCCTGAAAACCCGGCACACTCACGGAACTATCAGACGGGGTAGACCAGTACTCCTGATTGGCATGGGGCCATCTTCAAAGCCAGGCTGTCTCGAAGGGAGCTTTTGAAATATTGACAGGCAAGTTGGACCCAGGCCCAGAATTGAAAAGAGATCAAAAGCGTAGCCTTAAATAAAACCAGCTGGAAACACAGCTATTAAATAAGGAGGAAAAAACCCCTCCAGATTCTCTAGGCCAGGGCCTTTATTTTAATATATAAAACACAAACACTGGAGAGGGAGCCTCAGACTCTTTGCTGAGCAGTTCTAGCAGAGGGTGAGTGAGCATTCTGATTTGTGTAGTGTGAACCTCTTGTTCAAATGTGTTTAGTCTCATTAACTGTGAGTAAGAAGAGACGCCCTCTTGCTCACGCTTGACAGGGTGGCCAGTGTAGTTTGCTAAAAGAACTTGGGGATGAAAGTGACAAAGCTGGAATGGTCTCATTTAATGGTCATAAGAGACCTTTTATCTCATTTAAGGGTCATAAGAGACCTTCAAAGATGAGGAGCAGTGGGGTTGAGCGTGTTTCTAGGTATCGGAGGCTCAGAAGGTTGAAGTCACTCAGACCTGTAAATGGCCACACTGTAACGCTGGTGGTGAGACCGGGATGTGCAGTTTGGAGGCGTGGCAGCAGAGGGGTGGCAGGAGGGAGGAGACACTCTGAGAACAAGGCAATGGGTGTCGGCAGTAGTGACATTTGGGCCAGATTTGTCCTCGTTATGGGGGGCAGGCCCCTGCATCGTGGCATGTTTAGCAGCATCCTTGGCTTGGTCAGTAAACTCTCTCTCCCAGGGGTGACAACCAAAAATGTCTTCAGACATTGTCAAATGTCCCCTGGAGGTGAGGTGGAGGTGGGGTGTCAAAATCTCCTCCAGCTGGAAACCACTGAGCTGGGGAAGGAAGCAGCTCTGAAATGGGATGTGGGGACGGTGGCATTAAGAAGGCAGCCACTTGACTGCAAGGGAATTCTTCGTGGTCAGAATCTGTTGCCTCGACACGTAGGTTCACTCTGGTGTGTCTGTCTGTCTGGCCAAGTCCTACAGGACATTGGCCAGGTCATTCTGCCCCTCTAATTTGNACTCTCTCTCCCAGGGGTGACAACGAAAAATGTCTTCAGACATTGTCAAATGTCCCCTGGAGGCGAGGTGGAGGTGGGGTGTCAAAATCTCCTCCAGCTGGAAACCACTGAGCTGGGGAAGGAAGCAGCTCTGAAATGGGATGTGGGGACTCGGTGGCATTAAGAAGGCAGCCACTTGACTGCAAGGGAATTCTTCGTGGTCAGAATCTGTTGCCTCGACACGTAGGTTCACTCTGGTGTGTCTGTCTGTCTGGCCAAGTCCTACAGGACATTGGCCAGGTCATTCTGCCCCTCTAATTTGCCACTATTTCATGTTGAAAATAGGATAGTCATCTGTAACTTTCACAGTTGTTGAGAGGTTTAAAAATAGAACAGTATTTCCATAAACACAGTGGCAACTAATAGCCTCCCAGTGAACTATGTATGACTTTGTGAGACTATGTATATTTGCTTGTTTATTTAATTATAGAAATTATTTGAGTATAGCAACAATGTCTTAAGTCATTTCTACAGTTCATTCTCCTCACCTAGAGTTTTATACATGTAGGTATGTAATAGAAGTTAAAAATTGTTTATAGGACTTTTTTCTACTAGCCTTAACATAGCTATTTTTCTAATTGAGCTTAATATTTTTTAAAAAATCTTTCATTGATGTAAAAATGCTAGTATTATAGCACCAAAATGTGGGTTTTCACGTGTTTTTATTTTTTAGATTTTGTTTAATGTAACACTCTTTCATTAAAGTTGGCCTAGCTTTATGAGGACATAGAGTAACTGTGACAATACACAAAATGAAGACAATCGTCCCTGCCATCCCTGGTTTCACTTCCCACGGTTTCAGTTACACTATGGCCCAAATGCAGTAGGTAGCAAATTCTATAAATAAACCGTCTGTAAGTTTTAAATTGTGTGCATCTCTAAGGAGTGTGAAGGAACTTGGCCCTGGCCGACCCTGTGTTTCCATGAACGTGAGTCCCTCTGTTCAGTGGTCCCTCCCTGTGGACACTGCCTGTCCCTTAGTCCCTTAGCAGTCTCAGTTATCAGCGAGAGAGAGAAGACAGTCACGTAAATTTCATCACACTATATTGTTCTAACTGTTCTATTCAGCGTTAGTTATTGTTGTTAACCTCTTATTGGGCCTCATTTAGACATTTTAAAATTATATTTAATTGATTATGCTATTATAGTTGTCCCATTTTTCCCCCCTTTATTCCCCTCCACCCTGCACCCCTCCCCCAATCGCCTCCCTCCCTCCTCCTTAGTTCATGTCGATGGGTCGTACATATATGTTCTTTGGCTTCTACATTTCCTATACTATTCTTAACCTCCCCCTGTCTATTTAGTACCTACTATTTATGCTTCTTAGTTCCTGTACCTTTTCCCCCATTCTCCCCGCACCCCCTCCCCACTGATAACCCTTTGTGTAATCTCCATTTCTGTGATTCTCTTCCTGTTCTAGTTGTTTGCCTCGTTTGCTTTTTTTTTAAGTTCAGTTGTTGATAGTTGTGAGTCTGTTGTCATTTTACTGTTCATAGTTTTTTAATCTTCTTCTTTTCCTTAGATAAGTCCCTTTAACAGTTCATATAATAAGGGCTTGGTGATGATGAACTCCTTTAACTTGACCTTATCTGGGAAGTACTTCATCTGCCCTTCCATTGTAAATGAAAGCTTTGCTGGATAGAGTAATCTGGGATGCAGGTCCTAGCCTTTCATGACTTGGAATGCTTTTCAGCCCCTTCTTGCCTGCAAGGTTTCTTTTGAGAAGTCAGCTGAGAGTCTTATGGGAACTCCTTTGTAGGTAACTGTCTCCTCATCTCTTGCTGCTTTTAAATTCTCTTCTTCTCTTTAATCTTGGGTAATGTAATTAGGATGTGCCTTGGTGTGTGCTTCCTTGGGTCTAACTTCTTTGAGACTCTCTGAGCTTCCTGACTTCCTGGAAGTTTATTTCTTTTGCCAGATTAGGGCAATTCTCCTTTATTGTTTTTTCAAATAAGTTTTCAACTTCTTGTTCTTCCTCTTCTCCTTCTGATGCCCTTATGATTGTGGTGTTGGAATGTTTAAAGTTGTCCTGAAAGTTCCTAAGCCTGTCCTCATTCTTTTGAATCCTTGTTTCTTCATTCTTTTCCAGTTGGATGTTTCTTTCTTCCTTCTGGTCCACACTGTTGATTTGAGTCCTGGTTTCCTTCCTATCACTGTTGGTTTCCTGTACATTTTTCTGTATTTCACTTAGTATAGCCTTCATTTTTTTTCATCTAATTTGCTACCATACTCAACCAATCCCGTGAGTGTCCTGATCACCAGTATTTTGAACTGTGCATCTGATAGGTTGGTTATCTCTTTGTTGCCTAGGCATATGTTTTTCTGGAGCTTTGATCTGTTCTTTCATTTGGGCCATATTTTTTGTCTTGGAGCACCTGTTATGTAGTAAGGGTCAGAGCTTTAGGTATTTGCCAGGTTGGGGCAACACGCATTGCTGTGTTGTGGTGCTGTGTGTGGAGGAGGGGTCCGAGAGGGAACCATGTCACTTGCTGGGCTCTTGGCAGGCTTTCAGTAACTTCTTCCACTACCCACAAGCAAATTGGGCTCTCCTGGTGCTGATTTTTGAGTGGGTGGGCTTGTGTACATTCTAGGACCCCTGTGGCTCTCTCCAGTGAACTCCCCTGTGAGGCCAGGAGTTTCTTCCATTACCTCAACCCCTGCAGATTTTTTCAGTCAGACATTTTGAGGCTTTATTTCCCATGCTGGAACCCTGGGTTGTGAGGTCTGTCTCGATCCCCAGTTGTTTCTCCAGGTTTATCAGCACACAAATGTGGGCCCACCTGGTCATCCAGCCACCACCTACCTCTTAGTCCTCTCTGCCCTGGTTGCCCATCTCCACCTCTCCTACTGATCTGGATGAATATTTCTTTTTTATCTCCATGGTTGTTGGACTTCCCTACAGTTCTGTTTTCTTACCAGAACTTTCTCATTGTTTTTTTGTTTTTAAATTTGTTGTCCTTTTGGTTGTGTGAGGAGGCACAGTGTGTCTACTTATGCCTCCATCTTGGCTGGAAGGTTCATTTAGAAATTAAACTTTTTCATAGATATGTATGAATAGGAAAAATAATAGTTTGTACAGGGTTTGGTATTCTCCATGGTTTCAGGTATCCACTGGGGGTCTTGTAATACCACTCCCTGGGGTAATGAGGGACCACTTTATGCAATGTGTTCTACAGTGAACAGAAAAACAGACGTCCCAATCAATACCAGGGAGACACAAAGGCCAGAGGATTCTGAATGTGATGGAGAGCTGATGCTCAATGTCACTGTCGATGAGGTGAGGCAGGGTTTTCCAAGACAAGCCCCATAAGTGTCAGGGTCCAAAGAGAAAGACAGCATATAGAAATGGTAATTCAAGGGAACTTTACTCCCATGGAGACTAACTAAGGTGGCTATGTAGTTCAGGGAGCCACAGAGGTAGTGCCAAGACCCACACTGGTGGCAATGACCCTGTTTCCAGGCCCATAGAGATGAGGAGAGGGAGAGCTTAATGGAATCTGGGAGACCAGAGAGGGTTTGTTTTTAGAGCAAGTGGCAGTGACCTGGCAGGAGACATGATGAGGCTGACGTGACATTGCTGGGCGGGATTCAACAGAAGAAATACCCTGACCTCTCTCTCTTCCTTCTCTTCTGTCTCCTGCTGGGGCTCCAGATGAACTGAGCTCAATCAGAGGCCAAAGGGCAGAGGAGACAATTACTTAAAAGATAGGCCTCCAAGAGGAAGAGCAGAAGTGGATCTGGAGGGCCGATAGGAGATGTTACAGGGTCACCAAGTGAGAGAACACACCTGGAAGAAGTGATGGTCTAGTATGGAATGAAGTGGGGGTGGGGTGATTTGGGTTTGGACAAACATCTGGGGTTTGTCTTATGTGCAGGAGTTTAGGACTCACTTTGCCAAACGTAAGACATTGGGGGTGGACAGCAATCTTTTCTGTTCCACGTTAACTGAAGTCTTTAAAAAATTTTTTTAAAATTAAATGCACCTATAATGGCAGAACTCCAAGAAGTGGTTGGCTGGGGTTGTATTTGTAGAGAGATTCTAAAAATTCTGAAATAACCCTGGGCCATGTGTTTGTTCACAAATATTGAACATTTTCAGAAAAACTTAGCCCATTCATTTAAAAGTAACTGTAAGCAAGTTATTGACAGACGCAATTTGTATGCTCTTCTTTTTTGTGTTGGCACTGTTACAGATGTCCCCATTTCACTCCCTTTTGCCCCCCTCCACCTAGCCCCTGCCTGTCTCTGCTCTTCACCACCTTACTCTTCAATTGAGTCATTGCTCAGTTTTTGTGGTGTACTCAGATATACCAGTGGGACGTTTCCCCCTCTTCTCTGCACACCCGTCCCTGTGCCATGGATAGGAATCTCTCTAAACTTCTCTGTGGTGCATGGTGGCCATTCCTCCATCCTGTTTCCATGGCAGACACCATTAGTCAAGCATAGTGTGCTTATACTGCTCTTAAACCCAGTGCTTGGCCTGCAAAATGAAAGTAATTTGTAATTTCTGCCTGAAACTGTGCTCAACATATGGTAGTGTTCATTTGGCCTGCTCTCTCCAACTGGGGGTATGTGTGCTGGCTGTCCATATTTGAGAAGGTAAATAATTTTTAAAAACTGGTTTTTGTCTCCTCTACCCTTTGACCTCTGAGCTCAGTCCATCTGGAGCCCCAATAGGAGACAGAAGAGAAGGAAGAGAGAAAGGTCAGGGTATTTCTTCTATTGAATCCCTCCCAGCAATGTCACGTCGGCCTCGTCGTGTCCCCTGCCAGGTCACCGCCACTTGCCCTAAACGCAAACTCTCTCTGGCCTCCCAGATTCCAGGAAACTCTCCCTCTCTTCGCCCCTTGGGGCCTGGAACAGCCAATGAACAGCTCCTATGTGTCAGGTTTTATGTCTGGAGTGGGGTACGCACACTCGTGTAAGTTGTGGTTGCTGTGAAAACATTCAGAGCCCAGTGAGGGACATGTAAGCCAATATCGTCCACGAGTTTAAAGCTGCTTTAATAGAGGTTTGTGCCGGAGACAGGACTCAGTTTCATCTGGAAACCAGATGCCAAAAATGCTATTTATGCCTCCAAGGATACTGATGACACGATCTCTGCTGTGTCCATTTGGGGATGACCTTACTCTGCTGGAGAGCTTTATCCTTTGACTTTGGAAAATTGAGTATGACTTAATAATCTGTGAAGAATCCAAAAGTTATTCCACGTGGCCCCAAGAGATGACTTTTCTCTTATTCTGAAATTATAGTGCAGACAATCTGGAAAGACTCAAAAAAGGATTTTTCCTTTTTATTTATTTACACAATCATCATCATCATTATTATTGCCACACTTAATATTTACTGAATGTCAAGTGACCTTGGGCAAAGAATAGAGTAGAATAAAGGGGAAACCTAGAGGTTTGTCATACAAAGGGAGTCTCCAGTGGAAGCCAGGAGATTCTTTTGTGATGAGTAGACTCATGGTAAGAATTGGATTCAGGACAAGAATAGACCCTGTGAATGGGCATGGCTTCTACTGTAGACGATATTGCTGCGCCTGAATTTCTTTTCAGAGATTTTTTTCATTTCTTCGTAAAGTACTAGTGTCTTTTAAGCCAGTCTCTGTCTCACAAAATGGTTATCATACACGTTCACTTTGTCCAGGAAAACAGGCTAGTTTTGTACAAGATAAAGCAAATATCTATTTCCCGGAGGAAAAGATAACAATATCATAATCAGATATGGAAGGCTGAGAACACAACAGTGTGCTTTAGTTACTTAAGTTTTAAGTTTCTAAAAAGTTAACAGAAAAAATATAAAAGAGAAACCAAAACCAAGGAAGTTCAGTTTTTCCTCACCAAACTGGTAAATGAGAGCTGGCATGTCTCTCCTGCGGGAAGGAGTTTTATCTCAAGGATGGAAGCAAAATAGAATGAAATAGAGAAAACTGTGTGAGAATTTCCAGGAGATTAAAAATAAAAGTCAGGTTCCTTCACCTTCACAATTTGCAAAATGGCTGTGTGTCCTTTTCATCAAAGACTGGATGGGGTTGCAGGGTGTGTGGAAGACTTCTGTTGGCTGCCCAGCAGTACTTGTTTTCCTGTTTTCTCCCTTCAAAACACCTTGATTTCCACTTGAGGACCCATGTGACTTTGGAGAAGCTGACACCCTACCTGTCTCCAGGAGTCAGGCATGCGCATTTGGTGACATTTGATTCAGGAATGGAAACGTGACCTAACCTAAATGCAGTGAGGGGTAGTGTTGGAACTCTTTTTTAAAAAAATATTTTATTTATTTATTTTTAGAGAGAGAGGAAGGAAAAGAGAAAGAGAGGGAGAGAAACATCAATGTGTCATTGCCTTTTGTGCACCCCCTGGTGGGGACCTGGCCTGCAACCCAGGCACATGGCCCGACTAAGGATTGAACTGGCAACCCTTTGGTTTGCAGGCTGGTGCTCAATCCATTGAGCCACACCAGCCAGGGCTAGTGTTGTAACTCTTGCTTAGGCTGCTGGAACACAAGAGTCCCGTCTGCCCCTGAAGGCTGTAGATTGTAGTTATGAGTCCTGAAGTGACCATTGTCCGTTTTGGTGGGAAGTCGGTCTGAGATGAAACCACTGTGGAAGGCAGAGTTCAGAGTTTCTAAGGGAAATAAAGCTGAAATCTTGATGATATCATAAACCTTAAAACCAAACTGTGCCTGAAATCCACCCAGCTTTTAGTGTTGTAATTATCGTAAGTTAAAGTAATTTTTATTTTTTACTTAATGCAGATGCACTCTTATTAGTAAAAACTAAAGTGATCTTAGCTAATATGTGTTTAGCAATGGCAACTGTGCTTACGCAAAACCCTCAATGTGCTCAGCTCCATGCTATTTACCAGAGTTACCGGGAATTACAGGTTTTCCCAATCTACTCTCCGCTCTCCCCTCTCCCCAAAGGCTCGAAACAGTCCTACTCACCCTTTATAGCTCAGTGAAACTTCCCCCTCCTGAGTGAAGCTAGCCCAGTCTTGCTCTTGACCTTAATGAAACAAATCATTTCCTCTTTGCTGTCACATCAGACTCATTGTAATTCATGTGAAGATTTCACCACATCATCTTCTGGTTGGTTGTTCATATGATTACAGTCTCCACAAGATTAGAAGTCTCTGAATCCAACGTGCCTGGAATAGACATTGTCCACAGTATGTGCCCAGTAAGTGTATACATGTGTATGTGTGTGTATGTGTGTATATATATATATATATATTTCACTTATTTCTCCATCCTTTCTTGACTGTCAGTGTATCAGCAGGTTGGGATTCAAAGGTGAGTGCCCTGATCTTGGCTTCTAAAGGGCATAGTGTAAGCATATAAATATTTTTATTGTACATATTCAGCAGTTTATGTATTACTTGTTTCTGCATATAGTAGTAATTAAACACAACTGTAACAAATAACTTTACTTAAAAGTTATATAGATACACTACTCTGATAATGTACTATTCACATTACAAAAGTTAAGAAAACATTGGATGAGCTGAAACTAAGCGTAAATCAGAGGCTCACTAATTTACTGCCACACCCTAACGGACGGCTTCACACGGGCCCTGCATGCCCCCTCTGCAGACCACTCCGAAGACCATTGGCCCCCTGGCTCACAGATCAGTGGAATCCGACCAGAGGGAGGTCCACGTAGGCTTGTCTGGTGTGGAAAATGAGCCCCCAGTGCTCTGAGCTTGAGGTTCTCTGGGCGGTGGGAAGACCAGGCCCTGGGTGGTTCAGAGGGCTTCGCTTCTCATTCTTCGTGCTCTGAGGCTTCAAAGAAGGAAAGGGCTTGAGTCCCCTCCAGAAAACTATCATGTTTCCTTTCCTCTCAGTGCAACCCGTAGAAAGCTGGCTTCCTGGGCGGATGAAAGGAGAATGCCCTCTGGTGAGAATTACTCCTGCTGTTTCCGGAGCATTCCCTTTCCAGGGTCCCTGGCAATACAGACAGACTACAGAATGCATCTAAGCCCCCGCTGCCTAAACAAGGGTCTTTTCTGACTCAGCCAGTAACTCGGTGTCCATTCTCCGTATTAAACACAAAGAACTCGACTTTCTCCTTGGCGCCAAGAGATCTTTATTAGCTCCCTGACTCCCAATGTTTCCAGCCAGGCAGAACTAAGGGGCTCCGTATTCCGTTTGCCACATGTCCACTGGGTAGTTTCCAAAGGGCAGAACAAAGGAACTGGAATGCACTATTTCAAGTATTCTTTCCCGTGTTAACAATCTCATGAAGTATGTGTTATTCCATTTTACAAATAAGATGACTGAGACCATGCAAATTTAATGACTTCCCCCAAAGTCAATTAATATGCCATAGATGCAGGATTCAAACCAGAGTTCCCTGGCTTTGGTCACTTCCCTTGATACACTGCACTGCTCTGTCTCATTAATGATGGTGGAGTTGATTGCTATTAAAGTGATAGATTCTATTTAATTTATAAGCAGATAGCAGGTTGATAGAAATCATATAGCTTCAGAGTCTGAGGGACGGTAGGAATAGTGTATTCTTCTTGCTTGTTATATGGACGTTTACGCCACCAGCAAGGTGAGCTGACTTGCCTGGTAATGGAAGTGGGATTCTAAACGAAGTTGTTCCTTCATGCCCCAGTCCCCGTTTTACCACCCTGTGTAGCTTGTCTGGTTCCTCAGGAAGAAGAGTGGGTGGGGCTTTACAATGTAATGCATTTTAACATCATATAGCAGCTCAGAATTTAACCAGTGCTTTCATATGCATTATTTTTTGACTCTCATTACCACTCTGCAGGCAACTATTATTTTATTCTTCTCCCTGGATTGCAAATGAGAAGAGAGACTTGTTCAGTATAGGGCCAGGGAGCCGGGACTCTACAACCACTGGATTCTGTGGCCCCCCTCATCCCCCAAGGACTGTCTGTCTATGTAGGAGTTTATAGTTCTGCACATTATTTCAGTTTCATAAGCTGTTATTATCAACTCATGCCGGAAGAAGACAGCCGCACAGACGCACACTGACATGTCCCAGCTCCTGTTGAGAACTCCTGTGGAGTCTGCCTTTTTATTTCGCTAGGAGAGCAAAACGAACCCAGCTCAGCTGTTGATGAGACACTTTAGTTAATTTCCACATTCAAACAGACACTTATTCTTAATAGAAGCAAATGAAAACACAATAAAAGTGGTAAAACATATTATCAAAGTTTAACAAAGATGAAGACATGCGATGATCAGAAGAGCCTTAACCTAACTCGTAAGGATGACATTAGGGGCCCCTCTTATAAGACCATTGTTAACACATCAGCAGACACACTTTGGGGGGCAAAGCATGTTTTATACATTATATCCTGACATGCTCACAAAATGCGACAAAGTGTGATGTCATGATTATCATGGTTCTAATTTTACAGAAAGAACTGTTAAACTGGCCTGGAGTCCGCAGGATCTGCCTGACCGAAGACTCTTGACCAGCTTGCTCAGCAGGCGCGAGGAAGGTACTGGTCCCTGCAGTTTCTTCTGGTGGTGGGTTGGCTCATCTTGGGAGGAAAAGGGGTTATCAGGCTCTTCGTGCTGACATCTTCTCTAAAAGATTTCACTGGTAGTTCAAGACTCAACGGGCAATACATTTAAATGTCGTTTGGGTTAATGTCCTTGTCAAACAACTGTGAGATTAATAACAATGCTGTTTTTGTTATTTCTTTATCCCATCCAGATGGAAATGGAGAGTTTTCATTGAATGCTAGGGCCAGGTGGCGCCTTAGACATTTAACACGAAGCACTTCCTTTGCTCTGTAATCATGACGTGCATCGACCCAGCGTGCCATGGTGCACCTCAAGAGAAGCAAGGAAGAGGAAAGAGAAATTTAGGCTCTAAGTGAGGTGGGTCTGAACCCCAAACCCGTGCATGCCTCTGTGCACAGCATGGCCAAGCCATCTTTGATACAGAACCATTGTCATTTCAGTTAATTTCAGCCAGCATTGAACCCCCATTACATGGGAACGCAGTGCATCTGTGATTCTCCCCACTCCTGGACCAAGTGCGCTGGGACTCTGTTCAGTCAAAGTGCAGACCCTTTTCAGTAATTTAAATGCCCAGACTGGTGCAATGATCAAAGCTCAATCAAGCCTTACTCCAACTTTAACTTTTCCCCTTCCTTAAATCAGGCCAACTTCAGACTTGGAAGCTGCTGGTGGTTCTTGGGCCATGAGTGTCTTTCTCTGTTTCCCCACCCTGATCTTCTGCCTCATCCTGCTTTCTCTGGTCTAGATTTCTGATCCTTTCATGGTCAAGTACAGGGGGAGGAAAAAGGTCATTGTGGCAGGCAGAGAAGTGACCGGGTGCAGGACCCTGCTGCATGTGGCACAGGTATTTCCTGTTTATTGTTCAAGGGGTCCATTCTGAGGGCAGGTTTCAGAGGTCTTCTTGCTAGAAGTCTATCCATGGGTCCCTTAACACATGTGATGCTGCACCTCTGGTTGGCCACTGCCAGCTTGTCCTGCCCACTGGGCTTTCCACAGTCCACCCCTCAAAGACATCAGGCTTCTAATTTTGGGGTCACTTCTGGTACCCTGGAAAATGTGGCTCTCCCCATGGGTGGGGCTCCATTTCTTTAGTGCCAGGATATCTGAGGCAGGTAGTTCTGGCCATGAAACTCCCAGTCGCAGTCTTCCCCAAGCCAAGGTCATTATTTCCCCAATCCCCTAACATACAAGCCATCTCCGTGCTCCTTTAAAGTTCCTTTCACTTGATTTGAGGTCAGAAGCAAGTTCCTCCCCTTTTCTCTGAGTTTTGGGATGTGGCACACAGACCTCAGATAGCCCCTTAAAAGGAAAGCTTTGTCACCTGCTCTTCTACTCAAATCCCTTTATTCCTTTGAGGTGGGTGACAATCTCAGCTGTACAATTTTGCAGCAAATAAGGCCTAGCCCTCTATTTTGGGTCTGGCTGATGGGCAGCTATTGTTGAGGTCTCGGGGAATTCTGCCAGTGAGGAGGCAGAAGGTCTCCCACTCATCAGCCTCTTATGCTAACATTTACGCTACATGCCAAACACCGAGTTAATCTCCGGTTATTTCATTTCATCCCCAGAATGGCCTATTGGATGGTATTGTTTTCCTGATGAAGAAATTTCAACACAATAATTCAAGTTAATGTAGTTATCAGCATTGGAGCTGGACATTAATCCAGGCAGTCTCATGATTTCCAAATGGTTAATCACTGCGCTGAACTTCTTCCCCCACAATACCAGCAGGGTTGGGAATCATGCCAGGTCAACTTATTAGAAGAAAAACAGGCCCAACTCTCACTAGTGCTGAACATAGTGGTTGAATTAGATAGAATTAGGGGAGTCGGGGAAAGAAGGTAAAAAGGAAATAGGTAGATACCCTTAGAAACCACCGACTGGGGTGGGGTTTAGAGGATGGGCATAGATTTGAAATCCTAGAGGCCTGGGCTTGACTCTGACATTTTTATTGCTAGAATGACCTTGGGCAAATTATTTTACTAACCTTAGTCTTAGTTTCAGTTCTATAAAATAAGGATAATATATATCTCAGGACTCATCTAAGAAACAAATGGGATGTTGTAAGCGCTCATCAAATAGTGTGAAATGTTAGATAATTGAGGGCTGTGATGATGATGATGGTGATGGTGATGATTATAGCTAATGACAATAACTAATATTTATCAAGCAGTTATTATGTGCCAGGTGGTGGTCTAGACTCTAAGCACTTTACATGTATTTACTTGTTCAATCTTCACAATGGATAATGAGACAGTACTATTCCTGCTTCTTGTTACAAGAAAGTAGACTCAGGCATGGCTGGGCAATTTGCCTAATGTTAACACAGCTAGTGAGCAGCAGGCTGGGAGACGAACACAGGCAACCTATGAAGAGAACTTAGGTGTAGCCAGCACCACTCTAGAAATATCCAGAAGTTATAGGGAGGTGCGTGATTCTTCTCCATCACAATGTATGGTAATGGCATCATTATAGTTAGTTTTACACAATTCTTTAAGCACCAGGAAGCCCATTAAAGTGCAGTGTTTTCAAAATACAGGAGTATTATCAGAGCATATTTGAGAAATGAATATTTGTTAAATAAATCAATAATTAAGAGAAGGCCAGACCTTAATTTCCCATTATCTGATTTGTTGTATAAGCTATTTGAAAATTATTCAGTGAAACCAAAGATTAATTCAACTTTTTTACTTTTAATATGAAAGAGAAAAATAACAGAAATATTCTGTGATTTTTGCAGGGATAGTACTGCAAAAATTTCAAAATTTCTTCTTGATCATGACACATGGAGTCTGCTTATCAGGGGAATGCCTTGCTTTATGGTACATACAGCATAAATGCTTTAGGGAGCAGAAATAGATTTTACTTTATTTCCCCTTTCCCCAGCAGAACATAATCTGTGTGTAGTGATGTAATCAGCAACAGTGAGTTTGTGGAAAACTTCGTACATGAACCAAAAACTTTCAATATGCATTTGCTTGTGATTTCTGGTGCCCTCTGACCAGATGGGTTAGCCATCTGTAATTCCATTTGTGTGTATGTGTGCATGTGTGTGTGTTATAACAATAAACTGAATAACCATAAGATCAAACAGATTTTTTTTAAAAAGTCTGATAATCACTAGCACTTCAATTGATTCATGTATACTCTGGCATTTGGAAAATGCATGGTATTTTCAGGGTTAAATGATCTGTTTTATTATTTTATTTTATTTTTGAATACAATCAAACCCTTCCTTCTTTTTTCCTTCCCTCCATTTTGTCTTTTTTCCATTCTTCTAGCTTGTTTCAAGTAGGTGTCTTTTGTCTCAAGCAGCACATAGCAACTCAGATGGAGTATAAAAACAAGGAAGGTAATGTTGGATGAATTTGGAATGGCTCTCTGAATGCAAAGAGAAGCTGACCCAATAGTTCATTGGAAGCCCTTTCCAATAGTTCATTTTTCCAATCACCACCTGACAGCCAATCCCAAAGTCATTTCTGAATACTGATATCAAATCATCATGTTTGACACTTAAAAGTTATACTATGCTATATATCAATTTATCTCAATAAAACTAGGGGCCAGGGCAAGTTAGCCATTGTTATGTAAGGGATCCCTCCAAACCTCAGTGGCTTAAAACAATAGGCATTTGTTAGATCCCATTTGCAGTTTGTCTGAGGAGGTCTTCTGGTCTGGGCCAGGCTTGGCTTGTGGTGGAGACAAAGTTATTTTATTGTCCGAGCATCTGAGGTCAGCAGCTCCTCAGCTGGGGGCTTTCTGCATCTTGGCTGGTTCCTTCTATACTTCTAAGGTCTTATCCTGGGAGAAACAGGCAGGCTCTGCCTTACATGGCCTTCCATTCATCGGGAGGGACGTGGGAGGAGGGTGTTACTGACTCTTGTTCAATGAAGGTGGAAGGGTCCAGGAAAATGAGCAGAAGAATGAGCACCTTCTTAGAGCCTAGGCTCAGACCTAGCGTGACACCACCTCTGCCCCATCTGTGGGTCAAAGTGAGTACCTAGACCAGCCCAGATTCAAGGTGGGAAGTGGAGAACTAGATGTTACCTACAGCATGATCACAGGGCAGAGGGACATAACCGTGGTCATTTTTGGAAACGATATGCAGAGACAGAAACCACAGCCCCCAAGTAGGATAAATGGACACATTATTTATGGCATTGCACTGGGGCGAATCACCTCTGCTCATTTTCATCTTTCTGTTATTCCACCCAAGACTCAACACTCACCATGTCTGGAATGGCGCCTTGATTGGCCTCCTGATTAAATTCGTGTAAATTGGGAAAGAAGAGCTCTCAAGAAAAGATTGAAGTCCCATTGCAATAAGAATGAGAAAGTGATGATGAGCAGATAAAAACAATGTTTTTCACACAGCTCTCAAGGCCCTGGTCTTTCAGGATCTAGGGGTGTGCACCGTGGGTCTGCTCTTGTTTAGTTCTTACGCAAGTTCCATGGGGCCTGCACTTGGAGGACCCTTTGTTGATGATAACGGGGCAAAGACTTGGTGGATAACAAGTGTTTCCTATGGAGAGAGAAAGTGTTTTCAAAAGGGGTATTAGTGAAGGACACTTCCTCCTGACTTCTAGCATTTTTGTCCTGTAAAAGAAGTTTAATTAGTGTAACTCTGGGCCTTTGTCTGCCCCTTTAGCTGTGAGTTTGTGAAATGATCCATCTGGCTGAGATATTTGGAAGGCATAACTGGGGATGTGCAACTCAGCTAGGCCATGTTTGCCTCAGGAGTTATGGGCAGGGAGACCTGCCCAGATGCAACACTGCCCAAGTTTGCATGGGTAGGTCTCCTCAGATCCAGAGTTTGCTATTTGCAAATTGCTTGACTAACTTAGTGAAGGATGTAACTTCCACCCTGACCTCCATCATGTTTGCATGATATGTATTGCCATACATATCATATGTTTTGTTTCCATATTTCTTCTCTGCTTTATTTCTATACTTGTTCATAATACAGATGAAAAAGGGGACGTTGCATTTTTGTGGGCCCCGTGGAAACCCCAAGAGAGGAATGCAATGTGAGCAAAAAGATCAGCAGCCTAAAGCAGTTTGGAGCATTTTGGAAGCTTTATGGTTCATATACCTGGACTAGAGCTGTAGGGTGGGACCTAAAGAAAGATGTGAGAATCATACAGTCAAAAGACTCGTATGCCATACTGAACAGTGTGAGCTTTACACAGAGGCTGTTGTGGGAGAGCCTTAATAAATAGTTGGTATATTGATTCATGGGATGGACATGAAAATGTCACTGTTTTGGAAAACCTACTCAAGCCCCATAGTTGAGAATGTCCCATCGAAGCCTCAAACACAATGGATGGAAGCATCACATGCACCACCTTGTAGAGTCCTGTGTTCCACAGGACATAAAAAAGCAAGTGAAGCAAGACAACAAAGAAAAGAGTGAAAGAGAGGCAGAGATAAAGAGTTTTTTAGTAGGACAGATGATTGCACTGTCCATTCCTACCAATTAATATTGGACTTAGTCTGGCTGCTGAGTACTGGGGACGCAAAATAACAGTGTGCTCCCAGCACTAGATTTAATCTGATTGTTGTCATCTCTGGATCTAAAAGAGCTCAGAGATGATCCAAACCATTTCTCCCACAGGTTCAATGATTTGCCCAAAGCCTCAGCGCTCACTTTTTAATTTGTCATTTTCAGCTTCCCCAACTAGCTCTTCTTCCTGTGTTCAATGTTCTGCATCTATGTCCTGTAAGCCTGACTGATAGTGCCATCCTCCAGTCCACCTACTTCCTGTTTCCTCCAGTTGCTTGTTTCCTTGTTAATTGCTTATTCTGTCTTAGGAGAATTGCCATTGCACTCTCTTTGCAATAAAGCATGTTATCAATCATGTCAGTTCTCTGCTCAAAAGCTGTCATTCAACAAGGATGCAATGATGGGCACTGAAATATGAGTCCCAGGAGGTCTTTTGCTTCAGTATTCCCTGCTTCCTTTTGTCGAATATGTTGCAGATGCCCAAGCTTGACCTGGGAACTGAGGGGCTTCCTGATGGGGAGCTTAAGTTGAAGCCAACAGCAGACTTTTTCCAAAACACTCCTCATTCTTGCCTCTGCTTATGCTGTTTCTTCCACTACAGCGGTTGTGGTTGCTAGTGGTTGCTTTCTGTCCACTAAATCCTATAGCATGTTCAAGCCACCAATCCTTTGTTGTAGTTAAAGTTTCCATAATTTTCCACTCAGAACAGGCATAGGCAAAATATGGCCCACAGTCTGGCCTCCTGTATTTCTATCGTGACAGCACAGCACGCCCCCACTGACACACGGCCTCTGGCTGTTCTCAGGCTACAACTGCAGAGTGGAGAAGGAGAGGGTATGACGCAGGTCCTACAGCCCTCAGAGCTGAAGATATTTGCTCTTTAGCCATTTACAGGAAAAGTTTGCTGACCCTGATTTAGAAGGTTAACAGACGGCATTTTGCTTTTACCTCTCTTAATAATAAATAATGGCTTTGAACAATAGTCACCGCTGATGGAGTAATTGACCGGGAAATTAGATAGCAGGCTGAGCTTTTTTTTTTTTTTAACATTATAGCAGTCAACTTTCATGACTTATTTAAGGACTGAGTCTGGCTCTTCACAGAGCACAGACACATAAAAGACTAGAGAAGTTTGGGAGCCTGAGCAAGAGAGTGCACAGTAAGTAGCCACAGTGGGATTTGAACTCGCTTTTAATATTTATTTATTTATTTATTTTCACTTTTTGGAGACTGTGCGCTGACCTACTCTGCAGCTGACTGTATGTGTCTCCTCTCCTGGGGTGAATGTTAGTCTCTTTTTTGTATTCAGCTTAGCCAAGTGTTTTGCATGGGGTACGTTGTCAGTCTGTCCAATTACTAAATAAATGCATGGTTACATTCGCACACACAGAAGAAGGAAGGGGCACGGAACATTTAACCTTCAGGTTTTTCTTCTTATTTTGACTATAGACCGGGGTTTAGATGGTTCCTGCTGGTGTCCTGTTTAAACCCAAGTCCCTTGGGGGTATAGACGTATATTTCCTGAACTGAACAACTAAGTCTATCAGTCATGTTTCAGCTGAGTATTGTTTCCAGCAAGCCACCCATCTCTCTAAGCCTGTTTACCCATTTATGTAACAAGAGAATTTGATTTGTATTATCTAAAGCTTTGTGAGTGTGACTGTAACTGTACTTTTGGTGTATTGATCTTAGAACCACAGAGTCTAAGACAGAGGAGGGGAGAGGAAGAGAGCTTACTTTTGCAAAGTGCCTACTATGTGCAGGCACAGGTGTGGGTGTTTTTTGGGCATTGTCTCATTGAGAACTCTGGTGCAGTCCTGGAAGGAGCTGCAATACTTCTTATAATAACAGAAATAGAGGTTCAGAGGGATTTAAAAAGTTTCCTTAGATCAAGCACAAAGTGAGATTCCCAGCAGGGATTTGAGCCCCAGTCAGACTGATGACAAATAATATACTGTTCCCACCATGTCAAGGTTGTTACACCACGCCAGTCCACAATGGACAATCACTGAGGGCTGTGCTTTATTTCTTTGGCTTTAGTCCAAAGCAGTTGATCTGAAAGTGCAGGGAAGTCAAGAGTACAGCATAGACATGAAGCTTATGAGAGTGAGACTTCAGTTTTCAGCTCTTCATAATCACAAGCTGCCTGCTGCTCAAATCTGTTGTGATGTGATAAATCTTGTTGTTTCTCTTAAACACAATGCCTTTCTTTTTTACTATCCTTACCTGAGGACATTTCTTAACTTTCTTTTTCAGAGAGTGGCAGGGGGAGAGAGAGAGAGAAACATCAGTGTGAGAGAGAAACATTAATTGGCTGCCTTCTGTACATGTCTGGACCAGGGATTGAACCCACAACCTTTTGGTGTAAGGGATGACACTCCACCCAACCGAGCCACTTGGCTAGAGCATAATACATTGAAAAAAAATCGTCACCACCAGCATCTGAGTGGGGGCCTTTGTGGCTCTAGTCTGTTCATTTAGGACAAGCCCTGAGAGACTTTGCCCATTCCTTTAGATAAATCTTCCAATTTTTCCACAACAATCTTCCTATTCATCAAAGCTGATTGTGTCATCCCAAATTAGGGCAAAAACTAAATACTAAATTTAGCACTTATTTTATGTTTCTAAAAATAATACAATATTTTTATATTATCAGTTCTCTACAGATACATATGTCCCTTTCAACTTCGTTATAAAAACACAGACTCCAAACAAAAGTAATAATAACAGTCAATTTGTAAATAATTTATAATTTCCATTCTTATGTATAATTAACCCTCCTTCACTTGCTTGTGAAGCAGATGTACTGATTCATATTTTACAGGTAGGAAATAGAGGCTCAGAAAAATGAAAAAGCTTGCCAACTCCAGCTAACCTTCACTGACAAGACTGGCCAGGCTCACTTCCACAGAGTTAACATACATCAACTCCTTGAGTCTTCATGAGGGGTAGAGGCTGGCTCGGAGCCAGGCTTTCAAAACCAAATGCCCTTATTTTCCTCCACACATTGCTCCCTATCCATGGGTCATATTAAATATCATTTACCCCATTTTTCTTATTTTGTGGTTATTTTTTTCTACTTAAAAACAAAATCTAAAGAATATAGCACAACCAATAATTGCACAATGCTTTATAGTTGATAGTTCAACTTTGATAGAAATGCTTTGTGGTTTTTTAAAAATTTGATCTTACTCCAGGAGGTAATATCATTACACTCAAGAGTCACAGATTCAAACAAACAAACAAACAAACAAACAAACAACAAACACAGAGGCTCAGGAAAGTTCCATCACAAAGGTTTACATAGTACCGGTTCTAGTCTGCAGGTTTTCCTCTCTTCTTGTCTGTCTCTGCTCACCCTTCTCTAAATAACCAACAATTCGTCCTGACTCTATTCTCCCCCATTTCCCGATATGGATGAGGTCGAAGGGAAGAGACCAGCCAGACCAAACAGAGTGAATACTTAACCTGCTCCTTCCTTCTTGCTTCCACCTTGGGGTTCTACAATCAGGCAACACAGGTTTTCCAGGGCCAAGATGAGGGAGATCAGATTTTATGATGATGCAAATGTCTCTCTGGAGGGCTTCATTTCGCCTCATGTTCACTGAAAGCCTGTTTGGACAGTTTCAACTGGAAGGAATATTCCACCTCTAACTGCTTGGCCGTGACTCACCTCCAAAATCTCTATCTGCAACATCTATCCAATTTGTCCTTTTCAAATTGTGATTTTAATTTTACACTGAGGATGCTTTAGAGTGAAAACTGTGTGTTGCTTTTTTACCAGGGAACTGTGGAAAACAAGCATGCGGTTGAAATGCGAAAATGTCATCACATTTTAAAGTTGTTCTCAACACTCTCTGGTCTTGTGCATCATTCAGAGTGGAGGACTAGAGCTAAGAGTTGGATTTTATACTTTCAGTAACTGAACTCTTGGTAGACAATGCATATGCATTCATAAACCATGGGCCTAGCGGAATAATTCATCTCTTTCTTTAGTATTCAGATTTCTTCACTCAAGTTCCCAGAGAGGCCTTGGCAAACCATCCCCCATCAGTATGAGAGCTAGTTCTCAGTATAATATTTTTTTTGCTTTCATGCCCAGCATGATTTATGCATTGCCTCTGACATGGGGTATGTTCTTTGAGATTTTCTCAGTAAACTTCCTGAAGCTAGCATAAATGATCTTCCTAAAAATTTAAGCAATACTGCTATCTTAGGAAGTCCTTTAAGGCCTTAGACCTTATTTAAAACTAATATTGAATATATTTTATTTCTAAATTCAGTGTTTTGCATAGTTACTTTGACACTAAATCCCATGTTAGAGGCTGTGTGCATACTGGTGAGCTACGTAAGTACAGAGGCGATGTCTTTTTCATCTCAGAATCCACAGCACCTAAACCCAGCTATACCCATCTAGTAATGTACAGGCTCTCATGAGAAAGATTGCTTAGGACCAGCTTCTAGATCAGTCTCTAACCAGCTAATTGAACTTGGATGATATCTTTATCTTCTTGAGTTTCCATTTTCCTCATGTGTAAAAAGGGGCTAATAATGGCACTGAACATACATACTTTGGTGGCAGATTAGATAAAACTAAATTAATTAATTTATTGTCAAGAGCATAGACAGTACCATTGCCCAATATATAGTAATTGCAAAAAAAAGGTAGTTATTGTTAGAAAGGGAGTCATTAAAAATCTTCTGAATTTTCTTGAATAAAGTTGCAAAACATACAATTCTATGATATCCAGAAGTTTCTGTTACTATAAACCTTCCAAGAAGTCTCTAAGAAGTATTGGAAAGAATAAGTGTATTTATTATCAGACGTCCTGGCTTTGAGTCTCTGCTCTGTGAGTTATTAGTGGACAGGTTTCCCCATCACTCTGAGGTTTACAGACCTTTGTGGGTAACATCAGATAATATTAATAACTTCTGCATGAGTTTGTTGTGAGAATTGTGTCTGTGGAAACATTCTCTGTGGCAGAAGTTTTTAAATTTTTAATCCAAAAAGCCTTTGTTCAAAGAACATGTCTTTATAAAGAAGCCCAAAGAATAAGTAAAGAAAATAAATACTCCTAGAGCTGAATTTATGGGCTTAAAGCAGGGTTGGATGAGAGTTCAATGCACTAATCCCCTCTACTCCCACGCATGTCATGTGGCATGACAGTTATCATGCCACAAGGAATGATAAGTTTTGGTAAGTGCTGGTAAGTTTTTTCCCTGTCTCTCATTTTGTGGTTCTAAATATTTCTTCAATGCATCATAATTTTCCTGGATTTTAGAAGGAGACCTCAGTGACCCTAACCAGGTTTTGGGGAGACCAAGACTTCTGTAGGGCTGCGGAGTGATTAAACCTGGCACAAGTGATTACTCTTCAGGCTGCAGATGGTAGAGAAAAGTGTGAAAAATCAGTGTCTGGGCAACCACTGAACTGAGAACATCCCGTAGAATTAGAAATTTGCTGGTAGACACCTGGTTTTATGGAGTTAGTCTCTTTCTGTTTGTCAAGCTCTATTTGAATGATATTTCAATGAATATCAATCCATTGATGACTGATACATTTGATGGAGGAGGGGACAATAGAAAAAGGGAATTTAAAATTGGAAAGGGCTTTCAGAACAATTTATTTCAAAACCTTCATTTTATAGATAGAGATGTTGAGGCCCAGAGATTTAAGGAGATTTCCCCAGACTACTGTATGTAATCACACTGAAGGTGGATTGGAGATACTGATTTGAAAAACTAAGTCACTGTTAAGATGATGAGGTGATCTCTCTGAATGACTCTCACATCTCTGTGGGCAAGAGAGGAGGAAATATTCACATATCTAATTTTAAAGGAGGTTTGAGCAAAAACAGACAGATAATTAACATCATTGAAACCTTAAATTTTCCATGTGCAAGGCACTAAGTGCCATACATATGTTTTATTTAGTTATCCCAACCACCCTAGGTGGTTATTGCATGTTATTATCCCCATTTTACAAATGAGGAAATTGAGCCACAGAGAAGTTAACTCTCTTGCGTAAGGGCACCAGCCAGCCTGGCAGAGTGGAATAGAACTCACGCATCCTGACTCCAGAGCCCTGGCTAGCATTTAAAATCCTTCTGAAGCTCCCAATTCATGTTTCCTGCTGGTCTGCATCAAGTTTGCATTTGGTCCCCATGTCTTGTGACCTTTGCTGGACACCATTTTGCTTTCGTGTCTGCACCTTCTCACTCTCCTGTTAGTACCTGCTTGTCAGCAATACTGCTCAGAAGTTCAGCCCCTCTAACAGGCTCAGTAGAGGGCAGGCTCCAACCTCCTGGTGAAGCCAAGTGTGACTTCTCCCCCCCCCCCCCCTTCCCCTGAAGCTTTAGCTCGTCTCATTTCTCTTTACCTGGTGGTACAAACTCTTCATATTATTGCTGTCATTCTCTACTTTGAAAAGAAGAATATTTAAAACATTCTAGCAGGAGGAAGCTACTTTTAGTTAGGCTCCAATCCCACCCAAGATGAGTTGCCCATTTATGGAAAGACTTGGCTGCAGATTGGGTTCCCAGGAAGCAGACCCTGAGACAGAGTTTATAATGCAGGATATTTATTAAGGACTAGTGATCTTGAGATCAGTGTCCTTGAAATGTCCTTGAAGAGGAGAGGGGGACACAGCAGAGAGAGCAGTAGAGGTGCCACTCAGCTCATACAGGCCAATGTGTGCCCCCCCAAGATAGCTGGGGGCTGGAGTCTTCATATTTGTCCCAAATTCAACCAATATTTCCATATTGATCAGTCATTGGATGTGGGTCACTGTGGGATGATGCACGACCCTGGACAAGGTGCCTCTCCATAGTTAAAGCAATCCCTGATGAGGTGAGGTTTGTGTGATGACAAAGCTCTTAGCCCAGAGGCTTCATTGAGCTACATACTGTGTCCAGGATCTAGCAGGAGAGAGGAGAAGCCACCATCTAGGCCAGGGTCATTGACCCTGATTAGCTGGGTTTGGTATGGCTGCTGGTGCACTGTGGAGCAGGGAGTATGCGCAGGCTCAGTTGATCCACATGGGCTCTCTCAGCAATGCCTTGCTCAGGTGTGACTGTCCTACAAACCTGGTCAAAGAAAGGAATGGTTTCCAGGGCTCTGGCCACTCAGGGTCTGGGTTACATTCCCAGGTAAGCTTCTTTGGTGGTTATAAGTATATAATGACTTGGCTGGGCTTCTATACTCAGTTACTTAATCAAACACTGGTCTAGGTGTTGCAGGGAAATTGTTCCGTAGATATGGTTAACATCTACAGTCAGTCGCCTATGAGTAATGAAAACTACTGTTGATAAGGTGGGAGGCCCATAGTCATTCCGTTGGAGGGCTTAAGAGCCAAAGCTGAGGTTCCTTTGAGGAATAACACATTTTGCCTCAAAACTGCAACATCAGCTCCTGCCTGAGTTTCCAATTTTCCAGCCTGCCCTACAGACACCAGACTTGGTCAGCCAGTCCCACCATCGTTTAAGTCAATTACAATTATGTCCTCCAATTCTGTCAATTAAATCTCTCTCTCTCTCTCTCTGAATAGATGGTAGATAAAAATAGATATAGAGATAGAGACAGACAAATAAAAAACAGGGAGAGAGAGGTAGAGAAACAGCTAGATATAAGTATAGTTAAATCTCTCTAGATCTTGGTTCTATTGGGCTGGTATCGAAGACTAGCCAATGTGGTGTCTGAAGGGGAGATTTTGAATGTGGAAGTGGTGACGATCAGTTGCAGCTCAAGACCAATTGTAGGAAGGGGGCCATAGTCCCCTCAGACCATGCCCTCCTTGGGCATCCCTTAGCCAATGATTGAGTATTACATGTGTACTAGAGCCTGGACATCTCTGCTCAACACAGGACTCCTCCAAGGGGCAACTTTCCTCTGGAGTTCTCACTGAGTAGGCTGAGATTTTGAGATCTGTATCATAGTTGAGGTTTTCTTGCCCAGTCTTGGTTCTCCCCCCTTCGCTTTCACAGGGTCAGATCAGCGCTAGTCTGAAAAAACTCCTGCCCCATCCTTCTTCTGCCCTGTTTTCCTTTTACAGGTCTTACCCCCAACAAATTGCTTGTACTCTTAAATCCATCTCACCATCTGCCTGCTGGAGGGCCCAGCACCCAGCGGACACATGTCCTTCTTTCCTCCTAATACACTGCCCATTTTTTGTAAGTTAACTCAAGTCATTATCTATTATTTGCAAGGCAAAGAGGTTTAGCTTGGATGGATAGTATATTCCTTGGTCTTCGCTATGTTTTTGGGACCTGCTAACCCTCATTTGCTCTTCTTAAATCTGACAAGATGTACAGTACCCAATCTTGTAATTGGTGCCTGATTATTTTATATGTGTGGTTAGTCATTCATGTTTGCTTCTCTTATTTTTTCTAACAAGGCCCTAACCTCTAAAAGTAGAAGCTGAGCACAACTGCTACTTTTTCTATATTTCTCTGAAGGCCCAGAGCAGTGTGTGTGTGTGTGTGTGTGTGTGTGTGTGTGTCTGTGTGTGTGTGAAGGGCAGGGGTTTGTTTGCGTATGCACATGTCTGAACTGGAGAAACAAGGTAAATAGTGAAGGGAAGGTCATATTAAGGAAGGCATCAACAACTTTTGCATCCTTGCTGAACCACAAAACAGACTGTGCTCAGATTTGCCGACGAGCCATTCTGGATTTATTTGGAAAAAACTGGGGACTTTCCTCCTTTGGGGGAAGAATTCTAAAGATTTGTTGTGTACAAAAATACCTTTCAGACTAAATGCTGACACCAGGCACCTAACAGCTATGTGCTTCTATGTGTCAAAAGTTCATGTACTTTCCCAAAACACAATAAAACAAAAGAAAACAAGAGTTTATGCAGCATAACAACATATTATCAGAGTAATATGTTCTAGCTTTTAGATGGCCCACATTTTAGGTTCTGCAGACCCAAGCGTAGTTTGGAGCCTAGTCATATGCACTCCATTCCAGGTTTTACCTCTGTGAATAGAATTTAGAGCGTGAGGAACATTTCCAGAACAAAGCAAATGGGTCACATGGTGCCTCCACTTAGAAACCATTCTCATTTAGATCAACAAATACATTGATCACTTCCTGGGCATTGGATACGAAGGTGTTGTCCCATAGACACATTCCACACCTTTGAAAGATGGGCGATTTCTTAAGCCAGTTTTAAAATTAGGTGTATGGTCTCTTCTGGTTAATAAAGATGTTCAAAATTAGAATTAATAAAAGATTCTTTTACTTACCTGAGCTACATACTCAGAAAGTAAATTAACTTGTCTGAGCTTCTTTCTTCATCTTTCAAATATGAATATAAATACATATTTTCTAAGATTGTTATAAATGCAAAATGAGGCAATGCTATGTAAGATGCATGATTAAATATGAAATATTTGGAATATTTGGAACATTTTCTTCCTTAAATTCTTAAATTCTTAAAAAAAGATTTTATTTATTTATTTTTAGAAAGAGGGGAAGGAAAGCATGAAGAGAAGGAGAGAAATATCAGTGTGTGGTTGCCTCTTGTGTGACCCCTACTGGGGACCTGGCCTGCAACCCAGGCATGTGCCCTGACTGGGAATATAACTGGCTACCTTTTGGTCTTCAGCCCTCGCTCAATCTACTGAGCTACACCAAGACGATTTTCAAATTCTTATTTAAGCTTCCATCCCTCATCATCCAATTAGAATATATATATTTCCCTAGTTTAATGTTGCTTTTTTCATGTTAGGAAGTATTTCTTTTTTTTAAAAAGATTTTATTTATTTTTATTTTTAGAGGGGAAGGAGAGAGGGAGAGAAACATCAATGCATGGTTGCCTTTTGTGCGTCCCCTGCTGGTAGTTAGCCTGCAAGGAACCGGCCCGCAACCCAGGCATGTGCCCTGACTGGGAATCGAACCACGATCGTCTGGTTCGCAGGCCCGCGCTCAATCCACTGAGCTACGCCAGCCAGGGCAGGAAGCATTTCTTCAACTAGAAAATTCTGTGTGTGTGTGTTTGTGATTATCTACCAAACTGGATTTGGGGGAATGCTTTGGGGCCACTACTAGAGATTACTTAGCACACAGCAGTGTTGCTGGGCTGATAGCACCAACAGACACATGTCTAACACATAAGAACTGGAGTCAAATCTCATTCTGCTGGTCACCAGGTCCACTTTCCGACGGCCAGTTCTGCAGGCTATTGCAACCCTTCCCTGCCACTACACGCTTTGTTGCAAATGCGCAGAGGTAGATCTGTGAAGAGCTAAGGACCTTCCTCAGACTTTCTACACTACACTGCACTTTGTAATCCCAATGAAGCAGCTGAGTGTGCGGGCGCCAAGACCCCCTGGCAAGCTCCAGCTTACTCATGCCGGGGCTAGCTAGTGTAGACCAGCCGTCTAAAGTCTAATTCTTGTAAATTCTGACTCCAGAATCCTCATAGAGGTTTTGCTTCCTCGATCGAACTTTGATTTGGATATGTATTACAATTCATTTATAATATGCTTTATATATTTATATGAAAGTTTATTATTCGTGAAAGATGGTCACTCCTACAAATCCACGTACCGAATATGCTTAGCTGTCTTTCAAGGACAGGAAGCTTAAAGCTCAGAGAGGTGAAGTGAACATGTGTCCTATAGTGGTGATCTTGATCTTAGAACCCCTGGTTGCTGAGTTTATTCCATGCTGCAGGTTTCCACACAAGTGAGGAAAAGGAATCTTCGCTGGAGCTCTAAGCTACAGCAACAGCTACTTGGCCACTTTCGCTGGGACTCTCTTGTTCTCATAGGCTCTGGGGTTTTGATTGAGGCCATTGTACAAGGAAAAAGTAGATCCTGAAAGATGACCCTCTGATTCAGACCAGGAAAACCACAGCTGAGCATTTCTTGGAAGCTCCCAGGCGTGTGTTCACTGTGGTCAACCACAGCATAGCATCATGTTCTCATAGTCTGTTCGCCAAGGAGCAGTCAGGGAGGAGAGGGTGTGGGGGTTGGCTGTGCCAGACGCTGAAGACCTGTTCTCCGAGGCAGAGTTAGGCTCCGTAAGTGGCAAGTGCAGACAGACAGACAGGCAGACACACCCCTATCAGAATTCAATTAGGGAGGCAGAACGTCTATGAGGGTTATGAAATTATGGTTTTATGAGACTTGGACCATAGACAGCATGTCTGCTAGCCAGTCCTGACATGGGTGAGGTGGGGTGGGGCTTGCAGAGGTGCTTCAGACCCAGCCCCTCTAGTCACTGGGCTGAGACTACAGAAGGAGCGAGTGTAGAAGTTTATGGAAGATTGTTGCTGAATTGTGGGCCTGTCACTGAATTTTCAGCAAAGCAACACACGCAACCACTTACGCCAACTCAAAGTGACTGTGAACAATTCATGCTTTTATTATTGGTTTGCCTCTTCTGAATTGAGTATTTAGCATTAGATTTTTCTCGCTTTAAGAGCTTATTTTCCCAGAAACGAGAGTAATGAACTTATTGCAACCAACGTTTCCTACATTTTAATAGCACTCTAATCTTTCTGAAGCACTTTCGCATTTGGTCCTAACCTCAGTGGGTGGGAAGTGGGGCTGCAGAGCTTGCTGGAAAGTTATTCCTCATTAGCACGGGGTGAACCAAATTGGTGAAGTGACTTAGCAGATTCAGGACTTGAAGGCAGATTCCGGGAAAGGTCCCTCAAGTGAGTGGTTGCCATCCTCTATCATGCTGCTTCTCTTTAAAAATGCAACGAAATGAGTCTGTCTCTATTTTGCTTGTTCATTCATTTTGTTCATTAGATTCCATAAGTAAGTGAAATCAGATGACAGCTCAGGAGGGGGAAGGGTGGAAGAATTAAGCAAAAAGGAAAAAGGATTCATGGACATGGACAGTAGGGTGGTGATTGTGGGGGGTGGGGGATATAAGAGGACTAAATGGGAATAAAAATGTAATAAAGAAATTAAAATAAAATAAAAGTGTTAAAAAATAAAAATAACAACAACATCAACAAAACCCTCTGTGTTTAACTACTATATATGGATATAGAAAATAAATATATCCTAGACACCTTATTTAAATTTTAAATAAATACAACCAGAATTTATCCTGGAGAAGACAGCGTTTAGAAACTGATTTTAATAAATCAACAATCATATCTTAAAAAGAGTTTTAACTTGGTGCCTGTCAATGTATTGGTTCCTGGAATTTTTTGAATCTCTTAAACTACATGCAAAATATTGACACTATACACACCTGAGAGAGGCTTCTGGGTCATAGCTGGTTTCTGGGGAGCTCTGGGCATTCTAATCCATGTGGCCTTCTGGTGGGAGACAGTAAGCCTGAGCACTCGACACTCTGCTTCCCGCAGGCAGCACATGCCATGGAGTCGGGACAGTCCTCAGGCCCTGAAGGCTTTAAACATCCTCTTTTATTGTGTTCAGCTCCATCTTTGGAACTGGAGGAGTGCAATGGGAGACAAGCTCCTCCTCCCCGCAGGAGCTCCCTGCGTATCAGAGGAAATAGGCAATTTCTGGTTCTCAGCTGAGAATGCTGGTGACCTAGAGCTCATGCTGTGGGATCTGAACACAGCCTACACCTATCCAAGAGCCTTTGGATAAAAAGGGGGATATCTTGGGAAAACCTGTGAGGGTATGCTATACAACTTTTTCAAAAAGTTTGTATTTATTTATTTTTAGAGAGAGGAGAAGGGAGGAAGAAAGAGAGAGAAACATCAATGTGTGGTTGCCTTTTGAGCGCCCCCTACTGGGGACCTGGCCCACAACCCAGGCATGTGCCCCGACTGGGAATTGAACCAGTGACCCTTTGGTTCACAGGGCAGCACTCAATCCACTGAGCCACACCAGTCAGGGCACTGCTATACAACTTTTATGTAGGCTATTCCAGTGAAATTCAATGGGATTTGCTTGGTCTGGGTACATTTCTAGAGTTCTTTATTTCCCCTATGCTACATCATTAATCTTTGCACCCACTTGGTTCCACAGGAGGTTTTTATCCTTTTACAGGTGGGGACAATGAAACTCAGAAGAGGTTGCTTTCCCTGAACCCAGTGGTGCGATGAGGAATGTGTCCCCCACTACAGTCCTTTCCAGCGAAACTTCCAGCATAGACAGACCAGGGACAGGATTCAGTTTTGGCTTCCTGTTGTCATAATCTTCTCTAAGGAAACAACCCAGATTCAAGAGCAGGGATAGTTATTGAAGATGTGTTTGTCTATATGATCTTAAGGAAAAAAAGAAAATGATTTGAGTGTTATCTGTGCAGTAAATTTACTCACCTACTCTGCACGTACAGGTGCAGATTTTGTGTAATACAGAAAAATTCTTTTTTATAAGGAACCAGAAAATGATAGGTACAGAATTTGCTAAATAAGGCTCACCTACGTCAAGAAAAATACATCAGAAGTGGAATCGCCGGGTCATAAGGCAGTTCCATTTTTCGTTTTATGAGGTGACTCTATACAGCTTATTGTTTCGGGGAGTGCAGACTGGTGAGAAGTCTACATTCCCAACAACAGTGCACCAGGGTTCCCTTTTCTCCACAATCTTGCCAGCACTTTTTTTTTTTGACTTATTGATGATAGCCCTTCTGGCAGGTGTGAGGTGATAACTCTTTGTGGTTTTAACTTGCATTTCTTTGTTGGTTAATGATATCAAGCATCTTTTCATACCACTGTATGTCCTATTTGGGAAAGTGTCTATTCAGATCTGTTGCCCATTTTTTTACATTGGATAAGCCAGTCAGAGGAAGACAAGTACCATATGATTTCACTCACATGTGGAATCTAACAAAATAAACTAACGAGCAAAATAGTGATAGACTCATAGATAGAGAACAGGATGACAGCTTTCAGGAAAGGGGGTGGGAGTGCTGGGTAGGGGTAGAGAGGTTGAACAGAATAAAAGGAGAAAACACTCACAGACATGGACGACAGCGGGTTAACTGCCAGGGGATAGAGTGTGAGGAGAGGCAGAGCAGAGTATAAAGGGGATAATGGTGATGGGTGGGGATTTGACTTGGGGCGGTGAACACACAACATACAGTGTACAGATGATGTGTTGTAGAAGTGTAAACCTGAAACCTGTAAAATTTTATTAACCAGCATCACCTCAATAAATTCAATAAATAGGAAAAAAGATATACACCTCTTCAAAGCTGGAAAAAAGTAACAACATATATATTTTTGTTAACTTTACCTTAATTTTAGTTATCTTCCCAGCCTTTGAAAATGATCATGAATAAATTTTATAAAGGAATGAATCAGAATGCAATAGCACCTAGTATGTGTCACTGTTATGGGTTTCATGTTTGTGTTCCTCAAATGTTCATATGTTGAAGCTCTGACCCCAATGTGATGGTATTTGGAGGTGGGGCATCTGGGAGATAATTAGAAATAGATGAGGATGAGGTCATGAGGGTGGGGCCCCCATGATGGAATTAGTGCTTTCCTTAGAAGAGGAAGACAGAGAGATCTCATTCTTCCTATGTATGTACGGGGGAATGACCTTGTGAGCACGCAGCTAGAGGATGCCATTGGTGAGCCAGGCAGTGGGCTCTCACCAGGAATTGAATCTTTTGGCCCTTTGCCCTTGGACTTCCCAGCTTCCAGAACTATGAGAAATAAATGTTTGTTGTTTAAGCTACCCTGGCTATGCATGCTCACTGAAACATTCAGATATTGCTGTAGGAACCCTATGTATCCACTGACAATGACTCTCTCTTTGGCTGCACTGTAGTCGAGGCTTGAGCGTGGTCCATGTTTTGACTGGGCCTGCATTGCCCAGTTTTAGCAAAAACTCTGCTAAGCCAGCTTAGTTAGGATTCCCCCTCACCCTTAATATACAAATACTCTTGGTATCTGATCAAATTCCTCATTCCTCACACTTTCTACCTAATCACATTGTCCTGCCTTCAGCAAGAATTGTCAAGTTTGTTTAGCAAGCATACTCCTCCCCTTGATGTATTCTCTTAGTAATCTCCATCCACGGACCCCCTGGCTCTGCTCATTGGCTACAGATCTCCACCTGCCTTGCTGTGTTTGGAGCTGAGCCTGATCCTTCTCCCTTGTGGTAGTTTTGACAGCTCTTGCAATAGTTCTGAGTAAATTCTTCCTTACTATTCTAATGTGTCAGGATGTCTTTTTCTTTAACACTATTTATTTAAGTATCTAACATTATGAGTTACATATAATTATCACATTTTCCCCATTTTATAGAAAAAGAAACTAAGGAATAGAAACATCACATAATATTTTAGCTTTTATTCAGCAAGTAAGTGATAGGGCCAGGATTTGACTCCAAGGATAGGATCCTGAGGGCAGGTCTGTTATCTCTTTGGAAAATAGCTGCAAATATTGGGATCACGTAAAAGAGCTCATGACTCTATCTGGCTGCTGAAAAATTAATTGTAAGGAAGATCATTTACTGAGCAGTAGACAATCGAGGCCCACCCCCGGGCAATTCCTTCGGCAAACTAGAAGTGCACGGATGTGTGGGACCTGCTGCCCGGACCTGGGGAGGTCATTGGCCCCACTTGGAGGGTGGCCAGAGGGACCGAGATTCACAGCCTGACTCATCTTTAGGGCTGACCCCCAAAGATGTGTTCATTATGAGGCATAATGAAAGTGTCCTTTAACACTGCAGGTACACAGCCTCCTAGTCCAGGGTTCCTAAAAGTGATTTTCTAGGGAACGAACAGGGCCTCAGAGAAGCCAGACCAGCTGAACTGCATGTTTCTGGGGGGGCCTGACACCTATGAAACATGGGTGATGTGATCACGGTGAAACAGGTATAAATTAGAAGACTCTTAACAGAGTATTCCTTGAGATGATATTTTTCTTCCTACTAGGGAAGTAAAGTTGGATGAGAATGACTGAACTAAACAAGAAAGGAAACAGTACTTCTTGGTTAACTGTCGTCGCTTGGTGAGGTTTGAACACTGACATTTGTTCAAAAATCAGCTCAATGACAAGAGTGGTTCTTAATATCCTGATGTGAAACTGAACAATTCTTCAAGATGCTACCCGTGGGAGTAACTGGCCGAAGGGCACACAGGTCGCTCTATAATCATCTCACAACTCTGTGTGAACCCACGGTGATCTCAAGAAATTTAATTTTTGAAGAGTGACTCAGGAAAATGTGGTACCTAGATGTGATGTGAAGACCAGGTTTGAATCTTGATTCAAATACAGACCATAAAGGGGCCTTTCTGAGTTAATTAGGAAAATGCAGAACAGATATTAGATGATTTGGGGGAATTATTGTTTATTTTGTTACAGATAATGACATGGCAGTAACGGTTTTTCAGAAATGTCCTTCTCTGTTAGGTATGCACGCTGAATTATTTGTAGATAAAAAAAGCTTTATATCTGGAATGTGCTTTGAAGAACTCGGAGCGTGGGGACAGAGAGATGAAACAAAGACTGGTAAAATGTGGATAATTGAGAAAACTGGGTGGTGGGTAGATTATTCATTATATTTTCCTCTTTATATTTTTGTATATTTCAAAAAAAAATTCTATGATTTAAAAAGTTAAAAAAGTTAGTGCAGGGCCAAGCACAGGGTGTGGCTAACTTCCGCTGAAAGGATGAGGCTGGGCTTGGCTGCCTGGGTACTCCGGGGTGAAGCCTGGAGTAATTATCCGCCCGTCCGAAGGAGCCCTGCTGGGCGAGTGGACAGGGCAGTAATTCCAATGTTGACAAGGAAAAATCGTGGGTGGAGCATGGTGCCACTCAATTGAAATGTTTACCAGGGCGGGCACCTAATCTGTATTTTTATTTTAACTTGAAATATAATGGACATACAACATCATAGTGGCTTCAGGTGTACGGCATAATGACTGGATCATTATTTATACTGAGAACTAATGGCTACAATAATCCTGGTTAAGGTCCACCTCCTCACACTGCCGCCTGTTTTTTTTTCTTGTGATGACGATGACAACTTTTAAGACCTACTCTTTTAACAAGTTTCAAATATAGAACACAGTGCTGTTAACTATAGTCCCTGAGTTGCGCATCACATCCCCAGGACATTTGTTTTATAACTGGAAGTTTGTACCTTCTGACCTCCTTTAGTTTTGGTTATTTCTTGTCACAGGGTCCAGCTCCAGGCTGGGTCCAAAAGTCATCAAATGAGTGAATGCATGAAAAGGGATAGGATCTTAAGTGCAAAGGAGAAACAAAGGTCAGAAGAGGAGAGCCGTGGGTGAACTGAGGAGGAGGAAGGCCATCTCTAACAGTGAATTCTAATTAAGTGGGAGGAAAAGTGTACGTTGGGGATAAGGAGAGTGTGACTGACCGGGGTAGACGGGAGGCTGCTGTTCAGAGCTCCCTCTCTTGCCCCTCCAGCCACCCTCCTTGTCCATAAAGTGGCCACTCAGGCCCCTGCCTCACAGGTGAGCATGAAATAGGTAGTAACAGTTTCTCTAGGAATCACGTTGCCTCTCTTTAATCCCATCTCTGTTATTTTGGACCCTGGCCAAGTCCTAACCCTGTCCACACTGCACTTTCCTTGTGTGTAAAATCTGAGCAGCTACCGAGGGTTAAATATCCCATGGCAAGTGCTTAGCATCGCATCTGACGTGCGGTGTGTGTTCAGTGAGGGAAATCATCATCACCATGAGCACAACATCTAACATCGGAGGGGCTGACAGATGTCAAACCACTTTTGCTCCTATTCCCCGCCCCCCTCAGGGAAATAATGATGTTTCAGTTTCACCGAATGAGACACTGAATTTCAGAAGAATTGAGAAAATCCACTTAACATGCTTAGCCCATGACTGGGCACACACTACATACTAAACAAACCAACCTCAGCCTCATTTGTAGTAGTTGCTAGGGCTTCTAATGCCTAATGCAATGCTCTTCCCTTTAGAGTATGTCCTGCACTTTCAGAGATGATTCCAGCCTGAAATATGTCACACGGTTGAGAGAACATCTGTCACAAATATTCAGGTGTTCCCTCTTAATCCAGTTACTGTACCTGCAATTTCCAATATCCAAGTAGGCTAAGTCCCTTCAGCTCTGCATGCCAGGGCTCCTCAGAGGGCAGGAAGGACATGACTTTGCTTTTGTCTGAAGACAAATGTTGTTTCTATATAATCTGTCAAAGGGAGAAAACACACGTGCACATACACAGCACGTACACAACGCACACATATGCACAGGTACACACACAGTAGAACAGTGGAGGGTGGGAAAACAGACACAAAAGATGAGATGGAAGAGGTGGAAAGGTGTCGGGGCATGCAAGTTTGCAGGAGGCTGCTCCTGTACCATCTCGCTTCTCATCTAGCAATAGTTTGCTGGCTTCTAGGCAGGCAGTGTCTGCCTCCAGGGATGGCAAAGCCCTCTCTGTGTAGTTGTGCTTCGAGTTGCTGGTTCTGTTCGCCGAGGGAGGCTTGCTGATCTGCAGGCACTGGACTAGGTATCTGAAAATTCCTTGCAGCTCAGAAAGGGGCTCAGACTTGGAGGTCAGGTGCTAAGGGTCCATAAAAATCAGACTGCATGTGGTGACCGCACTTGGACGAGTGGCAGGGCATGATGGGATTGGTGTCAGGAGGCACAGACTTGCTTCTAACCAGCTCTTGTGGGTTGGGAAAAACCACTCCCAACCCCCATCTGAAAAGCAATTTTTGAGCAGCTCATAATGTGGTAGTTTCTGAAAAGCACTTAGCACATTTCCCGGCACATAGCTACAATTTAATAAGTGTAGGCGCTATTGATCGTGTATGTGGCACTGTGCTAATTTATTGAGGAGCCCAAGTCTTCAGAGAAGGAGTCACTGAACATAGAAATAAGGCAAATGTAGCCAGAGAGGCACATGCCAGACACAGAGGAAGCACACACAGGAAGGGTTATATTTTTCTTTGGAGAAGTGGGAGACAAGGGAACACCTGCCAAGGGTGGCAATATCTAAGCCGAACTACAAAAAATCAGTAAGAGCTCAGTGTTGTGGGCTTGGGCATTCCAGATAGGAGAAGGAGTCTGTTCAAAGCCCAGAGACTTGAAAGTGCCTGGTGCTTTCAGGAGCTGCAATGATGTAGCATCGCTCTCGGGGTAGATGGAGTGGGAAATAAAGGGAGTCAGGGCCAAGCCACGAGCCTCCACTGCCCATCTCTCAAAATCCGTGTGCCTCTAAAACTCCCCACCTGCCTATTCTATGGACTGCATCAGTAACTGGTGAGGTTTCACTTGACTTTGCAAAGCAGATGCTTACAACGTGGCTATTGGCCTCAGGAGCTTGTGCCCTAGAGCTGGAGCCTACTTCTTCACTATCTTTGAAGTTGGAGGTCTTTGAGCTTCCGCTCCTCTCTCTGGGTGAGACTGTTTTCATACAAGTGTGGAAGCAGGAGGTGGGAGTAGGAAATAATACAGCCAGCCTCCTGTGACCCTGCCTGCTGACCTGGCCCCTGCGCACTTGAGCAGCTTAGTCTGGAGGGACCCTCCTCTCCCTCTCTGCCCGATTTCTCAAACAGACCCCATGCCTGTGCTCTCAGACTTTGCTCTCTTTCTTCTGAACACCCAAGCATGTTGTCTTCCACCCACTTAGGTCATTTATATTGAAGTTTCTGTTTAAAATTTTATCTTTAATTAAAAAATTGTCAACGTACAAAAAGTGTACATGATAAATATGACCAATTAAAAATAACAAAATGAACTTCTGTATAGCCATAGTGCAAGTTAAGACATAGAACAGTGTCTGTGCCTTAGAAGCCGCTGGGTGTGAGCCTTGAATGTACGCTCACCTGTTATATCTCAACGTGGTATTGGGGGCCCAGCCAGCCTGAAGGCAGGACAGGGACACAAAATGTATAACATTGGAAAGGAAGAGACAAATTCTTACTGACAGATGATATGATTCTGTATGTAGAAAACTTAAAAAAAACCCAAACATAAATTATTAGAATTAAAAGAGCAAGTTTTCTGAATACAAGAATCAGTATTCCAAAATGAGTTGAATTCCATATGCAAAGTTGAGGATGGTAATTTAAAAACTTACAATTTGTAATAGTCAAAAATATATACATTTCCTAGGAAAAATATATGTTTCATAGGAAAAAATATGTATATCTATCACCTAGGGAAAAGTCTAATGATTATGAAAGCCCATTATGGTGAGAATGACAAAAATATTTTGAAAGCTATTATGGACCTAACAGGATGGGTAGAGAGACCCAGTACAGGGTGGGCAGAAGGAAGTTTCCTGTTGTGAGTACACAAAACACAGTTTATTCTTATATCATTTATTAATTATTGTACTATTTTTCCTGCGAACAGCTGCAAACTTACTTTTGCCACACCCTATATTAGAAAGATGTCAAATATCTTCCCAGATTGAGCTACTGATGTAATGCAATGCCAGTGAAAAGGTCAGTAGGGTATTTCATAGAACTTGACAGGCTGAAACCTGAGACACAATTGAAATGCTAAGGTGAATAATATTCAGGAAGAAGAAGTATGGGTCATGTGGCCTTTCTTTTGCAGTTATCATGAATTAGAGCAGAGTTAGAGTAATTAAGTAACAGTGATATCAGACATGGGAAAATTGACAATGGTCAGAACAAAGCCTCCACCAAGAGCCTGGACAGATACAGAAACCTGAATTATGGCCAAGCTGGTGTTGCAAATCAGTAGGAAAAATTTGGGTATTTCAAAAAATGCTGCCAGGACTGGCTTATCAATAAGGGGGCAAAGAAATTAAATCCCTAAATCACCTTGTACACAAATATCAGTCCAGGTGGATTAAAGACTTCCACAGAAAAGGCAAAACTACAAAACTTTTAGGAAACATCATAGGAACAAATCTCCAATATCCTAGGGCAGGGAAGGACTTCTTCAACGAGACACAGAATGTACAAACACAAAGGCGATGGCACACGTGACTGGCAGCCCAGAGTTGGGCCTCCTGGGGTCTGCATGGGCTCCTCCTCTCCCTAGGCAGCCACGAGACACCCAGGGGCCCGGCTGGGGAAGGGGGCCTCTGGGAACCACACCCACTGTGTTCTGTTGCATGGAGGTTGTGAAAATCATTACCTTTGTGTTATAAAGCAATCAACTAACACTTACACATTGTTAAATGGAGAGGTAGTTTGACAGTTTCCATAGACATTAAAAGGGTGTATGTTAGATATGCAAGTTTAGGAAGAACACAATACTCTTTTTGAGTCTATAGACATTTACAAAAGTTTAATTAATAACCTAGAAGACTAGTTAAAATTAGATTGTAGCACAATTCTGATCCCTACAAGCTGGATTCCTGCTGACCCACCTAGTATACATGTATATTTGTCAATGTCCTCATTGAAATTTATCTTATTTGCATATTTATGTGGTGTACCCAGTACAGACAAATGTATCTGTCTTTATTTGTATTATATAATTCATTTTCTACAGATTTTAGTTTTGAAAACTTTCTTTCACAAACCATAGCGGATATGTACAAATAGGAAAGATCTTAAAGGTGAGGATGATTTAGCAGAAATGCAGAAATAAATTCTAGACATTACGACACTGTCTGTGTGTATTGGCTTTGATTCTAAGCCCTTCCCCATGTTTCTGCTGTCAAAACGTTTCCACCCATATAACTTCACCTGGCAACTGATCACAGTCATACCTTTCTCTATCTTTGGTAAAGCCTTTCAAAGATGCTCCCCTGTGAAGACCAGAGAACTGGCTGAATGATAGAAGGTACGGGGACCATGTCCTGTCATTCTTCACTTTAGGTGGAGTGTCCGGTCTTGGTGAAAATGAGGGCAGCATTCACACATTGTTTTCACATTTTTTCCAGTAACATAAGACAGACATCTTTCATCATTTCTCCCGGCATTTTTTTTTGAAATACAGTGTCTAGTAGAGTAATGCCTGCTTGAGTGAGGTCAGTAGGCTAATAATGTGGGTGTAATAATTTATAGTTTTAATGTGAACATGTCACCTAAAACATCAGACGGTGTGCTTCTGCATCATATGGAGTGTGAAGTGTTACGTTACAGAATTACACACTTACGATTTTGTAGTAAGAGTTTGTAATAAAAAGGGGCGTTATTTGTGCCAGACCTCCTATAACTCTTTTTTTTTTCCTATATAAATGTCCATCATTTGTGGTTATTTTCTACTATGATTAACTTCATCTAAAACTTCACACCCAAAGGTGAAGATGACTCTCAGAAAAATCTCGTCTGACTCTCACCGACAATGTCAAATCCACTGCTTGTGCTCAGGAACGTGGATTAAACCGGAGGCATCACAGGCACACACAGCACGAAGAACTTACTCTCTAAACTAATGCGCACCATTCTGTGCATTTGTTCCGGGGGGCGAGGTCCACTGTGTGAATGGGAGTTTTTCAGATTAACTTCAAGTAACTTCCATGTAAATTTATTTTAAATTTATTAAAAGGGAGCTAATAAAAATATCCTACTATAAAACTTACAGACCCATTATTAAAAACCAGCAGGAGACAGCAATTATTTAGAACTTGGTACAACAAAAGGTTTTGAAAGGAGGGGAATTTTTTTACTAGCCATGTGGACTCGCTGGCATTTGGTGGTCCGCAGAAGCATGTAGCCTTTCAGTTGGTTTACTTATTGTTGGAAATTGTATAACATACATTGCTTTATTTTTTGCCCCTGGATCGACTGCCACTCTGACTGCCCACCTGTGGTTCCCCAGTCTACATAACATGAAACAAAATAATTTTAAGATATACAGATATTTATACACCAAAATTTTAGCTATTTAATTCAGTGTAGGTCATGAACCTTCTCCCTGAAGTCCTGTTTTGGAATTCTTCACTTGTAGTGAGGTGGAACGAAAAGCCGAATGTCGACTTTGCTGCCTTAAAACTCCACAAAAGGAAAAGTCTAAAATCGTGTACAACATTCATGATGAATCATTTTAACCCAGACATGAGAAGAACATAAATAGTATGGATAAAGGAATGAAGCAGGCCTTTCATTTGTTGTTGTCGTTGTCGTTATTTTGAAGAACATGCCCCCACCGGCTTCAGTAGGAGGCCCTGGGCACAGCCCTGGTCTCTGCCAGTCCCCTCGGGGGACACTGTCTTTGTGCTCACTCACCCCTCAGACTTTTCACTTCCCCTGATTCCTTTGACCTCTGCACAGTCCTTACTTTCTCCCCAACTGAGACAGGGATTAAAACTATTTTCAAAATATTTTCTGTCTTGTTAGCTTTTAAGCTGTTTTCACTGGAAGAGTCACTCAGACTCTAATCAGCTGGCCCTCTGGACATGGACAGCTTCTGAAGACTGTTTCCATCCAGTACCTCCAGCGTGACTCCTGGCGGCCCCAACCGGCTCCTGTCACCTTGGTTTACATGCCGCTCTTGCACTTCCCTTTGCATGATGGGTCCTCCTAATGTTTGTTTCCCTCAATACAGTGTAGGCTTCCCGGACCTTCTCCACACGGTCTTCTGTGATGTCCACAAAGCTTTGCCCAGGTTGTGCAGCTGCCCTTCCCTTCCCTTCCTATTCCACACTCTTCAATTCTTCCCTCCCTCCCTCCCTCCCTCTCTTGCTTTCTCTCTTTCTCTTCAGCAAATATTTTAATGCCCTGCAAAATAGGTACCTGATCTATTTAAATAAGCAGTAAATTGAGTTTCCTAAGTTTCACAAGAATTAGAGACTGGTATAGTTGGAGGGGTGGAAGGCATACTTAAACCAGACTTGAGAAGTTTAGGAAAGTCCCCTTGTCCTGCCAATAACTTGGAAGTTGCCCACCACAACTATCCACTCGTTAACACTCCGTCCTCTGCCTCTCTGCCTTCCCTGTCTCACTGTCCGCACTGCACTCACTCCCATGCACTCATTGGGATTAGGTCCCAGAGAAACCACCTGGACCAGCCTCTTGCCTCAGGCTCTGCTTTCAAAGGAAGCCCAACAGGGATAGATAGATCATCATATCAGCCTTCCTGTCTCACTCTGCACCGTGATTTTTAATTTCAGGTTCTGTCGCTAATTACCACATTTTCACCAAGTTTTTCAATTAAATGTCTTTCTTTCTTTTTTTAAATGTTGTTCAAGTACAGTTGTCTCCATTTCCCCCCACCACTCCCCACTCCTCATCCATCCCCACCTCCCACCCTTGATCCCACCCCTTCTTGGCTTTGTCCATGTGTCCTTCATACATGTTCCTTGACGACCCTTACCCTTTTTTCCCCATGTTATCTTCTTCCCCTCTGGTTACTGTCAGCCTGTTCTTTATTTCGATGTCTCTGGTTTTGCTTGCCTGTTAGTTTTGTTGATAGGTTCCATTTACTGGTGAGATCATATGGTATTTATCTCTCACTAACTGTCTTATTTCACTTAGTAGCATGCTCTCCAGATCCACTCATGCTGTTTCAATGGGTAGAAGTTCCTTCTTTCCGCTGCATAGTATTCCATTGTGAAAATGTACTATAGTTTTTTGATCCATTCATTTACTGATGGGCGCTTAGGTTCCTTCTAACACTTGGTTATTATAAATGGTGCTGCTATGAACATTAGGGTGCATAGGTTCTTTTGAATTGGTGTTTAAGGATTCTTAGGGTATAATCCCAGCAGTGGAATTGCTGGGTCAAAAGACAGTTCCATTTTTAGTTTTCTCAGGAAATTCCATACCATTTTCCACAGTGGTTGCACCAGTCTGCATTCCCACCAACAGTGCACTAGGGTTCCCTTTTCTCCACAACCTCACCAGCACTTGTTATTTGTTGATTTGTTTGTGATGGCCATTCTGGCCTGTGTGAAGTGGTATCTCATTGTGGTTTTAATTTGTATCTTTGATGGCTAGTGATGCTCATTTCATATGTCTCTGAGCCCTCTGTATGTCCTTGGAGAAGAGTCTGTTTAGGCCCTTTGCCCATTTTTAATTGGGTTGTTTGTCTTCTTTCTGGAGTGGAGGTATGTGAGTTCTTTATACATTTTGGAGATCAAACCCTTGTCTGAGGTACCATTTGCAAACACATTTTCCCATATGGATGGTTCCCTTTTCATTTTGCTGATGTTTTCTTTAGCTGTGGAGAAGCTTTTTATTTTGATGAAGTCCCTTTTGTTTATTCTTTTCTTTATGTCCCTTGCCGTGTTCATGGATTGGGAGAATTAACATCATCAAAATGTCCATACTACCCAAAGCAATTTATAGTTTCAATGTAATCCCTGTTAAAATACCAATGATATATTTCTTAGATATAGAACAAACATTTCAAAAATTTATATGGAACCATAAATTACCACAAATTGCTGCAGCAATTTTGAGAAAGAAGAACAAAGTAGGAGGGGTCAAACTACATTTCTGAGAGAGAATCTTGTTTTCCCTGATCCCATTGTCTAGACCGGATTCTTCATTCAATCATGGGAAGCCTATGGAGTAGCTATTTGGGGGTTAGGTGGGTGTGTCCAACCTCGTTCAATTCCCAGTGGTTGGCCACGCAGCGGGCTGCCCTCCACAGACTCTACTGGCAGAGCCAAGACTTCAGAGGTTGGCAGACACTCTGAAAATGTAGCATGAATCAAATTCCTTCAACCTCATTGTACAGAATGTACCATTTCTCCCACTACCAGATGAAAGGAAAAACAACAACTGGGGCTCGGAGAACTTAAGTGACCACCTCAGTATTTCATACACATTAATGGTGATGTCCAGGCAGCCATCCAGAGTGTTCTAGCCCCAGCGTTCTTCTTATCACACCATGACGCACCTTCAGCGTGCACAGTCAGGAGTCTGTAGATTAGCTGTAGAACCAATATGCCCCTTTTTTATTTAATTCGAGTATATGAAAAAGTAAATAACTTCCTGAAACAAGCCCATGTCTGTCCTTTGCCTTTCTCCTTTTGAGGGCATATCCATGAGAGAAGAGCCAAAGGGTATCATCAATAAATTATGTCTTTGCAGAGAAGCCAGAAAGGTCGGGAGCTAAGTGGTGGGGTAGGGAATGGCTTGAATAAAGGTCAAGTAGTTGCAGTAATTGGTGAAATCTCTGGGGTTGTAACAGGAGACATTACAGCTGCCTCTCTCACACAGGAAGGACATCTTACCTCCCCAGTATGAAAGCTTGTCAGCAAAAACTGTGTCTGTGAGGTTCCCTGTTGACCAAATATCTATTTCGTGATGTGAAGCAATGAACATCCAAAAAATATACACAGTGTCCAGCAGGACATCTATTGCTTTGAGTGAGAAGGAATGTAATGCTTTGCTGTCAGAGAAGACGCTAGTGGGGTAGATGGACATTCAGGTCCCTGTAGAGTCAGGATCAGATGACATCATGGAAACTCAGTTCTTCTATTCCTTAGCTCTGCGTTTGGTTGGTCAGATTTTTAGTGTTCGCCGGATGGACACAGCGGTCTCAGACCTGACCCCTCTCAGGTCTCAAGTCCTCAGGATCAGAACATATGTCTATTTCCCAAGGGCCTCAGCACAAGTCTCAATGAGTACTCTTGACTTTGCTGGAATGACTTGTCTGTCCCTGAACCAATCATTGTGGCTAAAAAATGGGGTTGACTGATTGGCTGGGTCCAATTCCCTGGCTTGGGTACAGTGTCAACTTTACCTAAAACATCCTGATGCAGAGTGATAGGGGCTCAGAATCCCTAACACGGGAAAGGTCCTTTAACCTCAGCAACAGGGAGCAAACTCTGGTTAACCTAAATAGATGCACACACACAGCAAACATCCCCACACACCCAACATTATCTCAACAAAGAAAGCCATGGTCCCAATGCTCTGGGATACAAAACAGGTTCAGAAGTATGTTGGACTTCAGCTAGCCTCAGATGTTAAAAATAATTAATGGGTTGTCAGTTCCCTAAATGGAATAATAAAAGCAAATGGTTCAACCAAATGAGGTAAATTCAAATTGCTCTTTCAATGCCAGCCTGGCAATCCCCACTCATTCTCCCATCCCAGCTTATCTGCCATCTTCTTTGTGAGGCATCCCCTCATTCTCCTGTTGAGGTCCTTTCCTTTCATAATAACAGCGGTCATTTATCGCGATGCCAAGAGCCTTCTTACTGATCAGCCTCTTAGCAGAGAGCTTGCTGCTCACGTTCAGGGCGGATATTGAATTCTCTTCTCTGCAAGAGAAACCAAGTTCTGGGAACTGAGTCACACTGAAGCAGCAGAGGAGGAAACCAACATGTTAAAGTATTCATTTGTTCAGAGAAAGCGTGCGCCAATGTTTTCAGCAGCCAGGATAGAGAGTCTCCTTGGGGCATTGAGCTAAGAGTCATGGCAGTTTGCTTGGAAGCCGGTAAAGGAAAATGTCATTAATTAATGACACCCTCTTTCCACCACAGAAGTGTGGCATTTGGAATCAGACAGATGGGAGTTTAATTTTAATTCCAATCTCCACCTATGTGACCTTGAAAAAGTTAGTTAACTTTTCCAAGCTTCAGTCTTATCTTCATTTATAAAACAGTAGTAACTGGGCTTTCCTAAGAGGGCTGTTGTGAAGACGAGAAGGTAGATACAGTACACAGAATATAGCATCTATGGTATTTAGTATTTAGGACACAGTATCTAAAGGAGCAGGACACACAGGACCCGTGACTCCACTCAGCAGGTGTGATGGACACGACCTTGCTCCTAACACTGAGTCACAGACTCTGTGCAACCCAACTCCTTCTTTTCAGTATCCCATGGCTTTCCAAAACAAAACTCAAATGCTACATTAATCCTTCTCAAGATGACCATGTCATTTACATCAGGGTGCCTTGTGCTTGGCAAGACCCCCACTCAGTTGGAGTTCTGATTTCAGGCAGATTATTTTCAGGAAGTCCTCAGCAGATGGGTAATAACCTCACCCAGCCATCTAAGTTCTAGAATTTTTCACTTGATGATGACACTTCTTGATTTTCAATCCTTAACATTAGTGTTCACTGTTAGCATAACGTCTCCCCAATGCTGTAAGTGGTTTATAAAACCCTCCACAATCCCACTCTTGGGCCTTTCTGTAATTTTCCCCTCTGCCTGGAGGGATGTCTGCAACTTGCTCAGTTTAACTCCACACCTTTAGTCCATTTAACGACCCCTCCCTCCAAGCTTTCGTCTATGTTATAGTGGGTCCTGAGCCCAGTGTGCTTGTTCTATCCACCACTAACCTCATTTTGTTTTACTTTTAGATCGTAAATACCAAAATGTACAGTCACTTTTCATGACCTGGGGTTTGAAAGAAGATAATCCAAATTTGTACAGAGAACTGGGCTAGGCATTATGCTGAGAGGTGAGAGGGCAAGGGACAAAGGAAGAATGCGAGTTAGACTGGGCAGCCCTAGAGGTACCTGGATCTTTAAATTTCTTTGCCAAGGTGCCTGGAGGCCCTGGGGACTCTAGCTGCAGTGTGGGTGAGGCCAAAAATAACTCTTGGTCATGTCTGTGAGATATAGTCTTTTCCTCAAACTTGTATTCACCTTTAAACTATCCAACCCCTTCTTCCCTAAACTTGAGTGAGTCTGTTTCTTGCCACTAAGACAGCCCTTACTTAAAACACACATGAAAATCACAACCCGGTCTCATAAACCCACTCAAGGCTCCATCCCAGGTCCTGGCCAGTGTTCAGTTAGCTGGGGAACATGGTAAGGATATTACAAATGCACACTCGGGGGTCAGATCACCCATATATAATTCCCATCTCCCCATGTATTTGCTGTGCTACATTGTCAAGTTACTTACCTTCCTTGTGCCTCAATTTGCTTTTCTTTAGAATGGGGATAACAATACCTACTTTATTATATTATTGTGAAGACTTAGTAAGTTAATGCACATGGTGTGCCCAGAGACTAAACAGCACAGACATGCTCTGTAAGTGTTAGTCGGTTTTATCATTTGACTTTACAGCAACCTTGGCACTGTTCTCACTACCCACGGATTTAGATGCAGGCACAATGGGCCCAACAGAGCCAAGTAGGGGAGAGCAGCCACGCTGTCGCTGGGCGTGCACTCATGTGGAAGCCTGCAGAGCGGGTGCAGAGCCAGGGCCCTGTCACAGAGGGGCCTCCCTGTGGGAATAAGCAGCATCAATCCCTGCCTCTTAGCCCACATCAAACTCCTCGTGGTTTTGTTCCTAATTCTTAGTGGGACAAGGGGCTGAGATTGTTACTCTACTTATCATCAGCCTCTGAATAGATAGCAGGAGAACTTGAAGATGGGCAGGCTGGTCTTGAAAGTTGGTGTTCTTTCAAGATTCAATGCCTCTGGTGTAATGTAGGGACCAGTGGAGGAGTCACAGACCCACCTTGGTGGGGATCAGTTTGGTCCACTTCTAGCAGGGACTCTTGTTACTTCTAGGTCGTTCAGGCTTCTTAGCACGTAAATTAAGACCAGGAAAGCTGGTTGCTCTCACCTTCCACTTCAGAACACCATGCTTGCTTACACCCAGCTGGGAGCTTGGCTAAGCCCTCGGCACAGCACTAGGGCTCTGCTCAGTAAGAACCCCAGCAGGGCACTTGTGGAACTGACACCCCTTAGCAAGTAGGCACTGGCTGGCATTGCCTCACTCTGTCCAGGGATTGTGACACTATGTCTATCCTATTAAGCTACTAGAATTTTCTAGTCTTTGTCTGGATCCTAAACTGCCCCTAAAGTTCTATAAAGACAGAAACAGTGTCCCTGGGACTGGAACTCTGCGTGATTCCTTGGTTTCCTCTATTAGACTGATGCTCCTCTGAGCTGATATAGGTCCTCACCCATTTGTCAGGCCCAACCGTTTATGACTCCTGAAGGCTGGGACAGAACTGAGTGTGGAAAGTATTTGGTACTCAAAAATACGTATTTGGTGCATGGGCACTCCAATGAAAGAATATGATAAAACTCCTTCTTACCCAGGGGCATCCATGTATACGACCACTCCCCAGCCTAGAACATTCTTTCAACACTGTGTTGCCTATTACAATGATCAGCCCTTTATATTCCAGCAAACGTATATAGCTTAGAGGAGTGGTCTCGGGCTGGCTGATTAGCCCATCAAAGCTACACTTTGATGTTCACTTCCATAGCATGTCGGGATGATTAGCAGTGAATCAATTATGTGATTGCATTTCATATCACCGTCCCCTCCCCCAGTAAGCTTCATTATGGTCGGTGTATGTATGTGTATAAGTGAGTCAGAAACACATTATTGTTGCTCATTATAGCATCTTAAATGTCCAGCAGAGTAGCTGGAATACAGATCTCAAAAATATTTTCCAAATGAATAAATAAGCAAATAAAAAACTGTACATCAGATACAATTACTGCAACCCTGTGCCATAAAGAAAGATTGAAAAGCCAATATAGTTGGTTTTTATAGATTGCAAGGTTGGCCAAAAAACAGCTGGAAGAGGAATTGTTTTGGAAATGCGGAAGAGTTCTCCAATTACCCTTGTTAAGGGCATCTATTTATCAGACAATTATGTTCCCTTGTTTTCCTTTCAGCAAACAGGTTTCAGAAGGGAGGTGCATTTACAAAGATGTTTGCCAATTTTATGGATGGATTTTTTTCCTAGAGTTGATGAATGAATGATTTTTTAAAAAATAATTCAAATGGAGGGAGTTTTATCCTACCAAAGCACTTGTTTATTGTGGGCTTTTTCCCCTTAATTGCTTTGAGAAAAATAGAGGCCTTTGGATAATCATTGGAGTCCTGTGGATGCTGATTTATATAAATGTGCTGGCAACTTTCACAGATGTGACTCAGGCTGCTCATCATGTCCTTTATTATTATTTTCTCTATGTAGCACAAGCCATGCTACCCACTTCCCATATGCACATGTTGTTTTGAACTGTTATTGGAGCTGAACACCAATTCCAGATATTAACAGCAATGTTCATACAGCACCCTGATGGGCAGGTAATGGATCGATCTGTAAAGGGAACTTCTAATACCAAAAATATATTCTTTAGGGGACAGAAGAGGCATGTTTTTGCACACTTTTTGCATTTCATAGAAACCACCAAACCCAAGCATGTGTGTATATATCTATATATCTATATATATCTTGTTTGTGTCACTTATGGAGTTTTTACTAACCTATGCAAGTGTTTTCCAACTGGTGCCTTATCTAAAGTATTGTCTTATCTCCTCTTTTGAAGGATTTAATGGTAAAGCTGGAAGGTCAGAGAGAACTATTCATTCATTTGTCTATCTGTTTCACTTATTTGTCTGTTTGTTCAAATATTTGTTCATTTAGTCAACAAAACTTTATTTGAAAAAGTACAACTTTCCAGAAATGGTGTTAGGCTCACCGAGAACCCTGAGGGACATAGTGGTACCACAGCTCAAGGTGCCACTCCCTGCACTTGGCTGGCCTTGCTGGAGCCTGTCCTCACTCACTGGCATGCACTGTGGTCCCTGGGGGTGCTGGCTGCTGCCTGGGGACCTCTCTTTTCCTTTCACCATATCCTTGCATCAGGGATGCAGAGATAAATAAACTAGGGAGCCTGATGTCAGGTACAAAAACAGTTGAGGCAACAGTCACAACTCCATGTGGCATGTGTGAAGACAGGGATAAGTGTGTGTGTGTGTGTGTGTGTGTGTGTGTGTTTGTGTGTGTATGGTTGAAGGAAGTCCCCCAAGCTGACCACTGATGGGCAGTATAAGTGAGCACGGTGAAGGGGAGGAGAAAGAAAACTTAGAGAGAGGGGACCAACCATCTCTGGATCTCTGGATTTTTGGATCTCTGGATTTCTGCAAGAGCATTTTCTGAGTAATAATAATATTAATAAAAGATGGAGAATTGTTTGAGAGTTGGAGGGGGCATCTTTTCTCATAAATCGAACAAGGCATGCATCTCCCTGCTTCTCTACTCTTTGGTCCATGTTCTTCTCTCATCTTCCATGTGACCCTTGCAGAGATGCTTTGTCCGATCAGACCTCATTCGTTGACTCTGTGTCTTTAGCCAGTGGAATCCTGGGCTGAAGCCCCTGCCAGCCGTCTGCTGATTTGGCCAGCTGTGCAGAGTCAGCACCTCTGGTGCAAGGTGATGGTGAGCTGTCTGCAGACGAGCCCCACTCACCCGCCCCCAGTCCAGCTCGTTCTGCTGATGCTGCAAGATGGGAAAGTCAGATAGTCAGTCTCTGTTTTTCACACCGACAGCTGGAAATAAAAAGGCGATGAGGCCAAATGTTCACCGTGGCAGACCATCCTGATGGGGAAGTTGAAACTGAATCAATTTAATGAGGAGAGGAGGTGGCTTTAGGCATATTGTGTGTGTGAGCTCCATGCACAGGCAGATAAAACCTCAAAAGGTTGACGTAAAAGATATTAAGGAAGGAAATAAGGCCTCCAGGAAGCCTCCTGTGCTTACTATCTACATATAACATCACTTTATCAGCACCAACCTACTCGTAAGCCACAGTCTGAAACTCAGGAGCAGAAACTGCCTTCTCAGACAGTTTAAGACCATAGGACCCAATTAACTGGGGACAGATAGAAAGAAGGAGATAAAATAGTGTATAATGAGATTCTCAAGGGTATGCAAATGCAACTCCACAGTCTTGTAATATTGTGATAGAAAAGCTACTTATACAAATCATTATATTTATATGTGGAGCATGAAAGAGCTGGTCCAGAGTGATGCTGGTGTGAAATCACTCTCTGGGCCACAGAGAATTCCAGGTGCAGTGCGATCCCCGTCAGAGCTGTTTGATTCAGGAAATCCTGGGGTGAATGCAACATGTTTAATGGACCAGAAGCTGCATGCAGCTCCTGCGAAAATATAGACCAAGATTCTCAGCAATGTATTTCTTATTGCCCAAAACTTTTATTTAGAATGGCGTCACAGAAAGGGGTAACAAAAAGAAAGAGAGAACCAGTAATTTTCATGAACTGAGAAATTACTGGATCATGCTTTTCACATGCCTTTGTAAATTGTTTTCATAATTTTGCAAGAAAGATGACATTGTCCTTATCTTAAAATTTTGAACCAAGGCTGGGCAGGCTACATGGCTTGCTTGAGGCTGCACGGTGGGAGTAGAGTCTGGACAATGTCTCAGAAATGCTAGAAGAAGACTGCAACTCTGCTGTATGGGAGGGAACATAGTTGTGTTCCAGGCGCTACCCAAATGGCAGGTGGTTTCCCTCTTCCTGGGTCTCTGAACTTCTGCAAGATTTTCTGCTGTGCCCCTGGTTCCTTGGCTCCTGATTCCTTTTCTTTTCTTGGTCCTACTCCTGTGGGGCTTCCACACAGTGGTTGTCTTTTCTAGACCCCACCCTCCAGGCACTTGCTCTCAGGTGCATTTAAGATGGGAAGAGTCATGCAGAGGTTCTGCATCTTCTAAAGCAGCGGTCCCCAGCCTTTCTGGCACCGGGGACCAGTTTTGTGGAAGACAATTTTTTCTATGGAGTGGGGGGTGGGATGGTGCCAGATGATTCAAGTACTGCGTTCAAACTCACCTTCTGCTGTGCGGCCCAGTTCCTAACAGGCATGGAACAGGACTTGTCCATGGCCTGGAGGTTGGAGACCCCGGTTATTAAGGGACTCAGGCACATTTCCACACTTCCCCATGACATCACCCCATCTAGCCCGTGTGTGACCCAAGCTTTGATTCATTCTCTGTCCTTTTAATATTATTCACTTGAAAAGAGCTGGTTTATAGTTCTAAATGTGTCTTTTAAAAATTTTTGTCATTTGCTCTAAGAACAGAGGATAAGCTTTTATATTTCCCTTTATTCTCTTGTTTTGGTAAGTCCGGCTTGGTGTCCCAGACCCAGGCTGACTCCACATCTCTACCTGCCTCATCAGCTGACTAGGTACCTGAGTCCATCTCTGCTTTCAAGATCAGTGTACCAGTAAATCCCAGGCCTTTCCCTTCAATGACCCCTCTCTTATCAGCAAGCAAAAGTAAGTTTCCCATTCAAGGTGCTCACCTCTTCCATCTCTCATCTTTGAGGTTTGTATTTTGACTGAGATATTTCCATTCGCTATCAAGCTTCTGGGACAGGAGGAGAGGTGGTATGGGGTACGTATCCCCTTATTCTCTGGCTCCTCCTTGATTGGATTAGTAGCCACATTATCTCAGAAGTAGACAGTGGCCAATGAATACCCAAGATTACAATTCTCTAACTTTGTTTAATCACTTATTTTCTGTTGTGTGTTGGCTATTGGCTAGGGATTTCACATTCTCTTCTCCATACTGAGAAAGCTCCTACATGGGACCCTGCAATACCAGCGCAGACCTGAGCTGTAACAGGAGTTGTCCAAACCCAGCACAAATGCTGCTTTCCATTCAGTTCCAATTTTGTATGTCTCTGGAGCCAAATATTTAGATTAGCACAATTTATTCCCAACTCACTGGTTCTTGGCCAGCAGGGCAATGATCAGCATGCTCCCACTTCCTGCAGTTTGTATCTTTCGTCTTTGTGTTCCATATTTATGGCTTATTTATTTCATTTACCCATAATGTCTAATATTGGTTTTCCTCTTTTTACTTTAGACAGGGTTCAAGGAGCAGACTTGGATTTATATTACTTCCTTTGGTTACGTACCTATCTCCTGCACTAGGCTGGAGATTGGACCCCAGCTGGGAATGGGACCTCATTTATCTTCATTCTTGAATCTTTGTTCTTTCATCTGTGCACTTCACATTCAGTTCCCAGGCACTCAATAGATGTTTATCATATAAATGAACAAATGCATGAATGAGGAATGAATAGATTCACTTTTCCAGTTATGACAGGCAAGAATGGCCACAGAATATTCTCCATTCAGCAACTTCAGCACATTTGAATCTATGAATCCACGGTGAAGGGGGTGAAGGACAAGAGTCTTCACCTCCAGTTACCAGAGGGCACCCAGGGTTCACGGCAGGAAACCCTTCACAGATCTCCTCAAAGAGTTTCCACGTTGGAAAAGAGCCAAAGAGAAAATAGATCTGGCACCAACTCGTGATCCCGAGTGGTGACAAACAATATCTTTTCAAACACCTTCCCATCTACAGTGAGCAACGCATCTCCTGAAAACCAAACTCCCAAAGGGGCTCAGGGGCCAGAAATAGATGCAGCAGATGTTTAAATGACTAACAGGGCCAGTGTCTCAATCGAGTGATACCCTTAGTCATCAGTTTTCCATATGCTTCTCTGCAGACTGTTTTATCTTAATCTCATAATAATCTCAAGATGTTGGTAGAGCAGGGGTTAGCATTTGCATTTTAAAGGTGAAAAAGAAAACAGGCTCAAGAAGGGCAAAATGAATGGCTTATCCAAGGACCTAGTGCCACTGAATCGTTCAGCCAGAACCCAAACTCCTATGTTCTTTCTCCTCAAGATGTCATTGCTAAGTTAAAAAAAAATAAAGAAGACAATACCTATTTGCTTCCATCCATTTATGCATGTGAATTGAGCTAAGCTTTTTTTTCAGATACCAAAAGCTGTAAGTGGTGTATTCTGATGGACATATGATGGACAGAGCAAGAAAATGGAAGTCAAAACAGGCCCAGGTCGTACTTCCAGATGCATCTATACTGTGTAACCTTAAGGAAATGGACTGAACTCTCAAGATCAATTTCTCAACACAGAATTAAAAAAAGCAGCACACACACAGCATTTATGACAACAGTTCGTCTGAAGATTAACAAAGTGATATTGGTGTGCACAGTGCCTGTCAGCAAACAATAGGTTTGCCAACTCCATGCTGATTTCCTTACCCTAATCTTCCAGATTAACCAGATCCCAGCTGCAATAAATGCTTACTTGATTGGTTTTCAATGTATTGACTTTTTGGAAGCTTGTAAAGATGAAAAACTACATTTCAGTTGGTTCTAAAGTTTGAAAGCTCACCTTTATTTGAAGAAAAGAAAATGACATGAACTACTAAATGAAGTAGTGAATGGGACATCTGGGAGAACTGAAGCTGATGAGAAGTTTGCTCCAATCCCAGTCAGCACGGTCTGATTTTACGCAGATGTGCTCTCTTTCTTGTTGTGTAGCTGGATCTCCCACGGTCCATCTTAGGGCAAAGCCAGAAAGTGAGTGTGCACTTGTGCACACCGGGACAGTAGGCTGCATGTGCTCCATAACCTTCACCATTGTTAACAATAGACTCAATACTCCTAAGGTTTCAGTGGAACTTACAGCCCCAAAGCTCAGCCCTGTTCCCAGAAAGGGCGGGAGGCTCTCCAGCCAGCCAGACTGTGAGCTCTTTGTGGCCATCCTGAGTCAGGTTGAGAGCCTCACAGCAACGAGAGGTCAGCAAGCATTTGGCTGGTGACTCTCACTTCCATAAGGCAGCCCTCCAGAAATATAAATGCATTACCGTAGACACATATTTTTTTTAAAAAACAACTGTAATGTAAGTCTTTGAGTTCTTGCTTAGGAAAATTCAGTATTCCCGATCATTTCTCTAACCTCCAAGCCCCCTAGCCATCTGAATCTCCAAATTTGGCCGAATCTTTAGCCTGAGGTGGGGTTTCTTGTTTCTTGCAGAAAACATACCAGACTTGCCCTCCACTTGGCCACCTGAGCCCTGTCTCTGGTATGAGGGATGGGGACATGGGCCTGTGGACACGCCTGACCTGGAGAGCTCCAAAATTCCTGACTCTTGTAAGACACCTGATGTGTGTGTCTAGGACAAGCCTCGGCACATCGGAGCAGCATCTTCCAGGTCCAGAGAGAGACTCCCCAATAACCAAACTCTGATTTCTGTGCTTCCAAAGTGGAAAAACAACTACTAAAAGGAGATGAAATTAACAATTTCTACATCAGTTGTAAATTATCAACATCAAACCCATACCTTTTTCACTTCTGGGAGCTTGTTTATTTATTATTTTACTTTTCTTTGTTTCTTTTGTGAACTAGCTGAAAAGTGTTTGCCAGAAGGATATATTTAGTTTACACCAACAACATAGTCCTTGCATTGAATGTTAGTAATTTCAGCTTGTGCAGTACCTGAGCCTTTCGATCCTTTTCCTGGGTTGTACATGAAAGGCTTTGGAAAGTTACTGGTGCAAGTTTTAAGAGTCTCTGTGGTGACTTCAAAATATCTTCACAAATTTTTGGACAGTCTTCCCATGGAGAGGAGGGATCTGTGGTCCTTGTCCCAGGATCTGGGCTGGCTTTAGTGGCTCCTTCTTGACCAACAGGGTGCAGCAAATGTATCTGCCTAACTTCTGAGTCTCAGTCGTGGAAGCATTGCTGCGTTAGCTGGGACCTGGGACATTTATCTCTAGACTCTTCAGCTGCCATGTAAGCAGCTTCTGTTCTGAAGCCCCCATGCCACAAGGAAACCCCATCTATCCACCAATTATTGGCAAATATACCAAATAGTGGAATATTGGCATAGAACTACTATACATCATTATGCATGTGGAGAGGTGACACTGAGAGGTCTGAAAACCGTGTGAAGAGAGAGAGGTGACCAACCAGCAGCTCCACCCTCCACTCTTTCAGCTGCACCTGCTGCCCGACTACAAACACATGCAAGTCCCTGAGCCACAGTCGTCCGGCTGAGCCCTTCCTCCATTCCTGACACCCAGAGACGGTGAAAGATAATAACATGTTTGTTATTTGAATCCACTGATTTGGGGGCTAAATATTAAAATAAGAGTAACTATAACATTATCTTTGTAAGATTTACCTGAAACTCAATCCATTCAAAAAACTTCCTGCCCAATGTCATTATCCAGGCTACAGGGAAAGTTGAACAAGTTTCCCTGGCCTTAAAGAGCGTACACTCTAGAGGTAGAATCAGCTGTGTGAATACCCAGGAGCTAACTTTTTGCAGTTAGCACAATGCTCTCCCTTTGGCATGACTAAAGTGAGAGTTTATAGGGCACAGAGGATGGCGACAAGTTCTCCATAAAAAGAAGGACTGCTCGACAAATCTCCCAGGAGTGTGCGGGCCACATGCCATCCTGGACGTGATGCTTCCCGCTGTGGCTACAGCTCAGGGTAAGCAGTTGGGGTGAATCATCCTAGAAAAGTAAGACATCTTATAGGGGACATTAAACAGTTTTGTAAGGGCCTTGAATGTCATGCTAAGGTGTTTAAAATTTATTNAGAGGATGGCGACAAGTTCTCCATAAAAAGAAGGACTGCTCGACAAATCTCCCAGGAGTGTGCGGGCCACATGCCATTCTGGACATGATGCTTCCCGCTGTGGCTACAGCTCAGGGTAAGCAGTTGGGGTGAATCATCCTAGAAAAGTAAGACATCTTATAGGGGACATTAAACAGTTTTGTAAGGGCCTTGAATGTCATGCTAAGGTGTTTAAAATTTATTCTGCAAGGGATGGTGAATACGCTATAGAGAAGTATTGATTATGTGCATTTTAAAACTAGATATACCCTTTCTGTGTATATTCACATATACACACATATATGCATTTTAATCTATATATGTATATGTGTAAATAAATGGAAGATTATAATTAGAAATATAAGTATAATTATTAGAATATAAATAGAGAAGTGCATAAGAAGTCTATAATGAAGAAATTTAAAATTACCCAAATCCCAGTACGCAAACATAAACATGGATTACGTTTCAGGGAATATCTACAGATATTTATTTATGCATGATCATTTATTTAAAAATTTTTAGTGGTCATGTAGTATGTGTCAGGTGGTGATGAGTGAGACGTTTTGGAGTCTTTGGTTTCATTGTGTTTCCAGCACAGTGACAGAGGTGGATAATACACACACAAAAAAGCAACTCAACACATAAACCATTGAAAGTTACAACACGTGCCCTGTGGGAGCCCACGATGTGCCCTGATATGGACTCGGGGGTGGTTTGCTGAGAGCGGGCAGAGAAGGCTTTCGTGTGTCCACAGCACAGGGAGGCTGCGGTGTGGCTGAGCCCTAGTAGGGAGGGTCCACACCTTGGCTTCCCATGGCGGGGGAAGAGAAAAGCCAGACCCGAACAGGGCCACTGGGCGATGGGCTGTAGGACAACAGAGCTGAAATCGTGTCCCAGTGGAAAGACATCACATTTATTTTAAATAGGGTTGACAGTTTGGGAAACTTTTATAATGAGTATATGCTATGTTCTGAATGTTTGTGTCTCCCCAAAATTCATATGCTGAACCTTAAAGCCCAAGGTATGATGGTCTTAAGAGATGGGATGAAAGTAACCTAGAGAAGCTCCCTCGCCCTCCCCACCTGACACTGTATGAAGTTATAGGAAAAGATGGCCAGCTGGGAAGCAGGCTCTGACCAGACACCACATCAGCCAAGACCATAACCTTGAACATTGCATCCTCCGTAATTGTGAGAAATAAATGTTTGTTTTTTCAAACCACCCTGTTTATGGTTTTCTGCTGTAGCCCCAAACAAACTAAGTATATAATATAAAAATAACTTTAAGAAAATAGGATTTTAATAAACATGCTACTTTATTGCTTCATAAAATGCTCTGAATGCTTTTATATATGGATAAATATAACTCTACTCTAATATTTAGGTGGCTATAAAGTTTTTGTTATATGCATTATGTGCATGAACTGTCATTAATTTAACCAATTCCTTATGATGGCCATTTATTATTGTTGTTATAAAAAATGCTGTATTGAACATCCATAGAGCATATTCATTATACACTTTCCCGAATAGTTGTAGAGAAATATTAACCAAAAAAAGAAGTCTGGATTAAAGGACTATACAGTATAAATTTTGTGCCTTATTGCTAGATTCTCCTCCTATAACAAATATGTTGTAATAATTTCCATTTTCTATAGTGTTGTATAAGAGTATCTCTTGTCCTTTACTTCCATAGTCTGATACTGATATTTCTAATCTTTGACAACAGTATATGTTAAAAAATCATTATATTTCCATATTTTCTTATAACCTGTGCAGATGAAGTTTCTTTCATAAGTTTCCTGTTATCCATGTTTTGGGAATCAGATCCTTGGATTCTTTGTTTATTTTTCCATTGACATAGCTGTCATTTTTTGTTATTTCTTTGTAATGGCTCAGTATAAAGCTACTAAAGTTATCTATTGAATTTTAGACTTCAATTTTTGTTTTTATGTGGTCATACTCACTGGTTTTTCTTTGATGTTTTCTGCTTTCAAAGTCAAGCTTTGACAGAAGTAGAAAATAATAATATCATGAAGATGATACCATTGCATTTTTTAAACCTAATGACATCCATTAAATTGCCCACAATAGGAAAGTTCAGTAAGCTCAAGAGCTATAAAAGAAATATACAAAAATCAATAGCTTTCTCACAATAAAAACAAAAGAATAATTCCCCCCAAAGATCTTGTTCACAATTGCAATAGCATCAAACACATATAAGTAAGCTTTAAAAACATGTATGATTTTTATGACAAAAATAGAAAAAACCTAGTTATAGTAAACTAAAGGAATGAGCCAAAAATGAGGAAACTCACTGAGCTTGAGATGAGAGGAGACTCAGTATGATGATGATGGCAATGAGCCCATTCCTGATCTGCAAGTTCAATGCACTTCCAATCAACATCTGGATGATTTTTGAAGATTGATGTAACTATTCTAAACTTTATTTTGAGAAATTAAATATGCAACAGTAAGAAATGGAGTAGTAATAGAAAGAGAGCTTTCATATCATAAATAAAGATATGTTATAAACCTACTTTAAATTAAACTGGAAATTGACACAGAAATTGGCAAAATGATGAATGAGCAAGAATTCAAGTGAATGTCAAGCATACATGGGGAGTTAGTCCGTGACTGAGGCAGCGTGGAAATCAATGCACAGACACGGGTCACTCCTTTGCTTCTTACATCAAAATACATTCCCAGTGAGCAAAGACTTAAGTGTAAACACAAACAAAACCAAATCACAGCCATACAGATACTTAAATAAAATAAGGTTATCACCACAGTTTCAACCACAAGTGAGGCCCTGCAGGATGACCGGGTGAGTAGGGGTTTGAAAGTAAAGGGCAGCCATGGGTGACACCGAAGAGGTGGCCTCGACAGCCTTGGGGATTGATTAGATGTGCAGCAGTGGGGACTGCGGGGGTGGGGGCAGGAGTGAATGAGACTGGTCTCTCTCATGGAAGATACTGAAGTCACATCAATATCATTATAACTTAGACTCATGATGTGGGAAAGTACCAACAGAAATGAAGAGTGCTCAGATCCATCCCCAATGGTTCCATGCCCAACCCCATCGCTGATCCGCAAAGGAACCTGGACAAAGGCAAGCCTGTTTTCTGGGCCCCCGAGCAAAGTAGATGCTAGAGCGTGAGGTGGAAAGTACCTCTTAGATTTGTAATCACGTCAAAGCAGTGGTTTTGGTTATTTGGGAACTTTATTTTTTTTGAAGGTTTTATTTTGGAGTCTGTTTTAGGAGTTTTGAAAAAGTATATCAGAAAATACACCAGATTTTTTGTTCGTTTATTTAAAACCAAAACAGATTGAAATAACATGATATCCATCCTAGATGGGATCTTGGACTATAAAAAGGATGTCAGGTAAAATTAAGGGAACTTACGTAAAGTATGAACTTTAGTTAAACATGTATCCACACTGGTTCATTGGCATTGACTAATGTACTATATTAATATGAGATGTTAGTAGTAGGGGAAATTGGGTGTGGAGTATATAAAAACTCTATAATCCTCATATTTTTTTTGTAAATCTAAAATGAAATTCTAAAGTAAAAAATGTACTAAATTTGAGTAGAGTCATTTTTTCCTCTCTGAGAAAGAAACTACCAGCTTGTGATCATTTCTATAAGGAAGAAAATGGGTCCACATTGCTCTAAGAAAGCCTGGAGAGAAGAAGGGCAAGAAAAGACTGTCACATCACAGCCTCAGCCAACCATTCATGCCACTTACAGGTGAGAGGCAGACTGTGACATCATGGACGAACCTTGAGGATATGATCTGAAGTGAAATACACCATTTGCAGAAAGATAAATGGCACCTAATTCCATGCGTAAAAGGTCCCTAAAATAGGCAAGTTCATGAGCTCTAAGAGTGGAACAGTGGTTTTCAGGGGTGGGGGGAGGAAGAAGACGTTGGGGGTTTACTGACCAACCAGGAACAGCTTTTCTCGAACACGATCTGGCGATGTGCGATGCAGCACTGTACCTGTAGTGAACAGGAGTGTACTGCATACTTTAAAGCTCATTGAGATGGTGGACTCATGACAGGAGTTCTGCCACAATAAAATAAAAGAATATTGAAAAGGTGAGACGCATGTATGAAGATGTTTATTTTAACAAAGCATGTGATTGAGTCACTGGATATATGCTGGGTGACACAGAGCAAAATTCTTTGGAAAAATAAATTCAGGGGATGAAAGTGGGACACTCTAGAGGGACAGAAGGGGCTCAGTCACCTGGTGGCAGGGCTGAGAGTTTTAGAATCGAGAGTGTTTGGTAAGTAGAAAATCTTATTCATATCAAGTTCAAAAAGGAATGCTAGGTCACAAATGCTGGATATAAATGTTGTTTTTTTGATTGAAAGCACAGGGGATACTGTTGCTGCCTTATAAACTTCAGAGCAGGGAAACAAGAAGAACTATGGTGGATAGTCACCAAAGGAGAGCAAATGTCCTGCAGAACAAAAACACAGATGAGTAAGGAGCTGTAGGAGAGATCAGCCTGTGGAACACCTGGGGCCAGCACTGTAAGTCACTGGGTTCTGAATGTGGCTCCCTAAAGTTTGTATTTTGAAATCTTAACCCCCAGTGTAATGGTATTGGGAGGTGGGGTCTTTGGGAGGTGCTTAGGTTGTGAGGGTGGGGTCTTCAAAATAGGATTCTGGTTCTTTCAAAAGACCCAACAGGGCTTCCCAGCCCCTTCCACCATGTGAGGTCACAGTGAGAAGTTCCATGACTGTGGTGCACCCTGATTGTACCTGTCCAGCCTCTGGAATTGGGAAAAAGAAATGTTTGTTGTTTATAAGACACCTGGTTTATGGTATTTGTTACAGCATCCTGAATGGACTTGCACAGAAGTCCCACAAAATGTGGAGTTTCCATATCAACTTTATCTAAACTTTAAGGATAGGCAGCCTTAACTGACAATTGTATTATGAAATATCAAACCAAACCAAAGCCTTGTCACTGCAAGTGACCAGCAAGTCTGGTGCTGGGCAGGGAGTGTTTAAACTGGGCTCTGGGAGGTCATCTTTTTCTTGTGTCCAAGAAGGGATGAGCACCAAGTTCAGACTTTTAAAAACTGATTGTGGTTACTAATGGTTTTCTGAAGCCAGTCCTTGGAACCACGGAATGAATCAAGGGAGGGCCCTCTGATGCTGGGGCTTTGCCATTGACCTGGTTTGCAGAATTCAGGACTCCAGGATAGTGTTACTGGAAATAGTTTTCTAAGAAAAGCTCTCTTTTACTCTATTATTTTAAATACATTAAGCTTTAACTTGTCATTCTTTTAAGGAGACCATCTTTCTAAAAACTGAAATAGCTGGGGTCCTCAACAGTCATGAGCAAGCCCTACAGGTGACTTTCCCATTGCAGACACATTCCCAAGAGAAGGGCGCATAAGACATGACCTTGATGTTGTGTAAGTACAATCCAGTTGTCTCCTGTCTCTAAATGGAGAGTTTTATGGACAAGCATAGGGGATATTGATAATGACATATTAAAAACATTCTCTTATTGATTTCCTAATTTAATTCTCAAAATATTTTAGCAAGGTAGACACTGCTGGGGCAATTTTCTTCCTTTTTTGCAAAAAACTAAACTGAAGCTCAAAATTCACTGAACTATTCAGGACTGAGAGAGCCATAAATGAACAGCAATATTTCTAAAGAGAGGAATTTCATTCCTTTTGGGTTAGAGGTCTTGTTTGTACCACTTTGTAAGTTGACTTAAATAGGGAGGTGGGGAGGGCTGGGGGTGGGCTGGGATGGGAGCAAAAGACAGAAAACTGTACTTGAACAACAATTAAAAATTGATATTTACTTGAAATAATTTATCTATGAGACTATAGAGATATTTATATTAATCTCTTGTAAAATTTTTGTTGTTATAATAACTTACTAAATTTGAGGTTAGTGTCTAGGCTAAACACTTCTTTAGCTGTCTCCCGAGAAATGTAGTTCCTATTTTTAAGAGTTCAGGGGAGATCTGGAAGCATTTTACAAAAGAAGAAAAATGAGGAAATCTGGACTGGAAAGATAATTGTGCTTCTTAGTTCCCATAAACTAAAATGCTAAAACTTTATTGGAGAAATTGTTCATATTAATTAACTTGTGCCCTTTCTTCTCAGACAAGATTATATCCAGTTAAGACAAAGGTTAAAGCAGTACATATCCTTGAATGCAAATATAAATTAATTTTATTTGTCCCTAATTAAGTGTTATCCGCAATTGTCATATAGGCATTCATTTCTATTTATAACTACAGAAAATCTATTATTTTTGACTTTCTCTTGCTTCTGAGATTCCTCAAAGCCATTTTATTGCTGGATGTTGTTTGAGATAAAACTAAAAAAGCAAACAGTTTTTTTAAAGCTACAATCCTTAATCTGTGACCATTAATTATGTTTAATTTCTCTTCTTCAGAGCATTTCTTTTTTCTAAGATCCTTCTTTTTCCTCTTGCAGAAAGAGGTTCCCATGTCCTCCCTCCCAGCAGGGGTGTGTATGAGATCTGAGTTTCTATCTTGCTGGGAGTCTTTTTTTCCCCCATGAAAGCTTGGTCCATGTTCTGACACGCTATCAGAAACAGTCTAAGCTTTGTAATTATTTATTTTTAATTGTAACGTTCAAAGCAAATATACATAGGAGGATATATTTGCTTACTGTTGTTCAAATTATTGAATTCCAGCATTTTGAACACCCAAAAAGTAATTTGTAAGAAGAAAAATAAGCTGGTGTATTTTTTGGATAAAATAGAGTAACAAAATGACATTAGATGGGCATTACCTCACTTCAGTGACACTGTGTGTTATTAGGCAAATGATGGTGGCTTTGGGACAAGGCAAGACCTGGTGTGAAGGGTATTCTTAGCATCCTCAAGCCTTATTGTTCTCATTTGTATGAGGGGTGGTCATACTTGCTTCAGAGACACATTTTCTAACATCTTTATGTTTTCCTGTGGCAGTGGGATTATTCCCATTAGAATGCAAGATTTTTGAAAAAAATTACCCTGACCTCAACTTTCCATTCCTGTGGATGCTGTGTGTATTGCTTTCCTTCATGCAAAACAATTGTGGAGAGGGCCACGTCCGCATGTCCCATTCGGCGTTCTCCAGTCTGCCTTCTGTCCCATCACCGTGTGAAAAGAACCCCTGTGAAGGTCTCTCCACAACCTCCATGCTGACGAGCTTCACGGGCCCTTCCCCCAGTTCATCTTGTTCTAATAGCCCACCCCTCTGATCTTCAGGAAGCTGTTGCCTCTCTCTGCCCCAGTGATACGAGCAAGAGAATTGGTGTTCTTCCCATTTCACCAGTTGTTCCTTGGGTCTCCTGTGCAGGCTCTTTTTGTCTCATCGCTTGGAAACTCTGTAGTGCTTTGAGGCACAGGCTTGGCCCCTTTCCTTCTCCATCTTCTAAGCTCAGGGAACCTCAAGATTCTAACGCTTTGCATGCTATTTTTATCTGGTGACAGTGAGTTTACACCTCAGCCTCACTACCTCATCTCTCAATACATGTGCCCCCATGACACATCTATTAGAAGTCTCTCTCAGATACCTCAAGGCACTTCAAACCACATTTGCACCTGTTTCTACCTTAGCCTTTCTCTTCCCAGTAAACCACACAGTTTTCAAACTAGTTATTCAATATCAGATTCAGGTTGACTCCTCCTTATTCCTCATCTGTCACTTGGAAGTCATCTCCAAGTCCTGGTATGTCATCATCCCAACATGCATTGGTATTTCCCCATCTTTTCTCATCCAGCTACCATCCCTGCTATTAAATGGTTGACTTGTGTGCTGAAGTCCTGACTCCCAGTACCTCGAATGTACCTTATTAGGAGATAAGGCCTTTTCAGGGACAATTAACCTGAAATGAGGTTATTAGGGTGGGCCCTGATTCAATATGACTGTGTTTTCATAAAATGGACCCTTTGGAAACAGACGCAAATGTAGGATAGCACAGAAGATGAAGGCAGAGCTCTGGGTGGTGCTCCTACAAGCTAAAGAATGCCAGTAAACTCCTGCGGAGCCACGGGGGACACCTGGGATAGATTCTCCCTCACTGCCCCCAGAACAAACCAAGCCTGCTGACACCCTGATCTCTGACTTCTAACCTCCAGGACTGTGATGCAGTGCGTTTTAGTTTAAACTGCTGAGTTGTGTTACTTTATTGTAGCAGCCTTAGGAAACTAATATGTCCCCTTACCCGCATTCTTGCTCCTAACTGGGTTCATCTTTGTTTCCGGTCTATTCTCTTGCACAGTGGCAACAGTGGTTGTGAAAGAAAGCTAATTTTAATCATGCCACTCCCTGTGTAGATGTCTTCTCATTGTATTTGAAAAAAAAATCAAACTCTATACTATGGTTCATGAGAAACCTGATGTGATTTGAATATCACCTCACACAATTCTCTTCTTTTGTCACTATAGGCAATAATATTTATCTTCTCTTACTCCTTACAATATTACAGAATTTCTTCCTGCCTCAGAGCCTTTGTTCATGCCATTCCTCCTGCCTGAGAGACTCATGCCAGCTATTGATATTATTGCTTCTTTCTTATGATTCAGTTGTCTGCTTGAAGGCTGAGATGCGTGCTGTTCCCTGTCTCAATGTACCCTTCTTATTTCCATCTCAATATTATACAGAATGTTCACTTATGTAATCATTTTAGTTCATTTACGTGTGTGTTTAATGTCTATCTCTCTGAAAAGTAAAAAGTATCAGTCTATGAGCCTTACCTTCATTTTCATAATTTATTACCAGTAGCTTCAGAATACTTTGTTAAAAGAATAAATAAACAAATGGCCATCAATGATTTTTCAAAATGAGTCTATATAGCATATTTTTCATCCGCTCAACATGTATTGATTGAGCCCCTTGGTGTCAGGCGCTGTTTTAAGCACTATGAATTCAGTATGGACCAGACAGTCCAGGCCATAAACTGGGGGAGCAATAAACATAAGGAAGAAATACACCTGGTAGCTTTAAAAATGGCATGGAGCCTACTGAGGCAGGAGCAGATGAAAGGTAGGGCTTTGAGATATGGGAAATAATAAAAGAAAAAGACAAAACCAGATTTTCATGTATAGGTAGGTGTGCAGGGGTCAGAGCATAGAGAACAATGAGCTATTTTTACAGTGTAGCCCAGGCATGGCGGTGGCCTGAGCTGATCGATGGCAGTTACACCAGACAAGAGATATAGTCAGGTTCTGGGTCATTTTCAAAGTAGAGCCTCCAGGAAGAGCTGATGAATTTGACACAGGCAGTATTAATCAAAAGAGAGAAGTTATAGACAATTTCCAGGTTCTGGGCCCAAGCAACTTAATGAATGCACTTGCCATTTACAGAGATGGGGTCACTTAGAGGAGGAGCAGCTTTCAAGAAGAGACTGGGATCTTGGTTTTGGACATGTTAAATTAGAAATATCTACTAGACAATCAGATGGAAATGTCATTTAGGCAGTGGCTGCAGAAGTTTAAAATTCAGCACAAGGGTCAGTTCAAAGTAATCAATAAGTTTCAGGCTGTGGGATTTTATATATGGACACTCCTTCAGGACAGTGTTGCTCATTGTTAGCAATCAGCAAGCTATCACTGTCTGGGGGTATATTGCTAATCCTTCCTCTGTGTTAGATGTCAAGTCAAGCTGAGGAATGATTTGGATGTAAATAATTTTATTGACATCCTATGCAATGGTAGACATTTATTTAATTGATTAAAACAGAAAAATGATACTAAATTTCTATAAAACCTCATGTGCTGTGTAGGGAGAAAGCATTCTTTTCCAAATGTTTATTGGGTAGTCTTTTATCCCATGGACATTTGTAGAAACCCTATTATGTGTCAGCTACTGATAGTATCTAGATTGCATAATGAAAAATAGCAGGGCTTCCCCAGGTTTGAAGACTTCAACATCTGTAGAAGAAATAGATACCTGGGTTGTAGCTAATAATCCTTACTGCAATCACCTCAGGAAGCGGTTGTGAGGTTCAAAAGAAGTAATTGATGGGAAGGGTTGAATTACGTCCACCTAAAGCATTAGCATTATTTTTTAAAATATAGTCAGAATGTAACACCAAAAATCTAAAGTGGCAGGTCTGAGAATCAGACCCAGATTTCTATTTCTAGATCAGAGCTCGTGACTACATTGGACAAGTCTATCCTGAGTCCCTTTTAACACGAACATCACTTTGAAGTGACCATGTTATGAGTCTTGGGTTCCTTGTTTGAAAAACTGAGGAAAAAACAGCAAATACTCCCATGTTGTTTTTAAGGAGCATTCAATGAGTCAGCATAGTTGAAAAATTAAATAATATTGTTCTCGTTTTTTCTTAGTGACCTCTAACATATTACTTGTTGTGACTGAGCATCATTTTTGCTGTGAGTAAAGCAAGACGAATACTAATAAGTACTTTGTGAGGCTGGTGTAAGGATCGAAGGAAAGAAGGCCCTTTTAGCCTGGCACTGAGCCCGCCCCCACTGCTGTTATTGCTGCTGTGAGGACACACGGTGAAGGGTGCAGGCTGCCGTCACACTCCATCCTTTTGTCTTTGTTTCTGGTTGGCTAGCCTGCTGGTCTGACAAATGGGAGAGTAAACCTTTAGGGGTGGAAAAACATCTCTTCCAGAAAGGTTTATTTTTGCCACTGATGGAGCATTAGTTTTCATGCTTGTTTTCCTTCGGAAGAACTTATTGATAAGAATTTAAAACCATTAAGGATAGTGTATTGAAAAAAATTCTACATTAAAAAATAATTGTAATGCTTATCAACTAAGTTACATGAAAAGAAATGACCAAGAGGTTGAGACTAATATCTGCCTAGGAAAAAGTGAAAGACACCTGATTGATTTATTCAAAATTAGAAATGGGCAAAGAGTGGCTTAACAATGGTGTCTGAGCAACCGGGACGGAGGTCGAGAGAGAGATTATTTTGAGAACCTGCTTTATGTCCTACTCTGCTGGCTGNAAACATCTCTTCCAGAAAGGTTTATTTTTGCCACTGATGGAGCATTAGTTTTCATGTTTGTTTTCCTTCGGAAGAACTTATTGATAAGAATTTAAAACCATTAAAGATAGTGTATTGAAAAAAATTCTACATTAAAAAATAATTGTAATGCTTATCAACTAAGTTCCATGAAAAGAAAAGACCAAGAGGTTGGGACTAATATCTGCCTAGGAAAAAATGAAAGACACCTGATTGATTTATTCAAAATTAGAAATGGGCAAAGAGTGGCTTAACAATGGTGTCTGAGCAACCGGGACGGAGGTCGAGAGAGAGATTATTTTGAGAACCTACTTTATGTCCTACTCTGCTGGCTGCTTTCTGTGTGTCTCTTCATCACCCATTTACATCTGCCCTACTGTGACAGAAGAGAAAACTGAGGTCGGAGTGGCTTTGCCACAAGCCTTGAGTCACATGGGTAGTAAGGTAAATAATTAAAACCAGGGGCATCTACTTCCAAGTCCTCTTCTCTTTCTACTACATCATCTTCCTTGACGATCAGCATTTATCAGTATCATGTGATAATTGGTATTTATTTAACATCCAGTATACTGTGGCTTTCTGTTGGGTGCTGAGAGAACCCACAAGAAGAGATGGGCTTGACAGCTGCACCTGGGGAATTAAGACCCAGTATTGCTGACTTTCCTGAAGGGTTCAGCCTCAGCACTATTGATATTTTGGGTCAGATAATTCTTCATTGGACAGGGGTTGTCCTGTGTATTGTAGAATGTTTAGCATTATTCCTGGCCTCCATCCATCAGATAGAGCCATCCCTGGTTGTGACAAATAAGATGTTTTCAGATACTGCCCTGTATCTCCTGGGGTCAGAATCTCCCCTGGTGGAGAATTTCATTACTAGACTGACCTTGTGGGGTTAGGGACCATCTCTGAATGGTTTGCTATGAGATCATTTGCCCAAGGATTTACAGTGGAAGATATGACTGGCTGACTCCTTTGGTGATGAATCTTAGTCATTTTTTCCTTACTCGCTACACAGTTTGTGCATCTAGAAGTTTGAAACTCATCAAAAGAACAGACAAGAATTTAGTCTGGCTAAAGGCCATCTTCCCTTAAAGTATAATCACCTGCCCTTTAAAAAACTGACCTTGTGGGACTTCCGCCAAGATGGAGGCATAGGTGGAAACACTGTGCCTTCTCCCACAACCAAGTATGATTACAACAAAGGTTTGGAGAACAAAGCCACAGCCAAAGAACAGAAAATTGAATTATATGGAAGTCGGACAACAACGAACCTTTTAACTGGGATGGTATGAAGGGCGGAGCCAGCAGCGGAGCAGGGTCAGGCAGGACAGATCCTCCGACCTAGGCGCAAGTAGCCCAGACCCAGTCAGGGTGCGGGGCAGACTGACTGTGGTCGCACATTCGCGCACAGTGAGACGGACCACGCAGGCCCCAGCGGGCGAACCCAGTGGTGGAGGGCTGACGGCGGTGGCACACTCGCGTGCAGTGGGATGAAATGCGCGGGCCCGGTGACGGTGGCAGCTGGGGCCGCAGCGGTGGGAGGCGCAGATGGGACGCCATTGCTCCTCTTTGACCCTGCCCCCACATACAGTGTCAAAACTCAGCGACTGAGTTGCCCTGCTCAGGTGAAAACCTAGGGCTCCGATCCTGCTATGTAACAGGCACAAACAGCCCAAAAGATGGCACAAGAAGAACTCAAAGTCCCAGAGCCGCTAACTCTCAGCGACAGAGAAATTGCCAGCCTCTCAGAAGCACAATTCAAGACACTGTTTATCAGGATGCTCACAGAACTGGTTGATTATAGTCACAAATTAGAGGAACATATGAAGGCTAAACTAATTGAAATGAAGGGAGATGTCCAGGAAACCAATAGTGATGGAAAGGAAACTGGGACTCAAATCAATGGAATGGACCAGAAGGAAGAACAAAACATCCCACCAGAAAGGAATGAAGAAATGAGAATTCAAAAAAATGAGGAGAGGCTTAGGAACCTCCAGGACATCTTTAAACGTTCCAACATCCGAATTATAGGGGTACCAGAAGGGGAAAAGAAACAGCCACGAGTGAAAAACTTATTTGAACAAATAATAAAGGAGAACTTCCCCAGTCTGGCAAAGGAAATAGACTTCCAGGAAATCCAGGAAGCTCAGAGAGCGCCAAAGAAGTTGGACCTGAGAAGGAACACACCAAGGCACATCATAATTACATTAGCCAAGACTAAAATGAAGGAAAGAATCCTAGAAGCAGCAAGGGATAAGGGGACAGTCACCTACAAAGGAGTTCCCATCAGACTGTCAGTGGATTTCTCAAAAGAGACCTTCCAGGCAAGAAGGGGCTAGAAAGAAGTATTCCAAGTCATGAAATCCAAAGACCTACAGCCAAGATTGCTTTATCCAGCAAAACTTTCATTTAGAATGGAAGGGCAGATAAAGTGCTTCTCAGATAAGGTCAAGTTCAAGGAGTTCAGCATCACCAAGTCCTTATTATATGAAATGCTAAAGGGACTTATATAAGAAAAAGGAGATGAAAATTATTAACAGTGAAAGGACAGCAAACATACAGTTATTAACAACCACACCCAAAACAAAAGCAAACCAAGAGGACAGCTAGATCAGGAGTGGAACCATAGAAATGAAGAACACATGGAGGGTTAGAAACGGGGGTGGGAGGAAGAGAAGGGGGGAGAAGGCACAGAAAATAGCATAGATGGTAGGCAGAAAATGGATAGGGGGGAGGGCGAGAATAGTGGGGGAAATATAGAATCTAAAGAACTTGAGACGCGTGGTTATAAACTAAGGGAGGGAGAATGGTGGGGGAGGGAGTGTGGGGGTGGAAGGGAATGAAGAGGGGGAATAGAACAATTGTAATGGTATAATCAATAAAATATATTAAAAAATTAAAAAAATAAAAAACTGACCTTGTATCTTTCCCCCATAATTCTTCAGTGTTCTGCCTTTCCACATTCTACCCTCACAGAAATAAATTGAGCTGTGCCCCAACCTCGACTGAAGTCTGCTTGTAATTCTGAGTTCCGTGGTAAATAAAGTCACTTTCCATATGTGTGAAGAATTATTGAAGAATTATTATTTCCATATGTGTGAAGAATTACTGAGGCTTTTGTTCTTTGCATCTATTAATATTAGTGACCCTGTGTCAGGTTATTGTTCTCATCATCCTGCTTCCTTTCCCTCACAGCACTGATCACTCCCTGAGTTCATCCATCTGTTATAGGCTCCCTCTCTGCCTCTCTCAACCCCAGCCCATTTCCACCTGTCCTCGGAGCTGAACAATGGCAGAATTCTGATATGGCTCACTTGGGGACTTGCAGAGCCTAGTACACAACCAGGGGTCAATATACATGTGCTGAATTAATTAAAGCTATCCGTATTGTGTACCTTGGCAGTTTCTAAGCATTTTGATAGCAGATGCCATCCATGCTCCATTGTCTGTGCTGGAAAATGGTGGGTTCTATGGCTCTGAAGGGCTTCTATAACTCTGGAATGAGGCATCTTCCTGACTTCAGGGTAGGCTCAGCCTACAATGAGATGGGCAGACCAAGATGCTAATATTCCAGCCCCCAGCTAAAAAGTATGGGACCTGGTGAATAAGCCTCCCAGTCATCTACTCCTGGAGATGATCCATCAGAGGGGAGCTCTGGAATGTCTCTTAGTATCCTAAGTGGGACAGAGCCCCAGAGTCCCACATGAGTCCCCTGCTCATTAATGTGTCCTGAATGGCCCCCTTCCCTTCCTTGTCTTACTTCCTCACCCCTCTATTATTCTTGGAGGGCTGTCCTAACAATGTCTCATAGACCAAGGGGCTCAAAAACAGAAACTTATTGTCTTGGTTCTGGAGCCCAGAAGTCTGAGATCAAGGTATCAGCAGGGATGGTTTCTTCTCTGGCATCTCCTCTTGTTCTGCTGATGGCTGTTTCCTCCCTTGCCTCTCTCTGTGTCTGTGTTCTAGTTTCTTCCTAGAAGGACAACAGCCATATTGGATTAGGAATTTCCCATATGACCTCATCTTATCTTAATTACTTCTTTAAACATTCTATTTCTAAATACAGCCCCTTTCTGAGATATTGGTGATTAGGGCTTCAATGAATGAACCTCAAGGAGACACAGTTCAACCCATAACATCTTTCTTACCTGTGTTTCCTGTTTTGTAGCCCAAATTATCTTTATGCCCTTGAATCCCTGTTTATCTGCTTCTGAAAGAACACACAGTAAGGCCATTTTTCCCCCAACCCTTTTCCTTTTTAAAATGGCTACCCCTTTTAACACTTCTGCCAAAGTGCATTTATCCACATTGCACATATTGGGAAACTGAGACTCAGAGAGGCCATAAAGATTACCAGCACCCTGTAAGGGGACAGACAAAGAGAGCTGGGCTGGGAACCCGGATCCAGGTGGGTTGGCATCTTCATATCCCCTCTGCTCACCTCTGCTGTGGTCCTTTGTGATCTCTAGAAGGTCTTCAGAGGGACATGAGAGAGTTCATGAGGCTGCAGATAAATGTCTTAACTGATCTAAGAATTTTCCTTCCTTCCTTTCCTTTCCTTCCTTTCCTTTCCTTTCCTTCCTTCCTTCCTTCCTTCCTTCCTTCCTTCCTTCCTTCCTTCCTTCCTTCCTTCCCTCCCTCCTTCCTTCCCTAAAAGTATTAGTGCTGATACTTGAACAGAACTGCATTCCTATTTCTCAGACCAACTTTACCAGCTTTCCTAAGCAGTCTCTGAGGAGGTATCAGCCTGGTCCAAGGGAAATACAAGATGAATAAGATCCTGTCCCCAAAAACTCCCCTGTGAAAAATGCCATGTAGATTTTAGTGCTAAGAGAGCTTTGTTTTCAATGTGGAAAGACATGTTATTTCTTTGGAGATTCAGAACTGAATAACACCTACTACCCTCCCTTTAAGCAGGCTTGGTAGAAAGCACCAGGTTGACCCATTTTGTTAGTGTGTTTGACATTTACTCCTCTTTTCTTTGATGGGTTTTTGGTATTTTCACTCTGACATTCCAGGGCACTGACACCATACAACAACAACACCACCAACACCAATAACAACTATTATTACCAATATTAATTAAATGCATTATATTTTAGGCTCCATGATTTGTATGCATCCTATGATTTTACGGAGTGATTCAGTGAGATGGTTGAGTAAATAAACAACAGCCCATGAATGAAGACTGAAGTTTAGAGAAATAACTTGCATCCTCAAGAACATATGACTAAATAGATGAGACACTGCATATTCAAACTCATGTCTGTATGACTCCAAAGCCCAGAGTTAACCTGAGTGCTGCACTCTACACATCATATTTTAGGCCACCTGAGATCTCCTATGAAAAGGGGTGAACCATACACTGTGGGTGGTGTGGAGGTGCCCCACTGCAGGAGGCATCAGCGAGGCTGAACCTTCAGATTCACCCCAAGTGGAGCTTCACCCGGGGTGCCTAAATATGGCAGGGTTACTAGTACAAGTCCATTCTTGCCTCATGGCAGGGGACTCTTCTAGTGGGTTCCTTTGGCTAAGAGACACCTTATTGGCTTAGCTGAGACTTTCACCAAATTTTAGCTGAGGTGCTGACAACCCAACCCTTCCATCCTTCTCTCCTTTCACAGGTATGAGATGAACACTGTGGTCTGAAGCCCTTCCTATCTACTCTTGCTCTCTCCCCCTTTATCCTTCACAGGTGTTTCCCCAATAGTTTCATCTCTGCACCAGAGGAAATGAAAGTACAAAAGTTTATGCATTTTTCTATTTATGTAATATAATCCCAGAGCTAACGTAATGCCTGGGACTTATTCAGTGCTCGATAAATATTTGCTGGGTAAAAGCCTCCCATATTCAAGTTGTCTACAAGGTTTGAATGGGAAGACAGGTATGCTAATTGACAACAGAGACAGGATGCATAAGGGAAGAAAGATTTGTGATCCGAGAAAAATGAGAAAAGTGTTTCTGGTTGTAGAAGATTAAATTGGAGAACCCAGCAAAGACCTTCATGGAATGGGCAGCCTCACACCTGATTTTAAGGAGCGTATATAATTTTCATGAATGAAAAAAGTCAAAGAAGTTAGTCAAAGCTACAGAACCAGTGTGAGCAAAGTAGGGAGGTAGGTTCTATTACGTGGCTTATGGTGGACAAGTAAGTAGTGCTGTATTTCTGGGGTAGCATTTTATTGAGCATAGATGAGGAGCAGAAAAGAAAGGGAAATTGGGGTACAAGTTAATGAGTGCATGAGGTGTGTGACATCATACCCTTTGAATGACTCAGCAATGAGAATAATGGCAGTTGTTTTATAACAGTGGTATCCTGTACAAGTGTAATGCACGCTACAAACCCGATCCATAGCTGCAATTTAAAATTTTCTAGTAGCTGCATAAACATCTAGGAAAAAATAGATTAAAATGATCCCATAATATGTTTTATATTATCTAATACCTTAAAATATTATCACTTCAGCATGTAATAAATATAAAATTATTAATGAGATATTTTACATGATTTTTTAATGAAGTCTTCCAAAGTATATCTCAACTCATTCATACGTAACAGTGCATCTCCATTCAAAGAGACACATGGATGTTCTCAATAGCCACCTGTGGTTCGTGAATGCTCTACTGAGCAACCCGATCTACTATATCCAGTGGCGAAGGGCTCAATAAAACAGTTTCGGGAAGTCACATCTGGGAGGGGGTGCAGTTCCTGGGAGGCGTTGGCTGGCAGCACAGCCTTTGAGTGGGTGCCTCTGCAGAAGGCAGCAGTTGGGTTTGAATCTAGCGCTTGCAATGGCTCCATAGGCGACTGGAGCCCAGCAGGGCCCCTGAGTCTGTTTCTTCTTTTGGGCAACGATGACGCTGTCGCCCAGCCCTTCTATTGCTTGTTCTTCTTTTCCAACAAGCTATTATTGCACATGATTACACAGTCAATTTAATTTATTGAACAAGCCTGTGAGGTAGGTACTGCCACTCTATCCCAGAGCTATTAGAGTTGGGGATGCTGTGACAGAGAGAAGTGAAGGGACTTGCTTGGGGTCACCCAGGGAGCAAAGGCGACAGCCCAGATTCAAACCCTGGCCATCCAGCTTCAGAGTCCAACTTCCTATCATTCTATCATGTCTCCAACAAGGCTTTGAGACTCCAAATTTTTAAAAAACGATGACATTGATGATAAAACAACAATAAAATCAAGTATTCACAAGGCAGGTACTTCTAAGCATAACCAGGAGATGACTCTTTAGACAACAGAGCCGAGTTCTGTACCAGATCTCATGTAAATCAAACTCTATAATTCCCCTTAATCTACCATGAATTTCTATTCATATAGAGGTTTTAGAAATTATATTCTTTAGTATTTAATAGCATTGAGTGATTTCACAAGCACTTTTATATGCATTAACACTTTCGGTCACTAGGAGTTAGATGGTACTTTTCTGGAAGGTGAGGAGAAGTTTCAGAGTGGAAAGAGACTTGTCAACAGTCATAGGGTAAATGATCTTGGAGCAATGTCCCTGAATTTGAGCCTGCCCACCTTCCTTGACATTCCAGTTCTATGTATAAGGCACAGAAACATTTGAATCAATGTATTGGTTGCTGCTTCAAAGAACTGCATGCCTGTAAACAGGGACTTATAATTAACCTTCTCTTACTTTAACAATAATTATAACCCATTGTTATGGCTGAAATGATTTCTTACTAGGAGATATTGATATGCTAACCCCTAATACTCATGAATGTGACCTTTTTTTTTGGAAATAGGGTCTTTGTAGATGATCCAGTTAAGGTGAGGTCTTTTGGGTGGGCTCTAATCTAATATGACTGATGTCCTTATAAAAAGAGACAGACACAGATAGAAGGAGAAAATGTTGAGACACAGGGAACCGATGGCCACCTGTGAACCAAGGAACACATGAGGTCCCCAGCAGCCAGGAGAAGGCTCTGAGAAGAAGCCAACCCTGCAGTCCTAGTCAGCTTGAGCTGCTGTAAGAAATTACCATAGACCATGTGGCTTATAAAAATGGGAATTGTGCCTCACCATTCTGGAAGTCTGAGACCAGGTTCTGGCAAGGCCGTCTCATGGGTGGCAGACTGCTGACTTCTCTCTGTACCCGACATGACAGAAATATCTCTGGGTGCCATTTATAACAGCACTAATACCACTCATGGGGACTCCACCTCATGATCTCACCTTCTAATACCAAATTGGGGGTTTTGGATTTGGGGAGGACACCAGCATTCAGACCATAGTACCTGTGAACACCTTGATTTAGACTCTTGTCATTGAGGACTGTGAAGTGCCAAATGCCTGTTGGTTAGGCCACTTGGTTTGTGGTCCTTTGTTGCAGCAGCTCTAAGAAACTAATTTCACCCATGAACTTCCCATGTATGGCTCTCTGAGCTTAAATGTGACCCCCTCAGAGAGGCCTTTCCTGAAGGTCACCAGTGCGGCCTCGGACTCATTACTGTCCATCATTGTACTTGACTATTTGTTTCCTTAATCTAAAAAAGTTTTTATTTATTTAATTGTTCATACAAAGCCCACCTCCCTAAATGAGAACATTAGGTTTGTAAAGGGACGTGCTTATCTGTCTTGTTCATGCAGACCCCCTGCCACACGGCACAGGTGAGCATTGACCGATCAGTAGGGACGGGGCACGAGGGAGGTGGGTGGGAAGGAAGGAGGTCAGGGCGGGAGTGTGTTAGCCTCTTCTGTGGGAGTGCTGTGTGCATTACAGAGAAGTGTGCAGATATTACAACTGCCACCACCGCCATCAACATCAACATCACCACATTTTTCTTTAGCTTGAGTCTCTTCGTGTCCCACTTTATTCAGATTTTAGAAACCAGTTGAAGAAATCCATTGCCTTCCTGGATGTGTTTTTCTTGAGTGTTATTTCATCATCAATGGCTAATCCCTTTGACTTTGAAGAGTACCAGGGTCTCTTATAAATAAATATTTGCCTTATTAACATGCTTGCTCAACTACTAATTGCTTTTTTAAAAATACCAGAGCCTTTGCCACAGCTGCAGTTTGTATAACCTTTATTGATATTATTTTACTTCTAATTACATGTGCTCTTCACTTGTAGCTAAAAGTAACTCTTGTCACCATCCCTGTCAAATCGATCTCGGGCACCTTAATTATCATTTCTTTTCCCTGCAATGGTAGCAAAAGTGTCCACGTATGTCTTTCCAGGTCGATCCCTTATTCAAGGAAATGACAACTTGGATTTTAAGGAAGTGGATTTTTAGTCACGGTCCCTTTGTGTGCCCTTTTCACAGTTGGAGCCTCTTTGTCCCCGTCTCACTGGGGGCCAATTCCTGTTAGGGCGTTGTTACTGTGCAAAGAAAGAGATGCTGAATTAGACCCCAGGGGCTCAGCTGAATGTCAACATCTTCAGCATGCTCCTGTTATGGACCCTGAACAAGTCACTTACGTTTTCTGACCTATAGGTTCCTCATCTTTTAGACAGACACAATGACATCACTCGTCTGCAGGTAGCCCCCAGGGGTGACCGTAGATGGGCATGCACATTCCCCGGAGCTGTAGTGTTCTCAGAAATGGCAGCTGCTTGCTTTGTGTTACTTCCTTCTTTTCTGAAGACTCCCTTTATCTTCTCCTTGATTCCATCTGGCTAGATTAGGAGAAAGGTGGGGGAGAGGGGGGTGAGAGAGAGAGAGAGAGAGAGAGAGAGGGAGAGTACTCAAACCACAAAGTTTATTCTTGTATTATTACTTATCAATTATGGTATTATTTTCCACTCAAAAAACTATAAACCTACTTTTGCCCAACTGTGTGCATACAGGGTGGAGAGGATGAAGGGAAGGAGACTTTATTGGCAAGCACTCCCCACATCCCAGGAACTGTGGTGGAAATTGCTGGATCATTAGGTGGCGGTGCACTTGGGAGGACTAAGAAAAGAACTATAACTCTTGGACAGCTGGAGGTCACTGTGTGTGAGAGAGTGTGAGTGTCTATGTGAGAGTGTAGGTGTGAGAGTGTGTGAGCATGTATGTGTGTACCTGTGAGTGTGTGTGAGTCTGGGAGTATGGCCGTGTGGGAGATGGTGTGACAGAGAAGTGTGTGATGAACGTGTGTGTGTGTGTGTGTGTGTGTGTGTGTTAGGAGTGTAGACATAATATAAGGGCCTTGCTTTAGGACCTTGGCTCTTCACTCACTAACTCAGAATCCTGAGTCATTTAATGTCACATGTCCTCTGCCTTCTTCCTTGAAAACAGTATTTGTGAGATAAAAAGAGAAATATGTAGCAAATGTGTGCATGTATGTTCCACTGAAAGTGTGCAATCTCTCTGATTATAGACTTTGTTGGACCCTTTCGACTCTTTGGGGGTTCTGCTTACGGGATTTACAGGACCTTTGTTCCCTGCTCTGTCTTGGCCTTGACCTCTCAGATGGCTTGGGAAGCGCTTGGGTTGCTGGAGGCAGTGGACCAAGTGGAGTTTGAGGGAGGGGGAGCTACAGCGCAGAGATCTAATGTGGAGGTGGTCATGCTTGCCTGGCAGCAGTGTGAAGCTCCTCAGCTCTGATACTTGGTGCCAGTTCCATGGCTTTGGGGTCCTACTTTTTAACACTCCTGGGACTGCTGCCTCCCAGACCTTCTAAAAGGAGACTAGAGGGCAGAAAAAGTAGTCACGGAGCTGCCTCAGGGGACCTACAGAAGCCTGCAGTCTAATTTTACTTTCTGTTGAAGTAGATAACATTTGTGTTGTGCTGGATTTCTTTGGTTTTCCCTTACCTGCTCTCAGCACTCACCCATCCACCCAGGACCTCGCAGGCACCATGTCCATGGGCCACCTTGCTTCTGGCTACTGCGTAGGACACGTGGTACAGGGCTGGATGGAGCAGAGGACCAAGTTGGGTACTTTGTTTCTTTGAAAGTTTATAACACTTTATTATTATTTTTTCTTTATTTTTATTATTGATGCTATTACAGTTGTCCCCATTTTCCCTCCCTCTACCCACCTTTACCCATCTTCCACCCCCTTTTCCTCTATACATCACCACACTGTTGTCTGTGTCCATGGGTTATATATACATGTCCTTTGCTTAATACCTCTTTCATCCAGTCCCTTTTCTGCCCCTTGACAGCTGTCAGTCTACTGTATATATTCATGCCTCTGTTTTTATGTTGTTCTTCAGTGTAGTTTGTTCATTGGATTCCACATATAAGTGAGATCATACGGTACTGGTCTTTCTCTGACTGGCTTATTTCACTTAGCATGATAATCTCCATGTCCATCCATGCTATTGTAAAAAGTGAGAGTTTCTTTTTTCTTTTTTATAGCTCAGTAGTATTCCACTGTGTAAATGTAATACAGGCTTTTTATCCACTTAGCTACTGATGGGCACTTGGGCTGCTTCCAGATCTTGGCTATTATGAATAATGCCCCAATGAACATAGGGGGTGCATATTCTTTCAAATGGGTGTTTAGGTATTCTTTTATTTTTAAAAAGATTTTATTTATTTATTTATTTTCAGAGAGAGGAGAAGGGAGGGAGAAAGAGAGGGAGAGAAACATCATTGTGAGGTTGCCTCTCACACGCCCCCTACTGGGGACCTGGTCAGAAACCCAGGCATGTGTCCTGACTGGGAATCGAACTAGTGGCTCTTTGGTTCACAGGCTGGCACTCAATCCACTGAGCCACACCAGTCAGGAGAATTTTTAGGATATATTCCCAGAAATGGGATTGCTGGATCAAAAGGCAGTTCCATTTTTAGTTTTGTGAAGGAACTCCATACTGCTTTAATTTTTTAAAATCTCAACCCTGCTTCCCACAGTGGCTGTACCAATCTGTGTTCCCACCAGCAGTGCCCGAGGGTTCATGTGGCTTTCTTCCCATGTGGTCACTATGGCTGAGTCTCTTAATCAAGGACTACTCCATCAGGCAGCCTCTTCCACAGGCTGCCCCTCCCTCTGGGTCCTGGGATCCACTCCCTCCTCTGGCCCCTTCAAGCCTCAGAAAGGCAATGCCCCTCCTTGCACTATCCATGACCTTGAGCTTTTCTCAAAACCTGCCCATCCTTTTGTAAGTTGTTCCTGTATTAAACTCTGAGTGTGCCATCTGTTGTTTTCTGTGGAGGCCCCTAACTGGTCCAGATAACTCATACCAAATGCCTCTTCTCCTTTCCCACAATGCAGAATTGTCATTGGAAAGAGGATTGTTGGCCAGGGACTTTCTTTCCAGCCTCTTTATCCCAAGGTGGTCACATGAGCAGTTTGGGCCAATGGAAGACAAACTTCCGTAAGACTGTTTGGTGGTGCATTTCCATGCCCTGATCCACTTCCCAAGCCATGTAGAGGCTGCTGCTTGAGGGGGGAGTTGTCACAAGACAGAAAAAGAGACTGGATTCCAGAGTCAGTGCTTGGAGAATAAGTAAGAAATAAACTTTTCATATGTTACTGTAAGCCACTAAATCTGAATGTTGTTCCAATGGGTGGCTTACTCTGAATAACAAAAAGGAGTCATTATTTAGGTTCTTCGAACACATTATTTCTAATCGTTACAATATACCTTTAGCCTGCACATTCTTATTTCCACTTTACAGATAAGGAAAAGAAAACGTGGCCAGTTAATCCTTTGAGGTCACAGAGCTGAGTATCTGCTATGGGCTGAATGTCCTCTCACCAATTCATATGTTGCACCACAGATGGGACTGCATTTGGAGATGGGATCTTTGAATAGGTTATCAAGGTAAAATGAAGTCCTTAGGGTTGGGCTTAATCCAAATGACTGGTGTCCTGATAAGAAGAGATTAGGACACAGACACTCACAGAGGGACAACCACGTGAGGACACAAGAAGGCGGCCATCTGCACGCCAAGGAGAGAGGCCTTGGAAGAAGCCAGCCTGCAGACTCCTCAATCTCAGACTTCCAGCCTCCAGAACTGTGAGACAATAATTTTCTGTTGTTTAAACCACCCAGTCTGTGGTCCTTTGTTACGGCCGCCCCAGCAAACTAATGAAAGCATCATTATTCAGATGGAGCCTTGCAGGTGTCTGCCACCCAGGGCTCCATGCAGTTTTGGGAATGCACTTAGAGTCTCAGGCCTGGATCCTGTATTTACCCAAGACAGCTGTTCATGAAAGAGCATCACTGGTCTAATTACTAAGCAAGTCAGCAGGGTTTTTTTGAGTGTGTCCATTTCCTTCATTAACTCCCCCCACTTTCTTCCACTTTTCCTTGGGGAGAGATTTCAGGATGATTTGGTTCAGTCACCGTCCCTGCTCACATTTTGCAGAGGGAATTGGATTTCTGAGAGGCAGAGCAATTTTCCAGAGGTATCAGCTTCAGGGAAGGAGGATTCTGTATCTTCACTGTGCGACAGAGGAAATTGGGGTGTTCAGTAGCTTGGCCATAGACATGGCAGTTGAGGTCTTTTGACCTTCATGTCATCTCTCTGCCCTTACAGAATAGGCAGAGGCAAATGGTCCTGCAAAGGATGACAGACACCTCCTTTCAATTGCAATGCATTATACAATATTTTCATATTAAAAATGATCCTGTGCTGTTTAGAGAGAGGACAGAATTGATAATGAGTGATGAATGAACCTCTGCCAGATTCCAGTGATGTAAATGAGCATGGTTTTAATATGCCAGATAATATAGCAAGGAAACTGCCAATCACATCTTCACCGTGGGAGGGACTAGTGTTGGGACAAGAGCCCAACTGCCTTTGTTTCTGAAGCAGCTCAGCCTCTTGGTAACATTTGGATGAGCTCAGTAGCTTTCTTTGTTACAACTGTGATTCATCATTTTGATAGCCCTCATTGGCATCAAAAGTCACCTACAACTGGAGTCAGACAATCTGGGGATGTTCTAGTTGTGTGGCCTTGGGCAAATCCTTTAATTTCACTGAGACTCAGTTGTCTCTTTGCTAAAATGGGAATCCTAAAGATGACTGTATTGTAGGTTTGTGGGTAGAATTAAGCATTTCAGATGCCCAGTATAGTGTTTGAGATATCACACTTGCTTCATCAGTTTTAATTCCCACTCCCCTATGCACCAATTTTTCTCTCTCCACAGTGTAGGTAACACTTAGATTGTTTAACTCTCAAGGCAGCTGTCTGGGTTAAATTAGGTGACCTATTTGCAGGCAACTAGATTTTAAATGGTAATTTGCATGTAAGGTTATAGTAGTGATTCTTCCAGCTCATATGTCGCAGATATTTGCATGTGAAAGTGGTTCAGGAAATGCTTATTGAATTAAATGATATTAAATCAAACTCCCTTGTTTAAATTTTATATTTTTTAACAAAAACAATGCATAAGTGTTCTGAATCATAATAGTAAAGTTGCTGGCATTTGGGCATTAAAAAAGGAAGAGAAGCAAACTGAATATTGACTTAAAGTTGCAGTGCCTACTATGGATGACAGGTGGATAGTTTTGTTCATGGAAATATATTCAAGACAGATTGTAGCCCCACCATTGCTTAACATACAAATTATTGTACTGCCAAGGTTCTCAAATAATTTTCATTTCCCAAATCACACTGCTTTCAATAAAATCGCAAACATTTTAAGGAACGCGTTAAGGGGACCATTTTCAAATGTATTTCTGAAGATGATCACCGAATGGCCCGCATGAGTTCCAGCTACAGCTTGCCGATCACGTCGCCCCGTGCGGTAGTGCAGTAGTGAGAGGAGGAAGTGGGGTAGGTCTTTCTTTCAAAGTTGCAAAGGAAGTGGTGGAAACATGGTGGCTGCTCGTGCCTGAGCTAAAGCAATACAAAGCTAGAAAGATATCCCTTGACCTTCCCAGGTATTTCCGGAAGAGGAACATTACTTGGCTGGCTAAAAGGGATTCCTATTGCCTACTTCTTATAAGCATAGATCAGTTTATGGTTTATAAAAGACTTTTCAACATGCTACTTTACATGATTCTTACAAAAACTTGAACTATTTTAACCCTTATTTGATGAATAAGAAAACGGAAACTCACAAAAGTTGGTTATGAGATAGACTGGAAGTTTAAATGTGAGTTTTTCATTCCCAAACTCATGCTTTTTCAGAGATACCATGATACATTTATGCCACTAAAAGACAATGAATATATAATGTCACCCTCCCTGCCCTTGGGTCTCTTCTCCTGGAGCCCCTACCTCTGAGAAGAGAATGAAGCCTCAAGTCATATTAGCATCCCAGTAAGCGCTTCAAATCAGGGAACCAAGATTTTGGTGGGTGGAGCCTCTGACTTTCCCAGGTAAGCTGTTTCTTAATAGAGGTAAGATTTCAGATTCTTCTAAAAAGACATTATTTAAGTTAATTCAAGTCCAAAACATTTTTGTGTGTGTATGCTAGGACCCCAGAGTGTGCTAGGTTTAAGAGTACAGCAAAGAATAAGGGACCTAGTCTTTGACCTTGAGGAACACAGTCAATGTCTGGATGAAAAATCTTAGTGCTGAATAAGAGTCATCTCTGGAGTTTATGGGGAAATAAAACAAAACTAGAATCAGAAAAATAAAGTTAAGAAAGTGAATATTTTTAGCACTCTGGGGGACAGGATCTAAGGATCTGTAGTGTTCATATCTCTCCAAAAAAGACTCAAGCTGGCGATCAACTAGAATATTGGAAAGAAGATGGATTCTGAGCTTGAATTAGAATTCCCATGCAACCTGGGTTCTCTAGAAAGCTGGGCCTGGGACAGGGGTTTAAGGGTGAGAACGTCTGGGAGGCATGTTGTCTCAGGCAACAGGCAAAAAGGATGGGAGAGTGGAGCAGGGAAGGGGAGAGGAAGGCCAGTGCCAGGATGCTCAGGTAGTCCACACTGCCAAGGTGACCAATGGCTGGATCCTGTGTGACCTTCAAGAAGCCATGTTACATGGCCCTTGGGATTGTCCCCTTGGGGAAACACCAATCCAAAAGAACCTATGCACCCCAATGTTCATAGCAGCACAATTCACGATAGCCAAGAGTTGGAAGCAACCTAGATGCCCATCGGTCAATGACTGGATCACAAAACTATGGTACATTTACACCATGGAATTCTATGCCGCAGAAAGGAAGAAGGGACTACTACCCTTTGCAACATCATGGATGGAACTGGAAAGCATTATGCTGAGCGAAATAAGCCAGGCGGTGAAAGACAAATATCATATGATCTCACCGTTAACAGGAATCTAAACAAACCAAACAAGCAAGCAAAATACAACCAATGACACTCAAATACGGAATAGGCTGACAGGGTCCAGAGGGGAGAGGGGAGAGAATCATAGGGGAAAAGGGAATGGGCTCACATGAACAAGTATAAAGGACACATGGACAATAACTAAGGGTGGGGGGTGGAAAGGGAAGGGAGGCAGGGAGCATGGGGTGGGGGGCGGGCAGGGTTGGGAATATAAGACAGAAACCTGTACTTGAACAAGTATTAAATAAAAATTATATTAAAAAGAAAAAAGAAAAAAAAGAAAGAAAACTCATGATGCTTTGGTTCTATCTCTTGTTCGGGTTAGTCACAGCTTTGTGTCCAGGCTGCGTAGGCTGGACACCCCAAGACCACTGGGCTGGAGGGGAAATGCATAGGTCAAAGCCCAATGGTGGTGGCATTAGTCTGTGCCACCTTAAAGCTGGTCTGTCTTAATACAGGGCCCAGCGGCAGTAGCAGAAATAAGAGATAATCAAAAGCGGTACCTAAAAGGTGCCTGATACAAACCCTACCCCACCCTGCCCTCAGAGTTCTTATCTCAAAATGCTCACCCTCAGTGAATGTGGGGCACACCTGGAGTAGGAATGCCTAAGTTGTAGGGTGAGTGGGTGGGTTTGCCACATCATGTTTAAGCTAGCACGCAAGTGTCCAGCATACAAATAAGGACTGGAACAACGTGAGCTGGCCTTCCTGTCTTTCCCCTTTAAACACACACAGCACTAAATCTCTTTGTGAAAGCTGGCCTCCTCCAGATCCCTGTGGGGACCCTTGATAAGAATCTCTCACTTTGCCCATTGAAGAGAGAAAATAAAACTGGAGATTTATCAGGAGATAAAAGAGAGGCCCACACTCCAAAGCCAACAACAACACAAAAAAGTCACAGTATTTGTTCTTTGGAACAGAGGGTGAGGCTTGATCTTCAAATACAGATTTTTTTTTTTCAATCAGAAAAATAACATAGGATAAAAGCTGGTATATTTTTTAACATAAAGCGCTAGATCAAGCCTCAAACAGTGTACTTAAAGAAGAAAAATAAAAGAAGAAAGAATAAAACATGCACAGTGAGGGCCTCTGGCACACAAACAGATGTGCTCATTAATTTTAGTTTCTGTGAGTTTTAGATTGGAGGGATGGTAAGATTCTGGGTAGCACGACACGAGGTGCATGGCAGAGCTTCCTGAGTTTTGAAATAAAGTCATGCTCTGAGTGTGGAAATCCATGTGAATTTCCACTTTGATGGTAAACAGGGTTAATCATCCATGAATACCCTCTAAAGATCTACTGAGAAAAGGAGAGAAATGAGCAAGCCCATTGTGGGCATAGCGGGCAATGATTGGAAGGCAGGACACAGATATAACTAATTCGTTCATTAAGCCAGCTCACTGAGCCTATCACTGCCAACCACGAAGATCTGGGGCCAAAAAGGTGAATGGGATCTTCCTATCTGTTGCCTTTATTGCTTAAGGATGTAGAAGAGAATTTTATTCTGTAGAGGTTAGATGAGACTTCCAGAGGAGGAGATGTTGGAGCTGAATCTCAATGTTCATGTAGGTCTCATTCCATGGTAAAGCAAAGCAATTGGACTGGACTTGAATCATCTGTACACTCCAGTCTGCAACACTGGCTCTCCGACATTGGACAGCACGGATGTTGGCATCAGAGACATCTACCTTCCATGCCTTGCTTGTTCACTTACTAATTATTTGCTCTCTTAATCTTTGCATTATGCAAAAATCTTGCAATTTAGATGGCTTAAGGCACTTACTCCAAATCAACCTACCTGGGTTGGTTTGGAGAAGTAGAGAGGACAGATGTGAAGCCTTAGTCAAGACCTGCCATAGAGTAAGCTCTCACTACTCGAGGTTGCTGTTGTGCAGTGTGGGGGGCAGGAGGGGCATCTCCGTGGAGCCCTGCCCCAGGTGTGTTCTGTGACTAAGTCCTTTTTCTCGCATACCAAGCACAATAAAAAAGGGAAGCTCTGATTCTAGGGGGCATCAGAATTCTGGTCATCAGAGTGAGGGTGAAGATGGTTCCCCCAGGTTCTCATGGCCAGAGCACAGGGTCCCTTTCCCTGAGCTCCCACTATGCCCATTAACCCAGCTGCTCAGGGATGCTGGTTTCAGGGAAGGCGGAGCTCTGTCCCATGTGAGCTCCTCAGAGGCTGCTCAGTCTATTGTCCCCCCTCCCCCACCCCACTGTACTGTATCACTCTTCTTGCTTGCGATGCTTAATTGTTCTTCACAGCCCTTATAACTTTCTAATATCATAGGTTGCTTTCTTTGTCCTTTTTATATGCCTTCACTGTTAGAATGCAAGCTCTATGAAGGCAAGAACCTTGTTTCCATGTTTTTTCCTAGAAGGTAATAGTTTCTCAAAAAATAATAATAGGTTATAAGTATGTTATTATTCTTCATAATAATTACAGTTGTGTCAATGAATGATTGATAAACAGGGACATATCAGGACTCGGAAGGAAAACTCCCACAGCAGCGACTTCTCCTTTGCATTCTCCATTTCACTGAATTGCGCAAATTCCTTTCATGTATTCTGGCCACAAGCGTGGATGGTCCCTGACATTTGCCTTACCCTCAAGCTGTACATATGAGGAAATGTGCAGTTGTCTTGTTAAGCCACTGGAATCATTGCTCATCTGGGCTACTTTTGTGGCACCCGAATTGCTTTCTCTTCTCCTGTGTTCACCTTGGCCAGTGTCTAGTCTATGGCCAGAAAGATCTTTACAAAACAAAGATCTGATTGCATTGACTTGTTCAAAGACTTTATCATGTTCTAGGAATATTTTCACAATTTTCAACTTCTTCAAGATCACCTTTTTTCCTTTACATTTATCCCCTAGGATCAGCAGTAATGAACTCCTCACATCTCTTTGTAGCTTGTTTCCAGGCATTGGCACACATCTCACATTGCATTGAATATCTCTATTCACTTCTCTGTGCCCTTTGTTGGCCTATAAACTTCTTGCGTTCAAAGTCTACACCTTGTTAGCCATGTATATCCACCACCTGCTAGAATCCATAGAACATCTAGGTGTTGATAAATACACAGATAAAATAGCTATTTTTACCAACATCTCATGTATTTTGTTAGAAAATACTAGTCTTCTTGAGTTTATCACCTGGGGAAAATGTTGAGGACCAGAGACTAAAACCTTACGATCTCTCTAAGGCACAAGTACTCTGTGACAATGTTCTTAATTGGCTATCAACCTCTTGGTCATTTCTGTCTCTCTTCTTCTCCATGACATCAATACTTGTTACAACCAGAAAACCATCTTGGAAAAGATCTATAGCTCAACAGGATGGCCTAAATGACGCTTCTCTCATTTTAACTAAAAAAGTGAAAAAAAACCCAAAGCATTCAATTCTGTACTCTCCACCAGCCTATCCGCTTCTTACAAGCCATTATGGTGACAGTTACAAACAGGCTGGCCATGAATGATGCCTCCTGCTGCTTGAGAAAGACACCTCTATACCTGTTTTGTGTTCAGAAACAGGCAGGGGCTGGGGGTGAGTACATTTTCCAAAAGTGTATTGTAGCACAACAGAGTATCTGTGAACAGGTTTAGCACATGCTTGTGCTTATTTTAAAGGATGGGAGAAAACCAAACGACTCATTAATTTGTGAACTTGAAGATTACTGGGAGAGATATATGAAGGTCAAAACTTAAACTCAGGGGTAAGAAGCAAGTTAATAACAACAATAACAGCAACAGTTATATACTCATGTACACAAATACACAGGGTGGGGGAGAGCAGGTTTACAGTTTTCCACATAGAAAATAATGCAATAATTAATAAATAATAATACAAAAATTCTGTGTTTTGCATACTCACAAATATAAACCCATGTTTGCCCCACCCTGTGTGTGTATGTATGTATGTATGTATGTATGTGTGTGTATGTGTATATATAGCAATGGGCTAGAGATGGCGTTTTGTAGCAGCAAGATGGTTTGGTAATTACTGGGTTCTACGCTCCTGTTTTTGTACATCGGATATAGAAACACGTGGAGAGGTAAGGTGAGTTATCTAAGGGTGCGTGGCTGAGAACCCAGGTGAGCACCAAAATCAATGACGTAGTGGCATTTCTTATCTGATAGCCTTACTGCTCAGAAGACATAGTTAAATTTCTTAAGGTCACATGGTTAGAGTAATCCAGATGTGGGAATTAAACCCCATTCTTGATAGTCTCTGGACAATTTTCCTCCCATATTATCATTCCTCCTGGGGATCTAGGTACTGAAAATGTTCTGGATCATGAAAGAAACACAAAAGAAATGGAAAGAACATGACTTTTGGGGCCAGAGAGTTTGGAACTAAATTCCTGTTCTGTCAAATACTGTCTATAAAACCTGGGTCAAGTTTAACCTTTTATATTCTCAATTTCCTTTCTCTACAATAATGACCATAATTCTTACCACAAAGGGCAGTTTGTGAAGTCAAAGTGAAAAGGTATATTTTAAGAATTTGGCACAGTACTTAGCACACACTCTTTCTCAAATAATGTGTATACTCCATTAATTCTTCTTAGCAAATGAGGGCAATGGAATTTAGGGTGACACAATATTTTGAAATACAGCTTTGGGAACTACTTTTACACTATCAAGTGATAGGAGGTTACAAATTTTAAAATGGCTTAAATCAGTGCTGCCAAATAAATCACACATTTAGAAAAAATTCATAGGAAGCACTTAAAAGTGAGTCTGGTAAATGTGTTACTCTGTGTAAGAGTAAGACACTAGTGTGAAATCTCAGAAGGATTCAGGGTCAAGAGGAACATTAATTTCTCAAGGAGTTATGGGATCTTATGTGTTGGAAAAGCTCAAAATTATATGTACATTATATATATGTATACACCTTATGTATGAATAAATATATATATGTAAATATACACACATACAAGTGGTTTCATTTGTAAATGAGCTAACTATATTTAAAGCTGATTATTGCAAAAAGGAAGTTAGAATCTGAGTGATTTTGTGTTTTTTGTATTTTAGGACCCAGTCTTGAAAGTGACATGCCATCACTTATGTGGCATGCTATTGGTCACTCAAACTAATCCTTACACCTGTGGAAGGGGACTTCTCAAGGGCATCCATACCAGGTGGGCATAGTCTCCAATGTCCTGTTTAGATGTGGTCAGAGATGACGATGGAAAGAGAAAGACTTCTCCAGTTTGCATTTAAGGGCCAGGGGAGCAATGTGTTGGGTAGCTACTCCCAGGGAGTCAAAGCACATTCCCTACCTTTAGACAGTGAAACCTCACAAACTGTGCTCAGAAGAAATTAAAAATTGCTCTTGTCCAGTGACTGCTATATCTCTCCTCATTGTCCCCTTTACAAATGAGAGCACTGAGTATGATGATTCTGTCCTGGTTCCATGCAAAGTATTGTGGAAATGCAGAAGGTTATCACCTGTTTTCTTAGTTTACAGGCTTTTGGATCATAGCATCCACCTTCGGATTTGATGTGGAAACAATCATGAGATCCTAGATCTTGAACTGGATGCCATTTTTACGTGATATTTTTCTTTGTATGGTTTGTTTGTGGAAAGAAATAAAGTGGGTATTTGTGACCAGCACTGTGCACTGTAGTATGTTTTATTCTTGTACAGAAAATAGCAGCTTCCCTTGCCTAACTCTGTGGGAGGATTAATTTCCCTCTCTGGTGGTTGCTAGGCTTGGACATGAGCCTGATGCCTTTGCCAGTGGAATTGGAGGAGTGCTGATGTGCCCTTTCCAAGCAGAAGCTCACAGCATCACTAGGAGTTTCCCTGGTTCCACCAGCTGTCTTGTACCCCTGCTCTCCACCTTGAGAATGTCACATTCAAGATACGACTCTCTCCTTTTGAGTCCTGAAATGAGATGACTGGTCAGTCACCCTGAAGTAACCCAGAGCATAGAGAGGGACTCTAGCACCTGAGATGTGTGAGAAGTAAACACGAATCATTGTCACTGAAATGTGGAGGTTGTTTCTTATGCATCATCACAGCAAAGGAGGATTGAGTGGGCATAATGGGAAAATGTTTGCAGCGGTGAGTTGAAGCAGATTTTGAAGAATCTTCACTGGTTGTCTGAAGGTCTATTTTTAATTATGTATGATTAACAGGTCACTGAATTTCTTTCTTGAACGTGGTAGGATATATAAAACATAAAATTGGCTATTTTAACCCTTTTAAGGGCTCAGTTTAGAGTCTTTAAGTACATTGGCATTGCTGTGTAATAATCATCACCTCCTCATCTCTGTACCATTTCATTATCTCAAACTGAAACTTTATCCATCAAAATGCACTGAATTTTGTGAAAGAAACACAGGCTGCTCATGTATTTTTGAGTAGCCAGCCCTTTGTATGTGTGTCAAGCTAAATAATTAGAGTATTTTCATTGATATTTGTTCTTCCCACAGTTCCACTGACTCCCAATTCAAATTTTGGACAGGACATCTACAATTCCTTGCTCTGAGGATTTTTTTCCCCATGTAAAATCAGAAATAACCAGAGATTATTTTATCACTTTTTGTCATTTGTAAAGTCTGGACTTACTGAAAAGCATTGCTGTAGAAGAGAAGGGGAAAATGGTGGAACTTTGGGGACAAGGAGGGAAAGTGGGGAAGAGACAGAGAAGAAAAGGGAAGAAAGAGTAGTAGTTGTGTGAGCCTGGGAAGGAGACAGCTACCTGGAGCTGAAGATCACTGTGCCTCTCCATTGTGGTCAGCTCTGCTCCGCAGCAGCCCCCAGCACAGGAGGGTGAATATATCCACCAGCTAAATGTCCAGAGAAGCCATCAGACTCCTAGGAGCCACAGCAGTAGAGACAATGAGTTTGTCATAACAACCAGGGTGGCCTGAAGGCCAGAGGTCATGGCTCCTTTTTCTAAATGAAACCTCCAGACTTTTGGAAGACACCTGGCAGGCAGAGGGTGAGGACCTGCACTGACTGAGATTAAACTTCCCATAAAGCTGGGTGAGGAGTCATATTTAGCTTGCTCATAAAGCAAGTAGAGTTTCTATACTTGATTTTGTGTACAAAGTGTATACCCCATTCTATAAACATTTGTGTTTCTTCCAAGGTTGTTGCTATGAACTCAATTTTTACCCAAGCAGAAAGCAAAGTGGAAGGAGTTCAGGCAGTGTGGCAAAGATATTCCTCTCAAATATAGCAAAGTCAGAATTGGAACCTACCTCAGCTGGTTGATGCCACAATGTATGGTTTCTGGACCCAATGGAAGACTTCTGCAGGATCCTCATGCCTGTGGTGAAAGTATTATCTCAACGTGTTTCAGAGGACCCACAGGTGATCATTATCAGGCAGAAGCATCATCTCCTGCTTTATGTTTTCTCCAGTATTATTTGCCTGGGGACCTGAAGATGAATTATTCTTCATCTTAGAGTCTGTCTTCAGTTATCATCAGCCAGGGACTTGTAAAGATAAACCACACTGACTGAAGGTAATTGAAGAAAAACATACTAAAAAGCAAGACAATGACACCACCTAAAACCCTAAGTAGAGTGGTAGGGAGGGAAAAGGGAAACAGATTAACTATTGAAAATAGATTAACTGTTGAAAACTCGTGGAACTGCAAACAACTTCAAGAGCCAAATCTCTAGGTAAAAATATAACTACTTGGCAAATTTAGTCAAGAAAAGAAATTACACAGAAATTAAAGATTATAAGAATAATACAAAAACCACACAATTTAATAGTATAAGAAAATACTATATACTAAGGTGTCTTAAAATATATTGAGAAATATAGGGTATTGTATTATAATGGGCAAGTTTATTTGCTCATCTTCCTTGAAACTAACTCTTAAAAGTAAAGATTCTAGTTAGTTCCTGTCATTGCACCTTTAGTACAGAGCAAAACCAAATAAAAATGAAACACATTGTTCTAGCACCTAGGAGCATAGAATAAATAGTAATTTTTTACAATATACATATAACTGAAGTGACTACAGAAAATGGAAACATGAATAGACAGTAACAAAGAAAGCAATTGAAAACAGTTATTAGACATTATTTCCATATATGCTTTAAGACTTACAAGAAGGAAATAATTTACAAATTGTTTTAGAAGGTGAATAAAAATAAACTCAATTCATAATATAAAACTAATGCAATTTTTAATTGAACTATAATTTTAGAAATGACTCTTGAATTGATACCAAATGAAAGACACTTTGCCAAGTTAAAAAGTCAGGGTTTTCCAGAGCTAAAATAGCCAAGTATGGGAAGCAGCCTAGGTGCCCATCAATAACTGAGTGGATCAAAAGCCTGTGGTACATTTACACAATGGAATACTATGCAGCAGAAAGAAAGAAGGAGCTTGTACCCTTTGTGACAGCATGGATGGATCTAGAGAGCATTATGCCAAGTGAAATAAGCCAGGCAGTGAAAGAAAATTCCATATGATCTCACCTATAAGTGGAACTTAAGCAACAAAACAAACTAGTGAGCAAAATAGAACCAACAACATGGAAATAAAGAACAAACTGACAGTGACCAAAGGTGAGGGGAGGAGGTTAATGGGGGAAAGAAGGGGAAGGATCAAGTCAAGGAATATGTATAAAGAACCCATGGACAAGGACAATGTGGGGGAGGATTAAAAGTGGAAGGTGGGGGTAAGTAGGGCAGGGGAGAGTAATGGGGAGAAAATGGGGACAACTTTAACTGAACAAAAATAAAAAAACTTAAAAAAATAAAATAAAATAAGTTGAAAAAACTAAATACAGATTCTACTTCTTAGTAGTTATGAAATCTTGTGTGATTTCCTGAGCTGCTTTTCAGGGTCAGATTCTTCACCCATGATGCAGTGATTATAATGAATTTTTTATCTTTGGTGCATTTTTTCTCCAAGGTAGAAAATACCATCATTACAAAGGAAAATTTGTTTTTTATTCAAAATAGAAATACTTTTACTTTTTCATGTTTTACTCCATTAACCAGAAACTATAGGACTTGTTCCATGTTGTCAGTCTTTGAATCTGTAAACCATAAACCCTCAGCTCTTTGCTTTCACACACATGCTGTCTGGTGGGGTGGGCATTTACCACTCTGCAGCTATTTATCTCATTAGCCAGCAAGGGGGCCTCTAGTTTCTTTGTCTGTAAAGCAAAATGGAGGAACAAAACAAATTTATCTATGCCATTCAATTTCAAAATGATATGGGGAATATAAGTAGTATGTGGGCCTTCAGAGTGACACTGTTTTCATCTTTCTGAGTACATTGTGTTTTATATTCAAGATTATAGTTATATTCAGTAGGAGAACTAGAATATAGTTCTTATGAATTCAATATTTTGTATTATGTTAGTCTACTTGGGATGTCATAACAAAATACTGTATACTATGTGGCTTAAGCAACAGAAATTTATTTTCTCACAATTCTGAAGTCTGGGAAGCCTGATATTAAGATTTGATCTTGGTTCACAGACAGCTGTCTTCATGCTGTGTCTACACATGGCCCTACCAGAGAGAGGGGAAGAAGCTCTCTGGTTTCTTCTTTCAAGGATACTAATCCCATCAGGAAGGCCCCATCCTCCTGACCTCATTTAAACCTAATTTTCTCCTAGAAGCTCCACCTCTACATTGCATTGGAGGTTATGCCTCCAACTTATGGATTTGAAGGGGGTGGGCTACAAGTCAGTCCATAATATGTACAATTCATAAGAACATTCATTCTTCCTAACCACTTTGAATGTCCTGAATCCCTTTAAAAATCTAATGAAATCTATGGATCTCTTTCTCTTGAGTGGGAAGAAGCATATGTATAATTCCATGCACACCTACATACAGGTGGACATGACATTTCCATGTATCCTAGGGAATACATGCCTGAAGTGTATATATGGTGCCCCAGATATCAAAGACCCCCAAGTTAGAGACCCTTGTCCTGGGACATGGAGGGTCTAATCACATTTAAACACAGTTCTAAAGAACTGAAGTAATTTCTCAGTATCAGAAGATTTTTAGGAAGAATGGTTGCAGCCATTTCCCTTATGACGTTTCCAAGTACGACTCCCCCTCCCCCTCCCCCCCCCCACTCTCAGTTTGGGGCAGATACGGTAGCTTATTAAAGGTCACATGCTCTATTTCCTATGCAGGATCTGATTCTTCTGAGGAAAATCAATATCTTCTCCAGGATGTTGGGCCTGGAAGAGAACTAAAATCTCCTCTAGGTGAGATCTCGTAGTAGGCCAATAAGAAAGATGACTTTTCAGACTCTTTGAAGACTAATGCAAAATTAATACTCATATTATTTCTTAAATATATTAAACTCCAGGACTGTCTCTTACAATCTCTCATTTTGGGTCTCTGTGAAAAAATTAACAATTTCAATACTTTCAGAATAACAATATTCTGTCTTGTGGTTAAGGTTTCTTTGAGAACGCAGTAAAGTATGTCTATATTTAATTTTCTAATATATCTAAAACACTGTGTATTTTCTTTTCCTTCTGATGGACTCAACTGAATTCTCAAAAATAGCTGAACAATTTATTGCTGCCATATAATTTCATATTCCTCTTCAGAGGTAACACAGTAATTATCCAGTGATTGGACTTGTGCCAGGAGTGTAGTTGCATGCTTTTTTTTTTTGGCTTTTAGCAAAGAGTTTTATTTGGTAGCACACATAACAGCAACACAAAATTATTTACTGCTTCCAAACGTTTCCTGGTGTTCAGTGTTGATGATTAATCCTTGAGATGGAGTTCCTCTGTTTTTTTACATTCCATCTTCCATTAGCTAGAAGGGCTGGTGTTCATCCACGCACCATCAGTCTTACAGGAATTGCCCTCTCTGAGACATCCTTGAAGCTCCGACTTAGTGACGATTGAGCACATTGCACCCGTGATTTGAAAGCAGCAAAATGCAGGTGTCACCTCCAAGGCTTCACTGACCAATTTACCAAAAGTAAGTCAAAATAGGAGAAAAGATCAAATCAGAAGACAGAAGGGGGTAGGTAATGGGTCTGTGAAGACCCCACGGGCACCAAACCTCTGCAGAAACTCATTAAGACCTACCCCTGCTATAACTCTCTAGAGTTCCAGCAGCTCACCATCCTGACTAGTTGATAATTGTGGTGTAATATTTCATTGGGACATTAGTGTGTACTTTATTCTTTGTTCTTGCTGTGTTTTCCCTCACCTTGATTTAAGCCCCTGGGCCTCTCTTTTTTTTAAGAGGCAGTTGGTGTTGTGAGATGAAAAGTGAAGCTATCTGAAGTTAACCTCTGTTTCTAGCTTCAGCTTTTCAACAGAAACAAAAGCATGTGTCCTCTCTTTGACCTGGGAGCCTCAGTAATGACAGATTGAAATATTTTTTCCATCTTCCAAGACCAGCAGAAGCTCGTGGTTTGGTTTACATTGATTTAAGAAAACTACTGCAACCTCTCTCAAGCATTTGTGATGTAAGATTCCTCCTCTCTACATTTTTTCCCCACTCCCTGTCTTTACCTCTCCACCTACTCCAACCACTGCAGTGTCTTTGTGGTGTACTCTGAAACTTCACAGGAGCCAGACAGGCCTCTTCTTTGGGAATTGGGGTTGGGGGGAGTCCAGAAGGTATTTGATCCACATTCTCAACTAACAGAGTGAATGGAGACTCTTGTCCACTTACCCGAGATCACAGGGTATCTTATCCCATTCTGTGTGCTGTAGCAAAACACAGTAGACTGGGTGGCTTATGAACAAAGAACTTATTTTTCATAGTTATTGAGACTGAATGTCCAAGATCAGGGTGTCAGCATGGTTGGGTTTGGGTCACAGACTGCTGACTCCCTCACACAGCCAAAAGAGGGCCAAGAGAGCTCTCTGGTATCCTTTTACAGGGGCACTAACCCCATTGATGGAATCTACATCCTCATGACCTAATTAACTCCCAAAGACTTCACCTCTTTATGCAATCACCTTGGGTGTTAACATTTCAACATATGCTTTAAGGTGGTGGGAGTGTACAAGGCCCACTCTATTGCACAGGGGTACCTATTTGATTGCAGATTCCAGACTTCATCACAAGTCCCCCTATCCATTCCCAATGTACACAGTAGCTGGTGTTCCTAATCAGAACTGTAAGTCCTCTGAGGAAACATGAAGTTCTGTTTGGCATCTTCTGCTCAGTGAATCCAGGCACTGTGGAATGCTCTGGAGGGTTTACAGAAAAACAAGTCTTGGTACTTAAGCTGTTCAAGTTTATCTAAGTCTCTGCTCAATGCCACTGCCAGGGGCAGAATCCTCCTCTCACCTATTCATATGTTCCTGTCTCCTTTCCCCCATCACTAAGTGGGCTCAAAAGTTTTCATGGACGATTGTGATTGTGTTTATTCTGTGCTCCTCATAGTACCCAGCACATTGTCTAGAGAGAAGTAGCTTCTTCCTGAAGGCTTGGTGAGCTGGATCAAGTGAATAGAATTCATTTACATCTAAGATTGCATTCCCCAGGGATAATCTATATAATTAATGTCTTAAAATGTTTGAAAGGCCAGAACATAGAACATAATACTAGAGAAAGCTCTAACATTTGGTGAGCACTTCCCATGCATAAATCAGATGCTAAATCCTTTACTCAGATTATCTCATTTGATCTTTACAGCCACACTATGAAGTGTATTCCTTTTTTACCCTTTCTTTACAGGAGAAAAAGCTGAGACACAGCGAGGTGAAAACACCTTGCTCACTCACACCCTGCAGTACAAAATTCTGGACTTTTTCCATGTGGAACTGCATGTAGAGAAGAACGTGGATTGAATACCGCAGGGATAGACATTTTGGCTTCATGCTAAGAAGGCTTCCAACTGTGAGAGCTGTCTTAGGGATCTCTAATCAAGGCTGGAAAATTATTTGACAGGCATTTATAACAGAGTTCAAGTACAAGAATGTTTGAATGTTGAAAAGAATGCTTTTCAGTCCTAAGGTGTTCTGATTCCTCGCCCCGTCATTCACATTTACACGTCTCCTCCACGTTTTGTGTGCCACTTTTGGGCGCAGCCTCACTGTCTCTGTGTTTATAAAATCTGTTTTGCTCACTAGTTCACAGAGGTCGAGGTCTAGCCTACTATCTGCTACACTGTCACAAAATAAGCATAGGATATTTTGTTTTTTACTTTGAAAAACAAAACTTGGTTTAGTTAAGGAATGAAAATGATTTTCAGAGAAGCAAAAGCTAAGGTCTGGGNATGCCTTTCAGTCCTAAGGTGTTCTGATTCCTCGCCCTGTCATTCACATTTACACGTCTCCTCCACGTTTTGTGTGCCACTTTTGGGCGCAGCCTCACTGTCTCTGTGTTTATAAAATCTGTTTTGCTCACTAGTTCACAGAGGTCGAGGTCTAGCCTACTATCTGCTACACTGTCACAAAATAAGCATAGGATATTTTGTTTTTTACTTTGAAAAACAAAACTTGGTTTAGTTAAGGAATGAAAATGATTTTCAGAGAAGCAAAAGCTAAGGTCTGGGTGCCACACAGTTTTGAGCGTGTGATGGAGTTGCCTGTTAGTTTTCTTTCTGATTTTCTGTTTTGGGTCCTGTGCTTTCTGCCTGCCTCAGATGACGCCCTGTCCCGACAGGAAGTTGGTCCTGGTAGCAATCATTTATAGAGTGTTTATAAAACTGTGTCTCATTGCAGGACTTCTCCAGAATGGCCAGAGGCCACATCCACTCAAGGCAGGGATTTTTGTCTTCATCCCCTTCTGTGGCTTGTGTATTTGCCCACTCACTGGAAAGAACCAATTAATCATGACACCATGGGCTGTAAAGGGTGCTGACTAATGAGCTGATGAAGGACTAAGCCTCCACCTCCTGGGAACAACTGTTAAGATCCCTAGATTTCATTGAATAAGGCGGTGCCCCCTCTCACTGAAGAGAGACCCCACTTTGCACAGAACCTCAGCTTCCTTTTCATGAGCACATTCAAGGGACACTGCTAGGCAGGCTTCCTTGTCACCACAGCCTTCTGTCTGCACTCAGAAGGAAGTTGGTCTCCTAGCCAACACTTCCTTTGGCCTCAGGAAGCCAGGTCCTAAGGTAGATGTGGCTTCTAAGCCTGTCCCATTAGACCCCTGCCCCCATGACAGGCCCCATGAGAAGACAAGCTCTCCTGCTAAATGCTTCCTGAGCTGGTTCCTAAATTCCTCTTCTGAATTAATTGGGGAAAACATAACAGCCTTGTTGGTAGTGCTCCTACTGTGCATGGCCACTGTGACTAGTGCATCTGTTACATATTCCATCTACCTGACACCTATTAGAAAGTTCTGTGGGTAGGGAGTGGTAGACCATCTAAGTGAGAAGAATGACACCACAGAACTAATTTTAGAATAAGGATTCAGACTCAGGCTCTTTGTCTCCAAACGCGGTGCCCCAAATCCTCACACAGATACTATCTCCAGTGACATGACCATTCCTAGACTTGGGCACTGGGATACCTTTACATGTATTTTTCCTAAATTTCATTTCTTATGTGTTGACTGCATTTTGGGTACTGACCTCCAAAGTAATTCTGAGTGGGTGTATTCCAGTCCCAACAGCTGGCTCAGTAGGGGCCCTAAATGTGCGGACAGGGCCATTCTCCTCACCTCATGGGAGAACGATGTGACTTCTTTTCACACAGGGAAATTTTACCCACTGGAACAATTCCTACAGAAAAACTGTCAAAACCCCTAAGTGCATTTAAATGTGTGTCCCCAAACACACATGTCCCTTCCTGACGGTCTGAGAAGCGGTCCCCGAAAGTAAGAACTGCATCTGTAGGGGGTTAGGATGCTACTGGTAACTGAGGGTGGAGAATCGTCCACCTCCAACTTTCACGACACCAGATTAGCAGTATTGTGAATATTGTTGTTATTGTTGGAAGTTTTCGCCTCTTACAATTACCAGCCTTCTGTGTTCTTCCTTTCTTTTGGGCTGGCATGAGTCCTTTTGCAGCCTTTAAAACTGCAATACCTTGTTTGGGATCTACTGTAGAGAAACACAAAGTTGAGGTAGTTTGGATTCAGAACAAACTCTCTTTGCTCACGAGGAGCACAAGATGAACAGGCTCTGAGGGACTTCATAATCAGGTGATAATAGAAAAAAACACACACACAAAATGTGAAACAAGATGTGAGTATTTGCCTTAATAGAAAGAGTAGAAATGGAAATTAAACTCTATGGGAACAAAATACCTTATTACAGTTACTCTTTTTCCAGCTAATTCACTACCAGTGAAATGACAGATTTTCCTGTAAGACCTCAGCAGACTTAATTTCCAGAGGTTCTATGTTTCTCTTTGGCCAAAGAATTTAGAGACATGATAGTGTCCTCAGCTGAAGAAGAGTTTTCTCAACTTAATGGAAAGTATCCTCTTAGTTTTGATGGGCTCATCCTATAACCCTACCTAACCATGAAACTCATCTCTACGATGAATCACTGTCAGTGAGGAGAGAGAATATTGGTCCTTGAGTGTTTTCTCTGGGAAAATAAAGGCTGGAGACCACTTTGCAACAGGTAATGTGATGTGATGAGATTTGTGCTTATTTTAACATCGTATGAGCCAACTCCATTATTCTGATGACTTTGTAATGTGTCAATTTGGCTCTAATATCAAGAAATTCAAACAAATACTAATCTAGTGCCAGCATAAAGGGGTCTTACAAATGTGCTTGAAGCCCTTCATCAGTTGATTTTCAGTTCATCACGAAGGGGACGCCTGTTGGTAGGCCTTCTCTAATCACATGGGTTCAGGTAGCAGGCTGTGCCCATGGGGTCCCAGCCTGCTTGTGGTCTTTCCTGTTGGTTCTGCTTCTTTGGCTAAACCCTGGCTGATACAATCATCTAATAGTTACAGAAAAATTTGCTAATTTCTCAGTTTTTTAAAAAAAATTATGAGATGGGGATTTGTGAAGATATGTAATCATATTTATTGGTTTACAGGTACTGGATAGGTTGTAAGCAACTAAAAATTAAAGTTATAATAGCTCAGGGCCAGGAAGCCAGGGAGAAGAAAAAAGATATTCTGGTTTAAAATTTACAACTTGTTCAGTGGACTTTAAGTAAGATGTGTGCATTTTTTCCTGAGAGAGTGAATAAAACTGCCTATAAATCCTATGAAAAAATATATTTTTCCCTTAAGAGCAATACTAAATTCCCTGATTTCATTTTGATATCCAGAGAAGAATACATACCAAACATACTCAAAGACTTTACTGCATCCTGCCTGCTGGATTGGATTTTTAATGAAAGTCACCTCGATTTATGTTTTTCTATGAGAAACTTGTCTTATACTCTCAAATATAACAGATGTAACAAAAGCCAAGGGCGGTTGAAAAAGGGACTGAGGGAACCGTTTACAGTCAAAGGCCATTGCCTATGTGAAACCTGCTTTGTTATTTAAGCATTTCTGGCAGAACTGAGTTCGTGGATCTATGACTTTAAAAAAATAGGTATTCATGTATTGAAATGATTATTTAGGCAAAATGGGCCTGAGGTGTTATATACTAGCTCACTTTCTTTCTTTAAATATGTTTTAAAAATAAAGACAAATGGCTCTTTTTAATTAATGGTGCATGAAGTAATAGGTGAGCAGCACCTTTCAATGTAAAGGTATCAGAGTCTGACAGTCTGATTTCCTTCCTCCTAATGGCTTTGGTGTCCCTTTTTGATCACGGCACTATTTAGAAGGGTAACTCACATTAAAATATTAGTAGATAGAGTTTATAAAATTGCAGTAACTCATACCCATGCATGCCATTACAAAACCGTTCATTTAAGCAAAAATTTTCAAAAAATCCAAAGAAAGCAGGGAACATGTTTATGGCATGTGAAGTAAAGGCATGAGGCAGGGGTTGGGGGATGGTGGCAGAGAGGTGACGTCACCTGCAAATGAGGCCATGAGAGGCTGATACTGGAGAGATGTGCTTTGCATCCATTGAGTTAGGTCTAGCTGTTGGGATTTCCTAATGCTTCCTGGTGACTGTGTTGCTTTCCAAATTCTGAGAACTGTGTTCATTTTCCAACACATAACAGATGGAGGCAGGAGAGGTTCCACAGGGTCCCAGTGCTGGCTCTGGGGCAAACTGCCTGGGGTCACCTTTAATTCACCCTTACCAGCTGCATAACCCTGGATATGTTCCCATACCTCAATAGCTTCCTCTGTAAATTGAGAATGAGGACATTTCCCTCCCATGTAAAAAGAACTAAAAGTTGAAAGTATTTTGAACAATATTCGGCCCATTGCAAGTCCCCAGTTAATGTGAATTTATTACCATATTATATAATTATTATGCATATGCACTGCATTATATGTAATAACATAAACTACATAATATATACTATATAATAAATGTGCAATACCATACTTATGCAGTTGTATATATTATTATGCATATTACATAGACAAGAGGAAATGGTGAAAGGACTCCAGGTAAGACCAGGTGTCCCAGGCTTGTTCTTTGCAGACAATCACTTGCTCTCACCTGAAGTAATTGGAAGCCCTGGGCATCCAACACCCAACTACAAATCATCTTTTGTTCCTGGCTTCTCAAATAGGCCCTTAGAACAGAGAACACAGAGAATCCCTGTTCAGAGTGGAAGGTTCTAGCAGAAAGGTAATGGAGTTGAAGCCCACCACAATCTCTGCCTGGCTACAAACCTGGATAGGATTTGGCAACAGCTGGAACTATTTGCAAATTTGCTTGCATGATGAGAAAATTGTCCTGCAGAAGACTAGGAAGAGTGCACCATCTGCTTATGGTTAAGCTGCAACTAGAATTTTTCTTACAAGCAATTCTCACATTGTGTTATGTTGCCTTTTGTTTCCCGCCCCCTTCCCATATGTGTTCAGGAGCAAATATTAGATGGCTGTGATTATCTCCATTACAGGAAGAACCCAGGCCTCGGAGAAGCAGTGTCCAGTTAGGCCCAAGGCCACGCCCTGCCACACACCCTGGACACCTGACTCTGGGCCTGAGCGCTGAACCATCCATGACTTCAGACCTATACACGGCTGCTTTCCTCCTACCGATGGCCCTTCGAGATAGGAATTTTGCAGCTAATTCCTCAGTTCCCCTTTGTACTCTGTTCTTCGGAGCAAACGCTAAATTCCGCCTCCTTTGGTGCAAATGAATTTATCAGCATTCTGGCCCCCAGTCCTTCAGCCTTCTTCAGGTAACCCTTCTCCTGGTCATATTTGAAACTTGGAATGAGATCCTATTATCTGAAACCCTCCTCTGGCCTTGGGATGGGATCAAGAATCCATTATTTGTTGATTACACCGTGACTATTAAACCCCACACCTTCCGATGTCTCTGGCCGGAATGGACAACATTGTACTGTGATAGCGAATCTCCCTGACCTCTTAGAGGATTTTATAACAAATGCTTACTTAGTTATTCATCACCTTATATACAGTAGCTCATGTGCATGGCTCACATATCACATGGCATGTTTAAACTGAATGATTTCTTTGGTTTACACCAGAGAGTAGATTTTGAATGTTCACCTTGGAATAGAAATCAAAATAAAGACTAAATTCTGGGAAAGGCAGAGATTAAGCACCTGAGATAAACAAAAACATGGGATTTGAAAGCAGAGTTGGATACAAATCAAGGTGCTTAGAATGTTCTAACCAGAGTCTAAAGGGCAAATTCCAAGGTCACCAGTGAGAGGGTTAAAGAGGGAACAGCATGGGAGAAACAGGAGAGTATGTGAATGGTAGTGATTTCTGGAAACCTTACTTTGCCCATAGTTTCCTTTTGGGTTAAGTCCTACCCATTAGTGTGCCCTGTTGCTCGAAGGTCACCATGCTCAGCAAATAACGGCCAAGTCTTACCAATACTTGCATTTCCTCTTAGGTGACTTGAGAAGACAAGCAGAAGGGAAGGGAGCTATCATCTACCACATGCTAGATAATTTCTAGGAAAAGTTTATTTAATTCTTGATATAGTCTTTTTAGGCGTTATGTTATTTCTTTTCTCTCTTTTCACGCAATTAAAGAAACAGAAGTTTATGAGAACTATAGGTATGGTTTGAGTTGTGTTTTCAGTCCAAGTCACTCTGGCTCTCTCAATAGTTTAATCTCTGCTCCACTTAGCATGCTGTTCCCCACCCTGGGGATGGTGAGGTGGGGCCCGGTTAACAGGAAATGATGTTCAGGTGCCATCAGATGGGCTGCGAGGGACCAGTGAACACTCTTATACATAACAGTGCAAATGTAAGCTCCTCAAATGATACCATAATAAGAGTGGAGAAAAGTTGTTCCAACATCCCTAAAAATTAAAGGACACCTTACAGAATTGTCACCAGGCAACCCCTAGCATTTTTGCTGGCCGAGCAGTGTCCCTTAACCTCCGAGAAGTCCCCAAAGTATCAAGTGGAGAAGGGATTCTGCCACATGAATCTGAGCTTGAATCACTGTATCCACACCTGCAACAAGATGGGCCAAAAAGATGCGACGGAAGACCCTGAAACTTCTGCCTCATCAGTTGTCCCCACCCAGTCCATTTCCAGGTAGGGCTGGGGTGTGAATGAGCCAGGAGAGCAATTTGGGGGAAGCCAAAACCAAGATGAAAAAGACAAAGAAGGTTTCTTCTTCCTGAATCTACCATGCTGTCAAGTCACTCCACCTCCTCAGTGAACAGTGAGTAAATGAGCAGATAGAGACCTAACTATGCTTTGAGAGAGTACCCCCCTTCGTGGAACTCACAGGTGGAACATGGTAACCCTCCTGCAGTCCTGGAAGAAGCAAAGGCGTAAATAAAACATGCTAAATCTATACTTGGGACTCCTCACCGAGCCCCTCAGACAGGAGACTCTTCCTGCCACCCCCAACACCAGAGTCAATAAAAACCCAATGGGATACAAGATTTCCTGTCCCCCTTTCCCTCTTCATCAGTGTATTTTCAAGGCATAGGAAGAGGCCATTGTAGAATCTTGCATTGTATTTTAAAAATCTGTAGAGTTCCCCACAGGAAACATTACCAATATATTTGCTTCCATTTGATGTCTTTTTAGCACTTGGTGCCAAGAAAAAAAATCTGTTGTTTTTAAACCGGTTTCCAAGTGAGCAGCTCTTGGGTGATTAAGAGAAAAAAATCACAACAACATCTAAATCATGGGAAATGTTTAAGAGGGAGAAAAGGCTGGAAGAGGCTGCTGAGGTGGGGAAAAGCAGAGTCAGGAGGGAGAAAGCCTGGGTTTACACCCCAGATACCCCTCACCCAAGCTCTGTGACCTCTCTGGGCTCCATAGAGTGAGCTAATTTGAGTTGATTTGAAGTTGTTGATCAGGAGTTGATTTGAAGAAACAGCATGAGCGTTACCTGACTTGTCATTTGAAAAAAGCTCAGCACAGAGCCTGACGTGTGTCCAAGGCTGTTGAAGTGCATGGTATAGTTGCAGCATTGCGGGGGCAAGGGGGCCCACCCCAACATTGTCTTGGCAGCTCACGTTCCATTCGAGGAAATTGAAGTGATGAATTATGCGAGGGCAGTTTTTCCCTTACCTGGGTCTTCATTTTTCAACCACATTGAGACGTTGATGAGGGATTTCTTGAGCACTTTGTGCATGTCATATTCAGTGTTGACCTTGATGGGCCTTTGTGACACTTCCCAAATCCTGGCTCAAAGAGTGAAAGGAGTCATGAGCCTGCCTTGCTGCAGCAATGGTGTAAGGGTCTGCTAGGGCTGCATAACAAAGAACCAGAGACTGGGGGCTTAAACAACAGGCATTCATTTTTCACAATTCAGGAGGCTGGAGTCTGAGCTCACATTATTGAGCAGGCTGCTTCTTTCTGAGGCCTCTCTCCTTGGAGTGTAGACAGCTGTCCTCTTTCTGTGTCCTCACGTGGTTGTTCCTCTATGTGTGTTCGTGTCTCAGTCTCCTCCTCTGATAAGGACACCAGTGAGATTGGAATAGAGCCCTCCTAATTAACCTTATTCTATCTTAATTATGTTGTCGGAGATGCTAACTTTACATACAGTCACGTTGTAGGTTCTGAGGGTTATGGCTTCAGCATAGGAATTGGGGGGCGGTGGACATAATCCAGCCCATAATAGATTATGTCAAGGAGAAGATTCTTTTCAAGGGAAAGCTCTGGTGCAAACAGTGATATTGGATAGAGATATTTGGTACTGATGGGTGATGACTTTTCAGAGCCACTTACTTTCCAGGGATCCGAGGCAGGTAAGGATAAGGTACAGAGCAGAAAAAAACATTTACTGACTATGAACTGTGTGCCCAGGTTTGTGCTGGATATAGGTATACATTTATATGCATATATATTATAGATATATATTATACATGTATGCACTATATATTTGCATCATATGTGGTTTAATATATGGTATAATATATATTATACATGTATGCATAGTATATAAACATATATGTACATAATGTATATGGTTTCATGGGCTACAAAAATTTGCCACAAACTCAAGGTTAAAATAACAGGAATTTATTCCCTCATAGTTGTAGAGGTTGGAAGTCCATCATCAAGGTGTCAGCTGAGCAGTTTGTGCTCTCAAAGGTCTAGAGGAGGGTCCTCCCTTGTCTCCTGCAGCTCCTGGTGGCTCCTGGTGTCCCTGGCTTGTGGCCACATCACTCCTTCGCTGCCCCTGCCATCACATGGTCTCTTTCTCTGTCTCAGGTTTCCTTCTCCCTTTGTTTTGTTAGGGCACTTGTCACTAGATTGAGGGCACAACTGGATAATCCAAGATGATCTCATCTTGGGATTCTTAATGTAATCGCATCTGCACAGAACTTTGTTCAAATAAGGTCACATTCACACGTCCTAGGGGTGTAGATGCAGACGTATCTTTTGGACAGGGAACACTATTCACCTCACTACATGTATATGGCATGCATGTATGTATGTATGCATGTATGTGTTGGTCTCTGAAAAGTCAGCACCCGTCTCTACCAAATACCCTTAACCCCTTCCTTAACCAATTTCACTGTTTGCCCCAAAAACTTCTCTTGAAAAGCCTCTTCTCCTTGACCTCATTGATTTTAGTCTGAATCGTGTCCCCCCCAAATTCTACACACCAGGGGGTGAGGCACAGAGGAGACCCACTCAGTGTGTGCATACCGTGTGTACCAGGCTGGCAGACACACAGAAGGCAGAAATGGAGTGTGCATTTGGATGGCACCTCCCGGTTGAGGTGTCTTTCCCTTCCCTGGGGCCCAGGTGCACAGGGGCAGAGCTGCCTTGAGAGGCAGGAGGGCACAGGGAGACAGGCCAGGCCCGGCTGCCCGGGCTGCCTGTCTTCCACAGAGAGGCCGAGCTTGAGATCAAGCACATTTCTAAGGAAAGTGCCCATGTAGAAACCTGAATGCCTGAGAGTGTCATTATCTCTGCTTAAGTAAAATCCCAGCATACATAATTTCATTGCATTTCTTTCACCAGGGAATGGCAATGTCAAAAGCTCAGAGAACTAGGGAGTGCACTGCTAAGCAGTGCGACCAGAAGGGCTGAGGTGGACAGGCCACTCCTGAACGGGGCGGCCGCCTCTGTGCTCCGAAGCTGGATGTACTGCCACCTAGCTGGGATGGCTGACAGCTGTGTTAAAGAAGGGGGAAAGAATTCTGCTCATTATTTTAAGCCGCTTAAACTTAAAACTATATTCCCTCTGACAAGCAACAGATTTAATGGGCTGCAGAGAGCTAGAAATACTAATTAATAACCTCTTTGCTGGGCTGTTCGCAATATGGAAGCTCAAACATGGTGATTTGAGTACATCGTTAAAGATATTCAACCAAATACTAAGCGTATAATAATGTGAAGCTAGTTTTTGCAAATACCTGAATGTTGAAGTTCCCCCATTTTTTCCTAAAAACAATGTCTTATTGCTGCTAAAGTGCCAGATATGAGAATTTCCTTTACACATGGAATCAGAATTTGATTCTGAAAATTGCTCTTCAGAGAGCACACGGTGGACTGGACCCACCAAGCCAGGTCTGGCACCCACATCAGGCGAGGCAGTGTTTCCCTGTGAGCTTTGCCATCCGATGTGTACATTTGCCTATGACATTCCTGGTTTGTGCCTGTCGTCCTGGGTACCACCCTGTCAGCACTCTTTTCACAGCCATTGGTGTCCTGGCAGGCAGAAAAGACTTGTTGTAGCGGATTGGAGACAGCCATCCTTAGAAGGACCTTCTTGCAGGGCTGGCCCTTGGCTGGTCTCTGGCCCTTGGTGGGTACACGGTCCTCTGCACGGATATAAATTTTCACTAACTGGTAAGTGCCTTCCTGTGGCTGGACAGTGGAGACTACGGTTTCTGCTGTTTTCCTTCTGGGTGCGGCCCTAATCCAAAGCTTGGGCACTGGCCTCTAGTGAATCTCCCTGAGCAGGAATACAGCACGTGAATTGCTATATTTTTCTTGGGGGGGGGGGTTCTATGGGTTGGGGGAGGAGGGTGCTCAGTAAGACCCATTATGGGAGGGAGAGAGTAGAAGGAGGCCTCACACGGATGCTGAAGCCTCTGCCCCTGGCCATCTCCCTTAAGCTCTGGCTGTGCCACAGGGCTGTAATAAACCCTGGCTATGAGGACAACCACATACTGAGTCCTGGGGAACCTGCTGAGGTGAGTGTGATATTGGGGGTCTGCAGTACACCAGAGTTTGATGATAGATGATGTAGTCACTCTATTTACTATGATTGAGTTGCACAATGACTTGAGAAGTGATCAGGGCCAGGGTAAACATTGCCATGTTGCACTTGAGAAACTGAAGCTCAGAGAGTCTGCGTGGCTTGCCCAGACCTACTGGCACCCATGCCTTTGGTGTGCAGGCCAGGGGAACTTCACAGAGAGGACACAAGCATGGGCAATCAAGACCCATTTTTGGAAATAGCAGGAGTAGTGGGAAGAATGGCTCATCTCGGGCACCTGTGCAGCGGAGATCACCACATCCAGTGCGTAGAAGCACGGGGAGGATGGAGGACGCAGGCATGCCAGTGGTTCTCAGGGACATCACCGCCTCGTCTCTTCTCTCCTAGGCCGGTGATGCTCCAGGTCCCAGCACCACCCTCTGAGAATGAAGCCTGGACACCAATCTTAAATGTCCAACAACTAGCCCGAGCTCTGTGTGTATTGGTGCTTTAGAGAGAAATGAAATGCCCCATAAGGAATGTCAGCTTTTGTTGGATAAACTGCGGAGAGTGGTTGCCAGGGCTGTTCAGATTTCACAGGTGCTGTGAGGCAACAGCAGAGCCGGAGGAAGTTGGAAGAGGTGAACATGTTACCCCAACCAGGCTGCTGGCTTGTGCTTCCAGGACTGCCCAGTCTCCTTGGTCAAAGGAGACCAGCTGAGGTGCTGGGAGAGCTGATCTGAGAGCAGTGGAGTCATGTTCTGTCCCTGCTCNCATAAGGAATGTCAGCTTTTGTTGGATAAACTGCGGAGAGTGGTTGCCAGGGCTGTTCAGATTTCACAGGTGGTGTGATGCAACAGCAGAGCTGGAGGAAATTGGAAGAGGTGAACATGTTACCCCAACCAGGCTGCTGGCTTGTGCTTCCAGGACTGCCCAGTCTCCTTGGTCAAAGGAGACCAGCTGAGGTGCTGGGAGAGCTGATCTGAGAGCAGTGGAGTCATGTTCTGTCCCTGCTCCATGCTCTCCCATCCGAGGACGGCCTTTGTCATCTTGTTCCCAAAGCTGTCATTCATGCTGCCATGGAGTAAAGTGACAGACAAAAAAGCCAAACTCCCATTCGTCACTGGCACACAGCTGTCCCTGTGGGTCCCCAGGAACAGCAGAGGCTGAGACAATTAATTGGACAACAGAAGCAAAAACGTCAGGAAGCGATCACATTAGCTGTGGGCCAAAGTCCTGTGAGACCCTGATCTCCCTCCGGCCCATGCACCCTTCCTGGGGGCAGGTGTTCCCATTTCACAGGTGGAGGGCCAAGTCAGTGCCAGGAGGCCAAAGGCTGAGCGATTTGTCCCAGCTGGTAGGAGAAATATGACTGAGTCTTTCTATTATTCTGTTTTTCCCCCCTCCCCACTGCCTCAGCAGTTTTGCCCATCAGAAATCTCCAGGTGGGAACCAGATCTTGTTAAAAGTCAGCTTGGATAAGTGAAAGGGGCTGAATTTTGGAAGGGGAGAGTTCCAAGTGTCTACAACCCAGGTCAGCTATAAAATTGAGGCACTCAGACCTGCCTCAGTCAGGGTTGGCTTAAGAAGGAGGGCCAAGATTGGATGGGCATGGGCGGGGTCTTCCGGCCAGGACAAGGAAGGGGGTAGAGGAATGGATATGGAAGTGTTTAGATGATGAATCTCTCCCAAATTGGATGTGCCAAGGTCAAGCCGTCCCTCTGAACTGGGTGCGCAACCTGGTCGGGCCATGGGCTTGCACCCACTGCAAATGACCGTGACTTTAAGCGCGTCATTACTTCCCTCTAGAACTTTTTCTCGATTTGCTTTTCTATATATTTTAGCCATTAGGTAGAGTGCAATTTGAATACAATACCATATGATTTTCTACAAATGCATTAGTGTAAAGGTAAAGTAAAGCTGGAATGGCCAGATCCAATCCAGATGGGGACATTCAGATGGCGAGGTTCAGATGGGGNGTTTTTCCCCCCTCCCCACTGCCTCAGCAGTTTTGCCCATCAGAAATCTCCACGTGCGAACCAGATCTTGTTAAAAGTCAGCTTGGATAAGTGAAAGGGGCTGAATTTTGGAAGGGGACAGTTCCAAGAGTCTACAACCCAGGTCAGCTATAAAATTGAGGCACTCAGACCTGCCTCAGTCAAGGTTGGCTTAAGAAGGAGGGCCAAAATTGGGTGGGCATGGGTGGGGCCTTCCGGCCAGCACAAGGAAGGGGGCAGAGGAATGGATATGGAAGTGTTTAGATGATGAATCTCTCCCAAATTGGATGTGCCAAGGTCAAGCCGTCCCTCTGAACTGGGTGCGCAACCTGGTCGGGCCGTGGCCTTGCACCCACTGCAAATGACCGTGACTTTAAGCGAGTCATTACTTCCCTCTAGAACTTTTTCTCGATTTGCTTTTCTATATATTTTAGCCATTAGGTAGAGTGCAATTTGAATACAATACCATACGATTTTCTACAAATGCATTAGTGTAAAGGTAAAGTAAAGCTGGAATGGCCAGATCCAATCCAGATGGGGACATTCAGATGGGGAGGTTCAGATGGGGGAGGTTCAGATGGAAGACGCGTGCTGAGGTTCTGCAGTCATTACTCTGCTCTGAATGTCCTGTCAACCCGAGAAAGAACAGCACAGAGTCGGTTACATGATTCACGTTGTCTATGGGTTAAAAGTAAGCTGATTTACCTCCACAACGCAGATGAGGGATGTGTTGAATTTCTACGGTTGCCGAAAGTATTAAAGACTGGGTGTCTTAAAACAACAGAAATGTATTACCTTGCAGTTCGAGGAGCTAAATGTGTGAGACGAAGCTGTTGGCAGGGCCGGGCTGTCCCCAAATGCTGGAGGGGAGAATCCGCCCTTGTCTCTTCACAGTCTAGAAGTTCTCGGCAATCTTTGGCATTTGCTGCCCTGTAGGCTCATCCTCTGGTCTCTGCCTTCTTGTTCACGTGGCATTCTCTCTCTGTGCATGTCTGTCACTGTGTCTGAACTGCTTCTTTCTATCAGGACGCCTGCTATGTTGCATTAGGAGCCCACCTCATTCCATTCTGACCTCATCTTATAGCTAATAACTATAACTAATAACTAATATAACTAATAACTAATTATAACTAATTATAACTAATAATTAATTAGTTATAACTAATTATATTGGCAACAGCTTTGTTTTCAAAACAAAGTCACATTCTAAGGTACTGGGGATCAGAACCTCAACATGTGTGTTCGGGGGTTCAAAATTTTACCCTTACGAAGATCGGTATGATGACAAGTACAGGCTCTTGGGTCAGGCTGCCCTGATAAAATCCTCATTCCAAAGCTGCTTAGCTCGGTGACTTTGGGCAGGTTACTTAACTTCTCTGTGCCTCAGTTTCCTAGAACTCATTGAGATGGCACATATAAAGTGACTTAAAAGTCGTTTCACACAAAAAAATGCACCTGTTTCCAACCTGTGTGTCCAGAAGGATGAGGGGTCCCTTCAAATTTGTATCGTGAGTGTGTAGCAGACCTGGGTCTTCAGCCTGGGGCTTCCGAATTCAGCAAAATGCACTTGCCTCTATACTCCAGCTTTAGTGATTGCTTACCCTCTTAATGTAAATGTTTTTTCTTAAAACATTGAGTTAAAAAAGAAAGGGTCAGAACTGCTTCCTTAAGAAAGGGAGGTCAACAGAAGAAAGGCAGTTGGAAAGTCAATGTCCAAAGCAGCCTCCCTCTTGCCCAAAGGGATAGCCCTCAATTTCCCACAGAACAGAAGCCCTGTGGGGACCAGGACATTTCAGGTGTTCTTGTCACTAACGTGCCCTGCTGCTCAGCCATCCTGCTCAGCACATAGTAGGCGCTCAGGAAATGTTTAATGAGCACTAAATGTGGAAAAGTTGTACGAATGGGCACACCTTAATTGAAACCCACTTTTAGTAGTTTTCTTTAAGGAAGCAACTAAAGCTAAGCAAAGATTTAGTTATATTCATTTTTACTGAAGAACTGTTGATAAAGCAAAGATGTTGGCAGCAGCCTAAACGCACATCAGTAGGGAAATGCAGAAGGCAGTGCTTGCCCGCCAGGTCTCGGATAGTGTACCATGGGTGTGTGTGTGTGGGGTACAGGGCTGCAAAGCTGTCCCTGTCCTGACTAAGGCTGTGACTCTACGGTTGGGTCTCTGCGGTTGTGACTAAGGACCTTGGCACGTCAATATCATCCTGTCTTACCAGGTAGATGATGATGAAAACAGGCTCACAGGGGTGCTATGTGCTGACCTTGACGAAGAGGTCTTTAGCCAAGGAACGCGGTGGCCTCTGGGAGGCAAGGGAACAGACCCTTCTCTAGAGCCTCCGGAAGAACCGCAGCCTTGCTGGCACCTTGACTTTGGCCCGGTGAGACCGATATCAGACATCTGACTCTCAGGACCATGAGACAATAAACGCATCTTGGCTGAAGCCACCGTGGGCCATCATTTTTTAGGGCAGCAATAGAATCTCATATAGCATTCATGTGGAGCAGGGGCCTCACACGGAGGTGTTCACAGCAGCCATCACATGGGGGTGCTGCCTAGGAAGAGAATAAAATAACAAATGGTCAGCTTTCAACCTGGCCCCAACCCCACCACCCGTTACTTAACCCGTTTAACTGCTACCCAGAAAGCAGGGGGTGGGGGGGTCACCTAAGCCAACAATCGCTAACCTCTGCTGTGGTGCAAAACTTCATGGCCTGAACAAAAGCTCAAAATAGATTCTTAATGGAAACCTAGCTTTTCTTAAAACAGCAGGTACAGTAGAATTTCCTTGGACTTTCATTTACGTGGGGCCTGGGAGGCTATGATCCGACGACAGCAGTCACCTGGGAGGATAAGATGATGTGGATTTTCGTGTGTTTTTGCTTCTCCCAACACCCAGCTTTCCGGCTAGGGACACACGGTGGTTCGGGAGACACGCTTCAAGTTAAGCAGAGAAGGGGGAGTGATTTGCCCCAGTCTGGGTAGGGAGGGCAGTGAACCCCACTTGAGATGCCCAACTTGAGCTAAATTCCACACTGCCACCAATTTTCCTGTCTCTCCTGGGTGCTGGTGACAATTGCCTTGGATGTCACCTCAGCCAGGCCTATTCATTCCTCTGTGGAGCCAGTTCAGTTGCAAGGGTGCTGACCCCGAGGCAAAGATGCTGCTCGGGGCTGCCTCCCCTGGGGGCACCGCCCCGATGCAGCTGTGAATCCAGGCCGAGCCCAACTCTAACCACCCCCCTCCTTTTTTAATTAACAATACTGCAGAGTCGAGATACAGTACATCTTACCAGGCCGGGCCCCCCATCTCTGGGGGCTGGAAGCAATAGAATTGAAAACGAGGAGCTGGAGGAAACGTCCCTCATGGCAGTGAACTCCCTGTTCTCCTGTCCACCCTCACCCTCACCCTCTTGCTCAGCTTCTTTCAGGAGCTGCAACTACCCTGTCTACAGAGACAGCTTTTCACAGCACAAAGACAGTGGGGTCTGGAGACAGGCAAGCCTGGAGGGGGACCCCAGCTCCACCCCTGCCCAGGCGCTGACCTCGGGGACGCTCAGATCTTGCTAACGTGCAGTTTACTTGTTCACAGGGATGGTGGTCTCTATGTCCAAGTTCATTGTGAGAATTACATGCAGAGAAAGCTTGCAGTATTGCCGGCATGTCATAAGGATACAGCCATCACCATTTAAAATTATGAGTGCTGTCTGTTATTGTCGCTGTTGTCTTGTAAGTTATTTCTCTGGGAGACGTCCTAGGAAAGGTCACCCTAGGCCAAGTTTCTCTCCTCTGGTTGACTTATTGGGAAGACATTGTGTATTTGTGTATCTAACCCAGCCCAGTGCCAACAGGATAGGGAGGGAGTTTCAGGACTGTGTCTAGTGCGCGCAGGAGAGTATTGTTAATGAGGAAGCCGGCGAAGCAAAGATGACGGTAGAAGAATGGCTGTGCTGTTGATTCACGCCCAAAATGCTTAGTTCCTCAAAACTGAGCAATCGGTCGCGACTTTTCAAGTTCTGTGCACTTACCCCGAATTGGGTTCTGACTGCCTCAGTGGGCAAAGGCAAGTGGGAACGACAATGCGTTGTCCTAGTGAAAGGAATTCCTCTCCTGCGGACCCCTCTCATACTGATGGGGTCCCCGACTTATGAGCAACATCCTCAACAACTCCATAGTAGATAAAGTGCCCCGTTTTCTGATTGGCCTCTTTGGTAAAGCACACAAGCACGTGTGGAGGAATGCAGTTCTACACACAGAGAGGCCCCACGATCACACTGCCCCTGAGCGGGGTTAGAACAATGCCGGGAACAGCTGGCTCTCCGTCCTCCGGCACCTTCTCTCGCACTCTGAAGAGGGCGGTGCTTGGAGTCAAACATGTCAAAGACCCTTGTCAGCCGGTAGTGGTTTTCCGACCTGCCCGGCCACTGAACAGTCACGGGACACTCTGAGCTTCTGTTTCCTCATCCTCCAACTCCTGGAGCAGACGCTGAGATGTTGTTTCCCCTCCAGGGCCCGTGTGGTGAAGAAATCTAATTCTTTAAAGTAAGTGCAGGAGAGGTAACTGTTGTCTCATAAAGGAAAAAATCCTCTTTCTGTGCACTCCCTCCAGTCACTGAAAAATAAAATAAAAGTCACTGAACTGTAAGTGGGAAATGACTTCACACTCTTGGGAAAGGCCGAACGAAAAGATAAAGGCGACAGCCAGCCACCACGAGGCCGTATTCTCACAGTCCAGGTCCTTCCATTCTCGTGTTGAGCCTCAGCTACACTTCTGTTCCCTGCTCCGGGCAGGTAATGCCGTTATTACCAGTGCAGGGGGGTGTGGTGGTATCAGCTGGCTCAGCCTGTGCCGCAGGTCAGGGAGGGAGCTTGTGATTGCTGCTGTCACCGGGCATCTCCTTGGTGTGACTCACAGAAGGGACCTTCTGCCACCATTAGGGAAGCCCTCCAGCGGAATGCTAAGAACATCTCTTGCCCTTTTGAGGAAAGGTTAAAAAAATAAGTTGTTACCACTCTTCAAAGTTTAATTGCTGCCAGACATCCTTGGGGAAACCTCCGCTGTAATTTCAAGGAGTGCAAATTCAAGCAAGTTTCGGTGGTGCCCGCCCTGCGCCGGGAAGTGAAGCAGGATGGAAAATAATGGGGTGTCAGAAACGCACATCGTCAGCAAATACAGGAAAGCACTATTCAGCTCCACGGCGTCCGGTGGCTCCGCACACTGCAGTGATGTTTTGGTGACGTTGCAGGTGATTTGGTTAATACGTTACAGAGGAACCTTCCTGGTTTCCAGCATAGGTTGCTGCGTGTCGTAGATTACAGAGACTTCTTTGTTCTAGCTTGGGGAGCTAAACCGGTCGAGGCGATTTCATTAACGAGCGGGGAAGCAGCCCGAACTCATCCAGCTTTTGTGATAAGACCCTACGAGCCGTGCCTGCCGCCGGCACAGAGGGCTTCTCAGATTCAGCAATTCGTGTCCGTGGAAAGTGCTGAACACGCACCTTGGCTCCCTTCAGCAAACTGTCACTGAATGCCGGTGACATGCCAGGCCCTGTTGTGGGTCTGGGGGATGTAGACAGGACTGATAAGGCTCATCTCTGCTGATGAGGGTGGTAGCTTCCAGAAGGGGCCCTCCCTAGCAGGTCATTTCAATCCACAGCCCCTCCTGCTGCTTTAACTTCCATGTTTCCCTGGGACTGGTGGCTGAGCAGGGGGCTTCCTGGCACTGTCTGTCTGTCTTTCCTGATGGTTTCCCACTAGAATGTAAGCTGCATGACCTCAGGGGTTCTGTATGTGTCCCTCAGAGTTCCACTCGAAAGTGACTCGCAGTATCTGTAAAATGGACTGTGTGCCACCCTGCACTTCTCTGAAGACTGTGTGACCGTAGGATTGGGCTGAGCCTCAGAGAGGACAGACTGCAGAGGGCCTCACACTGGGTGTGGGTAGGGGGGCAAGGAGGGGCCTCCCGAGCTGTTGTAATCTGTTCTTGGTTTTAAGAGGACAAGTTGGCAAGTCTTCCCGCAGGGACTTCAGACTCATCACTGCGCAAAGCATGTTTCCCACCCACATCGCCCCCCAGAGCCTGGCACCTCTGTCACCACGTCGGCCAAATCAGAAAGCTGTGAATGAGCCTTAACCCCTTTCATCTTCCCTAATCCCAGTCAGCCTCGTGGGCCTGCTGATTCTGGACTCGTGTCTCTCACTCCTGGTGGGCCTGCTCTGTTCCCTCCTCTGTGGTCCCAGCTGCCATCCCTTGTCGTCAGAGCCGTGGCAAAGAGCTTCCAAACTCTTCACTCTCCTCCCAGCCCCTCTCCCTTCCAGCTCTTCCCCAATCCCCATCGTTTCCAGCACAAATTTAACCATGTTCCTCCCTGTCTGAGCCCTCCTGTGGCTCCTGTAATTCTCTGGACGGTGCACCGTATCACCAGGAAAACCCACGTCGCCTCTTTCTGATGCTGCTGGGCTTTACCCTTGCCCCCCGTGTGCCCAAGGTTAGAGTCACTTGAACTTGCTTCTGGTTCCCAAACATGGCAAAGAGGCCCAGGCTGCCAAGCCTTTGGTTAACATTCTTTCCACTTGACATACTTTTATCACATGTCCTTCCAGAGAGTCCCCAGTGGTTTGGGTTAATCCTGGGTGCCCAGGGCCAGTTGTCCTAAGTTCCCCAGCTCCATCACCAACTAGTTGTATGTATGACAGTGGGTGGCACAATTTACCTTTTGCACCTTGGTTCCTCCACCTGTAAAAAAGGCATAATAAGAATTTCTAGTTCATAAGACCCTTGAGAGAGCTTAGGGAGTGTGTAAGTGTTGAGCAGTTAGAACAATGGCTAGTCCAGAGAAAGCACTATTAATCACCAAGGGTGTTCAGAATGTGGCTCCCTGGCTGGCAGCGTCAGATCCCCTGAAAACTCGTTTGAAATGCAAATTCTCCAGGCCCACCCAAGATCAGGCACTGGAGACCCCGCCCAGCTGTGTTTGAGCAAGCCCCCCAGGTAGTTGTGATTGCCTCCAAGATGAGAACCACTGCACCGTGGCCAGTACTCCTACCGGGGTCAGCATCAGTGCGATCCAGTGTCCATGTGGGTATCGGGATTGCTGTAAATGTTGTCCGTGATGCAGATGCTGCCCGGGGTAGGTGCCCACTAGTGAGGCTCCTGGCTCGTGGATGGTGCTACAAATGCAACGTTAAATCCTTAGGTCAGCTGTGTACCTAAGTGGCTGCGAGAATTGAATACAGCCCCACTGGCCTTTGTGCCAGACTGTCTGCTGGCCCATCTTTTCCTTGGCACTTCATAATAAAAGGCTTCCTAAATTTAGCCAACCTGGTGCATAAGAAGTGACCTATTTTTGTGTTTTTAGTTTATATTTATCTGGTGAATTATGAGGTTAAACTTCTTTTAATATATGTTTTTGATCTCTTTTATTTTGTAATCTGGAAAATTTATGTTTATGAACATTGCAAGTTTTTTGTTTTGGGCATTTTTTCTTATTTATTTATATATGATTTATATTTTAAACATTTGTGTGAGATTTCAATAATTACATGCATATACATTTGTATGATAATATAGTTTGCTTTGGTCAATCTAATACTAATATTTAATAATATTACACATTAATAAATTGGTCATTTTTATTAGTTTCTATGTAATATGCTTAAATATGAATTTTTATCAACATATTTTGATACGACCATATGTCTCCCTTTTAATATGTTAGTATAATGAGTTACCACAATAAACTCTTGTTGAACTAATTTTGAATTGCTGGATGAAATCTAATTTGGTCATGACAGATAATTTTATACAATATTGTACACATGTTTCTTAACCTTTGCTTAGGATCATGTAAAAACATTGGGGTTGGGCATTTTCTTTGAGGGAATATTAACTATTGATTTATATTTAAGAAAATAGAATCATTTCCATTAGTCTATCACTTTTTACGTTTATAAACAATGAGCTCACTGAGGTTTTTTAAATTTCTTTAGATACTTTTAGAAATTGATATTTGTACACATGTACTAGATATATATACACATACATATCTACATAGGTGTGTGTGTATACACATGCACATATACACATGTATTACAAATTTGTGTATTTTGCCTAAATTTTCAAATTTATTAGCATAAATGTACCCCTAATTCTCATAAACTCTGTTTATGATTTTAATCATGATTGCATCTGTAGTTCTAGAATTTTTCAATCTGAATTTTTCATTTCTAATATTTTAAACTGTGCTGTCTTTTTCTTTGATTAATCTAACCAGAGGGTTGTCTTAATTTTCAGCGTTTCAGAGTAGCAATATTTGTATTGGTAAATTTCCTAGTCAATAATCTGGACTCATAGTTTTCATTTTCTTTGTTCATCTCTTTAGTTAATTTTGGAAGCTTATTTCAACTTTATATTTCTATATTTTTGTATTAAAATTGATATTTTAAATTCTGTTTCTATCACCACTTAAGGCCAAAAATTTCCTGCTAATACCATTTTAGAAACATTCCACAAGAACAAATTTAATTTCTAAGTATTTTCTTTCTTTCTAAATTTATTTTTAGACAGAGGGAAAGGGAGTGAGAAAGAGAGGAAGAGAAACATCAGTGTGTGGCTGCCTCTCGTGCTCCCCCTACTGGGGACCTGGCCCACAACCCAGGCATGTGCCCTGACTGGGAATTGAACCAGCGACCCTTTGGTTTATAGGCTGGTGCTCAATCCACTGAGCTACACGAGCCAGGCTAATTTCTAAGTATTTTCTAAGTTTTGTTACATCATAGTATTTAATATATGGTTTATTTGGAAGATTGCATGAATGCGTGTATTTTGATTACTAAATGCAAAAGATTTAAGGTTATCGCCATTGAGTGGCAATCACTAGAGTGGGTGGGAAAACGACCTGGTGAGAGATGCCTGGGAGCCTCTCTCAGTTTTTTCTGCTGAGGCCTCAGTTTCATCACAAAGTGGAGCTACCGCGAGGTCCCAGTGAATGTTCCCAAGGTGCTGAGAACACTGCCTGGCATGTCATAAGGTTCATACAGTTATTCACATTGCTGTTCGTATTGCTGTAGTATATTATTTGTTTTCCACTCAATTACAATGTGGCCAAAATATTTAGTTCATGTGATACTCATTCTTTGAAATGGAAGAAGTTTTGCTTGCTTAAACTGTTCAGTAGAATATGATCAGTTTTTATATATGTTCCATGTTCCACTTATAAAATATTTCTCCCTCCCTTCTTCCCAAACACCAGGGTTTATCACCTGTGCGTTTAGTCCACTGAAATCCAGGCAGAGGGTCAGCAGGTATCTGTGGACTCCTTCTCTGTCGTCTGAGGTCAGTGCAGGTGGGGAACACACACTTTTGTAACACTTCTGCCCACTAGCAGTTGATTCCCTTATTCTAATTTCTGATATCAGATATGATACTAATTCATAGCAGTAACAATTTATCGAGCACTTACAGGCTGGGTGACAAGAATTTTGCTAAGGTCTTAAGTTCTCTAAGGCTCACTTTCCTCATGTGTATGTTAGAAACATATTCTAGTGTGCAGTGTTAAGAAATTAAAATATCAAAGAATATAACATATTTTTGCACAATGAAACAATGATAAGACATTGGAGAGCTAGTGTCCAATTCCGAGTGTCTGACTTTAAATATCATGATGATAATATCTACATTCTATTGCTGTGTAGCTCTATTTTCCAGTTTAAGAAACTGAAGGTAAAAAAGCGAAGTGCTTTTCCCTTAGTTCACACGCAGATTAAGCAGTTGGAATAGAATCAGGTCTAACTTTGGAAACTCCAAATGACATTGTCTTTCTTTTATGAGACCAGAATCTCTTAGGGCCAAAAGAAATTCTTTTAAATGCGTAGATGAAATGAGGCATTGAAGGGGGAGTCATTGGCCAGGAAGAATTTCAGAATCAGAATCATGAAATGAATAAGAAAAAAAGGACTTCTGCCAAGATGGAGGCATAGGTGGAAACACTGTGCCTTCTCCCACAATCAAGTTTGAATACAACAAAGGTTTGGAGAACAAAGACACAGCCAAAAAACAGAAAATGGAATTATACGGAAGTCCGATTACAACTAATCGTTCCCTGGGGATGGTAAGAGGGGCGGAGCCAGCAGCGGAGCTGGGTGGGCATGACAGATCCCCCAACCTAGGCGCGCAAGTGGCCCAGACACAGGGTGTGGGGCAGACTGACCGTGGTCACACATTCGCGCACAGTGAGGTGGACCATGCAGGCCCCAGGGGGCGAGGGCCGACAGCGGTGGCACACTCGCGTGCAGTGGAACAAAACACGTGGGCCCCGGTGACGGTGGCAGCTGCCGCACCTGTGGGGGTTGCGGCAGGAGATGGCAGATGGGATGCCATTGTTCCTCTTTGACCCTGCCCCCACATACAGTGTCACAACCCAGCGACTGAGTTGCCCTGTTCTAGTGAAGACCTAGGGCTCCGATCCTGCTATGTAACAGGCACAAATAGCCCAAAAGATGGCACAAGAAGAACTCAAAATCCCAGAGCTGCTAACTCTCAGCGACAGAGAAATTGCCAGCCTCTCAGAAGCACAATTCAAGACACTGTTTATCAGGGTGCTCACAGAACTGGTTGATTATAGTCACAAATTAGAGGAACATATGAAGACTAAACTAATTGAAATGAAGGGAGATGCACAGGAAACCAATAGCGATGGAAAGGAAACTGGGACTCAGATCAATGGAATGGACCAGAAGGAAGAACGAAACATCCGACCAGAAAGGAATGAAGAAATGAGAATTCAAAAAAATGAGGAGAGGCTTAGGAACCTCCAGGACATCTTTAAACGTTCCAACATCCGGATTATAGGGGTACCAGAAGGGGGAAAGAAACAGCCACGAGTGGAAAACTTATTTGAACAAATAATAAAGGAGAACTTCCCCAGTCTGGCAAAGGAAATAGACTTCCAGGAAATCCAGGAAGCTCAGAGAGTGCCAAAGAAGTTGGACCCAAGAAGGAACACACCAAGGCACATCATAATTACATTAGCCAAGACTAAAATGAAGGAGAGAATCCTAGAAGCAGCAAGGGATAAGGGGACAGTCACCTACAAAGGAGTACCCATCAGACTGTCAGCGGATTTCTCAAAAGAGACCTTACAGGCAAGAAGGGGCTGGAAAGAAGTATTCCAAGTCATGAAATCCAAACACCTACATCCAAGATTGCTTTATCCAGAAAACTTTCATTTAGAATGGAAGGACAGATAAAATGGGTCTCAGATAAGGCCAAGTTCAAGGAGTTCATCATCACCAAGCCCTTATTATATGAAATGCTAAAGGGACTTATATAAGAAAAAGAAGATGAAAAATATTAACAGTGAAAGGACAGCAATCTCACAGTTATTAACAACTAGACCTAAAACAAAAGCAAACCAAGAGGACAGCTAAATCAGGAGTGGAACCATAGAAATGAAGAACACATGGAGGGTTAGCAACAGGGGAGTGGGAGGAGGAGAAGGGGGGAGAAGGTACAGAAAATAGCATAGATGGTAGGTAGAAAATAGATAAGGGGGAGGGCAAGAATAGTGGGGGAAATATAGAATCCAAAGAACTTGAGACACGTGGTTATAAACTGGGGGGGGGAGAATGGTGGGGGAGGGAGTGTGTGGGTGGAGGGGAATGAAGGGGGGGAATAGAACAACTGCAATGGTATAATCAATAAAATACATTAAAAAAAGAAAAAAGTTACAAAGTAGATGGTGAAAGAGAAGTCTAAGATATCTACAGTTTGACCTTCTCTAAATGAACTCTGGGAAACAACCTACGAATATGGCTCCCAGTAACCCCTATGCCTTGTAGCCAGGCCCTTGTACCTCCCTCTCCAGCAGAGTGTGTGACAGATTGAGTGGCCCGACAGAGGTGGTGAATGGTGCTTTCATGATCAAGTCATAAAGAACTTCTTTTTTTACTAGCACTCTCTCCCTTTTGCTGCAACTATCTCTTACCCCTCATTGGCCCACTTGGGTGAAGCGAGCTGCCATGTTCCGACATGCTGCAAAGTGAGGACCGTGTGTCAAGGCACCGAGGGAGGCGTCTGGCCAACAGCTTGTAAGGAACTGCACGCAGCCACCAGCCGCCAGAGGGAAGCGTGGAAGCTCCTTCCCCAGGTGAGCCTTCAGATGAGGCTACACCCTGAGCCAACACCTTGACTGCAGAAGCAGAGGACCAAGCTAAGTAATGTTGGGATTCTTATCCCATAAAATACTTGAGATCCTAAATGTGTGCTGTGTTAAGCCACCACATATTGCAGCTATTTGTTGCGCAGCAATAGGTGATCTGTAGGTGAAATGTGGTCAGGAATGAGCCAAATTGCAGACTATTTGTTGCTAAATGTGAAGGTATTAAAGAACTCCAAATTTATCACGAATGAAAGAACCATCTGAACCCAAAGAATGGAATAAGCGAACCAACCAACCAGAAGACTCATAGATACAGACTAATGGTTGCCAGATAGGGGGGCGGGTTGGGGACTTGGAGAAAAAGGATGAAGCAATTGAGAAGTACAGACTAGTAGTTACAGGACAGTCATGGGGATGTAAAGTACAGCATAGGGAGTATAGTCAATAGTGTTACAATAACTGTGTTTGGTGCCAGATGGGTACCTGAAATACTGGTGGGACCCCCTGTAAAATATGTGATTGTCCAAGCACTATGCTGTACAACTGGAACTAATACAGATAATATTGAATGTCAACTATAGTTAAAGAAATTTTAAAAATGAAAAAAAATGTCTCTAGTAGTGAGCACCTGACATTTGCTAAGTTTACGTAATCACTCTGATACTAGGTGGCTGTTGGAGAGACACCTTACATGGCCTCTCTCAGCTCTCAAACACCCTCCAGTTGGGATTCTGGCACTTTCCAACACCAGCTATTCATCACACTTTGAATTTCACCTCTTACCCAAAGCACATTGTATTTCATGCATCTCCTACTGTTTAGCTAGCTCAGCAACGTATTTTACCTGGCAGGCTTCATCCAAATAGAATTACACTCCATTTTAATCCCACTTAGTCTTGCACAGGGATGCGTATTGACAGGCTCACCTGTGAAAGTTTTCTGTTATACCAGGTCAGAGTTACTTTCCCAGATTTCCCCACTAATTCAACGGAAGCCTGCAGGGAGTGACCTTTGCCCAACTGCAGAATCCTAAAACTTGCCTGCCTAAGGCAAGAGCAGACAGAATCTTCTCACAAGCTCTCAGTGGACACAAGTCAGTTTTTAGAGTCCCATGGTTTTCTGTAATTTTTCTCAATTCCACATGGTCCTCTTGAGGTCCATGGGGACATTCACATGTTTCACTTACTTCTCCTAATGAAAGTATTAAAAGCTCACTCTCTGGCTTTCTCTTGGGCCATTATCTCATATATTTCTTCTAGATTCCCAATCTCTTAACCCAATTTATAATCACATACCAATGCAGCTTGCGGTGAGGTTTCTTGACAGGTTTCATTTAAAATGAACAGCACAGATTTAAAAAAAAAAGCATTACTTGTCATCATCAACTTCATCATCATTATCACTAATAGATACTATTTACTAAATGTCCTTTATTGGTCAGTGGCTCTGTGGAGTTCTTTCTAAGCATTCATTATCTCATAATTATCTCTCACTCTCATTTTTTTCAAATGAGGAGACTGAGACACAGAATAGCTCTGACTTGCTCAAGAGCACATCACTAATTAGAGATGAAGCTAAGGCTCCATTTGACTCTCTCCCAGTGCTTTTTGCTCCACAGTTGACAAAAGGGAAGACAGTACACTCTCATGCAAGGTTAAAAATATTATAAAACTCACTTCTGATCGATTTACCTTTTGAACACACCTCACTACCTGTCTTTTCTAAATTTTCTTAGAGAAAGTCTCTTCGTTAATGATTTGGTTCTTCCTTCTGATCCCTTGCAAATGATAATTGATGACTGGAAGTTGCTCCATTGGCCTGCAGACCTGGCATTTCTTCCCAGGAGAAGTGGCCACAGAAGAGTCCCCAAGCAGATCCAACAGCTTTCCTAGAGTAAGGATTTTGCTGAACCAATGGAAACCAAGACTGTGAGTTTAATCAGCCCATTGGCTTACTGGAAGCTGCTATAAAATACAAATTGAAGCCATTTGCAGGGCTAGAGTCCTGACGCCCTGGAGCTCATTAGCAGCAGCTCTTGAAATACCACTCCATGTGGAAACGGGGTATCCTTGAGAAATGGAGGCTCATGGTCCTTTTTAGTTTCCCTCCTTAGTCAGGCGTTCTCACTCATACACCTCCACTTCAGGACCTACCAATCAGTGGTTTACCTGCCCTGTACTTCAATACACCGGGAGCTCCCTAAGTACTGAAACCGTGGCGTCTACCTCTCTAAACTCTGTGGTGCCTGGCACACAGCGGTCACTCCAGAAATACTTCTTGAGTAAATAATAGGTCAACTAGTAAATTTACCAACACATAAGTGAGCAGGAAAATAGACATTTGGAATTGAAATTGAAATTACCCTTAAAGAAAGCACATTGAAAATACCAACAACTATCATGTATGATGAACATTATCAGACTCTGCTCTATTAATTCTATATCACTTAGAGCTTATTACTGCCTTCTCATGTAGATACTATTATGAACCCCATTTCATAAATGAACACCTGAAATTCAGCAAGGTCACACTTCTTGCCTAAGGTCAAAAGGACACTTAGGGTCTGAGAGGATTTGGAGGGCAGAACCTGAGCTATTTGCCACCATGCCAGGTGACCCAGTGAATCCTTATTCCCAAGGCAACTGAGATGTGGGCCGGGGAGGAAGGGGCCCCAGGTGCCATCGCATCCTGGTAACAAAACCTGTCCAAGGAAAGCCAGAGACCGGGTGGGAGCTCAGATTTTCTGCCTTCGACTTTATTATATTTTCCAGATAAGTCTCATCAAGTTATGGTCAAAATGAGAGAAGACAGGGAGTAATGAGGGGAATCAATATTCATTTAATACCACACTGAGCATCTGGAACACCACTGGGCTTCTTTCTTTTTATTAAATTCCCATGATAACTCTGAAAAATGCATTTCATCTTCTCTAACCTCAGCCAAAGATAAGGTTTAAAGAGGTTAGGGAATGAGCTTAATGTCACAGGGTAATAGGTGCAGAGCAAGAATTCAATGCAAGTTTGTGACTCCCAAATCCATACATTTTGCAAGATGTCATGCTTTCCCCCCAAAAAATGGAGCTTAAAATTGGCTTTTTATTAATGTGTGCATCTGCGTGAACAGGAACTACCATAGCCAAGGCAGAAACAAACAGTAAAAATAAACCCTTGGTGAGTTTATTTGACTCACTCTGCAGGATGAGTCACCACAAAAGATAAAGGCAGAAGCAGAAAGAGAAACTGACCCGTCCCCCACCCCCTCTACCACCACCACCAGCCTCAGGTACAGGGGCCCTGGTGGAATTCCCCCTTTGGAGATGAGAGTTTAGTACTTTGTACAATCACAGGGAGGCCACCTGTCTCTGACAGCGTTTCTTTCTTGTTTTAAAAATATTTTTTATAAGCTCTTGTTACATGGTTCAGTTATTTCAAGTTTGCTGATGGCTTTGGGACCAAAATAGGCTGCTCTGAAAGACACAGTGAGAGCGGTAGCTAACTAGGGCGTCCGGCAGGCAGTGAGATTCTGACATGCCTCCGGGTCTGAATGTCACCTTCAACGCTCCTGTTCTTGATCAGAGTTCCATGTGTGAGTGTCTTTCTTTTTCTGAGACTTGCATGGGGCCCCTTTATTAGGGATCAAACATATAGTAAATATCGTGTACGGATTTAAGAGGAGAGAGATATCATTTCTGTAATTCACAAAATACATGGCCTTGTCCAGATGACTCCATGTCCCTGTGCTGTAGTGCCTCACCTGTGCATGACGTCTGAGGGGGGTTCTGGGCAGTAATGAGCTAAGCAGAGCACATGGGACTGCGTTGACACTCAATCAATGACATTCCTTTGTATGTTGTATTGTCTTATGGAAGAGTCCCAATTGAGGATCCAATAAATCCCAGAAAGCATATGTTGTTGGTGACTTTTATGGAAGAATGCTCACATTGAAAATGCCTCCTTCTGTTTTTCTGTTGGTCAAGTTCATCATATTTGGTGAATGAATTATTAAGCAACTAAAGTTAATGAAAATGAAACTCTAAAAATTAATTGGGTCATAATTTCAAGCAAAGTGGAGTCTCTGTCATTGCATTATGATTTTAGATTCCATGGAAACACTAATGATAATGGTGATCATATTATTGGTAACAGTAATGATAATAGATAATAGCAATGGGAGGGAAAATAAGCATTAATGGGAATATATTGCATGTTAGACCCTATTTGAGTCATTCATATATGCTAGTTTCAAAATAAGCTGGCAAATTAGGTATTTTAGGCTAATGGCAATTGTGAGTTTTCCTAAAACATCTTTGAAATAAGAGAGAAATAAACCAAGTTAAAACAATAGCAGGAAGTAGTAATTCTTGCATTGCACAAAATTAACAGTAGATAAATAAGTGAAATAATAACTATAAAGATAATGACAATAAACACTATGGACAAGAACATGCACTGTTTATATTGCACCAGGCACTGGGTCAAGTGATTTACATAAATTATACTATTTAAAAGTTATGTCCACTGCATAGAGGTTGTACCTGATTGTGGAAGGAGATGCTGAATGTGGGATCTATGAATTTGAGGCTCTGGACTCTGTGGTCAAGAGGTGATCATGCTTTGTACTCACCAGGCAATAGCAGAATACCTATCTCAGCCTCCATAAGGGAACCTCACTTATTTGGGTTCCCTTCAGAACAATGTGAGATAAAGACTTGGTTGCAGGTTGTATCTTTGGGAAGTGATTCCAGAATGTAAGAAAAAGGAGGGCCAACAGTGAGACAATGAAAGGGAAAAAATAAATGAAATGTGCATAGCGAACTGGTTACTGGAATCAGAACTGGGCTTCAGTTGCACTGTGGGCCACACAGAGTCCTCTCAGCATAGTCTCTCCAAGGATGCAAGTCTGTGACATCTATCTATCAACTCCATGCCCTCATGGTCGAGAGATCCCATGGAAACAACACCTTCCCGCACTTTAAATCTCTCCAACATGCAGGCTGATATGGCATCAGAAATGCCCTGAGGCAGAAAAGCAAGAGATGCTGAAACTCCTACTTGAGGCGGGGCCACAGTCAGCATCCATGGGGCTGTCTACTAGGGCTGTGTAAAAGGAGAAGAAACAGGAGACAGAGTGCCAACAGCATCTGCTACCTCTTGAAAGCTCAGCTCTGATCATGCCCACGTGAGTTCCATTCTGTCCCTGACTCTGTCCCATAAGCTCTAAATAATAACCCCTTTAATATGTCATGAGAGTCAGTGAGACAAGCTAGGGTACCACACTGTTGCAGGTGCTCCTGAGATTATTATTATTATTCACTCCAGAAATACTTCTTGAGGAAATACTCAGAAATACTCAGAAATACTCCAGAAATACTCAGCTGAGGCTGTGACTGACATTCATCATCTCCCTTTTCCAGAAATACTTCTCCAGAAATACTCAGCTGAGGCTGTGACTGACATTCATCATCTCCCTTTTCCATCATCCAATTCATATTTCCCTCACCCTCAGCTGAAGCACCTCAGAAACTCTAAGGTACTCACACGTTGGAGTGATCCAGACCATCATCCCCATCAGCTCTTCCCTCATTGGGCAAGATTACTGCACTTGACTGGTCCCTGTTATCACAGGCACAGAAGCACAAAACTACGATCCTGAATCCTGAGGGAATTCCCTGATTCCATTTTCTAGCAGCAACCTTTCTTCCCCATGAAGATCGGGTCAGTTACCTTAACCAGTATGACAGTCCTGGGTTGTGATTATCCATTTGAACGAAGAGTCCAAAGTGAGCAGATGGAGGTCATAGCTGCATGTTTGGGCATATGCTTACTGTGATCCCTGGTTGTGACCGGAGGCACAGTGTTGGCAAGTGGGTCATTGGGAATCATGAGAGGGGCCAGTCCTACTTTCGCCCATAGACTCTTGAACTGTGAGTTCCATTTATTGAGAACAAATTACCTTACGTTTATCATTGTTTCCAAGCAGGTCCATATCCTGAAGGCGAGCATTCCAATGTGCAAGGCATGGCCATCAAATGGTGCTTTAGCTTAGCGTCTCAGAGATTTTCCTAATATTCTATCAGGCTGTTGCTTCTAGATGGTGAAGGCTATGGTGGGACCAGCAGGTCTCTTTGATGTGTATCTACCATTACACTTTCTTTTCAATAAAGTTAACTCTCTGGTCTGAACTAATGTAATATGAGATCCCAAGTTTTTAGTCGGGTATTCTTTACTCCCTCGAAACTCGCTTCTGGAAGGGACACTGGGGTTGGGGTTGGGGAAGGCAAATTTATATCTATTTACTCTTTCAGTAAAGACAGCTTTCAGCCTTGCCAAACATTGGCTGCAACATCACCAAGTTACCAAGTAGCAGGCTGGACTCAAGGGGAAGAGCCATACTGAGGATTTGGAGTCCATCTCTACTGCGAACCATCTGTCCATACAGAAGCAGAAGAGACTGCATTAAGTTTGGAAAGAGTCCAGGCTATCAGGCTCGTGCACAGCCTATATCCCTGCCACCACGGTTATGCCAACTGTGGGCCCTCTGTCCAAGCACGGGGTGGCCGAGGACTCAGGGGCTGGTGATGTCATCCTGCTTACCTGGTTATTCAGTGGTTGTGATGTGACTGTTTGCTGGTGGGCATTAACATGAGACACAAACATCTATGTCCACTGTTCCCACTTCCATGTGTCCACTGCCATGTGTCTCCCTGATCTCTTTGTCCCTGATTCCAGTTTTTCTCCTTCAAGGTTCCCACTGGCTAGCTAAGCCATTCATCACCATTCAGAAATCTGCATTAATCCTACAGCTGAGCAGTTTCTCTCCCCGCATAAATATGAGAAATTTCCCTTTCTGGGTCTGCTGCCTCTTTAGGGCTACCGCTACATCCACAAGCCACAATAAATTTGCCAAGGCCATGGCATCTTGAGAGGATTTTGGTGACCATGACCTTCATTTGCCTTCGTCTATGCCTGTTATGTGCTCCCTCCTGTCCTTACATCACCTGATAGCAAGCACACTGTGTCTCCTTTCCAGTTTTTAACAATGACCATGGGAGGGAACATTTTTTTTCACTCTGCCACTGAGTAACTAACTAGTGAGTTTGACACTAGAGATTGTATTTGTGTGAGGGTCCACTCCACTGCTTACTATGGAGGCTGAGCCAAATCCAGACTCCTACAGCATACCGTCAGCAGCATAACTCAGGCTCAACATGTCAGAGTCTTACCAGAGTTCAAATGTTCACTTATTAGTGCAGAGAGCTATATACTATACAAACATTACTTTCTGTGCTGCATAAAGTAAAATGTTCCACAGCAGTTGAGGTAGGAGCACCAGTGGCAATGTTATATGGGCATGACCTTGACTCTGGCTTGACCTTGACTCAGATTTCAACTGCCAGCTTCCTTTGGTTCCTGCCCATTCTTCAAGCCTTGTTCTCCATTCTCTCTTGATCCTTTCAGTGAGTACATATCTTTTTAACAATTTCTTTTCTGCTTACATTAAAGTCTTTGTCTTATTCACCACCAAAACCCTTATTAAAAGAGTGTCCAACCCAGTTTTATTCAGAGACAAATGAATCCATTAAATTGGGGAGAAGGATGGCTATAAGTGAACTAGGGAAGCCATCACAATTTGGTAGAAAAAAGACTAGACTCTGAGTTAGAAAATGTTAATAATGACAATAGAAATAGGTATTAATAGTATTGGCTTGTACTAGTATATGGCTTTAAAATCCTTAAATCTTTCAATTCTAGATTTTGCTTTGTATCTTTCTAATTATGTAGTGTGCTGATACATATTTGAAAACATTTCAGCAAGAAAAAGCCATAATTTGTAGCATTTTCCCAACTTCCACTGTGTAAATACTTCTATGATAATCAATCGCAAGGTATGAATTTGACACCACTGGGGGTAGAGTTAGGAGCAGATGTCCACAACTGGCCCCCGTAACCTTACACGAGTGAACTCCAACACACCACTATGAATGACTGATTGAATCAATTTCCTCAGATTCAGCTCCTACACCTTCAACACCAAGAATTAATAGGTGAGCTCTAGGTTTCACTTCTGGAGTAGAATTACACAATTTTAATTGTGGACACTGGGTTGTACAGAAGATAAATTAAGTATCATCCCTTTGATCAAAATATTTGGTAAGATTCGTGGATGCACTGTCAACAGAATCAGCTATAAATGCTTTTGAATGGTTGTTTCATGACAGGAAATGTACTATAATTAAATTTTCATTTTTAAATAGAAAGAATGAAGTATGTTTCTACACCAGAAATCCCATTGCCAGCTTGTTGGAAATTCGCAGAAGCAATATTTTCAGTTGACAGTGTGCATGGTGGGCAGGGTCCCAGGGAGGACGGCCGAGAGCTGGAAGTGCCACACCAAGTGGGAGACAAGGCATGCAAGCCAGAACTGGTGTTTAACTCAGCTGACCTCAGGAGTCTTGTCTCACACTCCAGAAAATATTTAAATCAGTTGAGAGATCATCTTGATGAACTAAAATAAGTTAATTTAAGTGTTTGGATGACACGCTGTCATCCTAAAAAAGTCAGCTGTGGCAGCCTACTAAGCACATTCTTCCAATGCTCCTTTCTGATAGAACTCCATTCTCAACAAGTGCAGGCAGCTCAGTGCTTGGGAACCATAGGAAAAGATCCCTCCACAAGACCCTGGGTTGAGGATAAGTCATCTGGGATAGAAGTGTTCTGATTAGTTTAAGCCAATATGGGTAATTTCCATTCCCATTGCCACCAGTGAATTTGGGAATGGTACCTACATCTGGCTACTGAGCTGAGAGAACACTGTTGAAAAATTCTGGAAAAGATGTCACTACCATTAGGAAGGGATGAAGGAAAATAACATAATTTTGTAATCCCTGAAAGCTGTTTTCACGGCTTGGAATTAGAATAGTCATCTTGGAAAAATAAGGGGGTGAGAAGACAATCCAGTGATGACAAATAGAAAAGTAGAAAGAAACAGGACTCTTGATGATGTTACATCAGAAGCCACAGCATTAACTAATCTTAGAACAGTCCTACTTTGGGTCCTTCTGCTATGTCAAAAAAGCATTTTCTTTTTTTCTTTTTAAAGAAAACATTTATTTTTATTATTTTTTAACATGAAATGTAAATTAAAAAATTTATTGTTCAAGTACAGTTTTCTGTCTTTTACTCCCATCCCAGCCCATCCCCCAGTGCTTCCCACCTCCCTCCCATGTCCCCACCTTAGTTTTTGTCCATGTGTCCTTTATACTTGTTCCTGCGAATCATTCCCCTTTTCTCCTGAAATTCCCTCCTCTCTTCCCTCTGGTTCCTGTCAGCCTGTTCTGTATTTCAGTGTCTTTGGTTATATTTTGTTTGCTTGTTTGTTTTGTTGTTTAGGTTACTGTTAAAGGCGAGTTCACTGTTGGTGGGATTGCAGACTGGTACAATCATTATGGAAAACAGTATAAAATTTTCTAAGAAAACTAAAAATGAATATGCCTTTTGACCCAGCAATTCCACTGTTAGGATTATATTCTAAGAACCCCGAAACACCAATCCAAAAGAACCTATGCACCCCAGTGTTCATAGCAGCACAATTTACAATAGCCAAGAGTTGGAAGCAACCTAGGTGCCCACCAGTAAATTAATGAATCCAAAAACTATGGTACATTTACACAATGGAATTCTGTGCACCAGAAAGAAAGAAGGAGCTACTACCCTTTGCAACATCATGGATGGAACTGGAAAGCATTATTATGGTGAGTGAAATAAGCCAGGCGGTGAAAGACAAATACCATATGAAGCCTTTTCTTTTAAGTCACTTCCAAATCGTCTAATCTTCTACTTGTACATATTTTAAACCTAGTTTTAGTTGTTCTTTGAATATCTGACATGGTCTTTCATTCCATTTATACTTAGTGTAATCAAATCAATTGAATAGGTGTCGTTAGACCTCAACATTGGAAGGGGGAAAAAGCATACCACTAGATAGGGATAACTTAGTGGAGGGGTGTTCTATTTCATTGGTATGGTCAAAGTTTTCCTAAAGGAGTTGGCCTTAGAGTCAATTGTGAATAATGAGAAGCCATCAACTTGTAGAGATCTTGATGAAAGTATTAAAAGGGGGAAAAGGCAGTGAACTTAAAGGGCTTAAGTTGTAAATAATATTGGTATGTGTATACAGAGAAAGAAATGGTGACTTAGTGAATATGGTTCTAAATGGAAAGAAGTTGGTCCCACCTGAAACTTGCAAAAAATGAAGGTATAACAAAACTCTTTGCAAGGCTTTGAAAAAAACATCAAAAAGGGAAAATGGCCTGAAAGACAGGCAGTGAATGAAGTAATCCCAGCTTACTCCTTTGAGGAAATGTCTAGGACTTGATGTAGGAAGCAGGAAGCCAGCCAGAGTTTGGTGGACTCTGTGAGTCGAGGTCCCACAACTGGGACCCAAAGAACTAAGAATTTACATGAGAAAATATGGGAGAGATGAGAACTGCACAGAGAGACCACTTGGCAGTTTGCAGAGATTGCCCCAAAATATTCAGCTAAGCAGTGATCAGCAGGTGTGTGTATGAGAAAACTACTTGAAGCCAGGGAGAGATTCACCCCAAAGAACCAGAGCCCAGCACCCACACTGGGAACCATGATTGTTCCTACCAGCCACACTGGAAGACTTCCAGATTCACAGGGCATGGAATCGAGTACAGTGAGAGGTTTGCATTTGTAACGAGGAATAATTATTATAAATGCAAATCTCCCCTCAAGAGCTGTTATGGACGCAAGCAATAAGCCTACACTGAACACTACTTTGGTCCTCAGTGACACCAGTCCTAAAACATTAAACTGTTTTCAAGTAACTCTTAACTACTTCCAGGAATGTTTACAGGAATACAAAAATATCCCGTGCCTATCAAGGTAAAGACCCTGGGGCCTGGCACCCTAACAAAAAAGTGCTGGGCATGCAGGAGAGCATGGCTTATAATGCGAGGATTGTTCATTCCATTGAAGCTGACTCAAAGTGGGCACTGCTATTAGAATGAGCAAAGAAGAACATTGAAACTGTTGATTTGTTTCCTTATGTTTAAAAAGTAAAGTAAACACATGGAAGATATGTAAAATACCCAAATCAATTCCTAGAGATGAAAACCATATGCCTAAGGTGAAAATTCAATGAATAAGAATAAGAGCAAATTAAATATTACATTTAAAAAAAAGTTCAACAGAGGCATGACAATAAGTGGATATAAAAGCCTAACATAAAGAGGAAAATAGTGTGTGTGTGTGTTTGTGTGTGTGAAAGTGAGAGAGAAGAAGGGAGGGAGAATAATAGTCCTGAATTTCCTATTTGATGAAAACTATAAACCCAGTAAATAATGTAATGAAACGCAAACACAAGAATCATGAAGAAAACTATACCAAGGCACATAATGAAATTTCTTAAAACCAGTGATAAAGTGAAATAATTTAAAGGCAGACAGAGAAAAAAGACACATTGCATCTAAAGGAACAAAGTTAAAAGTAACAGCAGATTTCTCATTGCAAACAGAGTATGTGTGAAGATAGTTGAAAAAACGTCTTTAAAAGACTAAAAACACAAGCAAATAAATCTCTCAACCTGTACAATTCTATACAACCTGCCCCCAAATAACATAGCAGCCACCGAAGCACACTATTCTAAGTTTTTGATTCTGCACCTGATGCATTATGATATCTAAAACATACAAGTATAAAATTTCTAAAAGAAATGTTAGAACAAATCTTCTTAAGTACAGGGTTAAAATGTAATTCTTTAAAGAACAATGTGATCAACTGAAGTAATCAAAACTAAAATCTGCTCTTTGAAAGATACTTTTAAAGGAATAAGAAAAGCCACTGGCTGGGAAAGAATATTTGCAAAGCATACAAGGTCTTTCCAGAACGTATCCAGCGAGGTTATATGAAAAGAGACATTTATTGAAGAGAATACAAGATACAAGAAACATTGTGCATAGGACAATGACACCTCAGTCCCCTTCAAAGAAGGCTTCTTGGGTCCTCACACAGCTGTCCCAATCGCCATCAGCTGCCCTGTTGTATTTTCCTGAACATCATCAATGGCCTGAAATCTCTTCCCTGTCAAAGGTGATTTTAGTTTTGGGAAAAGCCAAAAATCACAGGGCACCAAATCTGGGCTGTATGTGGGCCGAGTCACCTGGGTAATGTGATGTTTTGCCAAAAAACTCTGCATGAGATGTGATGCATGAGTAGGCGTGTTGTTGTGATGAAACTGCCAGTCACCATAGCTGCAGCCTTCTGAATCATCCGAATAGTTTCTGGGGAGGAATGTTCAAGCTTAGCACAAAGTTTGATGTAGATTCATTGCTCTACTTGCTCAGTCACTTTGAACATGACAACCACACAGTACACAGGCTCACTCAATAGCGCCCACCCCCCCCACTGACTAGTACAGTGAAGTCATCATATATATACAACCCAGTCCATTCTCTTTGGCTACCAGTTTACATTGATGTCATGGGAAGCATTCTCATTATTAACAAAGGTTGGAATTTTTCTGGACAGACCTCGTATATCTGAGAAATAACTTGCATCTTGAATATACAAAATGTTCTTAATAATCATATGAAAACAAACAACCCAATTTTTAGACAGGCAAAATACTTCAGTAGACATATAATAAGACCATAAACATATATAAAGATATGGTCATCTTTGGTTTCTAGATAAATTTAAATTAAAACTACTATGTAGGGAGGACCGGATGAAAGAAGGTGAAGGGATTAGCAAAAGATCATACATGCATAATCCATAGACTTGCAAAACTGTGGTGATTGCCAGGAATGGGCAGGCAATGGTGGGGGGAGGGGAAGTGAGCAAAAGAGGAAATGGGGACATCTGTAATAGTTATAAACAACAAAAATAAAGAAAAAAAATGAGATACAGAAAACCCTCTATGAGATGCCAGTATGTACTTTTCAAAGTTTCTAAAATTAAAAAGATTGATTATCCGAATTGTTGACAAGAATATGGAGCAACTGGACCTCTCTCACACTGATGAAAGAAATGTAATATCATACAACCACGTTGGAAATACTTTGGTAGTTTCTTAAAAAGTTAAACTTGTACTATTATATGACCCAAGCCACTTTTCCAGTAGATATTTAGCCAAGAGAAATCAAATTATATATCTGCATAACACTTGTACATGAGTGCCCATAACAGCTTTACTTGCAATAGTTAAAAACTGGAAAAGGCCTAAGTGTCCATCAGAAAAACTAGCATATCCATACAGTGGAATTATACTCAATAATAAAAAATGCAGAACTATTGATATGCTCTTCATTAGAAATAGCAAGAACAAGATTGTGTCCAGCTTTGTGAGGCCGGGTGGGGGGATTTGTACATGTGAAGTGCAGTGAAAGGAAGGACTTCCACAGCTCTGTCTCCAAAGCACAGCGGAGTACTAAGTGGTTTCCTGTAGAGGATTTCGTTTTGTTATTCCAGCATCCCCATGGTACTACTTTTCCTGTGAGGAATTTGATGATCATAGATAGACGTTAAGGGGTTTCCAAAAGACCAGAGGGTGGTGCTGGATTTGATTATGGCCTGTCTGGCTGCAAAACCCACCTGTGCACAACTACACAGAGCCTCCTCTCCTGAAGGGAAGGGGCATGCATGACAGTGGGAGGGAGGAGATAAATCCCCAAATAACTGTGACACAGGTGCGGCATGTTCACTGTTACTCAAAGGAATAAACCAAGAACTGTGAGCACTCAGTGGATAAGGATAAGGAGTATTCTGCTGGGGGGGAGGTGAGCTGAACAGGAGGAAAGCCTTAGAGCAGGTGGTCTTATCCTGGATTTTCAGGGATGGGTGGGATATGAACAAGTAAGAGGGAAGCTGCAGGGCTTTCCTGAAGGAAGAAATCGAGTAAGAAAAGCTACAGAAGTCAACAAGTGAACAAAGTTCTTAGAAAGTAAGTCACTGGCTCTTTAAGAAAGGCATAATTTGGTTGAAGGACACAGAGTAAAACATACTGTTTGCAAATTGGCCAAAGTCAGATAATTTGCTCTAACACAAAGAGAAAGCTAAATTGTGCATTCACAGGATGGGCAAGTTAGTCTTGTTGAATGGTATGTGTGCCAAGTTCTGGGTCCCAGAGGCTTAGATGAAGCATGGTTGCTCCAATTTTGTTCTTGTCATAAGACTCTTACATAGACGTACAGATAATTAATGCTGAGAAACACCAGTAGATCACCAAATCTAATCTTTTCCATAGTTAGAATAATGGCTGAGAGTCAAAGTGACCTGTCCAAGGTGGGCTGGGGGCAGAGACATAGTTAAAGTCAAGTATCAGTTTGTCAAACAAGTTGGCTTTCTACTGAGTCACATTGCCTGATACCCTCAGCTCATTGCCTTATCTTTCTTGCATTTCCTCTCCACAATTTTAACAACAAGGACTTAAAGAAAGAAACACTTGATGGAGGTGAGATTATCACAGCAAACAACACTTTGTAAGAAACAGATTGATGACTACGTTTGTGGGCAGAAGTCTAAAAGTAGACCAACTCGACTGCTGGATTGAAAATCTCTTAACATAAATGAAAATTTTATGGTGGGAACTAAACACAGTCTATTGTGAGCTGGAAGAGTGTCTGGATCTGGAACAAAGAAATGAAATTGCAATCACGAAACACACAGAGACAGACTCTTTCTATGTAATCATACAAGTCAGTGACAGGAAGAAAGAAAGAAAGAAATCAGAACCTATATTTTCACAAATTTATTCGGTAGGTGAATATCTACTGAGCACTCATATAACTGTTAAGGCCATTATAGCAGGTAGTTAGAACCAGCAGCTGCTTTTGTCTGTGGAATGTTCACCCTGTGGTTCTTTTTTGCCTTTCTTTCTTTACCCCTGCCCTGCTCAGTGTGGTTTCCTTGTGCCTGACAATCACAGTCCCCTACAGCCATTGGGGTGAGCAGGTCACTCACCTAGACTTGTCCCCAAACACATTACTCTCTCCTCCTAACATCAGTGAGTGCCCCAGGGGCGAGCATGAGACCAAACCTTGGCCAACCAGAATCCTTTCCTAGGACTTTAGCTATAACCATTGAAGAGAGACATTCTCCCTTTTCTTTCAGCTCATAAAATCAATGATGCAACCACAGAACATCAAGCAGCTACTACTTTTTAAAAAACCCTTTCAAATTGTGGACAAAGGAAGCCGATTCTCAGAGAGAAGCAGAATCAGAGCCAAGAGAAGTCAAGTGCTGACAACGTGAGTCCCTGGAAACTGTCACGCCCGAGTCCAGCACCACCCCACCCCCTCCACTCGTGTCAACTTGTGCTCTCCTCTTGTCACTTATATGAGTGTGAGTTCTGTTGCTCCAATGGACAGTGTTCACACTGATGCAGTAGTACAAAGACATGTTGAGAATCTCCACTGAATGCCAAGATATTTGCTCAGGGAGAAACTTTAGTGACGAATGTGGTGCTTTTACCCTTGGGGAGGTCACAGCTAGTTTGTGGGACAGGCATGCAAATTGATAACGGTAATGCCATAGGATAACAGCCTTAATAGAAGTACATTGTACACTGCAAATATAAAGGTTAGGTTGAGAAAGTATCCCCAGAGCTAGGGACACAGGAGAGCGTAGTTCTCCATAATAAGCAGTTTCTTGCTCTGAAGCAACACTCAGGAGCCAAGGTTTTGCAGACAGAAAGAGAACATCTACAACACATGGAATTTGCAAGTAGTTTGGCACATCTGGTATCCTCTGAGAGAGGTGGTGTTGTCCAGGGACGGTCACTGGAAATGAGACTGGAGACACAGTGAAGAGCCAGATGTGTGTGTGTCTGTGTGTGCATGAGTGGGGGGTGCTTTGAAAGACACCAGCCTGCTGCAAAGGGAAATGCTAAGGTGTTTTAAGCCAAAGGTGGTATGATCACTCCATTTAAAAAGATTTGCACATGGAGGACACCAGGCTAGTGTGCTTGCTGAAAAAATTACCAGCAGACACAGTAAAATAACACAAGTCCAGAAAAGAATGTCAGATGTAACTATGAACAGATTGCTGTCAAAGCAGGACCCTCAGCTGTGGTTGCCCACTGGAGAGCAAGCTCCTCTGGCCCCCAAGTCCCAGCAAAAGCAGCTCATTGCCTGAGATACCTAGTTATCTTGGAGAAGATCACATCAGAATCTTTATAAACCTCTCATTACCACTCTTACAGTTTTTCAAAGAACTGTTTTCCCGGTACACTTTCCTTGTGTAGAGACAGGTAGGCCTTTAAGCTGATCCAATGCTGGTTCTTGTAACTTCTCATTCAGTGGGAAAATGTTTCCATGAGGTCTTATGATCAGTCAGCATTGTGACATGGTATTCATGAGATTTAAGGTGCTGAAGACCTGGAGCTGTATCCTACTTACTTCTGAACTTCAAAATGGAAGCCCTTACCCATAGGTAGATGTGCAGCGAATGTTTACTGAATAGAAATCTGGGGCTCATACCTTCCCACTGTGAGAGTACTCAGAGTGAAACTTACACGCTTTCAATTTCCCAAAAGCCTTGATGCGTTATTTTGCCATTAATTATCCAGCGATTGGAGGTTTGGGTTTAATATTTTAAGAAGCAGAGTTTTAATGAGAAATGAAGTATAAATATTTATGTTCATAAACAACATATCTGCCATTAATTGGAGGTCTGGCACCTGAGTGCCAGCGTTTCCAGGTATTGTGTGTTCTAATTGTATTCTCTGAACTGTGTCTGGAGACAGAGTCTATCTCCACTTCCCCTTTTGTGTGGCCTCGTGTTTGTAAGTACAAAGGTTCAAGAATAAATATAGGGTCCAAATTGGTCCCCAAGAACCAATTGAGAAGAAGCTTGCTGAATCTCTATAAGACATGCTATCACACTATCTCTTTTTAAAGATCCACTCTTTATGCAGAGCTGCCATCAGCATTGGTGTGTAGTTGTCTGAGCAGGTACCTGTCTTCTCTAACATCTGCTCACACTGGCAGGCCCCAAAATAAACCTCCACATTAGCAACTTGCAGTTAAAAAACATTTATCGGGAAACATCTGCTGAGCTATTTTGTTTTCTGCCTCCCTCCTTCCCTTTCAGGTCTGTTGAAGCAGAGTGAGGTGAGCGTGCATCTTGAGACTTCAATCTCAAGTAAGAGAAGCTTAGAAGGAAAATAGCTACTTGGAAGAGTATTTAAAAAAGCTAGAGTTTGGGGAAGGATAGAGGATGGGGGTAAGGTGACAGCTAGAGGGGTAGACACAGTTCTGGATGTGTGGGCGAGAACACTGGGTTCAAATGCCTATTCCGAATCTTCTCTCCTGGGTAGACTTGGGCACGTAGCTTTACTCTGAAGTACATGCAGCTTTTAAAAAAGAATGCCATTTTCAGAAACATATCTTGGGGCTTAGGTTATGTGATATGTGTCAGTGTGTTTAGCATATAGTGGCAACAACATAAATAGATTGAATTGACTCTTGATTGACAAATCATAATTTCAGGGGAAATATTAATTAGATGATGAATTGAGATACTCTCCCCTAAATCATTCTGATATTTCTATATACAGCCACTGAAAACATCCTTTGGCTCTTGCTCATTATCTATTATATTCCAAAGCATAAGAGAATGCCACAGGGGTACTTGAAAAAACCCAACGCCATCACCTGTCCACTACTTTAAAACCAAATCTACCCCTCCATCTATACACTGAAAAATCCTTTAGGGAAAAGGACTACTTTTCCTTGTGTGTTGGCCCACTGGCTTTAGCACAGAACCTTGAGCAAGAGACAGTGCCCAAGAAAGCACACTGAAGTAATCCCAGGGGGATCAGAATCGACAAAAGATGTTGGCATCATTTCACATCCACATTTGGCCTTTCCAAGGGTGTGTGGATCCCGATCAACCTGAGACATTCTGGCACTTCAGATCTTTGAGTACTCAAAGCCTTTTAACTTCAAGCTCAGGTTCTTCCTCAAATCCAGCTAACTTTGGAAGACATTTTCAAGAAGTTTTAAAGATGTTTTTCCACTTGAATTTCAGATGTCTCCTTGGCTGGGAAGATATTCTGAGACATCCAAACTCCCCTCTGTACTTTTCTAATACATTTTACGTGTGTGGATACATTAGTCGTGGTGACGCTGGCTGTTATTGAGGTCTCAATACTTCATGCATTAAGAAGGATGTGGGGTCAACCCATACTGGCAGAAACTTTGGAGTCACCATGTGGCCTCACGGTCATCCAGGACATCGGTGTTCTCCTGGCAGGTGGGGACAGAGAGATCATGCAGATCTCTCTGAAGGTTGGGTCTGAAGGTAACATCTATCAATTTATCCAGTTTCAGTGGACCAAACCAGAGAGAGGCTAAGATAGGTGGTCATGGAGTTGCTGTTTCCCCATCAACAGTTCTACACGAACTTTGCTGATCACACGATGTAGGCAGAATATCATGATAGTTTAGAATGTGGCTCCTGAAATTTGACTGATTGGATGGATAATCAGTTCAGAATGTGGCTCCTGAAATTTGACTGATTGTCTTGACTCCCAATTCTGTCTTGTTTACTGATGGTTTCTAGATCTGTAAAATGGACACATAATAACAACTATTGGAAGAAAACAAATGAGTTAGTATACTTAATGGGCTTAACAGAGCACTGGGAGTATTGCAAGAACTCAATAAATTGTGTTATTCTTACAGCTTCCTAAAGTTAGCATCCAGTAAGTGATGTCTACTTCGTAGCATGATTACCTGGATTCTTACACAAACCCTAGTTCTGAGCTTGGTTTCTCAGTTATTCCTGCTCCTCTGTGAGCCACTTCCACTCACCCACTTCATTCTGCTTTCGTTCTCGTTAACCAGAGTCGGTTAGTATTGCTGTAGCCAAAATTTCCGTAGTTTCCACTTAAGAGTGCTATTGATTCATCTACAAAATTGTTAATATGAATGAGGTAAATGCTAAGTCTTAGCATTGAGGTTCTAGCATCTCAGTTGTTTAATCTACTATTTTTTTTAAGTAACTGGCATCTTGAGCATAGAGAAAAAGAGATTGCGGTACTTATTACAGATAATTTAGGCATGTAGGATATCACAGCTTAAACTATCCAGATGGCTGCTTTCTTCTTTTTTTTTTCCTAGAAAATTCTCCTTTATACCCCAGGTTTACAATCACAGGTTATATGCAAATGCTGTTTGATGTTTTTGTTCTGTTTTAGTTCTCTAATTTCATCTTCTAAGATTAGTGTTTTAAAATCCATCAAGTTAATGTTGATGCAAGTGACTGCTAGAAGTTTCACATGGTACCTTAAAGAACGGGAGGTGGGGGTATGTACAAGTATGCACCTTGTCTGTCCAACATGTTTGTTTGTTCAGTTGTTTCTTTCCTTAAATTATGCACCTTTCCAGTGTTTTGCAACATGTCCAGTCCAGATAAATTGCATTCAAACACTCTGGACAAAACAAGATCCTTCTTCAACCCTGGCTTCAGGACCCTCCTCCTCTCTGCGTAGGTCATTACCAGCTACCTTGTGGACACAGTGTAGCTGGTAATCTTTCTAGCCTGGTTTTAAAGGCTTTTGTGTACACTGTGTTGTTTGCCTGTAGCATTTGGGACCATGATTTTCATTACCAATTAGATTCATACTGTTTTTCTCACCTAATACTACATCTCTGAAACCTTAACACTACTTTATGGGTTACATAGTATTCTATGCAATGTGCACAGATATTAGCTGTTCCCTTGTCAATGGCCATCAGGTGATTTCTGACCTAACACCAGCCCTATATCCTCTGAATGAGCTCTGCTCATATACATTCCCACCAGAGTGTAAGAGATTCTCAGTTTCCCAACCTCCTGATAAAAGTGGCTGTTTCCATTTTGCCAAACCAGTGAGTAAGGAGTAGTACCTTGTTATTGTACTAATTTGAATTTCACTAGGCGAGGAGAGCTTTTCATATACTTATTGATCTTTTGTACCCCTCCTTCTGCAAATTTCATGTTCCATTTTCTTTTGGGCCATTTGCCTTCACCTTATTGATTTGTGAGAGTCACTTAAGTGTCTCTGGCATAGCTGCTGCTTGCCACACGTGTTTTCTTCTCCTCCTGCTTCCTACCACCTTGAGTTCCTCTGATCTCCTTCTGCAAGTTGTCGTTAGGCTCTTTGGCTCCTTGCTCCTTATGTTGAAATCTAGGCCTAGCTTCAGAAACAACTTATAGTTACATAGCTTTCAGTTTTGGAAGTACCTTTCTGTGTTCTCTAACCATAGGTCTGGGCCTCACACTCACTTTCAGCCTTTTTTGATTCAACATCCTGAATGTAGGTCTTAATTTCTCCCAGGGCCTGTGCTGCCCAGAATAGTGTGGGGTTGGTCACATGTCCTGTGCCCCAATACTCCCTTAGGCCAGATACTTACCTCTCTAGCTTAGGCTGTGAGAGGGGAGGCTGATATTTATGAGCAAATCACAGTTAAATTGCACATAGTTATTATCATAACATAATTACTATCACTCCCTAAGCAGTTGTAATTCTTCACCATGGCTTCTGGTTTTCCATTGCAGAGCTAATTTAATGTTTTCAAGCTAAGAAAGAGAAACTGGAAGCATGATGTTACACCGACGCCTCATTGTCCCTCCTCCTCACATGCCAACATGTAGAAAGTTCTGCAGCTTCCATATACTGAAACTCTGGACCCCAGCTGTATGAAGTACAAAGATTCAAGAAGTATTGAGTGTTCAGGAAATAGTCAGTAATAGGATGGCCACAGGGAGCTTTGCAAGGAAATCTGGATAGTAGACACATTTCAGAGCTAGGCAGAAGAATATTTGGAGCGGGGTGGGCCAGGGAAGTGACTTTGAATCCAACTTCAAATAAAACAGGAGCCACTAGAGGGCTTTTATTTAGAAAGAAAAACAAAACACCGTAACATTTGTTTTCTTTTTTAAAAAATTTTTTAAAAATATATTTTATTGATTATACCATTATAGTTGTTCTATTCCTCCTCTTCATTCCCCTCCACCCTGCACACCCCCTCCTCCACCATTCCCCCCTTTAATTTATGACCATGTGTCTCAAGATCTTTAGATTCTATATTTCCCCTACTATTCTTGCCCTCCCCCGCTATTTTCTACCTACTGTCTATGCTATTTTCTGTACCTTCTCCCCCCTTCTCCTCCTCCCACTCCCCTGTTGCTAACCCTCCATGTGTTCTTCATTTCTATGGTTCCGCTCCTGATTTAGCTGTCCTCTTGGTTTGCTTTCGTTTTAGGTGTGGTTGTTAATAACTGTGAGTTTGCTGTCCTTTCACTGTTCATATTTTTTATCTTCTTTTTCTTAGATAAGTCCCTTTAACATTTCATATAATAAGGGCTTGGTGATGATGAACTCCTTGAACTTGACCTTATCTGAGAAGCACTTTATCTGTCCTTCCATTCTAAATGAAAGTTTTGCTGGATAAAGCAATCTTGGCTGTAGGTCTTTGGATTTCATGACTTGGAATACTTCTTTCCAGCCCCTTCTTGCCTGTAAGGTCTCTTTTGAGAAATCCGCTGACAGTCTGATGGGTACTCCTTTGTAGGTGACTGTCCCCTTATCCCTTGCTGCTTCTAGGATTCTCTCCTTCATTTTAGTCTTGGCTAATGTAATTATGATGTGCCTTGGTGTGTTCCTTCTTGGGTCCAACTTCTTTGGGACTCTCTGAGCTTCCTGGATTTCCTGGAAGTCTATTTCCTTTGCCAGACTGGGGAAGTTCTCCTTTATTATTTGTTCAAATAAGTTTTCCACTCGTGGCTGTTTCTTTCCCCCTTCTGGTACCCCTATAATCCGGATGTTGGAACGTTTAAAGATGTCCTGGAGGTTCCTAAGCCTCTCCTCATTTTTTTGAATTCATGTTTCTTCATTCTTTTCTGGTTGGATGTTTTGTTCTTCCTTCTGGTCCACTCCATTGATTTGAGTCCCCATTTTCTTTCCATTACTATTGGTTTCCTGTGCATTTCCCTTCATTTCAATTAGTTTAGCCTTCATATGTTCCTGTAATTTGTTACTATAATCAGCCAGTTCTGTGAGCATCCTGATGACCAGTGTTTTGAACTGTGCATCTGAGAGGTTTGCTATTTCTTGGCCGCTTAGAGTTATTGGCTCTGGGGCTTTGAGTTCTTCTTGAGCCATATTTTGGACTGTTCATTCCTGTTATGTATGAGGAGTGGAGCCCTAATTTCAAAAGATTGCATGGCTGCTGAGGGAAGGAAGGATACAGAGGGGCAAGAGTTTTGAAAAAGTTAAGTGGATGAGATTTGAAAGTGTGTTCAATGGGAAGAATAGTTAGGATGAAAGAGAGGATTTTATTTTCAAGTTTGTCCAGTAATGCACCAATCAGAGAAAAATCAATGTCTTTGAGTTATTTTACCTTTAGTGTTGTCTTCAACCTTCAGCTAGAAGCTACAGTTTTACCTTTTGGAGACATGACCAGGAAGAGGGAATGTTTTCAAGAACAAGAACCCAATAATCATTTTTAAACATTTCTCTTCAGACTCACAACTCTTACCCTGAAAGAGAGATAACTGATCCTGCCAAGTTAATGGACGTGAATCCATGAGCAGAGGAAATTCTGGTTAATACAGCCCAGGTCATAAAATCATTAATTTATCATGCTTTGCAATTGACAAATAAATTTGTGGTAGATAAAATTTATGGAAGCAAAAGTTTTGTTTCATGTGAACTTTTCATAATGTTCATGGAACTCTTCACTTTGCTGTTAGAGGTCTAATTATAATTAGATTAGGCTATAATTCTTTTTGAGGTGCAATTCATCACTGTTTATTTTTTGTTAAATTTTAAAAGTAGTTTAGCCTGGTGAATGACCTTAACAAAACTAACTACACACATGCACACACACACCCTCATTTATGCAATATCTGACCTCCTGTAAGTTTTTCACTGTGCCTAAGCATCATTCTTCTGTTATATTTAAAATGGAGATAATTCTAACCCATTTTTCTTAGCCATAGCATCTCAAGATGATCAAGTTTCATGGTTATAAAGATTATGAGATATAATTATTGTTAATGTCATTATTATATAAGAGATGAGATAGGATTCAATATCATGATACAAAAATGCACTTCACAAAGTCTCTTTCAAAAACTCTATTTTGACATGACATTCTCCAAAATATTTTCTCCAATTACCTGACATGACTGTTGAAGTTAATCCATTTTGACTTATCCTGTCACTCAGCTAATATTTGTTGAATGAGTGAATGATGCCACTGAATTATGTCACCGTGACTTTAAAAATATCCCTTAATTCACGCCTTTGCTTCCCAGGACCTTGGCTCATTATCTCCCACTCCCACTGACTAAGCATCCTCCTTATTGGCCTCCCTTCCACCTACTACTGCTTCAAAACGCCCAAAAGGTTCATCACAAACACATCTCATCAATCATTCCTTTGCTCATAAATCTTTCGTGGCTGCCCGTGGCCTGCAGTCTGACAAAAGTCTAGCTCCCTGCCGTGGCTTGTAAACCCTCAACTGTTCTTACCAGTCTAAAGGGGCCAATTACTGAGATTTGCCCTATTGTCTTTGCCTCCAGTTCGGTTACAAACACTACTTCTCCTTGCACATTCCCCCAACCCTGTTACCCAGCTGACTCTTTGTTATTAATCCAAGTCTGGAATAACTTTCTAAATAATGCCTTTCATGACCTCTTGCCTTTGAGTAATCAACCTGTCCCTCTACTGAGCTAACTGTGTACTTTGGGTATAATTCTGCGACTTCCCTTGTCCCACTGGGTCATGACTCTCAAAGGGGAACTATGATTGAGAACCACAGGGTTCAGGGGCTGCTCTTATCCTGGAACTTAGCCGGATGTCTGGCGTCAGGTACTCAAAGTTTCTGGTGAGCTGACTTGCACTGATTTGAACTTCACGAGTAAATCATTTCCATTTCAATTCGACTAGTACTTATTTCGCACCCGGCATCGGACACATTGGGGGAAGACTTGCAAGGTCAATCGTGCACACAGCAGATGGATCTCCGCTGTTATGGAACTTTCTACAAAGAGAAACCAGCAGTACAGTCATTGCCATGGAGATTTTCAACTCAACTGAAAGCTGCATGAGAGCAGGGACGGGTCCGTCTTCTCCACTGCCCTGTACACAGTGCGAGCACACTGCATGTACTCACTGTGTGTCCTCGTATCCGTGCTCGGGCTGCTTGGAGCTGCCGTGGCTCCCACAGGTCGGACTGATGCTCTGAAAGCGCGTCTACTTGAGTTTGAAAGGCTGGAATCCATTCCATGCGATAGATCGCTCCACAGTTGCTGGCTCTAATTTTAGAAGCCAGCTCGTTCCAGGGCCAGCAGCCATCTGTTTCCTTTGAGCAAATCGGCAACAGTAAAGTGCGAAAGCAGGTTTTCATAGCATTTATGGCATTTTTTTGTTAAATACTTTTGTTTTATTAATTGAAGGAAATTTAGAAAATAAAGAAGAATTAAGAAGAAAATTAACATTACCTAGAAGTATTTTTATGACAATTTTGATATATTTCCTTTCATCTTTTATGAATGTGTATAAGTGTGTGTGTGTGTGTGTGTGTGTGAGAAGGAGAGAGAGAGAAAGAGAGATATACTTGTTGGGTGACCAACAAGTCTTGAAACATAGGCAAGTACATAATAAATGATTAATATATGGAGCATTATAATACTCTATAAAGTGATGTTCTCTGTATTTCCAGAATGTATGGTACGTGTGGCGTATGCTTGTTGATCAGTGTTTTGTGGGCACACATCGACAATACTCTTTCCTTAGAGCTGAGAAAAGTCTATGTGTCACATTTCTTTTAATTTCACTATCAGGTGGTTTGCTTCAAAAAAAAAAAAAACAACCACAAGGGTTTCACAAAATTCTGTCAGCTGTAGAACAAATATTTGCACAGAAACACAAAAAACACAATGTCACTATTTTTATACCTCATCTCTCCCTTCTGCTGTCACTCCCCCAGTGCAGTCAGACTGACCCTGTCATGGAAGGTGAAAGCACAGGTGTTTAGATACAGAAGCCTCAGGACTCGTGGTTGGGTTGGGTGATGGCCCTGCAGGACATATAGCTTTGAAATCTGAGAGACTCTGGACCTCAAATGATGTATAGACAACGTAGGGTGACTAGGTTTGCTGTATTGGTATAAGTGGTAGATCCCGTATCATGCTCTTATCTTATTACCTTACTCCTTCACGAATAAAATCAATTTCCACCAACTCTTATGTTAATGAACATGTCCTTTAGTGTAGATTTTAACAAAATTTTAAGTGTCATGTAACCACTCCAAAGGCAATAATTCTTGATATGCATACTTTAATGGTCAGTAACAGTCTAGATTTAAATGAAAATTTACCTACAATCATCAGATTATACAGAAGGATTTTCAAAGTAAATTTCTCTGCTGCCATCATAAAAAATTAACATTTTTGAATTCAGCATAGCTGTGTGTAAATACCTATATTTGCTACATAAGCCTCCATTTTTGATTGCATTTGTGATCGTACAGCTATACACAGAGATGTACCTGAGTATAACAAATTTACATTATTAAATGTCTGCTTCAATTTTTTTTGGCAAAAATTGTGTTGCACAATTTTTACAATTATCTCCATTTTTGACATGCTGTTTTTCTTAGTTAGCATTGTATCTTGAGCATTATTACTCTGCCATGAGTGTTCTTCGAATGCAAGCTTTTTAAAAAGACTGTTTTTGTAAACAGCCCATCTCCTAAAGTGAGGAGATGACTGCCATCTATTGCAAGTTTGCTCTATGTCAAACAGCATTGGGAATTTCTGAACACCATCTCATTTAACTCTCAAATTAAAAGCAACTCAAAGGACTTATGTAATTTCCTGAGTCTGTATCATAATGTAGTTCAAATATGTTTAAATACGAGAGAAAACTCTTATATACTATTGTCCTGAAGAACTTGGGAAAAATTGGTAATTAAGCAGCAAATATCAAACAAGTACTTTATTCTAAGCAGTATGTTCAGCCATCTTAAATGTTAACTCATTTAATATTTATTCTCATGATGGCTGAGAGCTTTTCACAACCACTCTGCCCTTTGGTTCTTTAACCAGCCACCTTGGGTGGTCTCATAGGACAGAAGAATCTCAGAGCTCCCAGTCTGCTGTCCACGTACTCACCTAGTGCCCAACCATCTCCGAGAATAGGGACCCGACTGTTGGCTGAGGTGGCCCGCTTCCCTGATGACTTGGCTCTGACATTAAAGTCCTTCCTTAAGGTTAGAAAAAGAGGTGACAACAATTTCAAAAGATTGCTTGGAGGTTGGAGTGGCTTTTCCTTGCTAAAATCCAAACATTTTAGAATTTGGCTTCAACCTCAGGTGTTCTAACCTGACCAAATACTCTCTCTTCTGAGAGCAATTTCTTCCCATGATCAGAGGGGACCCACCACAGTGTAGAGGCTGGAATGCTGGCCGTGGAATGATACACTTGTTTTGGGTCTGAACTGCTATTAAATTAGGAGTTGGCAACTCATTTTTCCTGTATGCGTCTTGGATTTCCCAGAAGTAAGATGGGCATACTAATACTTTTCTTACAATGTTCTTAAGTTGAGGGAAATCTGTATGGTGCTCCAAGGACTGTGCGTAGAAAGGGTCAGGTGCTCAATAACTAGTACCTAATGCTTAGAGTTACTAACGTGAACATTTTTGTCACTTACTCATCCCATAAATATTTATTAAACACCTGCTAGTTTCCAAGTTCTATAACAGTGTCCAAAAATCACTTGGTGGGTAAAGAGCAGAGGAATTAGCTTCCAGAATAAGACGGAGAATCATCTGTCTTCTCCATCTTCCATGGAGAAGAACATCTATCTGATGCCCCTGAGGTTCTTGTATTCGTTCCCAAACTGAGTGCTTTAAAACGAGAGTAGAAATTATTTTTTCTCCCAGTTCTGCAGGCTATCATCTGAAGCCAAGGTGTCAACACTGCCATGTTCACCCTGAAGGACCTAGAGGTGAATTAGTCCTGGCCTCTGCTAGCCTCTGGTGGCTCCTGGTGTTCCTTGGCTTGTAACAGCATAATCGCATTTTCTTCCTCTCTCTTCACATGATCGCTTCCCTCTGTATTTTCCCCTGTTACCCACTTTCGTGTCCTTTATGAGGACACCTGTCATTGGATTTAGAGCCCATCCTAATTCAGGATGATTTCACGTTGAGACTCTTAGGCTTATTTATATCTGCAAACACCTTTATGTCAAATAGGGTCACATTCTATGGCTCTGGAGGGACAGATCTGTTGGGAACCACTATTAGACCCACTATAGCATGGATTCCCAATATCTGCCTTCTGGGAAATGGTATAAGACCCTGCCAAATCCAGGCATTTGTATAGAGAAGAGGGAACAAAGAAATGGGCAGCATCTTTATAATCAAATCACTCACACTGAATGTTTTTATTGTATTAAATTATAGTCACTTCCCAGCCCTACCTCTCTGAATGATGCTTTGCCTTCCTGGAGTTCGGTGGCTTGGGAACGCAGCCCAAAACAGGCGGCAGATTCTATCTAAGGCTAAATACTAGCACAAGACTGTGACAGTCAGCAAGTACCGTAAGGGGAATTTGAAAACAGATGCATTTGACTTGCTTCTCTGCTCCTCCAGTTGGCCTGAGATTTTGGAAAAGTGATCGAAACTCTATTGGATTCATGTTGCAAGTGTAGGTTTGTGATGTAGTCTTTCCTATAAGTCAGACAGGCAACTGCTTGACTAGCTGCCTGCTGAGCATCTTGGCACCAAGAAGTAGGTTCACTCAAAGTAGAACATCAGCATACATTAATATCCTACTCACACTCTACCTATTTAAGTGAAATATACACACTGAGCAGTCAGTGGGGAATACTGAACTTGAGTCCCAGAGTCTTAGTCTGTAAGTCTGGGAGACAGCACAGTGGGCAAGGGAGTTGTCAGCCTTTTGTAAAGAAGGGTCTCTGGGGCCAGGAGGGTAGCCGGGCAAGTGATGTCCTCAGTCAGTCTGGCAGGGCAGAACCTCCAGCAGCCAATCCCAGGGGAGATCAGCATGGCATGGAGCCACACCATGGTGTGTGGAGTTTGGCTGTCTTGGCAGTGGACTGGAACCTGTCTTAGTTATACCCTTGAGGGTGGTGCACTCCACCCTTCCAGGTCCTTTGATAAGTGTCTTGGCACCCCTGATGGCAAGTGGGGAATTTCCTCAGGAGCCTATGTATGGGTGGTCCCACTCTGCAGACATGGCTATTCTGATCACATGTGGAGGTATCTTAGGTGAGTCTCCTTACCAGATGTGTCTAGTGTGACTTAGGCAGTTTCCCTCTTGAATCAAAGTGTCATGGTTAATTGGCAGCCATCTTGGTTGATATCCACTTGGTTTTATACACTTTATTCAAACTTGACTGGACCAATGACATTTTATTGATCCCGCTCTCCACCATTCAGAAGCTCGTAGATGAAATAAGAATAATGAGGGTGATGTACAGTGTCACTGAGAAGATTAAGTGACACCTGTATACCATGAGTGTACATGAGTTTTACACCTCGAGTACAAAACAGAGTCTCCCGACAGACGCATAAGAAACCCTTGATACGGAGTGAACGTTTGTGTCCCCTGCCTTTACTATGTGCATTTCCAGTCTAGGGTTTTCTCTCACAAGCCCCAGACAGAAAACTCCATCCACTAAGTGTGGATTTAACTTTAACACTCAAAAGGTGATTTGTTTCCTGTATATCAGAATTCTTGTGAGGCAGCAAACTCTGGCACCCTGTCCTGCCAAAAAATGCGAGCCTCAAATTCTGTCGCCTTTAGAGTTTCTATTGATTTCTCCAAGGCCATTCTCTTAGATTCCCTGACATTAATTTATTCACTCTTTCAACTAACATCCCCAAAAGGCCAGGATTCAGGCTCCTTCTGTCCCTCAGGTCCCATTGCATACCCACAATGTGCTGGGGCTCAGGGTATGTTCACTGCTGCTTCTATTTTCAAGTGGCTGAAAGGTATCCATTCCCCACATTTGTCTTTTTTTTCCTCCAGGTTGAAAAGTCTATCCTTCTGCATTCTTCATGTACCATGTCTTACGTTCCAGACAACTCTCTGCGTTCTCCTGACACAGAGAGTTCACTCTCTACCTTTTCTAGCCACCTGTTGTCAACTTCAGAGTTATCATCAGACTGGATGAGCACCAGGAACAGCCCCACTAAGTGCCCTGAAGGGGTGCTGGAAGTGGACTGTCTCTGGAGGCAGCCATGCATCAGGCTTGGGGCTGTATTTGGACATTTGCTGGGGACAGGAGAGGGAAACCCTGTAAGGCAATAAAAGCCCCAAGAGAGTGAAGTTGGTGGTCTTACTGTCCTGACTCCTCTGGGGCTGGGTTACCCTCTACCAAAGATCCAGCATTTGTTTTTATTAAAATGTAGTTGATGTACAATAATATATTAGTTTTATGTGGACAACATAGTGATTAAATATTTCTATTCCTTATTATGTTATCACCATGATCAGTCTAGTAATCATCTGTCACCACACAAAGTCATTACAGTATTATGGAATATGTTCCCTGTGTCATACATTACCTCCCTCTGACTTATTTATTTTACTCCTCTTCAGCCTTTTTATTCATATTCCTGAACTCCTCTGGCAATCATCATTTTTTTCTGTATCTGTGAGTCTGTTTCTGCTTCCTGTGTTCATTTTTCTGTTTTTTAGATCCCACATAGAAGTGAAACCATATGATAATCGTCTTTCCCTGTCTGACTTATTTCATTTAGCCTAATACCCTCTAGGTTCATCCATGTTGGTGCAAATAGTAAAAGAGTTCATTCTTTTTTATTACCAAGTAATATTCCATTGCATTGATATACCACATCTCCTTTATCCATTCATCTATTGGTAGACACCTAGGTTGCTTCCATTTCTTGGCTATGTTAAATAATGCTGCCATAAACATAGAGGTGCATATATATATATATATATATATTTGAGTTGTTGTTGTTGTTGCGTTTAGATTCATACCCAAGAGAGAGATTGCTGGGTCTCATGGTGGTTCTAGCTTTAATTTTTGGAGGACTCTCCACACTGTTTCTACAGTGGCTACACCAGTTTCCATGTCAGGTTGTTCTCTCCATGCATTCACTTCTTTGGAAGGTGGTACCACACCCTCTCGTGTCTTCAGCCCACAGGGTACAATGGCTCTCCCCTGGATCTCCCCTGTTGCCAGCACCCAGGACTGAACCATGCCATGTCATGCCCCCTTAAACACTGACCACATTGTTGTAACTAGTCCCTTTCTTAATTTCTCCTTAAATGTCCCAGTTGGAGTAGGTCATCTGGCAGACACAGCAATTACTGCCACANGTAATCATCTGTCACCACACAAAGTCATTACAATATAATGGAATATGTTCCCGGTGTCATACATTACATCCCTCTGACTAATTTATTTTACTCCTCTTCAGCCTTTTTATTCATCTTCCTGAACTCCTCTGGCAATCATCATTTTTTTTCTGTATCTGTGAGTCTGTTTCTGCTTCCTGTGTTCATTTTTTCTGTTTTTTAGATCCCACATAGAAGTGAAATCATATGATAATCATCTTTCCCTGTCTGACTTATTTCATTTAGCCTAATACCCTCTAGGTTCATCCATGTTGTTGCAAATAGTAAAAGAGTTCATTCTTTTTTATTACCGAGTAATATTCCATGGCATAGATATACCACATCTCCTTTATCCATTCATCTATTGGTAGACACCTAGGTTGCTTCCATTTCTTGGCTATGTTAAATAATGCTGCCATAAATATATATATATATATATATATATATATATATATTTGAGTTGTTGTTGTTGTTGCGTTTGGATTCATACCCAAGAGAGAGATTGCTGGGTCTCATGGTGGTTCTAGCTTTAATTTTTGGAGGACTCGCCACACTGTTTCTACAGTGGCTACACCAGTTTCCATGTCAGGTTGTTCTCTCCATGCATTCACTTCTTTGGAAGGTGGTACCACACCCTCTCGTGTCTTCGGCCCACAGGGTACAATGGCTCTCCCCTGGATCTCCCCTGTTGCCAGCACCCAGGACTGAACCATGCCATGTCATGCCCCCTTAAACACTGACCACATTGTTGTAACTAGTCCCTTTCTTAATTTCTCCTTAAATGTCCCAATTGGAGTAGGTCATCTGGCAGACACAGCAATTACTGCCACGGGTGGCACCAGAGAAAAGACCCTGAAAATAAGATTCTGGGGTTAAGATTCTCGAATATTTAGAAGGGCCACACAAATGGCCCTTGTCAGTGGGAAATGGACTCAGGGAAGTCTGTGTCTGGCAGAGACATTGTGATTACAAATTTATCACCAGCAAGGCAATGGTGAAGTGTAAGCATGAGCGAAGTATGGACAGAACTAAGAAAACAGGACCCACAGGGACAGGGACAGGGCCCCGTTTGAGTCTGTCCTCTTCTCCCACAGATGCTCTCTCCTTTGGACTTTTCTCTCAAATGATCAAATTCAAGCACTTTATTGTTTTAGTTACTGTAGACTAGGGTTTCTGCTCTTTGTATCCTTACCCTATACACACACCTCTAAAGGACATTATAAAGCAAGAATCAGAGGGATGGAAGAAGGAAGGGAAGAAAGGATAACATAAAAAGTGGGTGAGAGATGAAAAGAGTTGCTTAACCCAGGCCCCTCACTCTCATCTGTCATCCTTTTCCACCTTCCACTCCGGCCCCTTTCTGTGAGTGTAGATGGCCTGGTAGACACTACCGTTTCTGCCTTGACTTAAAGCTTTCTAAGGGTTCTTACATCTTTAACCAAATAGCTGTAGCGCAGAGATCAGAAGGCACACTTGTCTTTTCTATTTGCAGCTTTCAAAGGACCGCTCAGTTCACTGTAATTCCTCCATGTGGGCAGCGTCCTTCCTGGTAGAGAACATCAAACATTTTATCTATGAATGTTGCTCTGTCTCCCCAGCTCCCTCCGTAAATACCCCCGCTACCTCTGGGGGAGAGCGGCAAGGGTTTGAGATCCTTTGATGAAGGCCCCTTTAATTGAATCCTTTGAAAATGAGCAATTATTAGCCTTTCATGAGAAACGTCCTGGGCAGCCTCGCATAATGGGAATTGACAAGATCTGAGAAGAGTCTGAAGTCAGGTCTCGGAAACCATCGCTGCTCGTAATCAGTAGAGATGTGATCATTAACAAGCTCCATTTCCCCTGCTTAGAAGAGCCGTGCGTGCTGAGTTCTCTAGGGAAATTGTGTCCACGAGCCAGGCAGGGACAGCTGGGGGCATGTGTAATGCCGAAGGACTCCCTCAGCTGTTAGAAGACCCCTTCCCAAATCTCAGGTCTGCGCGTGACCTTGGTCCAGTCAACAAACTTCGGAGTCTCGGCTTCCTGATCTGTAACATTGGAACAGGCTAATTTTGAGAACCACTTGAGGACTGTTTCACTTTGAAAATGCTTTATTGGTGCAAGTTATCATCTTTGCCAGCATCATTACTGTCAATCTGATAACCATAGGTGGCAACATAGCTCTAGTTTCTGCTTTATTCTTTTATTCACTTATTTGGTTTTGATGTTGCTTCTATTATATATCCTAACTCCAGTTGCTTTAGTCATAGTGATTCAGTAAAAAAAAAAAAGCAATTCACCATGATTTTCTCTTCACTTACCCATTCCCCCCTTTTATTCTTCCTTTATTTTCCTCTCTGCTGTCCTTTATATTTCACCATTCCCCTACTGGAATGACCAAAATAACTTCTCTACGTTTTCACATTGTGAAACATTGTTTTACTTAGCTGTAACTACAGGGATACTGTGTGACATGCCACCCTGAATGCCGTGGCATATGGGACAATGATAAATAGACGTCTTGCTCACATGTCTACATGTTGGCGGGAGTCTGTCCAATCCAGGCCCAGCTTAGGTTAGCAGAGCTCTGAGATATGAGTCATGTTTAAATCTGCTCCATGTCCTTCTTCTTCCCTACCCAGCAGAGATACCCAAGGCATGTTCATCTCACCGTGAAAGGCAGGTGTGTGTATCGAAACATGGTATGTCATTGATCAAATAATATTTGTTAGCGCCTCACTGACTAGATCAAGTTGTGTGGTCAAGTCTTGGATCAAGGAAGGGGTAGGTGACGATAGTCCATTAGGATGTCAGAGCTAATCACATGACAAAGCCAGCGTTACTAGGGTAGCAGGGGAATGGATGTTTGCTGAAAAGTAGTCTAGCACATCACAAAGGATATCATTCAAAAACCTTTGCCGAGCTGATGCTAGTAGATTTCGTTTGCATTTTTTATGCCTTCTAAGAACAAGCCTTTTAATATGATCTTTCTTTAATATTTATAGCATTTGTTCTTTTGTGAATTGCTCTCTCATGTTGTTCTGTGGGGGTATTTCTCATAGTTAATTGTTGGAGTACTTTATAAACTAAAGATATTCATTCTTTTTGTGGGTCAAAGAACATTATTGTAGGTTAATCTGCTTCTCAATTTTGTATGTAATGCTTTAATATGCAAATTTAAATGTTTGCTATGCTCAAGTCTATGACTTTTTAGTCTATAATTTCTGCCTTAGATATCATACTTAGAAAGACCTCCATTACCACCAAATAATACACCTATGTTTTCTTTTGGTTCTATTTGGTTTTCGTGGTTTTAAAACACAAAACGTGTGTGTGTGTGTGTGTGTGTGTATACTCTCTAATATTGCTTTGAGAAAAGGGTACTTTTATATTCCCAAATGAATAATCATGTTTTAGGTTTAAGATGAGCTGTAAAAAGGAATTCAGTTAAGGTGTGAATAGGCTGAGTTGGAGAGGGTGTGAGGTGTGGTTAAGGGAGATTATGTCATCCAGAGCACAGAGGACCACCTGAGTAGGGCAGGCCTGGTACATATGTGTGTGCCAGGAGCCTGGGTTTATTATTGGTCCATGGTGCAAGAGGTCAAGGGCTGAGCCTTCCCCCGTGTTTCCCTTAGTTCAAGGACCAGACTCCAAGGACCCCTCCATCAGGAAGCAGGTTAGAGATCCAGCACCAAGAGCAAACCATCTGTTCTGAGCCCATGGCTCCTCACTTTCTGCTAAGAAAGAAAGAAAGAAAGAAAGAAAGAGCCCTCTGTTGCCTGCCGGGCTGCTCACCAGACCAAAAGCTTGGCTCTGAGGAAGTGAGAACCCAGAGAAAAACTGCCAGGGATTTGAGGAGGGGGGATAATCCATTTGCTGCCCCAAGAAAGGAGGTCCACCCCCAGGATATATCATCCTGACTGCTTAAGAACAGGAGGCTTGAATCAAAGTGAGGAAGGAAAGTCTTGTGGGGAAAGTGAAGTCTTGTTGCTTTCAGGGCAGTAGATTGAATCTGATCAAAGTGCAATATCCAGGCTGAGCTCCCGAAGAGAAATTTCCATCAGGTCGAGCAGTTCCCAAAGAGGCTGATGATTCCGTTCAGTGAGCTGCAGTTGATGACTGGTATCTAGGGTTGCAGGAGACACAAAAGAACATTGCCAAGCCCAGGCATCCCCAGTCTGGTTGGTGAGCCAGGTGTACATGTATGTCACACCAGGGATTGTGCTGAAATGGACACCTGACCAAAATGCTACAGGAATAAACAACAGAGAGGATGAGATTGATTTGGAACAGGCAATCGAGGTAACCTTTCTGGGGACAGGACTAGAATCATTCCCAGGATAAAATAGTGACACAGCCAGGATTAGCAACATGGTGTGTGGAGCCAAGGCAAAAAATGAAAAGATGACCCCCCTATTCAAAATTTAGAAAAATAAATGCCATTAAAGACACTAAAATTAAATATTTCTGTTTTTTCTGTGATCTCCCTCTCAACTTGTCATGACGTTTCCATTTACCATTTTGTGTCATTCTTTGTAAATAAAAATTAAAAATTGAAATTATTGTGCAATGCCAATTCTAAAGAGCATTTATTTTGTATTTAGAATTGCCCAAATCACTCCATTTGCATTTTAAAATTTCAATATTTTGTTGTTTATGCTGTTAGAATTGTTCAAATTTCCTCGCTTTGCTCCCCTTTACCCAGCCTGCCCACCACAGCCAATTTGCATTTTATAAAGTCTTATGTATGTATGTATGTAGGTATGTATTTCATTCCTCGCACAATAGTGGAAATGATGCATGAAATGAGCTATCACCTGTTTCTCTCTCCCTTTTTGACATGCGAACATTCAAGTAACACTCTCTCCCTTCTACTTACTGATAAGTACCAAAGGGCTGCCCTGTCTTTTCTTTTCATTCCATGTCATCATTTTTCATGTAAATGGTTGGCTAACATGGGGAAGTAATGGGAGTAGAAAAGGATATGATATGGTTCCTTGATCTCTTACATTTCTCTGTGGCCCTGTTTCTATATTTGAACAAAGTTCTTGTTCAAACAGAAAGCATGATTCGGAGCTTCGCAGAGGCACATGTCAGTGCCTCTACTTCATCAAAGATGTGACACAATCCCCTTTTATTGACTTTGAGTCTCATCGAAGTCCTGTGCAATGTGAACCCATGGACATTCTGTGCCCAGGGATGTTACAATGCTCTATATGAATGGGGCAGCGAGGAATGGCGGACAGACAAACTGCTCTCATGCCCTCTGCTCATGGGCAGGTCCTCATGGCCCGCTGGACCTCACCTACAAAAGATAACTTCAAAGATAAAATCACTGAGACTTCCAAGAAGGTGACAGCAGAGCACTAAACCAAGCAAGGTGCTCTTCTGAGAACCACGGGCCATGCCTTCATGAAGCTGGTTCTGACCACAGCTACGGTTTTTTAAACTGTCACTTCAGAGTTGGCATCATGATGAGTACTCTATGTAAACCAAACTTCATTTTTATAGTAACCTTTTAGGTGTCTCCATTACATGGATGAGAGAACTGAGGTTTGAGAGAATAACTATCTTGATTGAGATTCCACAGCCTGCAAATGGAGCGGGACTCAGACAGCTGCTGTCTGACTGCGGGGCCGCAGCCCTGGACCTCTCTGCTTTGTCCTCACATGAGCACGACAGGGAGCAGAAGGGCCTTCCAGACGGAGTGAAGAGCACGTGAGCTTGGTATATGCGCTCCTGCATGAACCCATCATAAAGAAAGTGATGCATTTCTCATTTGATCAGCACCTTCTAGAATATTTGGATTAGAAGAGTGTTTCAGCAATTTATGGGCATAGAGTAGAATTATTTTTTCTTCTTAGTACACCTTCCTTTGGAAATCATTCTATTCCCACTCAGAAAGAATCCCATCAATTCCATGAGGTTCAGATGCAGCAATGCTTGACATATTTAGGTGACTGATAATCAAAGGAAAGGAGCCAAGCAAACGTTTTAGGGCCACTCAAAGTGCTTATGTGTGGTATAAACTGTGGGTAACTTCTTATTGCTGGCCTTAAGAACAAGTCAGGCCAATCAAAGCCTTCTTTGCACCTTTAGCTAAAACTCATCATAAAATTCTCTCCATCTCTCTGTCTCTGTCTCTCTTGCTCTGGGAATTGACCTACAATAATCCAGGAAGTCTGAAGCTTCTGAGACCAGGGCAACATCTTGCCTTTCTATGAACAGATTTTGGTTAAGAATTAGGGCAAATAGAGAAACGCAGGGCTGAAAATGGAGAGAAATAAAGAAAGATAGAGATAGAAATAGAGAGGGTGGACAGAGACATAGAGAGACAGCGAGTGAGCTGGGTCACATCATGTGAACTCCTGCATCTTGCCGTACTCTAAGCTAATCTTGTTGGATTTCCAGGTACATCTTTTTCTCTGTTAGTTTATTTTGTTACCTGTAACTTATAAAAAGTTATGATTAGTACTAGTGCTCATGCATGCAAAGTTAAATAGAAAGCTGTGGTTATGTGTTCATTCATTTATTAATAAGTGAACATATTTTTTCTTGCCAACCACATCCTTGGTATGTGTTGGGTGCTATGCACACACACTTCTTAGGGAAGTCTGAGATGCTAACATTTTACAGCTGGGTAGTGAAACATCTCAGTTTGCCATGGATAGAGCTGATTTGCACCTGTTGTACTGTAATAATTATTTTTTCTTAGATTTTTAAATTTTTCTTAGAGAGAGGGGAAGGGAAGGAGAAATAAAGGGAGAGAAACATTAGTGTGTGGTTGCCTCTCAAGTGCCCCCTACTGGGACCTGGCCTACAACCCAGGCATGTGCACTGACCAGGAATGGAGCTGGGGACCCTTTGGTTCTCAGGCTGACACTCAATCCACTGAGCCACACCAGCCAAGGCTGTAATAATGATTAATAACATCATTTATACCCTAACAACATTTTTGGTTTGGAAGAAAAATATGATCTTGTATTATGATGGCAGCTTAAAGAAAAGACCATGCAGGAATGTAAGTTTCATACAGGCAGGTTTTAGCTATTTTGTTTTCTGCTTTATTCCACAGCAATGCTTGGTATAGAGTGAGACGTGATAAACAGGTGTTTATGAATAAGTACGATGAGCCTGGGGAAGTCCGTGCAAAGAAGGCTTCATTAGGTTTGATATGTGAAGGCTGGTGGAGGGTTTTCATGTGAGAATAGATAGAGGGAATGGCATTTGCAAAAATGAAAGAGGGTGAGGAAGCCTGTCTGTTTGTGAAGCTAGACACAGTCTGAGATTGCAGAACTACTCACAGAGCAAGTTGGAACCTGAGAAGGTGAAACTGGAACACAGACCCCAGAACTCAGAGATCTGGTCTGTCTTAGAAAAAGCATATTCAGCTTTAATTTGGATGTAATGGCAAGGTATGGGGAGTGGTTAAACAAGTGAGTGCTTTGCATATTAAGAAAGATCATTTTGGCTGAAGTAGTAAGAGAGCACAGAGTAGGAAAGCAAGTTGGGGAGACTTGCCAGATGGCTCTGTGAGACTCAGGGATGGCACAATCAAGATAAGGCAGCATTCATTTGATTTCCTAACATTCAACTGAAGAAAGTCACATTTAGATACTGTCTTTAAAATTTTTTTCCCACATTAAATCTATTATTTGTTTTACAAACTGTTGATCACAGTGAATGGTGTCCTTTAAAAAACATCCCTGTTTGGCAAAATAAGAGGAAGCCGGTCCTGTGTCACCAGGGTCCCATAACAATACTTCCTATGGTTTGAGGAGAATTTTTACACATCTGTTAAATTCCTAACTTTATTTCCCTTGGTCTAAGAAAGAGTGGGTACATCCCTGAATGGAGGAATTGGTGACAAGGTTGTAAATGAGGAGATAGTTTTAAGAAGTACTTAAGAATATCTCTGTGAAATAAAATAAATGGTCAATGGTTGGCTCTGTATCCAGGTAAGACACTTCTACTCCAATTATCTGGATGCTTCGAGTGTAAGTATGAGTTTGTATTCCTAGTTCAATCATCGCAAATAATTCCCTTGGCTATCCATTTCTGTTTTTATATGTAGCTATTTCCTGTATTGAAACTACCATAGTCTTTTCTCTTGTTGAATATAAATATTTTCATTTCTTGGATGAAAAAGCAAAAAAAGTGATATGTGAAGGCATGCTTTATACATATCGTCAAGCAGTATAGATTTCAGGGACCAGACACATTTCTTTTTTTTATCTAATCACATGCCATTTGATCTATATTGATTTATGTAAACACTCGGGAAAGCAGGGTTTAGTTTACATTTTTGAATAATTTCTTCACTCTGTAAAGGAAGCATGTTTCAAAGATACATGGCCCAGGGGCCAATATTCATCTTTCAGATTCTGGGTTTAGTCAGCAGAGAGAGAGGTCGCTGCCGTAAATCATCGGCTCTTACGAGCTCTGCCTTGGGATCGCAAAGTTTTTTCAGAGCAAATAGGCACGTTGCTGCTCACGGTACCCCACAACCCCCACCAGCCATCTCCCCTACCCTTGTAAAATTTCTTTGGTAAGGCAAAAAAAAAAAGGAACCATACTCATTATCCAGCCATTTTTACTAATAACTGGAAGAACCATTTCAACATGAATGAACCCTCCATGTGATTATCTTCGCACCCTGCCAATCACTTTTGGGAATGGGAGATAGATGATGCCAAGTGATTTTGTCTTGCATTTCCTAATAAGTGGAGAGCAGGCATCTGGAACTTAAACTCATTATCTTGAAGACTGCTCCCCAGAAGTTCCCTGCAACACGTGCAAGAGAACACAGGGAATGTTCAAAGAAAATACTTGGGAGGACGTTCTTTCTTGTAAGTCAAGTGGAGCAGAACAACAATGGTGTAGCTGCAGTGACCAAAATGGTGAGAAAGTCAAGTCAGCTCATGGTTGAGGTTAACACTTGGGGGTGGGGGCACGAAGAAAGGGCCACAGCCAGACACTATGAACACATCTGGAGGAGGAAAACACTTGGAGACACCGAGCAGAGAACATGAGATAAAGTCCAAACCAGAAGGCAGGGCTTGGGTGCTGTGGAATGTGGCAGCAGTCCGTGGGAGGCAGCCAGCCCAGTGGCCACCTGCCTGAGATGAGATGAAATGATGGGCTGCATTCACAGGCAACGGACCCGGACAAACAAAGCAGCATCCTGCTTCAAAAGTCCAGGAAAGAGGAAACTGTCAGTATTGAAAGAAATCAAGGCATGATATGGAAGCCAGGGAATCAGTCTCAGGGATATGGTGGGGGCTGAGAAAATCCCAGCAGGGATTCTACAGGTGGGAGAATATGAAGTACAAGTCCAGTTTCTAAGACAAATGCCTGCTCTAACAGCCCCTTCAAATAGGCTCCCCAGCAGCGTCACTATGAAATGGCTCTTGTTTCTGCCCACTGGTGTCTTAGGGCACCTGTACAGGTACCTTTTCTGTCTGTGCTTCACAGCAAGTCATTCCCCTTTGATGTCATTGATTAGGGTCATTCTCTTTGCTGTTATTCTCATTTTTCTTCCTGCCTCTTTTGATTTGATTCTTGCCTCCCATAGTCTCCTTGGCTTTCTCTAACTGCCACTCTGCCTCCAGACACCAAGCTCCACAAGGCCAGGAATCACTTGTGCATTTTCCACTCTTGCATTTCCTAGTGTCTGTGTAGTACCTTGCAGAATGCCTGGTACATAGGAATATTCTAGCAATATGTATTGAATTGAAGAATGGTGAATAATTATACATTTTGACATTATTCTACATAGCAGTGTTGAAATCCCTGCTAGAATAAAAGAGGACATCATGTCTGCTGCCTCTTTGCTTGGCACCATAGTGACATTATTTGTATCAGATATCTTGTATCTAAACTGGGATGGCAGTTTAGAGACAGGGCCAAGAGAACAGTGAGCAAGATAAGAATCTCATTTCTAAGTCAGAGATTGAAGGAACAAAAGAGAAATCTAGGCCCTGAAAGGAGGTCCAGAGCAGCAGCCAGTCTACAATCAGGCCACCGGATGCTACTTACAGGTCAGAATGCCCTAAGTTCCTCTGGGTTCAAGCAAGACAGGGACAATAGTGAGGCAGGTGTCTTTGATGGATATTAGCTGACTAACTCTAGGAAAAGGAGCAAGTAGGATCGACAACACCTACAACTGAATTGGTGCTGCTGCTCAAGTAGTCACACTTCTCTGACAACAGGAATGGGGTATAAATCAAAGAAAATCATGTCTACACTCTCACTCTGCAACTCCCACCCTCTGTCCCTGCAGCTCTGTGTGTTCAAACCATAACCACACTCTCAGTTGGATAGGATCTTATTGGTCACAAATCCCTGCTCAATAATTCATTACCTTGTCTGGTCCTCTCAACTGACCTTCAAACTAGGTTATCTTCATAGCTTTCAAGTAAGGAAAAAGAGCACAGTGACTAAAGCCTTCCCAGAGATCTAAGCTGTTCAATAACATAGAAGAATGGCAACTCATGTTTCTGGACCTACCTTCTGGAGACTCTATTCCTCCTCCATACCTCTTAAGGACATCAGTGTTATGGAAGCAGATGTAGGGTTCCAGCTCTGTGTCAGGCACTGCACTGACTGTGTGGGAGACTCAAGGAGTGAGGTATGCACCCTTAGTGCAATGCTCTTGTAGTGATGACAATGCTGGAGACTCGGATGCGGCATGATTCTGGGGTTAAAGTAAAGCCAGCCTAGGTTTTCAGTTGTGAGCAGAGCAGCATTCAAGAGAATGTGGCCAGGACTTTCTACCACCCCTTCCTCCCTTCTGTGTGTCCTTTCTTTCCTTCCTTTCCTTCTCTTTCTCTTCTTTATTCTCCCACTCTTCCTTTCTGTCTGTCCTTTCTTCTTGCCCTTCCCTTGTATTTTTCCTCTACACACACATTTTGAACTATTGACATGTATCCCATTTAATTCTTTTCATCTCTTATTTCTTGAGACACTACTGTCTTAAGACTTTTCCAGTATCTGCCATTTATTCTTTCCCATTTAATTGGAGCTCTTCTTCCAAGTAGTAGTGTCCTTGTTTTATAGACACTCAAAAGATTACTTGAGTTTTCCAAGTCAACTCAGCTAGCTCTATGATTTGTAGGATTCTAAGGAAGCCAGGTTCTCTCTCCCTTTTACCCCATCGTTGCTGGTTAGAAAAGACTATGTGATTCAAGAGCAAAAGTACAGGCAATAAAAGTAAAAGTAAACAAGTGGGACTATATCAAACTAAAAAGCTTCTACACAAACAAAAAAAATCAGCAAAATTAAAAGGCAATCTATATAATTGGAGAAAATATTTGCATGCAACACATATGATGAGTTAATGTCTGAAATATGTGTATAAAATTCATATAATTCAATAACAAAAAATAAACAATCTAATTAATAAATGAGCTAAGGAACTAAATAGACATAATTCCAAAGAAGACATAAAGATGGACAACAGAAATATGAAAAAAAATGTCCAACATCTCTAATCATCAGGGAAATTTAAACCAAGCCACAGTGAGATACCGCCTTACACCTGTCAGAATGGCTGTCGTCAAAAAGACAGAAGATAACAAGTGTTGGCAAGGATGTGGAAAAAAGAGAACCCTCGTTCACCACTGATAAGAAGGTAAATTAGTGCAGTCACTGTGGACTCAGCATGGAGATTCCTCAAAAATTAAAAATAGAACTACCATATGATCCAGTAATTCCACTTCTGGGTATTTTTCCAAAGGAAATGACAGCAAGATATTTAATAGATATCTGCATTCTCATGTTAATTGCGGCATTATTCACAATTGTTAATATATAGAACTGACCAAGTTTCTATGAATAGGTGAATGGATAAAAGAAAATTACACATATGTGTATATATGAATATTAAGCCACAAGGAAGAAGAAAATCCTGCCATTTGTGACAACATGGATGGACCCAGAGGGCATTATGCCAAGTGACATAAGTCAGACTGGGAAAGACAAACACTAGTCATAAAACAAAGAGTAGAAAAGAGGTTGCTGGGGGCTGGGGAGTGGGAGAACTAGGGAGAGGTTGATAAAAAGGTACAGACTTTTAACTATAGGAAGAATAAGGTCTGAGGATTTAATGCAAAATATGATGACTATAGTTGATAACACTGCATTGGAAACAAAGAGCAAGATTGTGAGTCACAAAGTTTCATGAGACACCACATGCCCTTAGCATCAGCCCTGAGGTTATTTTCTTTTAGAAAATGCAGGCACAACTCAGGAAAATATGGCGTCTCAACATCTTTTCTCCCTTGGTCTAAGTCACCAGCGTGAATTCTTCGTAGTTAATGTGTACTCATCAGAGAAAGTGGCAGCACATGAAAGGCAGCCCTGAAGGACTGACTCCCTAGACCTTCCCGACTCCATGGAGACTAGTGACCGACCTGACTACGCACCATTCACAGTGGTCTCGGGACCCCATAGGGAAAGTCACATGCTGCACTGTGTCCTCCAGGAGGGAAAAGGTAGGCGGCCAGCAGTGTCTAGTCTTCAGCAATTTCCCTCCGCAGTGATAGAAGCTGCTCTGAGCTCTATGGAAACAGACTGGAAACATTGCAAGAAAGGATGGACATTTCCCATAAAATAAGGACACATCTTTTGCTATGAAGATGACTACACCAAAAGCCTCTCTTTTTCCTATGGTGTTGGAAATGTATTAAATGAAATCTATTGCAGTACATAGAACATGATCCACTTTACCTCGTTTCTTAAAAGCAGTGTGTTATTTTTCCTCCTTTGGAATGTTTCTAATACTTCTTCAGTATTTAAAGTGATTCACAGATAATCATCTGTGAAATCAACTATGTGCTCTCAGGGCACCATAAAGAGGAAAATTCTGGGGATATTCATTATTTCAAGTATCCATATTATGCAATTTATTTCACAGTATACCTATTCAATTTTTAATTTTTGTTATCAGAATGTAGAACAGCCTTAAGCATAATTTTGGCTTAGATGTTATAGTTTATCATGAAAAATTATTATTTTAATTTTAGTGTGATTTAACACCAGGATGATCTTGTTGAACCTATTTTAAGCCAATTGTATTTTATTTTCTAGGATTATAGATTGGCTTTTTATTTTGTTCAAGAATGCATTTTTAGGCATGTGCCTTTATAAAATAGTAGAAAGTCTCATGTACTTACAATAGATTCTTCGAATTTATTTAAAAAAGATATGGAAAAGAATAGAGAGGGCCACTGGATTGGATGTGCTTCTAAAAGTTTAGATCTGGGAGGAATCTTAAACTTATTTAGTTTAAAGCTTTTATTTTGTTGGTGAGGTCCCAGGCCCAGATTGCTTAAATATGATCTTTGGGTCACATGGCTTGTCAATGCTAAGTGCTTCATCCAAGACCCCGGTCATTCCTGATAACCTAAACAGCAACCAGACATGCCTCTCTGATAGATGATGCACTCTTAGAACTGTGGCTTCTGCTGCACCTCTTCAAAGTTTTATCAGTTAGTTCATTTACCCGGTAGCTTACCCTGAATGTTGGGGTTTGTTTTTAAGATAATCCTATCCTTAGGCTATGCAAACCACCTGCTGGTCCAAGTTATGGCATCCAAAGAAACACTGGGAGTTTCATCCATGTATCCAGTGATGCTGTTCTCATATTTAAAAAGGAACCCCAATTCCCACATGCTCAGGAGAACTGTTTTTTTTTTACCATTTTTATGACTATTTTCAGCAGAAATTAACTCAGACTCTCTTGGCTTCTTACACCATCCCAGACTCCACCTGCCAAAAGTCACCAAAAATCATTTTCCTAAGGAAGAGTGTGGGTAAGAACAACACCCAGTGGCTTCAATCCTGCCTTCTCTCTGACCTGCCTGACTCAGAACAGACAAGCTATGGTCTTTTCTCATCCAGGCCACAAACTTAGAAAAAAATTAAAATATAAGGCATTTGATATCCTGTAGATAGAAGACTGTCCCAGTGCTGAATATCCCCAGTGCTGTCTGCTACTAGGGAAGAAGGAGAGTGTAGGGTTTGAAAACACTTTCTGCATGTCTTCCAACCACTTTCATTTCTATTTGAGCCATCACTGCATCCTGAATTCTTGTGAGTTGCTCAGAGTATTCTTGGTCATTTAACCAACCCATCAATTAGAGATGCAATAGCCAGAATTTTAAGACCAGAAGGACATGCAATACATGAGTACAAGGTTCTGGATAGTCACTGCCGCCAGCGTCTCAGTGAAGGATAGAGATAAAATCTACCATTTATGAGACCCTTCATAAGTTATCTCTTTGGTTCTTCTAAACAACCTATATTTAGAGAATAAATAGGTCTCAAGAGCTTAATTCACAGGAGATAAAGTATGGCAGAATTGTGGTGCCAAGCAGGGTTTCTGATGCCAGATCTTATGTTCTAAAGACAATAGGAAGGAAATGTCAAATAATCAGAGCCCTAAATGGGGAGAGTGAATGTGGTCAGTGAGGGGTGGATGTCCAAAAGGAGCCCATGAAGAGACAGAGGTCAGCAGAAGAGCCCACTGTAGCAACACCAAACGCAGAAGAAGTTTGCTAAGAAGTTTTTCTGAAGCCTCAATTCTAGCCTCTTTTCCGCAGAGGATTATGGGCAATGAGGGTATGGGTGTAGGACCAAATTTCTTTGGCTCCCATCTTGGCTCTACCATTTATTGGCCAAAAAATCTTAAATAAGTTGCTAAACTTTTCTGTAGTTTGGGGTCCTTGCATGTGAAAAGGAACACAAAATTTCATCGTTTAATGAAGTAATCTAAGTATGTAGCATAGTGATAGTACAATGTGGGCACGAGGCAAATGTTAACTTTTATTGCTTACTACCACTTTGCTCACCTGAAAATAATATAAAACTGTTTTTTTCTCTTTTTATAACTTCTGTCTTGGAAACTATTCTTTCTTCTATCCCTTTATTTCTTCTTTTAAATGTCGAGTATCTGTTATGTACACTGTGCTGGGCTAGACACTGGAGATGCAGGGATGCATATAATATAGTCCTGGGTCTTAAGATAATCACAGTCTAAAGAGAAAGAAGTCAGCAAAAAAGTGACAACAGATTTTAGTCAGCTACAGGTAGAGACTTTCATGATAAAGAACTGTTGAATTTATTTTAGAAACATCAAGGAAGTTTTCAAAGGAAGAAATTCTTGAGTTGGTTTTGAAAGAATGAATAGGAGTTTTTCATGTAGACAAAGGTGTTTACAACAAAGACAGAGCTTTGTGTGCACTCAGGAAATCTTAGAGCAGCACAGCAGGTTTCAGTGAATTCTAGAATGACTGGATCCAGCCTAGAGCACAGACCAGAAGGCTGGAGGCAGAAGGAGGCTGTGTTAAGGCTAGGGCATGCAGTAGAATGGGAAGTTGAGGTAGCCATTAAGACTCCACCAACCCACTTCTACAGGTATTACACATGTATGCCTAAGTGAAGGAGGCTGTTTTAGCAGGAAACAAACACATGCACATCAATACTGAGTTTTTGATTTTCCGAATAGTCTTTTGAAACTCATGAAATAACTAAGTTTTAAAATGCAAGGTTTTATTTACAACAAATTTTTGAAATGTTGGGGTTTCATAAGTAGTGAAAGACTCAGAACATAAAATATCACTGCACTTAGTAGATTGCAGAGCATTTGGTGAAAAAGAACTACTTTTCTGACCCTAAACACTTTCACAGGCAGGAAAGATAGAGTATGAAGAGAATCGAGAGTTAAGACATAGGTGGGGACCCTAAAAATGGCCACTGTGGACCAACGACCAGGGATCTGGAAAGTCATGTACAAAGTAAGCAGACGGCAGAGTGGGTAGACGTCAATGAACAAAGAATATAATCCCCTGCACTCATATGATTGGCAGGGCTGATTGCCCTGGAGTTTAAAGTTAAAATCAACCCAGAGTCATGGTTAAGAGCAGGTACAAAACTTACTCCTTGACAGAGAAAATTCTAAAATGCTTGGTTTTGTCCTAGAATTATTGAAGTTATTTTTTTCTTATTGAGAAATAAAGAAATGAGATATCAAAATAGAAATTGAGTTTGCTTCTTTAAATATTTTATGTGCATTTTTGCTACTCTCCCCTCCTACATCACTGAGCATGTAGGAGCAACAGCAACAAAATGCCTATGACAATGATGAAAAAGACAACTTGGAGGAAACATGATGCACTGTGTTTGGATGAACTTATGAATGGATATATGTGTGGATGGACAGATGGATGAATGGATGGATGCATAATGAGTGGATGGATGAATGAATGGATGAATGAATGGATAGGTGGATGAATAAATGGATGGATGGATGGATGGTAGGTGGATAGATGGGTTAAATGGATGAAGCATCAGAAAAGTTCACACCAGATTAGAAGCTGTTTTCCCTGTGATTTCCTGAGTACCTATATAGAAATATTTGGTATGTATGGGAAATATTTGCCTGAAACTCTTGCATTTTGTGCACACAATCAAGCCTTGCCATCTCACTCTTGACAGTCTGAATTTCTGACAGCAACAGATTTATTCAGGGTAAATTTGCATCTTCTTTCTATGTCATTTTGATTTTTCCTTATCATTCTTTGTGCACCTCTGCTACAGGTAAATTGATGCCAAGCCCGTTAGAGAACGTAGACTCTGCAGCGTCTTTATAGTGTGTCGTGTATAACTGGGTGCACCCCATTGACAAACTACTAAGCAGCCTACATTATGCCCATATCAAGGACCGTTATTTCCCAGATTTTGTTTTATGCAGCCAAAAAATCCATTAGGTTAGCAATAGCAGCCCTTACATAAATAAATAAAATGAGGAACAGGAGACAGGTAACCTGGTGTTAATTCCTGGTCGGCACCAAAATGGAACTTGGGCATTTGCAGGTATTATTTATTGCCAGAGGCTAGATGTGAAGTTTATCTCAGCAAGACACGGATTCCGGTGCACATATGGCACAGACCACCTTGTGGGCCAGATGCCTCGTGACCCTTGGGCAAACTTTTTCCTGTCAACTTCTTGGACTTCAGCCTACTTTCCCATAATTTTTCTTTTTCCAGAAAGAGGATTTTCTACTGGGCTTATCCCCTAATTGCATATTCTCTTGGGCCCTGGTCTACTTTCATTATCAGTACCTGCTCTCTTATTTTTCCTTGGAAATCATGTTTTTTTCTCCCTACTTAGTTATAGAAATGATCATTTCTCCCAAAATTCTCCACAGACCCACCTCAGGCCCTGTTCCGAGCCATTACCAGCCCTTCAGGTGATATTTGCATTAGTGCTCACTCCGCATAAGTCCTCTCTGATTTAAAACAAAACAAAACAAAACAACACAACAATGGGCCAGACCCATGGCAAGACTTGTTAAGTGGGTGTCCCCCGGGGTTGGGGAAGCCAAACAGATGGTCACTGAATGCTGTGGGCAGGGGAAGGAGACTTTCCCCGGGTGCTGTCCTCCAATGGGCACAGACAGGTAAAACAGAACAGGAGCACAAAGACAGGTGGTTGGCCCGCTCCCACCTCCCCAGGCTCCGCTTCTGTTCTGTGGACAGATGCAGTGAGCTCGCCTGAGAGTTTTGGAAACCCTGCAAACTGCTGCGAGGGCGCCGTAGTCATATCCAAGGAGGCTACTGCTTAGGAAAGCTGTTAAAAGAGAGGGTTTTCCGATGTGACGGCAACACACGTGATGGTTATCACGTGTGCAAACGTCTGTCAGAGCGGGCGATTCGGCGTGCTGGGGAGCAGGACCTCGCAAACTGCCTGTGGGCCAGGCCACTGTGTTTCCTTTCTCCCTCAGTTTGTTTCTGTAAAATGCAGTAAAATGAGAGGAGTCCTCTGATCACATGCATGGCTATCTCAGCTTGTCACATTGCTCTAGTCAGGGGCATCCAAACTTTTGGCGTCTCTGGGCCGCACTGGAAGAAGAGTTTTTTTGGGCAACACATTGAATACCTTGTGGCACATAATCACAAAAATATCTCATAATGTTTTAAGTAAGTTTACGATTTGGCGTTGAGCCACATTCATAACCATCCTGAGCCACGTGCCACCCACGGGCCGCAGGTTGGACTCCCCTGCAAAATGTTTCTAAACACTTTCTTCTAATGTTTGTGATTGTCTCACTGTTGATTAGAAATAAATTTTCAGGAATGAGCACAGGTCTGTGGACCAGTTCCATCCTCAGTTTCTCCCTGGCTCTCCACACTTCACCTGCTGAGGTTTGCTGAGGTTGCCTCCCCTTCCAGAGCGCTCCACGGATGCCTAGGCAACCTCATCCTCCAATGAAGGGACATGGACGAGCTCAGTGAGGCTGGTACTGGTCTTCCTATTCCATGGATGAGGATGTGGAAAGTCAGAGGGATGAAGTCATTTGATGGGTGATGCTAGAGCCAGTCGGCAATGGGTACGGGACTCCTCGGTTCAATGTTAGGTGGTGTTCCATGAAAAAAAAGTTACCGGGAAGTGTTTGTTTAATGCTGTCTACTCTTTTTTTGTAATACTTATTAAAGCAGCAAATGAAAGTTTCAAGGAATTCTACAGAATTGTGCTTCCCAGATACATTTCACCAGGAAACACTTAATAATATCCAAACTGTGGAGACCTTTCTGCTCTCTGTCTGGTTGATAAATGGACATTACCACTTACTAAGATTTATCACCCAGATTTAGAGGTCACTTTGAAGAGTCAAATAGACCACAATACACAGGGCTTCACAAATCTCCTTTTTGATCACATCATACTGAGGGACAAAAATGAGTCACAATTAGGTACTGCCCAAAGTGTTCAGAAAACCCCAAGTCCTGAGACCCGGCATGATGGGGAGAGTCTGACAACCATCGATTGCTGCTCACTGGAGCCAGGGGCTGGATCTTGATGAAGCTGTGCACCTCCTTGGAGTTCCAGTTTTCCTTGGAGTGAATAATGTGTGTGTGTGTGCACATATGTTTATATGTACAGACTCTGAATCAAGAGTGACTGAAGGAGGTGGCAGTCGGGATCTGGCTGCAAGATTTGTCTTATGTGTGGTTAGGAGGAGTTAGGTGTGGGGTCGTGGGGCACATAAACTGTGTATGCTCTACATGGGTAACTATGTTTATTGGAAGTGTGGGTTTAAAAAACTGAATTGCACTAGTTTGAGTTGAGTGTCATCTAATGGTCCTAGGCTGCTGTGAAGAAGAAAACGACACAGGGACCATTTCAGGCTGAGTCACAGGGGCTGTCTTTGGGCCACTTATATAACAGACTCAGCGTGGCTTTTCCAAGATGACAGAGCAGGGGAAAGGCAAAAATGGAACATGAACCCAGATTAACATTTGCCATTTCATCAGACACGTGGGATGTGTGTGTGTGTGTGTGTGTGTATATATATATATATGCCATGCACTACAATGGCACATTTTTCTGACATACCAATTTTGCATTTTCAAGTGTTAAAGGGAAAAGTTTATGTGCAAAGGGCCAAAAAGGAGCACAGTAAAAAGTATTTTCCAAGAGTAGTCACTCACCTTGCTTTCTGAGATACACTGTCAGAACAGTGGGTTAATGACCGGATGGGAGAGGGGGAGTGTGGGAGAAGGGAGGAAGGGAAGGAGAGAGGAAAAGTGACACATGGAACTTGCAATCTGAAGCAGTATGCCATTGAAAGTCAGAGGCTTGGTGTAAAATCAATTTGTAAGTGCTTTAAAAACTCATTTCATAAAAAGTATCCATTTTGTTTTAACTGTATATCCAATTTCTTCCCCCTCTTTCTTTTGTATTTACCTTGAACTTGGCCTTCATTTGAGTATGAGGATAAAGGCAAACAAAGCCTATTTTTCTTCTACCCCAGAACAATGTGAGGAGCATAAAATTTATCCCATTGGCAATTTAGAAAGGAGGGCAAGCACTTGGCTCTGTGAGGCTGAGCTGGATTTTTAAAATCCAAGTTGCCATAAGCTGTTGAATTTGACCTGCTAGAGGTCATTGTGCTTTGACCTCCGTACCTTACTTTTTACTTCGGTGCCTGGACTTTTCTTTCTTTTTAAAAAAGGGTTTACTTATTTATTTTTAGACAGAGGGTAAGGGAGGGAAAAAGAGATGGAGAGAAATATCAGTGTGTGGTTGCCTCTTGCACACCCCCTACTGGACTGGGGATCTGACCTAGCCCTCAACCCAGGCATGGGCCCTGACTGGGAATCGAACCAGTGATCCTTTGGTTTGCAGGCTGGCACTCAACCTACTGAGCCACACCAGCCCAAGCTCAGAGCCTGAACTTTTCTTGTTCCTTACCCCCAGGCATAATTTGGGTACGAGGATGCTCATCTCTCATAGCATATGACACTGTTCAGAAAATAGCAAAATGTGTCACTTAGAATTATCCACCTGCTTCAGGATAGAAGTACACAAGGAGAGCTTAACAACATTAATTTGAATTGGAGTCAATAAGAAGAAATGTTTCCTTTACATCTACTCCCAACTGCTTAACTTGTAATAGGTGCCATTCCTTTCCTGATCTTCAGCTTTCTGGTTGTAAACATTGAAAGGAAACAAAATTGGCTTCCAACTGTAATTTTACAGAACAAAAGTCCTTACAATGACCCTCTGAGCTCTGCAGGGTCCAGGATGACGTCCTTCCAACTACCCTGCTGGTCACTTCTTCTCACTCCCTTTCTTTTTCTTACACACTTCAAGGTCCCTTCTTTATCACTTTTAGGTCAACTTCTCCCACTTCTTGGGATGATCTTCATCTACAGTTTTCACAGTTCTCTTTCTTTCAATCACCCAAGTTTCAGCTTAAAGTTCTCCTCTTCAGGGAGACATTTTTTGGCCAGTCTACAGCATCATCAGTTCTTTGCATCATCATCATTCTCATTGCTCTTTTGTGTTTTCTTGTTTCCTTACTCTCTCTGGAGTGAATTTACACATTCAGTTCACTCTGGCTTTCCTCCCTAGAATGTGAACAAAGAGCTTGTCTATTTTTCTGTTTGTATGTGAATAGCACTCAGAGCAGTGCCTTGTGAGTATGTAGTTTGACTTCATTTAGCAATGTTGTATGCGTGCATCTCCTAGAATCCAGCCATTCTACTCATAGGACTGTACCTTGCAGACCTCTTGCACATACACACTAGGATACATTTGTAAGAATATTCAAGCAGCATTGTTCATAACGGCAAACATTTGGAAAGAACTCAAATGTTCATGGATAAACAAATTTGGGATAGCCATTCAATGGAATATTACATAACAATGCAAATAAACTAAAGTCGTGGCAACCACATGGATGAATCTCAACAATTATAATGTTGAGAGGAAAATAAATCATAGAGCAATATATCTGAACTGACCCATTTATATCAAGTATAACAGCACAAGAAATTCTCCCTTTCAGGGCACATACATATAAGTGTAACTCTTTCAAATGTACCAACTTCTTTCACAAACTACCTGAGTTAATAATGAGCTATGTTTTTGCCAACACTTGGCGAGGCAGACATCTTAAGTTTTGTCCTTATAAAAGTGAGATTATAGCTCATTTGGGCATTCCTTTGAATTTCTCTGATAAGTAATGAGAATGACAATAAGTTGTATGTTGGTCCATGACTGTTTGCTGTGATGGGAAATATACTTTTGTGATTTTGTATCATCTTTATTTGCCTATTTCTTATTGATTTTATGGAGTATTCATACATTCTGTATGTTAACCCTTTATGAGACATGTGTTACACATAACTTGCTTCTATTTTGATTTGTCTTTTCAATATTTATAATACATTTTGATCAAAAAGTTTTTAATATTTTTATTTGTCAATATTTTAAGTTTATGTTTAATTCTTTGAGCATTTGGCTACCCATTGTCATGTCCATTGACTGCTGACCTTAAATGTTGGTGCTAAAAAAGCCCGTAATTACAATGTTTGTTTCCCAGGGTTATATTTAATGTTTTATTTTTATTCTGTTTAGTGTTCCAGAGTCTCACTAGTGCAACTCTGAGAGTGAATTTATCTATATTTATCTTGGTTGAGTTTATTTGGCTTTCATTTAAAATTTACATTTTCAACACTTCTTAAATATCTTTAGTCATTGTCTTACTGAAAATTGTCTTGTTTCTGTTATCTGCTTCTGATGCTGACTAGACTATTCTATTTCTACATACTTTGTTCTCTCTTTCATACCTTTCTTTTCTTTGTTGAATACTGATTTTTTTTTACATATCGTCTTCCAGTTCATGAATCTTTCTTTAGCTCTTACTTTCTTTTTGCTTAGTGCATCTATTTAGTTTATAAATTTTAATTAACTAAAAACTTTTAGTTTCGACTACTAAAAATTCTAGTTAAATGCTTTTAAGTTCTGCTTTGTCGTGTTTATAGTCTCTTGTTCCTTATTTATGTTTTTGAACAGCTTTATTTCTTATTTGATAAAATATGTTTTGAAATTCTGTAACTTCTAATTTTAAGCCTGAAATCTTTCCAGATCTGATCATCCTATTGTTATTTTCACTGTTCCTCAGGGTACTTTGTTATGACAGTGCTTATATACTTTGTTTTAAATTATTTTTTTGGGAGAGAGGGAAGGAGTGAGTTGGGGGTGGGAGAGAGAGAGAGAGAATGGACTGGAGTGTGGTGCTTGTGTTCATTGGACTCTAAGCTTCTTGGACACCATCTGTGCTACTTCACTCTAATGTGGAGTTTAAGCCAGCCTTCTGGAGTACGCCAGTGATAGACCTTTTGAATTAAGAGACTGAGGTTTTACCTGACAGAGATGGTGAACTATCTGACCAGAGCCCATGGTCAACTATTTTTAAAAAATATTTTATTTATTTATCTTTAGAGGGGAAGGGAAGGAGAGAAGGAGAGAAGTATCAATGTATGGTTGCCTCTCGTGAGTCCCCTGATGGGAACTGGCCTGCAACCCAGGCATGTGCCCTGACTGGGAATCGAACCGCGATTATGTGGTTCGCAGGCCCGTGCTCAATCCACCGATCTACACCAGCCAGGGCCTCAACTATTGATTGTGAATTCTTAGAGAGGAATTTTTCCTATTCCTGGACAAGGTGAAGACAAGCAGTCCTCTTTAGCATGGGGTTTATTTAATACTCATCCTTCTACTGAGGGTTTAAACCTTGGGGTCTCCTCCTTGTGAAGTTTTCTGTTAGGATCCCCACCTTGGGAAGGCCATGGACTTTATTTCCCATGTCCCTGGCAGACATCAAAATGCCCATTCAAAGTCACCAGAGGACCTCAGACATGCTCACGAAAGAGTCGGCACTGGCTTTCCCTCACCCTCAGGCTTGCCACCTTCAACTGATTTGAGTCTCTGGATCATGAAACTCAGCAGCCTTCCTTCCACTTCCATCAATACAACTCCTTTTTAATTAGTAAAAAACAATAAATCGCATAAAACATTTTGAATTCAACTTGTCTGCTATGAAGAAATATGAGGCAGAATGAAATAAAGAAGCAAATAAAAAGAAGCATCCATTAGATTATAATACATATTTACATTTACCTCTGGATTTTTAAAAATAATTTTATTTATTTATTTTTAGACAGAGGGGAAGGGAGAGAGACAGAGAGGGAGAGAAACATCAGTGTGTGGTTGTCTCTCATGTGCCCCCTACTAGGGATCTGGCCCACAACCCAGGCATGTGCACTGACTAGAAATTGAACCAGAAATCCTTTGGTTTGCAGGTCAGTGCTCAATCTACTGAGCCACACTAGTCAGGTACCTTCTGGATTTTTAAATTAACCTTGTGATACAAGTATTTTCTGTGCTAAAAATATAGTATGGCTGTCAGTGTCAATGTCTAGATAATCTTTTACCCTGGGACAGACATGAATGCTAAATGGTATATTTAGCATTTCATTGTGCAGTATTTGAGTTGTTCCCACTCTTCCAATATTGTAAATGTTGCAATGATTATATTGTTTCTAGAAAACACACATTCCTAATTATTAACAATAGATTCTTAATAGTCTATTAAAACCACTATGATTTTGTAATTGTGCCTACGGTGTGCTTTATTATTGGTATACATTAAAGGCATAAGTTTAGTGAAAGAATATTAAAAATTAAAGTCCCTTGAGAGGATGAAATGGTCAATAAACTGATAAAGACCATTATATACATACATATATACATATGTTATTAATATATTTGTTAATATACACACACAATATGAGACTAATAGTGTAATGGCAGCAGTGTGGGGGAAGTGTGAGGGGCAGCTCTGTGTGTATGTGAGTAAATAAGAGTGTCAGTGGGTAGGTGCACTTGACTGTGCTTGGGAGCCAATGTAGGTGTGAGTGACTATACGCATGTGTGTCCAAATGAAAAAGAGGGTGTTCAAGCCAAAGATTTTCCAAAGCTGAGGTTATGGAACCCGTTAGAAGAATAAATGTATAACCAGCTGTGAAAAAGGAGTATTATTTTCTCTCCTATGTGTGAGGAAGTAAGAAATCACTCGGGGAGTTTGTTTAAACCACAGCTTCTATCTGAGCCCTATTCTCAGAAATTCTGATTACAGCTGGTGTGTGGCTTGAAAAACACAGTTTAAAGAACCGTTCGGGTGAGTGGTGGGCTCTCTTGTATTTGCGATATGCTGAATGGTTTCTGAGGTCTTTTGTTTGGTATTGACCAATGAACTTGGAAGCTGCAGAGCAGGAGATTCTGTATTTGTACTCAGTTCTCATCTTCCGGAGCAGCACTGGAAACCACCATTGCGGCCCAACTGCAGAATTTGCTCCCCCTCCCTATGTAGAATCACTGTGTATTAGGCAGAAAGTATAAGTTTTGAACAACATCTTACTTCATTGACAAAGAACTGCAAAAAGAAGCCTAACTGGCTTCCCAAGTCTTGTGCAAAACAATAAAAATTATATATGGAAGGGGACTTAACTCCCCAACCTTCCAAATGCACGCCCTCTGTCCTCCACCCCAGAGAAAGAGTGATTTCCATTTAAAAGGTATTTTGACATTGATTAGTTGAGACTAAAGTCCCACATAACTCAAGTGCTTAAAAATAAAGTCATAGCTAATGGCTCTTCCTGGATTCAGCCAAAGAACTAGTGAGTGGCATCTAAAGAAACATCTGTCATTTCATATGTATGAACGGTTCTTATTATAAGTCCTATAGGATTCTTGAGGTTCATTATGAAAGGAAATCAGTGTGATCATTTTGAAGGCCATCTGCTCTGGGTTCAGGGTCCTCACCCAGCTGGTCTTCCCGGAGCACTGCATCCAAAAGGGAATACCAAACACACAGTGAAGACTCAGGCGCCGCGGGGGCCCCCACCCTGATTAATAATGCAGATGCCTTTCTTTTCCCTCAGTTGGAGTGTGGTTCAGAAGGAGCTGAAGTTTTTCCACTCCATTTGGATAATTTTTGTCTCTCTAAAGTAATGCTACCTTGGAGCCAGGAACAGTGTTTGAAGAGTTAAAGCTCTGGTTATCAATAGTGGGAAATTTATTTTTATCTACTCTCTCCCCACATTTGATATATTATTGGGCTCTAAAAATATCAGTTGAATGCCATGCAAAGCAGTATTTGTCAAGCTGTCAGCACCTTGTGATTAATACGAATGTGGCTCAGAAAAATAAAGCCCAGAAAACAGAGTTGATACTATTTGGGTTTTAAAACCACAGGGACATCAAAGTCTTCCTGGATGTTGCTGAGAAATGTTACCAAAGCAATTACATTTTACACACTTTCTTCTAAGAGTGTCATCACAGGGAAACTTTGCAACTTAGTGAGATACAAAGATGCCACTGGAGAAACTTATTACTGAAAACTCAGAAAGCAATATCGCAATAGAATTGAAGCGACCTCTTCACCTATGTAAAAAAAAAAAAGCATCAGATGAAGTAAACCAGGGACAATCTATTTCCCCCTACATTCTAGTTAAGATGTTGTTTCCAATTGATTTGTCAGGGCTACAAACCCACCATTCTCCTGTCAAACGCCTGTAAGCCATGAAACGACATTTTCCAGGTGGGCACAGGGCACAACCTCTCCCTCCCTCTCCCACACATCCTCTCCTGTGCCCTCTCTTGTCCTCTTCTTCCTTCATTGAGCCAGCACCCCTTGTCCTCCCAAGATAGAAACGAAGCTAGAATGCTGGGATAGGCAGATATCATTTCCTGCAACCAGGAGCCTGAGACCTGAGCAGGAAGTTAAAAGTAAAAAATCCTGCTCTCCACTATTTATTAACTGTGTGATTTCAGGAGTGTTGGCCACTCAGGCTGAAGCTCAGCTTCCAGGTGTGGACGTGGGGTCTATCCCATAGTTCTGGACCCCAGATGAGCTTCCAAGTGCACCATAAATATTGGTTACATGTGTTATAGAACGCTTTTTCTGAGAACCAAAATCTCCACGCTGTATTTTTTTTCTTGTGTATAACTATTTTCTCTGAAACACAATTTCTAAGCCCTTCTGAATAAGACACCAAGTTTATACTTTTCCTGCGTTTTGTCAGAGCCCAGTTTTGAGCTGGGAACATAGTAGTGGTTTGTTAGGCATGACGCTGGTTGGGCTCACTTAATCGGCTGAGTAGTTGAACTAGCAGCACTCACTCTTTCTTGGCTGGCTTCTCATGAAGTATTCCGGTTCAGCTTTGAACAGTGACCATATACACTCTCTGCCCACCACTCCGCATCCTAAAAAAGAATTCAATCAAGCAACCACTGAGTGTAGCTCAGTGGACTGAGCACAGGCCTGCGAACCAAGGGGTCACCAGTTTGATTCCCAGTCAGGGCACATGACTGAGTTGTGGATCAGGTCCCCAGTAGGGGGCATGCGACAGGCAACCACACATCGATGTTTCTCTCTCTCTCTTCCTCCCTTCCCCTCTTTCTATAAATAAATAAATAAAATCTTTTAAAAAATTCAATCAAACAAAACCAGACACAGAGACATCCGTGGGGCTTTTTCCTTAAGTGTTAATAAACACTAAAATGGCATTTCATCTCATTGTCTGCTTTAAACAACCACCAAATTTACTGTAAGGGGCTCCACAAATGCAAACGTGATGCTTACCCTACAGGGCTGTTTCTGGACCAAGGACTCCAGATTCCTGTGTCTATATCATGCCCTGGCTGAGGTGCCTTGATTTTGGAAATCCAAGGCTTGTGTCCCAAGCACACCTCTGATTGGGTTACATCAAGGAGAAGGCAAAGGAGTAAAGCTGAGCTGGAAGCAAATGACATTGAGGTGGATGTGCAGATGACTAGGAAACCCTGCAAAATGTCTAGAAGCACAACCTATTTCCTATGTAGAATCCGCCCTTAAGGTAGTGAACAGGAGGAGTCAGGAGAGGAGACCCAAAATGCTCGTGTAGCCCTGTAACAAGCAAGGGTGGGCAATTCGGATGATTTCTCTGCCTTTGGGTTACCCCTGGGTAAGGCAGAGATTAGAGCTGTGGTGATTTCTAGGGGTCCCTTCAGTTGTGTTGTTCTGCTCCAATATCATTGTAGCCATCACACCAGGCTGCCCAGTATTTTTATCTGGCTGTGCAGGGCACACCATTAATCTTCAATTGCATGTCTCTTTTGGTAGAAGAAGAGGATCATCAGATCGGAAAAAAATATCTAAGAATGTTAGAAGCTAGAAAAGAAAGAAAAGCTAATTTGTCTGTTACAGTTCATTTCACATGTAGAGGGAGTTAAGATGGGAAAAGTATATCTCCAAAGGTAATTACATATTGTCTGCAATCAATAGAACACACTGGGGAGAGAAAAGCTACTTGTATCACACACAGAATTAGGGGCTTCACATTGTTGCTTGAATTATTTTCGGCCACAGCAGCTGCAGCAAGAGTGACTAAGCCGTAGCTCACCCTTAGTTCCAACTCCAGCTCCGTCCTCTCTGCTGGTCTCCGCACCCCAATAGCGGAAAGGAAGCATCAGGCCCCAACCACAATTGAGGTCATGCTGAGACATTGCCATCAGCCATAAAGTACGCTGGGGCCCTGAGCTGCCACGTGAAGAAGCCCAGGCCACATAATTTGTATTTCAAATTAACCATTCCCCACATGGTTAATTTGAAATACATAAATCAGTGAGGCTGTTCATAACCGCACCTGCTTGTATCAGGAAATGATTCTGGAGTGCGAGGGGGCATGATGGAATGAGATTTAGTGGACAATTGCTGCGCTTAGCAGAGCATTCTCACGGGAGTGTGACACACATGTGCTGGTGCTGGCATGTGCCAGTGTGAGAAGAGCCTGCTGATCACTGGATTGATTCACTGGGCTGATTCACAGGAGCCTCCACTGCCCAGGGTGGGAACCTCACAGTCATCTCTACTTTCCCCGTTGCACGGGGCAGCACGCTTGTGATGGTAGGGAAGAGAAACGTGCTTTGAAAAACTCTCAAAAAGAGTGAGTGTGCTGGTCTGGGTCACCCGAATTGCAACGTCTGATTGACTCAGTTGGGCCGGAGAACTCTAACAATGTTACCTACGGTTTGCTTCTCTTCCCCCTGCTCTTGGCTCTGATTTTCCCTGACTGTTGCTCTCTATTCGGAAACTATGGCAAATGGTAGCTCTGGGGTTAAGCCATTCTTATATTCCCCATAAGAAAAAGTAGAGCACCATTCCAGCAGTTACAGAAACCCTATGACAGTCCCCATTAGCTGTCCTTGGGCCCGTGCCTACCACTCAACCCCAGCCAGATGGCATGCTCTGCCCACCAGCCTGGATTCCATCCTTTCCCCCCAGTTTGTCCATGTGATTGGAGGCCTTACCACCACATGGGAGACAGATGCTGAGCCACAAGAAAGTGGCAGATATATGGTGCATCCATGTTTGTGTTACAGAGCAGACAATAAGCTAACAGACCACGTAGATTTTACACTTTAAATATCTCTTGGTCATTTCGTCCTTCAGATTTCACTGTCATTGTTTAAGCTGAAGTTCTTATCATCTCTCATCTGGACAGTAACCACAGTTTGTTAACTGGTCCCCTGCATCTTTTCAACTCTTGTTCTGTAACCTCTACACTTCTCTTGACGGCTTCCTACCAATACCTTTCCATGTGTATTATTTTTGAGACACACTAATCCGTTAATGGTCCCCCAAGCTCATTGGTCCTTGATGTCTCATATCTTCATATTTTTGCACAGACTGTTCACAGTCTTTCCTCCTTGTTCACCCATGAAAAACACTGTTTATGTGTCAACAAACATGGATGCAAGACTATTTCCCTTCCCATGCACTCTTCTAGAAACTTTGCAACTCTGTCATCAAGAGAGAAGCCCAAGTCCCCTCCCTTTGAATCTGGATGGACTTGTGACTCATTTATAATCAATGAAACAGGCAGAAGAGGTTGCTGAGTCTTCTGAGTCTAGGTAGTAAGAGATGATGCAGCCCCAGCCTTGTTAGCCGAGACCCTTGCCTTTGGGGCCCTGAGCTGCCACGTGAAGAAGCCCAGGCCACATACAAAGGCCACGTGTGGGTGTTCCAGCTGCCAGCCCACCTCAAACACACTCCATCAGTGGAAGATGCCTCCTCACTTGCTTTACTGTAGGGAGTTTGGGGATGGATTGTTAGGAAGCAGTATTTGGAACCTTATTCTTGGCATCCACATCATTATCCCCATGCCCAGAAGGTGGCTGATTTATTTTCTATTCAAACTCCCATGTAATTAATTCACGTGCTTATGTATTTGTGAATGTCTTGATGTCTTGTGCTCTGCTGCGAGCTCCAATGGTGCAGACACCATATTTAATTCATGTCTATTGTCCTAATAGCTAGCATGTGGTACAAGTGCTCATATGTGAAAATAATGCATCTATGCATGAATACTGTAGCATGTGAGATGGCCATAATATGCCAAGTACATAGCTGGTGAGCATCTAAGAAGAAATGAAATATGGATATCTGGGAGAAATATCAATAGCATCAAAATATACTGAGAGCAGGATATCAGACATAAGCCTGGAGCTTATGGGTTGGAAATTAGGAACTGAAATTATTGATCAGAAAACTATGTGGCCTCAGAATCAGGAAAAATGAAGCAGGCATGGAAGGAAGGTAGGAATTCAGCACAAAGGAATTAGAATAGAGCTGAGGTCCAAAATGGCAGCTTTACACCCAAGGGGTAAATTGTAACCAGGGTCAAACACGGGGTGCCAGTCTGGCTGGTTGAGCCAGGACTTTCTTATTCTAGAGCTTCACGGCCCCTCCCCCTGCATTCATCCTGGAGCCTGGGCTCAGACAAAACCTGTGCATGGCAGTCCATTGGTCCAGCTGGGCCAAGGGAATAAGCAGAGGGCAGGAGACTTACCACATTCAGCTTTGTCCCCGTGACTCATGGATCCCTTTCTCTAAAGGAATTTGTCCTGCTTTTCTTTACTTTGCTTTCTCCCTGGACCTCGGTCCTGGGAACTGGTTAAGTTCTTTTCCATAACTGCACTTTCTTCATTTGCTTTATGTCAATACCAGGGGCAGGTATGTGATGTGGTGTCCAGGGAATGGTTATAAGAGGAATAAGATGGGAAGTCTGCCCACCCCCCGCAATGCCCGTGAGATGCCTGTGACCTATAGGCATCCAATTCAAGGTCAGAAATTGAAGGTGGATCCAAGACAGAAGGCAAAATTTACAGTGTCATCAACAGTGGGGGTTAAATAATGTCCTTTAGTGACCTAGTTCCCATGTATTTGGTTCCCTGACACTACTTCCTAAAGTTAATTCAGAAATCTGGGGAGTGGGTTTTTCTGACCACATTTGACTGTAGTGCAGATGGTATACTCTTCCATAAAACTGGTCTCTGACTGTTGATGAAACATCGTTTCCCCATAGTTAAAGGAAACAACCCAGATTGCCTGCAAATGGACATACTTTTCTTAATCCACCTTTCCTGGCTCCTTCTCACTAAACAACCAACTTCCAGTTTCTCTCCTTTGTGATAATTTCCATCCTTCTATCTTGTTGCTTATATTCTTCTTCTGTACTTGCAGCTGGCTAAATACTTGTCATCATTCAGAATTAAGGGGTTACTGCTTCCAGAAAATCTCTCCAAACTGGGTTAGGAAGCAACTTAATCTGAGTCTGTTAGTGCTCTCAGCAATTCAATAAGGTCATGTGTTAATTTTCCTGTTCCAACAACTTCCTAGGGAACTACCCAGGGAGCCAGGGGCCGAATAGTCTCTCTTTAATTTTATTTAGAAAGAATATCTGCTCTGAATGCTCATTTCTCACTGCCTTTTGTAGCAGAAGTAGCTTTACTATGTATAAGAAAATATTGCCCAGAAATTCAAAGAGCAGACAGAAACAATTTCAGATTTTGGTGTAGTAGTCACACCTGTACACCCTCACAGGGATTGGGCAATGAGGTATTGGTGATCCCAGGGTACAGGAAACCCAAGTCTGTTCCTTTTTGGATGCTGTGGACACAGCACATGTCTGTTGAATAATCTCCAAAAGGAAGGGTTGTAGGTATTTTATTGACTTAGAAAATCACAAACATTGAGATGAAAAATGATGGCATATGTGTAATTTCGTGTGTTTAAAATTTACAAATCATTGTTTAAGTGGTGTCTTTAGTAATGACAACATGCGCAGCAGGACTGAAGTAACCTAATTACATATTGGTGTTTTTAAAAACACCAAGTACACAGATTTTTGCTTTAGCGTATATTGGATTACGTTGGTATATGAGGGGGGACCTCAGAACTGGAATTTACTCATGAAGAAATTTTACATTTATTCTTACATGTTTAAACTTCAGTCACCTGCAAAGTTCTCTCCATGTGATACAATGTACCTACTGAGACTTTTTTCCACTGCTGAAAATAGTTTTTGAATTCATCAATTTTGACGCCTTTTAGTGCTTCTGCCATTTTTTGTTTCACCTCTTCCACATCAGCAAAATATTTCCCTTTGAGGACTTTTTCATCTAGAGAAACAAAAAAAGTCACTTGGGGCCAGATTGGGTAAATAGGGAGGGTGGGGCCTGGAGGGCATGTTGTTTTCTTATCAAAAACTGCTGAACACTCAGCACTGTGTGGGCAAATATGCTCGTAAATCATCCATCGTGAGATGGGCTATCACACTGAAAGAATCTTCAAAAAAATTCACTGAAGCCTCTCACAGCCTCTTACAATAATGCCAGCTGGTACATGGATACAGATGGGTTCCTAGAATAACCGTCTAGCAGGGGAAGCCTGTCCGACAAAAGCCCAGAAGATAATTCTGGGTTTGGGGGGGCCACCCCTTGTATATGTATGTTTTCAATATAAAAATGTTGAAATCAGACAATTCTTTCATAAATAAAGATAGGTAAAAAATCATCCCACAAATTGGAAAAAACTCCACACCTGTAAGTATATTGGTTATGTTTTAAGACCCAGAGAGGACAAGGTTAGGAGTATTTCCATTCCCCAAAATAATGTGAAGAGAAACATTGACATGCATTCAGCAAACCTATGTAAAAATCATCTGGACTGAACACAAAAACGCACAATGTTCCCGGCCCAACAGGGCATGTTCACTTACTATTCATCAGCAGTAACTCCATCACTTCTGAATGCTGTTCAGGTGTGTGTGGGGGACCCTGTCCAATCTTTTCTCCCATCCTCATGGGAGGCTCCCAAGGAATAGTTTTAAAATCTCTGGGACACATAGACCAAAATTTGAAAGCCAGTAATGTGACCTACGATTTCTGTTTGCTTAGCTTTTAAGGGGCAAAGATCCGTGATCCCCAACACCACACCTATTGCCTCAGGTTACTCAGGTGAGCCACCTGAACGTCACCCTATCCTTAGATCTGTTCATCTAGAATCACACATTGCCCGAAGGGCTGGGACCCAGCACACAGAGAGGCTCCACAGACGCTCCGTGGATAAGTGGGGCTTCAGAAACCACCTCGTGTCTGACAGCTTTCTTTATCACCCTGAGTTGTCCATTCGTCTGATGGTCTCAGGCAAGTCCTAGACTTGAGTGATACAAACTTCTTATTCATAATCAGTCTTAACTGGTTGACTGGGAATTAAAACGGATTTCAATCTAAATCTCATGCACTTTGGAAAAGCAACTACCTATTCTCCACAGGTATTGGGAGAACCCAATGGTGCGGAAAATTTGCTATGGAAGCCTCCTCAAAAAAGCATAATTGACTACATAAATATAAAACTTTATGCTTATTTCAATATTGCCTGCTTTTCCCAAAAGGCTTTTGCGTTACCTAGTTGAACTGATTATCCGGCTGCTGTTTGGCAGAGGGCAATGAGGCTGGCCACCTAAGGTGATGGAGAATTATCTCCAAACGTCAAACTGGTATTGTGCAGTAGTGGGAGGAGGTTAGGGCAGCTGCTGTGGCTGACACTTTAGCAACCTCAGCCAGAGGCATCGCTGTCTCATGGACCAAGAGCTTTGCTTGTAGCAGTGGTATGACTTTAGGAGAATGACAGGTGCTCTGGGAAACTCAGGGTTCTTATTTCTAACCAGAGAGCAATGCTATGCCTCCTGCAGGCTTATTATGTGGTAACTGACAAGCCTAAGAGCTGGTCTGGGAGTCAATTTCTTGGGGTGGAGCCCAGTTCTCCCACACATGAGCTCCTTGTCCTGGGCACATTATTAGACCTCCCTGCATCTCATCTCAAGCAGGGATAATTACAGTGTCCATAATAACAGCACGAGGAGAGTTAATTGATGGAGAGCACCAAGAACCAGGTCAGCACAGCATGATTCTGGTGTAAGTGCTTGAGAGCTGTCGGCTCTGGAGGGTTTAAAGTGGCCTTACGAGTTCGCAACACCTCACACAGGGTTTGCCTGCCTACAGAGGTGGTGGCGTTCAGACTCGACGTTTCTCCGTTCACGAGATGTTGTCCTGAGCCCCGTCTGCTTCATCTTCGCAGCCACCCTCTGAGGCTGAGGCTGGGTGTCCCGCTCTGTTGGGTGTACCTGTCACCTCTGCCAGATGCCAGGGCACCCCCAGCTCAATCGGACCTTTGCTCTGTCTGGCTGCCTGCTGCCACATTCAGGCTCCTGAGGGGCATGACCAGCGGGGCTCAGCTGCACACCTGAGCTAAACCTGAGATTGGCAGCTTCCCGGTTCTGGGGCGCAGAGCTACGAGCAGGCACCACACAGGTCCCTGTGGCTGAGGGTCTTCTGTTTCTTCCAAAATGGGTTCCTCTGATCACTCAGTTGTAGATGGACCTGGTGGTTCATTGGGAGTTTTTGGTTATTTTGGTTATTTTTGATGTCATAGTCAAGTGAGATGGATAAATACTGCAGAGTTCTTTTCCTTTTCCAAGGCACACGATTCATAACAATATTTTAGCTTCTGAAAAATCTGGCAGAAGTCACGCAGTATTTTCCCAACTTAAATGACTCATGATTCCCTTTTTTAGGTTGCAAACCACTTACGCAACTTTAAAAGTACACAAAAAAATGTATGTTTTTCATGTATGTGTGAAAATGTATAGGTACCATATATGTAAATGTATATATGTGAAATACACATGCAACTGGAAAAAGAAGAAACATTCAAAATAGGTGGCTCCCCTTTAGGATCTTCAGTGAGTTTGTGAAGAAGGTGGTGGGAGTGGAATCGGACAACGAAGGGCTTCAGCTGGGTGTGGGGAGTATTTTTCTTAATGTTTTTCTGTATGACATTTGATTGTCCTACCTCAGGAATGTCCTGCTTAAGAGTCGTCTCTTTGTTTTAAACTATTGCTCCTAGTTTTACGGTGTCTCACAAATGCCCCTTTTTTCAAAGATAGTGCTTCTGAGGATCTGCCTGGGAGACCCACAGTGAGAGAAGATGCCTGTGTCTTCCTATCTGCCCCCTCTGCGCAGGTTCCTCAGATGAAGATCTGGCAGAACTCATTCCTGTCAGGTGAAAGTCACGGCTACTTTCTCGTTGTCATTGTTCCACGTGGTGACTCTCAGGGCTTCAGGCATCACCTGCTCCTCTGTGTCCCCTCCTAGGGGACAGGCAGCACACTGGGCAAAGGCGCTGGCCAGAGCTTCCATAACAGCAGGAGTAGCTTCAGGGCAGAAGGTCCGGAATGAAGGGCTTGGGATCACTTTTCTCCAGATTCTTCTTTCTTGGAAAGTCACAGAGAATCTTGGGTGGATCTCCCTTCCCCATGGAACTCTTGTGAGAAATGCCACCCTGGAGACCAAGTACAGGCTTCTGCAGCCAACTAATGAGGTCTCCTTTCTCTGACACTTGCCACAGCCTTCAGCACCTCCCAAAGGGACAGTGAGTGCAGCCTGGCTTTGCACTCTGGTATGAGGAGAATGAGGGCCAAGCATACCCAGGAGAAAATAACAGAGTTCTTTTTCCTCCTCCTACCAATAATGCATTTCATCATGTGGCCCTATTTCCATGTCTTGGGGTTCTCTAATTACTATTTTATGTCCATCAGTTAATGTATGTCAGTGATCTTAAACAATTTCAGCAAATTCCTATAGCAGGTAAGCCTCCATTCAGGAGAAGGCCTTGGCTTTTCCTCATTCCTTCACTTATTTATTTTAAAAAAGTGTTATTGTTGCAGGGACTGGTGAGTGGTTTAAGAAGTTAAACATTTATTAAAAAGAAGGTGGGGTAGTGTGGGGAGCTCTGCACAGTACATTGAAATCAAGTTCCCACAGAAAAACGAAGAGAGTGATAATAAGTCTGAAAAATGACAGAAGAGTAGAAATTACCCATAACTTTATGGCAGTGCCAGGAGCTGCATATTTGTGTCTCCCCAAAGTTCCATGGTTGAAGCCCTTTCCTCACTGTAATGATGTTCAGAAGCGGGGTCTTTAGGAGATAAGTCGATCATGAGATGGAGCCCAAAGGGATGAGATGAGGGCCCTAATAGGAAAGAGACAGGAGAGGGGTGCTATCTTTCTCTCCACTGTACGGAGACACAGCTGGAAGTCAGCCACCTGCACACCAGGAAGAGAGCTCTCACTGGATAGCAAATCTGCCAGCACCTTGATCTTAAACTTCCCTGCCTCCAGGACTATGAGGAATGATATTTAAGCCACTCATTGCCTGGCATTTTGTTTTAGCAGCTGGAGCTGACTAAGACAACAGAGATCACATGCCCACGAGAGTCTTTTGTTATATTTCCAGCTCTGTGCATGCAGATCCAGAGCAAGGGAAGATTTCACTCAAAATGAATTCATCTTTGGAGTGTTTTCTAAATTTAATTGTATCTATCTCTTGCATTCATTTTGCATTATTGCACCCAAAATAATTTCACATCCATTGTTCCATATTTGGTTCTCAAAAGTGCTGTGGATGAGGCTGGTACTCTTAACACCCAAGGTCATGCCGTCTCAGTGGCACCGTCAGAACTGAATCAAAATGCTCATCTTGTCGTTACACCACGTTCATCCTTAATTCCAGGCTGGTTAACGAGAACTGCATCTCAGTCACCGCCATGTGCCACACACATTAGGTGCCCGCACAGGTGGACGCAGAACTAGATTGAATTGCTCTGTCGAGGCAGCACTTCTCTCGTTGGGAATGCTACCCTTTCCTCCTGTCCGGAGGCGTATCGATGACCATCTACAGCCCTCCCCATTGGAGCACGGCTCATTGTTTGTTTTCACCCCAAAGCAGCACAAGACTGATTTTTCTATTATCTCTTACTTTTTCTACACGGTGAGGAAATCCTCCTGTGAAACTCTCTGGAAAATAGGAATTGAACCTTTGATTGGTGGCAGGTTGATTTTATTTTGTGGTGGTGTAAATTAATCACTCCACACTCAGAAAGCCCTGTCCCCACAGGGTCTTATCTTTTGGGTACTTCAAAGGGCAGCTCCTACGTGTGGGGAGGCTGTGAAGACTCAGCGGTAAACACTGAGAAGTAGCAGCTTTGGTCGCATGCAATTAAAGGCAGGTTTTCAGGTCAAATTTTGACTGTGTTTATTTAGAACCAGAGTTTCAAAACACTGAGCACTTTTTAACATTTCAAATTTTGTCCTAGGTGTGTATCTGATAAGAGTACACCCCTCTTATTCCCCTCGTCTAACCCTTCCCCATTGGGTTTACTCTCATCCATTCATTGTCATTGATTAGTTTTCTCTCCCTTAGGGAAAAAACACTTGATTCCTTTAGACACTTTCCACATATCAACACTCAACCAATGTTAGATGCTGAACCTGCCTGTCATTCCCGGCATTGCAGTAGCTCCTGCCCTTGCAACCTACCAGCAGACATCACACTGATTGTTAATTGTGCACTTAACTCCCTCCCAATAGATGATACACTCTTTGAGAATAGAAATGAAAGCATTGGAACCTCTATTTTTCCAGTGACAGAGCATGAATACTTAGTAAACTCAGAACATTTATTGAATAGATGGTGAATGAGTGAAAGAATGAATGAATGAATGATTTCCCTTAACCTCCAGAACCACTATTCAAGATACATAGTAGAGCTTAATGTTTTGAGATGAGAAAGCTAAAGGTCAGAAAGTTTCACCCATAACAGTGGTTGTACAAACCATAAATTGCAAGGATGAAATTAAAATTTAGGGTTTTAGTAATTCAAATCTGTTTCTACCTAGAAGCTGCAAATTAAACTTTGGGGAGATAAGATAGTTATGATTGTTGATTCTTACACAATTACTGAAACCAGCAAGGACACTCTATTTTTTTTTAATGATGCAAGGTTCGACTACTAAGAAAACTCTAGAAGAAGTGTCTCAGGAACAATATTTCCATGGAAAGGAACATGTTATCTGAAAACTCTAGCCAAAGAGAACAACCCAGCTAGACTCAGAGGACTATGACCTTGTATTAAAAAAATTAAGAAAGGGTTACAGATGGCAAAGTCCAAGTGTTTCTGGGAACAGGCCTGATGATTTCAAAGCTGCTTCGGTTTTAGTAGTGAGTTATGCTCAGCTGAGCCCTGGCATTGCCAGGAAAACCCTTTGATCCACAGGCCAGGGGCTCCCATCCAGAGTCCGACAGAACACACACCTGCCATATCTGTCTCTGTCCAAGCTCCTCTGGAATCTTTGTTTATCTCACCTCCAAGGGACTGAGCGCTTAAGGGACATCAAGCTCCCTTACAAATGACTTTTCAGAAGTTATTTTGAAGAATGACATCAGACTTTAAAAAACAGAAATGACATTAACCCATATAATAATGATGAATTGTCTACAATTCATCACTGCCCTAATACAGCCTTGAGACTTTAACTGTTTTTTTTTTAGTACATAAAATAAGGCATTGTCTTAATTTGTCTTATTCATCGTTAACTTGAGTGTAACAGAGCAATGTGGGATGTGATATTAGGATAGCTGGAGTTGAATATCAGCTCTACTATGGGATTTTGGGCATGTCTCTTAGTTTCTCAGATTCTTAGCATAAACTATGAGAATCCCATTTTCCAAGGTGACAAACAGGAGTGAATGAGACCACGTGTGATGACCAGTCCTAACACAATTCCATGCAGGAAGACCAGGGAGATGTCAGCTTTGTTATCTCATCACTGTGTTTGCTGGTTGTGTGACTTTGGGCAACACACCCAATTGGTCTGACTCTCATTAATTCTCATCTATGAAACAGAAAAAAAAGTAACTGTTGTATAAGTAGTTGTGAAAAGTAAATGAATTAACATACACAAAATTCTTAGAATGCCTAACATAGCCAATGCTCTCCAAGGAGCATATTTCCCTTTTTTTCATCTGTGACAGTTTCTTCAACCAGAAAAGCGGGGATTAAAAATGTCTTTAACCAAAGGTGATTTTAAGAATTAGAGTTCCCTACTGATCATGTTCTAAAGCTTTACAGAAGTTTCGGTTGCTGCTATCACACCATAGCACCTTGTTCTGCGATATGCAATGCTAGTTCTCTCCATATCTTGTGCTTTTCTTAAAGAGTGAAGAGAATAGACAGTAGCTCTTGCACCGCATCCCATAACCTTAGGGTTGGCATTTCATCCGCAGCTTGACAGGACACTGCGTGAGAAAGAGCTGTGCATGTAGACTGGAGCAGTCTGAGTGAAGGCCCACACCTCTCACCCCTGCTCACTGGGGTGTGTCCTGCTGCCTGCATTCAGAGCAGACATATCCTCAGAAATAGCCCAGGGAACCTCTGAGAAGCTGACAGTGCTCCCAGGCTCCCCAGGCCCTTCCTGCAAATTCCGACGGTTGCAGCAGAAGTGAAGTGGAGATGACTAATAAATGCAGGGGAGTGGCGGGTAGCTCAGTGGTCAGGGGTGGGCTTTTTTTAATGCCACATTTATTTACATTTTTGAGGAATGCAACCATAAAATGTTAGAGGGAAATACATTAGCTTGGAGACAGAAAACCTGGACTCTGGCCCTACATCTATTAATTGTATTTTTGTCATGGGCGTGACCTGTGTGATATTCCTGGGCCCCTATCACCTCCCTTAATATATACAATGGGAAAATTGCTGCTCCCCCAAATCGTTGTCTATGATAAATCTTTGCTAATTCTACCAGGCTGCATGCATTTTAGAATTATTTCACTTATATTGTGCCAGTACCTTTGTGAGAAAAACATCACTTAATTCACATTTTCTAAGTGCTAATATTTTGAACTGGAGCAAAGGAAAATTCACATGTTATGATGGTTGAACAGATAAAATCTCACTCCATTTAAACCCATCTCAGGTAGCACAATTAACATCTCTAGTCCCCAATGCAAAGGGAGTGACAGTCTTCTTTGGTACAGTCACACTTCCCACAATGTCTTCATGATGCTCAAAGGGTCATTAATACAATAGAACATCTCCATATACAGTTTCCTCGCATTGCCTCCAAGACTGTCTGTAGGAACACTAAGCTCTAGCTCTAAGGAGGACTTCTTTGAGCATCTTGCATTCTCACATGCACCTGCCTTTGCTCAGACAGCTCACTCTCTCAGACAGGAGGCTCTGCCCTGACCACTTGTTCACTGGCTCTGACCACCCTCATCTCGGGTACTTCTGCAGTGCAGGACTCACAGTCCTCACTGTCCCCAAGTACCCCCTGCTCATAGTGAATAGGTTTGTTCTCAAAGCTTTTAGCTGATGACAAATGGTAGATCTTACAGATCAGGGACCATGTCTTATCGATCCTAATAGCGATCCTGAGTGCCTAGCAAAGCTCCTGGCCTGTGTAGTGTCCTCAGTAAATGTTTCAGAGATAGAGTGCAAATGAACTATGGACTTCTCCAACAGAGCACTTAAAAATTGTCATGAAATCATTTATTATTTTATTTTATTTTATTGAGGGAAGCAACCATTATGTATTAGATGGAAGTACATCACCTAGAAGCCAGAAAACCTACATCTACTGGTTGCATTTGTGTCATGGGGGTGACCTGTGTGACCTTCCTGGACCTCCAGGAAGGAGGTCTCTTAATATGTAAAATGGGGAAAATAGCTGCCTCTCAAAATGAATATGCTACATGATAATCATATTAAATCAGTATTATTTATGTATTATTTTGTTAATAATTATTTTATTTATATACTTATAATACATGCACTCATATTCTATATTGCACTTATAATATTTAATATTTCACATCTATAATTATATATTTATTATCCTATTTAAGATAATTAAATAATATATATTTTGACTTAATCTGGTAAGTCAAGTTGTGTACTCATCTGAGTATAAACTGTATAAGAGCAAGTTCTGAGCCTGACTTGTTCGCTCACTCTGAAATGAGTAAAGGAACTAATTAAAGGTACACTAATTCTGAGTTTTTAGCAGCTTTCCATGGCATACTAGTAATGAGCTCATTACAATGATATCACCCCTTCAGCAAAGTGGATCTAGTAAGACCTCTCCTCTCCAAACTTCACAAGCAGCTCATTGTTCAACCTCCTTGAAACCCATAACTATCAATCAAAACTAAAGATCATATTCCACTTCAGAGTTTTCAGATTTACTTCAGTTAATTTTGTTCAAAATGTTCAGCCGTGAGCAAAACGACCACCTCTCTATGCTAGTCTGCTCCAGCGCCTTAACGAGGTACCAGAGACTGCGTGTCTGCAACAACACACTTTCGTTTTCTCCAGTGCTGAAGTCTGGGAGTCAGCCACTGGGGCACAACCATGGTTGGGTTCCGGAGAGAGCTCTCCTCCTGGCTTGCAGACCAGGAGGTCTCCTTGCTGTGTCCTCACGTCGTGGAATGCTCTGATACTCTTCTTACAAAAGCACTAATTCCACCACGAAATCCTACTTTGCTGAGTTTATCTGGTCCTAATGACTTTCCCCAAATCCCACCTCCAAATACCATCACACTGGAGCACTGAGGGGTTAGGTTTTCCACGTAGGGTTCTGGAAGGATACAGACATTCAGTCCACAGCTCCCCACGTCCCTACCGAGGAAGCTGACTTGTCCAGGTGGGTCAATCAAGCGCAGCCAGAGGGCGCAAAACTAGAACTCAACCAAATCCTTCCAGTCCCAAATTCTGCACTTTGGTCAAGGAAGCAACCTTTCTATATCTCTCCCTCCAAAGATTCGATTACCCCAAATCCTATTTTTATTACTCCCTCTTGGTCCTCTTCCAATGAAGTTAGAACAGTTTTGCTTAGCTGGGGGTAATTTTTCTCCACAGGGCATATGTGGCAATACCTGGAGATGTCTTCGTTTGTCACCACTCTGGGTAAGTGCTGAAGGCCAGGGCTGTGGCTGAACATCCCGCAATGCACAAAGCAGCTCCCCAGCGCAAGGAGTCACCTAGCCCCAAATAGTGCCCCAAATAGCAATAGTGTCACCGTAGAACACTGGCCTGGATGAAAGGGGGCTCTATGTACATCTTAGTCCTTGGAGCTGGGGCTTTCAGTCTTGGCAGGTGGAGGTTACAGAATTTTGGACCACTTCTGTGATCTGGATTCCCAGTCACTGTGCAGCATTTAGTGAAATCCCAGTCAAAGCTCTGACTTCAGCTGCAGTGTTTTACAATTCAATCCAATGCAGAACATATCTGTTCTTCAAAGTTCTGTCTATAAATGTCAGACATTAGGGCAGCTGTTTCCAAGCTATCTTCAAACTCTGGATGACTTGGATGAAAAAAATAAAGAGGTGGGGGGGTTGGGGAAGAGAGAGAGGGAGAAAGAGAGAGAAAAAGAAAGAGAGAGAATATAAATAGGAAGAGAGTAATGTTTTAAAAAAGAGAAAAAGAAAACAAAACAAAAGAACAGAATATGAAAGCAAGCAGATTTTTGAGCCAAGTTCTCTAATTCTTGTCCCACCAGTTATTTCTAGCATTGTTACCATGGGAAAAGTATTAAATCTTCCTAAACCTCAGCTTCCCCATTTATTATTTTATTTTTATTTTTTAAAGGAGGTTAAAGCTGTTTCCATTTTTTAGTTTTTGTTTATTTTCTCTTTAAGCTAGTTTTTATAAAGATTTGATTTATTTATCTTCAGAGGGGAAGGAAAGGAGAGAGGGAGAGAAATATCAATGTATGGTTGCCTCTCATGCATCCCCTGCTGGGGACTGGCCTGCTACCCAGGCAGGTGCCCTGACTGGGAATTGAATTGCGATCGTGTGGTTCGCAAGCCCGCGCTCAATCCACTGAGCCACACCAGCCAGGGCTTCAGCTTCCCCATTTATAAAGTGAGATTAATTACATATGCATTTAGTATTTACATAAGATAATATGGATATAAATATAGCAAACAAGTTAAAATAGTAATAACATTCACTATTAATAGTAATAACAATTAACAGTACTATGTAATTATATACACACATAATATCTAATATTTCACATCTATATTTATATAGTTACATATTTTCCATTTAATATAATTATATAATAATAGAATAAAAGCAACAGAGGGGTTGGGGTGCTGAGTCAAAGGGTGGAGGGATTGAGTAAAAAGAAAAAAAGGAGAAAAAACTCGTGGACACAGCAAATGGTGATTGAGAGGGAGGGGGTCGAGGAGGCAGAGGAGGGTAAAGGGGAATTCGTGGTGCTGGACAGCCTTGACTTGGAGTGGGGAGCACACAAACGGTGTGCAGATACTGTGTGGTGGAACTGTGCACCTCAAATCTGGGTTATCTGGGGAGCCAGTGTCACCCTAATAAATTCAGCAAAAATGACAAGAATTAATAGAAGTGAAAAGGAATAAAAGCAACAGCTAAGGACAGTCATATGAGCCGATTTTATTAGGCACTGATGTGATGGTATCTTCACTTTTGTGAGGCAGCAGCTGTGGCTTAAAAACGTGAGCTAACGTGCTCCAAATCCCATCACCAGTCAAGATCAACAATATTAAGATTCAAGTTCATGTCTGTTTACTCAGGAGCTTACACTCTCTGCTCCCATTTGTGCTGGATTTTTCATAAACGATACTTGATAAACAGTGAATTTGATCAATGGTCCAGTTGGAAGGTGTCAAGACCAGGAAATTATCAGGAAGTGGAGTGTGTGAAGGGTCAAAGTAGCAAGGCTCAGGGGAGTTGGGACGCAGGCAAGGGCACTGGGGCTGCTATTATGCGGCGCAGGCTGCCTGGTCAGGGCCTGAGGGGAGGTGACCTGCTTGGGTAATGGGGGCATGTAGGACCAGAAGCTTTCAAAAGGATGTGATTGAATGTTCCAGTGGATTAAACAGCCCCTGCTCAAAAGGTCCACAGCAGAGAGAAACTACAATGCTGTGTACTGTGGCAATGCTCAATCAGTCCTTCTCCACAGAGCATTCTGTGTGGACAGCTCTTTACAGGACATCCAAGGGCATTTCCTACAGCTCTCCGACCCCTGTCTCTCATCTTCAGAAAATGCTCTCTGAGTTGGGCTCCCAGGTCTCTGGTTAATTAAGCATCTAAGGGACAACACTCCTAATAGGGCAGCGGATTCCCTTTTAACCACGAGACCATTATTCCCTCCCCACCAGGTACAGCTGGCCTAGAAAAAGCCTGTATTGTACCAGATGCTGGGCCTATTTATTAAGCAACCTATTTTCTGCTCCAGGTCAGCCAACAATGGACGAGCTGGCCCAGAAACAGTGGTGGTGCCTGTGTAGGAAGGGAGTTCAGTCATCGGTGAAGCCATTATGACAAAAGGAAAAGGCAGCTGTGTGAAGTGGTTAGTTCAAGGGCAGGGACGCTCACACACTGAGGAGTACCACTGCCCTAGTTATTGAATCCCAATGGGGTTGTCGGTCTTGACTCTCCTCCAGGAGGTCAGCCTGCACTCAGCGTCCCAGCTCATACTCAGCGCTCAGCATTGGGTGTTCTTGCAAAGTTGTGCAATTGTATCTTTGGTGGTGCTGAGGGGTGAGCTGGGAAGACTTGCTTGGAATTCTCCTGGAACCACGTCACTCCTTCACCCTGTTCGGTCCTTTACTCTAGGCTGCATCTGTCCACGATGACCCTCCTTCAAAATTCTTAGACTGAGCACCCCCACAATAACCCACTCGTCCTCTCTTGTCATCTATGGCTTGGATTATCTCTACCGGCATCCTCTTCTAGTATGGACCGCCCTGGTTCCCCCGCCCCCCATATTAGGCTCTCCTTGGGACACAATTGTCTACTGGGATGTAATTAAAACAGGTAAAAAATAAGTCATGAATATTTGTACAGATTGGTAATGACAAAGCAATTTTGAGTATTTTTCATAGTGCACAGTGTAGAAGCCAATCAAAACATTTGAAATATTGAGACTTCTTAGAAGTTGTTTTAAATTTTTCCACTGATATAAGATCCTACCATAGGTACAAACCCACCAAGTAGTTGCCTGGCCTGAGTCTGAACACTTCCAGGGACAGGAAAAATATAGAGGAAATGTTTTTAAATCAAGAAATTCACATTGCACTAGGAGCATTTCTTAGACTGTGGGATCTTAGTTGGGTCAGGAAAGGAATGGTAGGTGATAACGGGTGTGTTAGCAAGCCACTTATCACTGTGGGCAACCGGAGCTTGCATCTGTTGAAGAATCTGAACCAATGTGAAACAGATGCTTCCTAGTCATCTGGACATGGAGGGCAGAGCTGTAGCATGTATCACCCACTACTTGCTTGTGGGTCACAAGTAGCTGCCTGGTGGGTGTTCCTCCCATTATCTACTGCCTGCCCTAGGGGAAGCACTTGGGTGATGACAGGAAGGTGCTGACCTTGGAAGCTGGGCTTACATACACTGAAATGGCCAGGCCAGGGAGTATGGGCGGGCTACAGTGGTATTGGTCACAAATCCTCATGAACGGGTCATAAATTATCATGAAGAGAGAAATCCATTGATCTCTGATATGAAGTCGACCTGAGTCAGTGCTTGATACACTGTCTCCTGCAACTTAATCTTCACAATAACTCTTCAAAGGGGTCATCGGTATTCTCTGTTTTATTCTCATGTTTCCAGATCCCTTAACATTCCTCGATGGGGTCATACAGTGAGGTCCAGGCAGAATAAGGGTCCATTTGAAGGGACCCAAACTCCCTGATTTGTCCACATTTTCAGGAATTCAAATACTGGCCTCTCTCCCACCATTATAGAAACTGTTTTTGAATCCACAGATTGAAAAGTGACTGGGGTGATATAGACCAAGAGAAGAGATGGACAGCCCATTGCGAGGCTAGAAGGAGGTTCTGGAACATGGTACTTCCAACTGGCTCAGCTCTTCCTTAATGTCCTGTAAAGGGGAGGAAATAGCCCTTTAATGAAATTTGTGGATGGCACAAAATTGCACAATGCTATAGACACTAGTTAGGACAGAGGGGCCAGGCTGTGTGGGCAACCACTTGCAGAGGAAAGGAGAAACACCTTCCTCCTGCTCCACCCCACTGGACCCCACTAAATGACCAACAAAGGAGAAGAAGGTTGTGTTTTGAGAAGGGGAGCTGGGGACAGGACAGAGAGCTGCAGGATGACTCTTAACCCAGCTCAGGAGCAAATTAAACAAAATCTTCAGAGATGAGGAGGCCGAAAGAGCAGAGCAGAAATTCATTTGACAGGAGCTGCAGAGCTATGTCCCGGCAAAAAATGCCAGAAAAACAGCCAGAGCTGTTTTCAGCTGCACAATTCATGTGGTGACATTTGGTCAATGAGGGAGGAAGTGATAGGTTCTTCCTCTGAGAAGGCTGAGAGTCCCATACTCTTACTCCCCTTAATCTCCAACCGGTACGAGCTCTAGCAAAAAATAAAGATCCTGGGAAGAAAGAGAGTGATGGACAATAGTCTCAAATGCCTGGGAGTCTGTGCAGAGTTCTCTCTATTAAGTCCTTGTGTTTTGCAAGGAACGTTCTCATGTAGCATGGAGATCCTTGTAAGAGTTGCAGGATGGGAGCTTTCTCGTCTCTTTCTTTCTTTCACAGAGGAGGATGGGGCTTGGGGAAGGGAGGAGAAACTTACAGAATTCAAGTGATGTACCCAGAGCAAATACCTGCCAATACAGCCGCCTTCCTCTGCTTCTCCCAAACTCAACTGCCTGCTGAGCCCTAACTCTTGCTTCTGTAATGTGAGTGGGTTGGGAGAATCCATTATCCAGACAGAACTTTTTTTCCAGCTTTATTGAGATCTACATGACAACTAAAAACTGTATACATTTAAGGTGTGCAATGTGATTCTTCGGATACATGTATACATCAAGGCAATGGACATTCTGCAGCCTCATATAGCTAGCTGCCCTGTGTGTGTGTGGTGACAACAGTTAACATCTGCTCTCTTAGGAAATTCCAAGTGTCCCACAGTCATCACGCTGTACGTTAGACTTTCAGAACTTGGTCATCCCGTGTCACTGGGAGTTTATGTCCTTTGATTATCATCTCCCTATTTTCTCTATCCCTCAGTCCTTGGCAACCACCATTTTATTATCTGCTCTTATGGTGTGGACTTTTTGGACTCCATGTGTAAGTGAGACCATGCAGTATTTGTCTGCGTCTAGCTTATTTCACGTGAATATAAGGAACTCAAACAACTTAATAACAAAGAAATAATAATCCAGTTTAAAAATATGTAAACAACTTGAGCAAACTCTTCTGTAAAGAAGACCTACAGATGGAAAACAGGTACAAAAAGTTGCTCAGCATCACCAAACATCAGAGAAAAGCAAGTCTAAAGCACAATGAGGTACCACCCAGTATAGAGCTTTATTGCCTTTACCAGATTGAATCAAGCCTTTTCCAAGTAAAATAAAAATGGAAGCTAAAGTGTCATCCTGCTCTGTTAAATTCTCACCCCCAAAGCTGAACTTTTCACAGGTCTGTGTTCTCCAGGAAAAAATTAGAAATATTATCTTTTGGTTGATTTTCAAATGTCCTGCCAATTCTAAAATATTATAGTGGAGTTCTCCCTGCCATTAAATCTTTTACAAATATATTCTTTAGCCTGAACAACAGAATTATTATAGAAAACAATTCCTCTAGGGGCTGGGATCCCTATGTTCCCTCTGGTTCATCAGTCTCCTGGGGGAGCTGGGCTGTTTATTCACGCCCATAACCACCCAGTGGTTAAAATCGCCCTCGTCATTCACTGCAGTGCAATAATTTTAAGCACTCAAAGAATAAAAACTAGTTGGCAAAATGCAAGGAATGGAATTACTGAATCAAGCCCGGGTTTCTTTCAGCTGAATTGGGGAATGTAAGCAATTGCTAAAAAACTTTGAGTCCCTTGGAAATTCATTCAGCATGGACAAGAGCAAAAAAAGAAAAACAAAAAAGGAAGGAAGGAAGGAAGGAAGGAAGGAAGGAAGGAAGGAAGGAAGGAAGGAAGGAAGGAAGGAAGGGGGAGATCCTTTAAACAAATCTGGATTGTATTTTAGTAGAGTGACCAACTCATTTTGGTGGCCTAACTGGACTTTCTCACTTTAGACACTGCAAGCCTTGCATCTGGGAAGCCCCTCAATCCTGGGTGAACCAGGAGGGTGGGTCACTCGAAATTTAGGACTCAGGTTCCTTGGTAAGCTCTACAGCACTCCCGATCGGGCAGGAAACAGGAACTCAGAGGCCATTTCCGAGCACCACGCTAGCGAGCTGCTGGGAGTGCAGTCAGGACATCAATGCACAGTGGCCTGTGAGTTTCCAATCTGTTCCAGAGGGAGGTGCCAGTGAGAGCAGACCAGCCTTCCAGCTGAGCCTCAGCCAGTGTCACAGGGTGTAAGCCCCATATTGAGTGTGAGACTCAAGACGATCTGTTTTCTTATTTCTGGCATATTCCCACCGAGATGTGAGCTGCTTGGTGTTTGTGTATCTGGCAGGGACATTAGAGCTGGTGTTCTTGCAAGATTTGTATCATACAAGGAGGGGGACCCTAAAACCTGGAATTACTTTCTTGAAGGGTGGGAAGTACAGACTTCCCCATCTAGGTGAGTGTTCTAGGAATCCAGGGACCCAACTGTATCTGCACCACCTGGCATTGTTGTGAGAGGCTGTGTTCGGCTTCATTGAAAATTTTTTTGAAGACCATTTCAATGCATTTGCCCTTTTCATCATGAGTGACTTGTGAGTGCGTCTGCCCATACTGTGTGAAGTATTTAGCAGTTTTTGACCCAAAATGGCATGACCCCTGTACCCCACCCTTCCTCTTCACCTGATATTATCCTGAGTGATTTGTTTTTGTTTCCTCCAATGAAAAAGTCCTTAAAGGGAAATGTTTTGCCAGTGTGGAAAAGGTGAAGTAAAAAATAGCAGAAGCACTAACAGGTATCAAAATAAATGAGTTAAAAAACTATTTTGAGCAATGGAAGAAACATCTCAATAGGTGTATTGCATCAAATGGAGAGCACTTTGAAGCTGACTGATGTTTAAGTATGTAAGAGGAATATACAATTTTTAATAAATAAATTCCACGTTTGGGTCCCCCTTGTCTAATTCATTCATGTATTTGTTGCTGTTCATCCAATGGCAAGTTTTCATTCAGTCTTCAGCCTCAGTTAAAATGTTACTGGTTTTCTGTGAGTTCCTTTCTCGGCCCCTCCCAATATAGAATGCTGAATGGACTTCAAATAAAGAAAATTAGATTTTTATGAAATTAACACTCATATCACAAATATTGGTAATTTCATCCTTGTGATTTTTTTCTAAAGCAGGTTTTATATATTGAATTGCCGAACACCCCCAAAATAGTTTCATGTCTTAATTTAATTATATATTTTAATTATAGTGAAATTTAAATTTTTATTTGACCTTTTAAGTTCATTTCAAAATTATATTTTTGTAAGAACCTTACCTAAGATGGTTCTTTGTTGAACAAAATGTGTACTGTAGAAGAGAAAAACAAATACTAGTTTTTAATGACAGTGACCTGTTATGACAAATAATCCAAAAAGTTAAGAAAGTTCCCCAAACTGAATTTCATAAGCACACATGAGTGAGCTTGAGGTCAATGTGACTTGAACTGCTCTTTCTTTTGTGGCTGTGTTTGCCTTCAGTGGTGAAGAGCACCCATCCAATAAATATACTAATAATAGAGGACACCCAGATGTCTAGATGATGTCACCTGAGAAGTTGACATCATCTGAGAAACCTGAGAAACCTTAGGAGAAAGGACTGGTCATGCAAAATGCCACTTCAGTGTGACTCCAAGTGGTATCAAAGTTCCACCATTAGAGATTCATTATTTGAACTTTTGTTTTCATATATTCAGTATATCACACACTCTAGTAGACTGAGATTTCTGCGCACGTTGGTAATCTAGTAATTTACTAGGTTATGTAAAATCTTTGTCTATTATAAACTCAAATCTAGACATGACCACATGTTTGAAATCCAGTCCACCACCAGCAGCCACACTCTAGTAGCCAGCTTCCACAGTCAATACCTCACATTTCTACTTCTTAAATTGCTCTAATCTTCAACCCTGTGTCTCCAAAAACCATATATAAAGTCCTACCTCTCCTTTGTTGAGAGACGCTGCTTTCCAAGAACAGCTCTCCCATGCTCGGCAGATAAGACAGTCAACTTCTACTTCTCAATGGGAGTGGCCCTTTTCTTTGTATTCCTGACAAACATACCAAAGGCGAGGTTCAAAAGAAGAAAAATTCCCTAAGCCAAAGAGCAATGACTCTGTAAATTAGAAAATTTGCCTAGTACCATGAAATAGATAATGAAATGACCAAATCTAAAGAAAGTCTTGAACTTCAATTCAAAAGAAAAGTGAAAAAAAGTTACTTAACAACAACAAAGACAAATCCTATCAGTTTTATACTTTTCCCTAAGAAGATGCAAAACACCCCCCAAAAATTGAATTCAAGGAATGATGAACGTTACTTAAGACTTTATGTCTTAGATTTTCATTTGTATGTGTAAAATTTAGAAAAAAATCATGTAAGGTAGGCAACTTTTAGAAATGGTACTACCCTTCCAAAGGAGATGCCACTACCTACTCAAAGAATACCTAATATTATAAGAGAAGAATAAAAATAAAGACCTTAAGAATGTAAACAGAACTATACACTAGAGTGAGGAGTGACTACCAGAATCGCTCAGTCAGAGCTCTTTTGCATGTCACCTTGACAAAACCAGGGCAATCAAGTCACAAAATCTCAGGTATGTGGCCAAATTGTGCCTCATAATATCAGGCCATGTGGTACCTCTACTTATAATGTTACCTACATAATTGTGTAGAGACAGTTCCAGAAGAATGCAAAGGTAACTTCTTCTTGGAAGACAAAAAATGTCACAGAAAATAGTAATGGTCACTGGAGCAACGATCAGCCTAAAATCCAAGGCTAGATTTTGTCAATAAACAAAAAAGAAAGAGGGAAAGGTAAGAAAAATATGGGTATTGCCCCATTTTACAGTAAGAAATCAATACAGTTTCTTTGGGAAAGCAGTCCTTTTTTAAAACTATTTTTAATTTAAAAAGCCACTTGATAACATTAGAAATTAGAGGGAATTATGAATCAGAAATCTGAAAAACTAAGCTCCTCAACCAACAATGATCAATATTAACATCTTGTGTCTTAAAATTATGTCAGACCTCCCATTGTACTTCGAATAAGATCTAAGTAACTGCAGAGACCCTACAAGGTCCGTTAAGATCTGGCCTCAGTCCACCTTGACAGCTTCCTCTCTGAGCTCTCCTACATGTTGCCTGAGCTTCGGGAACCCTGAAGAACTTGACTTTTCTCCATTGCCGACCCTTTTCTATTTTGCACTTTGTAAATGATTTTTCCTTGTGTCTCTGTGGGTCTTTCCTACCTTATTCCTCCATCCCTTGTCTTCCTCCTGCCAGCCTTTCCATTTCTTCTGAGAAATGACTTGCTCAGAGATTTCCTATGCAGCCTCAGCCTGGGCTAGCTGCCCCTCTTCCTGCATGTATGTCTATCACTGCACTGAACCCATTGGGTGGTCACTACCTGTTGGTTTATGAGGCTGTTGAGGAATCAATGTTTTCTTTTCCTTGGTGACTTTAGTACCCATCACATTTCTGGACAAGTGAACAAAGTTTCAAGGGCAGCTCTGTGCCCTTGGATGGCCAGCTGACCTGTTAACTATTATTGTTGCTCTTGTGATTCAGAGAGGCCCCACATGAAGCTACTGAAAGAACTGGGTTTGGAGCTTGTTTTTTTCGCACCCAAATGACACTCATTATGCTCAGAATGCATTTATTTTGCATTAGAAATTGTCAGGAGCAAGTGAAATCTAAGTCAAACGGCTGATTACTAAAGTTTTTTTTGCTCTCACTCTGTGTAAAATAAAGTCTTTTCTTTGTTCCAAAAAAGTATGATTATAGACATTCTAGTTTCTATATAGCCCTGTGTCCTGGCTACTAAGAAATCCTTACCCACAGTGCTCTCGAGGCCTTCATCTTTTGATTCTTGCAAGACTTTCTGAATCCAAAACAAATAAATAGATCAAGCTTTCACATGAATGGTGGTATTTAAGATAACTAGTCAGCTTCTAAAGAATCTCTGTGAATCTCAGCTCTGCCGTCAAGGTTTGCTAGAGCAAAAGAGAGCAGGGCCCAGGCACAGCGCCTGTGTGCTCGTTAAACTTGGGATGAGTTATGATTATCATAAATAAAACAATTTACAGAACCCCTCTATATTTTTTGTTAAAAATATCAGAAGAAAAAAGTGGAATAAAAATTAGCTGATAAGGAAAGAGTTGTCAAAGGAATACATGTTGAATAAATACATATTTAAATCTATATCTTTAAACTGTGCTGTATGGGCTCCAGGAAGTGGCCGGAGGCTTGGCTCCCAGAGACTCATGGGATCTGGTTCATTCTCTTGTTTAGGGGAAGAAGCGGGGAGGAAGAATTTCAGAGGGGTGCAGGCAGAAGGCATGGCCAGTGATACGATGACGGAAGGAGGATGGTGACAATATTTCTGAGAGTTCAGTGGGTGGGCATGCCCGTGGCGAGTATTGTATAGGAATTGCCTCTGGGAGAGAGAACATACTAGTCTCTCCATTTCACATATGAAGAGATGGAAGCTGGAATATGATTTACTGGCTGGGTAACACACAACCCATTGCAGAGCCTTGACTGAAAGCCTGCCTTATGGCCTGTGCCCTTAACCACTCCATACATGAACTTCAGTGTTGTGGGAAGTGTGGAGGAAAAGACAGTTGGGCGCAAAAGGAGGAATTTGAAGGTGGGAAAAGGGAAGGAAATTTCTCCATAAAAATATATCGAACATGACATGTTAACAGTGTTTCTACTTATCATTTCCTTTGAAAAATTGCAAAGAAGAACTGATTTTTATTGAAATTATTTATGTCATGAGGAAAATAAAGATGGTGCATTTTTCATGCTGTACATTTACGTCAAAAGATGTACGTAGGCTCATGTTACAGGTTAACATCTCCTGTGTGCTAATTGACTTACTCTCTTGCGGGTCCCAAGAACAGGAGGATTATTCTACGTAATGTGGAGGTGTGAGTGATTCCCTCCAAAGTGTTCCCAGGCGCCCAGTAAGGGCAGTTACAGCCGCGCAGTGTGAGCCCTGCACAATGGAGAGACCTGGGGCGTGCCTGTCTCCCAGGCTAACAGTGCCGGGAAGAATCATTCCCCCAGGCAGACTCATTTTGCTCTCATTTTATTTCTCCTTCATTACTGCAATGATAATAATAATGCGAGGAGCTGTGAAATTTGGCCCTGGAGACACTGAGATGGCCTGAAATTATGTGTGCGATTTGGTGCGTTGTACCTGCCTGGAGCAGACCTTCCCAGTCTTGCATGGAAACTCTCCAAGAGAAACACAGTCTCGGTGGGAGAAGTTTGTAAAGCAAGGTATATCTCCACTAAAGCACCGTGAAGACACAAAAAGGGGGTTATAACAAATACACGACAGTAACACTTCCTACAAAAGATGCCAAAGCTCCCAGGCTGTCTAATTCCTTCTCTCTGTTTCTCCCCAAGGGCTGTGGCCCAAGTCTCTATTGGTGTCTCTGGGCCTCTCTGTCTCTGCCTCTGTCTCACACACGTACCTCTTGTCAGGACTTCTGCTGCTTCCTGGAGTTTAACTGGAGATCAAGGACAGTGCATGGGGGCAAGGGGAGACTTTGAAGTCTAACCATTTGCTCAGCTACCCATTCCTAGCTGTGTGATCCTGGGCACAGTCACTAAGAGCCCTGTGCTGTGCCTTGGTGCTGCCATCTGTGAAATGGGAATAAGAGAGATACCTTTCATTGGTTGTGAGCACTAAATGATCTAATGCAGGTGAAGTCCATAGAACAGTCTCTGGTATGTAGCAAACTTGTAATAACTGCAAGCTACCTTGATGCTCCCCGACTGATAAAGCATGATTCCCTATTACTTTTTATTATTAATAGATCGTGTATATCAATTTCTCAAATTTTTATATATTTACTACAAAAATTGTCCAACATTTTTGAAGATGCTGTGAATTAAATGAAGTAATTTCTGATCACTATTAACATTTAACAACACATATCTCTCTTGGTAATTGAGTAATGCCCTTTGATGACCAGAAAATTCAGAAAAATAAAAATTCACCTGATCTCAGACCAAAATGTCAGCGTGGCTATCTACATCAATCTGGGGTCTAGATAGGAAAAGGGAAATGAATGAGTGTATTTATAGTGAGAAGCACATGTGGTGCATTTGGTACACAAATAATGGAAGAGGCAAGGAACCTGACAGGGAGTGATAAGAAGCCCTGAAGATTAGGGGGCGGGAGGGGCCCAGGGCTGCAGTTGTCCAGTGGAGTCTGGCCCAGGGGGAGCCTGCCCACTGGGGGTGAGAGGCAGTAGCTACTGGCAAAAATGCGCCGACTAAGTTGGCAGGAAGTCGGTGAGGAACAAGAATCGTGAGGCGTCTCCTTGTGATCCCCTTCAGCTCCGGGACAGTGAGCCCCCTGGTGGGACTCTGCAGGAGGCCTACAGAGGTGGAGGTCAGCTGCGTTCCCCTCTGCCCACAGGGAAGAAGGCAGGGAGTGGACCGGAGAGGAAGGAGGCCCAGAGAAGGCGTGTGCTCTCTCCACTTGGTGTCCTGTCTTCCAGAGCCTCTATCATCCTCATTGGGGAATGTTTGTGTTTAAACTGAGGTATAAGGTACACTTAGTGAAATGCAGACCCTGTGAGGGTTCAGGCTGTTGACTCTGCTGTGTGTAGACACCTGCGCACCCACCACGCAGACCGAGGAACAGAACGTTTCTGTTCTTCCCCATGGCCCCTCAGCTAGCTCCTGGGCTAACATCGCCCCCAAGGTCAGCACTCTTCGGAATTCTATTTCCTAGATTCACTGTGCTTATTCTTGAATGTCACATAAATGGCACTAAACAATAAATATGCTTATGTTTGGCTTCATCAGCTCAATATACAGTCTTTAAAATTCATCTGTGTTATATTTATCTGGAGATCTTTTTCATTGCTGTGTAGTGTCCCATTGTATAAATAGAATATAACCATTTTTCATATTCTCTCTTTGATAGAAATTTGTGTTGATCTTAGTTTTTAGCTATTATGAATAATGCTTTCATAAAAATTCTTGTACATAAATTTTGGTGGATGTTTCCAGTTGGGATGTTTCAGGTTTGCTCAGAAGCAAATGCTGAGGTGCAGAACTAACCTACAGGAAGTTCATTAGAAAAAGAATAAAAGTGGAAAAGTGAGAATTCTTGATATTAACTCTTTCAAAGGGTTTGATAGAACCCACCGGCAAATGCATCCTTTTTGTGAGGAGGTTTTAATTAAAAACTCAGTTTCTTAATAGATATAATGCTATTGGTATTTGCTACTTATTTCTCCATTGGCTTTTAGTAAACTATATTTTTCAATAAGTGTGCCCCCTTTCTCTAAACATTCAAGTATATCGCCATGCAATTCCTTATAATTGTTTAATCGTTTCATTATCTGTGGAACTTGTATGATGCTGTTTTTTATTCCTGGTATTTGTAATTTATTTTCTGTCTTAATTTTCTGGATGAGCCTTGCTCAGGGTTTATCAATGTTATTTTTCTCTTCAAAGGCACATCTTGAAAAAATTTCTGAATTCTAATAAATAACATTTAAAGCTGAAATGTATAGAAAGTAACATCATCTGATTTGGAAATGTGGGTGAATCATATGAAAAGCTGCTAAAATAGTGAAAGGAATTGAGTTGAAGGGTCAGTAGATTGCTTTCATTCTTAATATAATTAATCATAATGCTTTGTATTTTCAAAGTATACATTTGTATCAATTTGAAATAATTAAAATTCAATTAAAATAGATTATAACAGTACCATCTTTATAGGACCTTGTGAGAATTAAGTAAGATAAAACATGCAGAGTGCTTACCATAATATAGACATTTAATAAATGATAGCCATTTTCAATGCTGTTTTTTACACAAACATCATTATAAAAACATTAATACAACTCTAAATATAATGAGAAAAATTCTACCTTCCAAACATATTATACAGCATTCATTTGTCTTTGTTCTCTTTCAGTTTTCATTGCTACACACATATAATTTTGCATAGCAACAATAGTAATGTACATATATGTTTGTATTTTCAATATCGTGTTAACAAAACTTTTTGTGCTTCCATAGCTGTTGAATCAGTGTTCCATATCTCATTCACTCGTTATGCTACAATGTTCTTACAATTGGGTTGTTGTTGGATGCTTCTGCTGTTTCTCTCTGGCTGTTATCAGTGATGCTGCAATAACACCTTTAAATGTACAGTTCTATTGGCTTTTGAATACTTTTCTTCATTTAAATTCTCAGAAGTGGGACTGCTACTTCAAGGTGTATGACTACATATATTTTTCTGATAATGTGCATTCCGAAACACCTTTGGCAATTCATACTACCAGCGATCTTAGTCAGCTCAGACAGCTACAGAAGAAATACACAGGCCGGATGGCTTAAACAGCAAATATTTCTTTCTCACATTGCTGGAGGCTGGAAATCCAAGGTCAAGGTGTGAGCATGGCAGGGTTCTTGGTGAGGACCATCTTGTGGTTTCTCATGTGCTGGTGCAACCCAGAACCAGCTCAAAGTGATCCTATCCTATTTAATAAGATACTGAGTTGCTTTTCAGAGACAGCAGACCCAACCCGGAAGTTGTGTGGCTACAGCACATGCTGAGGGGAGAACTTTGACCTCCACCTGCACCAGAAGCAAAGTATCGCTCCCTCACACACCCCAAGAACACACACATGGAACCACAGGGTCAGAACACAACCAGAACTTGAACACTGGAGATCTTTCAGAAGCAGAGGGTCCTTTTCCAGGAAAATCCCTGCTGACACGCCTTTGCATAAACGGCCAAGCTCCAAGGCACTCCACTTGAAACTTGCCCCACCAGCACTTCCACAAACCTGTTTCCCCTAAACCCTTAAAAACCGCCCCTAGCCCTGGGTTAGGGGTTTTCCAGCACAAGCCATACAGTAAAGGCCACTTTCTTTCACTGCACCCTGGTGTCAGCACGATTTTCTATCTGCAGGAGCCCGGGGCCAAACTCTGCTCCGTGACATCGATAGAGAGCGTTCTCCCTCCTGCCTCTTCTCACAAAGGCACTGCGAGAGGAGTACCTTTCATCCCTTCCCTGAGGACTGCACCCTCGCGACTTAATCCTCCCAAGGCCCCACCTCCTCCTGCGATCCCATTGAAGATTAAGGCTTCAAGGTATAAATTTTGGGGACCCAAACACATGAGCCCTAGCAGAGAAGTTCCAGCTTGAGAGAATTGCCAATTTTCCTGCATTTTCTGTCCTTTATTTTCCAGCACACCCACGTGGGCTTGAAGACGGGTCTCTTGTTCTCTCTCGGTACCTATTAGTTCTCCATTTCTTTTGTGCTTCCTCCTGACCGCACTGCCCTTCCAGGGCTTCTTCTTTCCGAAATGTCGTTCTAGTCTTCGTACTTGGTTACCGTCACCTCCTCTGTCTAGTCTTCTCTGACCAGCTTCTGCAGGATTCCGGCCTCAGCCCCCAGGAGAATTTTTAGGTAAAGCTTTTAAAAAAATACCTCTTTCTATGTTGTGTTTTTGAATTAAATTTATCAGGGAGACATTGGTTAATAAAATTACATAGGTTTTAAGTGTATAATTCTGTACTATGTCATCTGTATAGTGCCTTCTTCTGTTCACCACCCAAAGTCAAATTTCCTTCCAGTGCCCTGCCTTTGAGCCTCTTCTTTGTGTCTTGACTATAATGTCCCTGTCTATTGTCGTAGCTGGACGAGGACTTTTTTGAAGGCAGGGACTTGTCTCTAATGAATTGTGTTATATTATCCTAATAACTCACAATAAATGCATATGGATTTATTGATCAAAATTAAATAACATCATTTCATTTATCTTGCGGATCGATTTTGAAAGAGTGAATGCATCGTGAAGGTATATGCATGTGTGTCCATGTGTGACTTTTTTTTGTCAGTAAAGGAGCTGGAAAGAGAAGTTTCTAGGACATTGTATTTCAGCTCAGTTCATTTCCATGGAGGATGACAAAAAGTCAATTTTAATTCAACATGGATCAATGCTCTGCAGATCTAATTTTAGTCGTTCCAGAGTTTTACACCTTGTGCTCGAAACGGCGAATTCTGGTTTCCTGACATTCCTGTTCCCATAGCATCTTCCTCCCCTGCTTCAGGCAGAGCCTGCGAGGGGGTGTGTCTGACTCCGGTGCACTCAGCACCCTCCTGAGTGACATGCTGTCTGTGTTCAGACCCTCCTCTTTATCTGGGGCTGATTTTCCAGCACTGGGAAGAATGAACCCAATTTCTTACCTGGAAACCTCAGCCTGACTTCATTCTCTCCCCTTCTTTTTCCAGTACCTCAGCATCTCCCCTCTGTCATCTTTCCCAGGACATTTTTCTGTCTTACAGGGCAATCAATACTTCGGTTTCATTAAGGGAAGCAAGATTGGGTAGTGAGAAGAAGCTGGACCAGAAAAAAAAACCTAAAATGAGAGATCCAGCCCCAAGTACTCTCAGTGTGAAGGCAAATAATGTGCAGGACAACTTCAGCCCCTTCGGGTTCTAGGCTTATGCCTGCGAAGGGTCTACTGTCCCGAGGACTCATTGGACTGTTCAAGGAGGCTCGGGTCCCTCATTGTCATGAGCAAGGGAACATGCCTGAATGGAGTCATTCACACACATTTGTGTCTTTCGACAATGCCAGGTTTCTTAAGGGAGACTCCCCAGTAAGCCAGCAGAGTCACATGCAGGTTGTATACACAGAGGAGGAGCTTATGCTATGGAATTTGGCAGAACGAGCATCCAGCGTGAAGTTCTGGTCACTGGAAATGTCCACAGGTGGAGAGGCAGGCTGTAGGTGGTGGCCACACGCCAGCGGGGCAGAAGTCTGGCCGGGCTGAGCCTGACCCACCGGACAGCCATGGTTGGGTGTAGGGTGCTCGGAGGTCTGAGTTCTTACAGCCCACCAGGGGTGGTGACCCCACTCATGTCCATATCTAGACTTGTGGTTTGGAATGCTCTAAGCCCCTCCCAAGGTCACTGCCATATACCCTATTACTTCAGTCTTGACATAGCACTTGACATAACTGTCATGGCTGACAAGTGATTCCATAGTAGACTGTCAAAGGTGTCCAAAAAATCTACTCTGCCCTTGCTCTATGCACTAACAAATAAAATGAAGGTGTTGTCTTTAGGTTCTGAGGTGCCTGTCATTTTATGATTTGCACCTCAGGTGCACGTTTATGTAAAAAAAAATAAAGCTTCAAAGCTTGCATTCAAAGCTTGCGGCAAAGGCAGTGGATGAGTTAGGAAGAAGACAGGATGGAGGTCTCACTCCAGAGATACAGGTTTCAATTCTGACTTGACTCTGCGGCCCACAAGTTGTGGTGCCCTGAGAAGGCCACGGGACCTCCCAAGGAAATGCTGGATAATGCGTCCTGTTCTGTGGGTGACACAGGGGATACTTTGCCTTGAAGGGAGGAGCGTGCACTGGGACAGCCTAGCAGTGCGGCACCACCTGCTGTGACATGCCTGGGTCCTCGGCCTGGACTGCCCGCTGTCACTGGCTGAGCCTGGACAGCGGGCTGCTGCTGTGTGTGGTTGTTACGCAGCATCTTGTGCGTCAGCCAGGACAGCTGGGCCCTTAATAAATACGTTGGTGGAGACTGCGACGCCTGTGCCAACAGCCCAAATGGACCACAGACAAGCCCGGGGCTTCCGCCGCACTTGGCGCCGTTTGGAAAATCCACCCCTTCCATTTCAGGACTTGGGATGTTTTTATAGCAGTTTCTGGCAGAATAGAAATACTGGAAAGAGAAAGAAAGAAAGAAATATGCTGCATCTCATTTCTCTCGGAGCCTTTTGGCCGCCACGCCCTCTAATCCCTGGGGCGCGGGCCCGGCAGTCAGCAGCAACGTTCTGCTACCGCGACGCTGAAAGTTTAGAGAAGCCAATGCTGTTTTCATTCTCCTCTTTGTCAACAGGCACGGAAATCAGAGTAGGGTTCACCCTGGCCAAATCAGATTTCTGAATCATATAAAGGGGGTCTTGCCTGTCCCAAACTGACCTTATTCTGAGGCCTGGGCTGCCATCCAGACCTTCCTTCTCCCTCCCCCCCCACATACCCAGGAACCCTGGAAGCTTTGTGACACCCGGGGAAACGGTGACCCAGGTCATAAGAGAAGAGTCTTGTTACAATTTCCTTGAATACAGTAGTGGGAACACTGTTTTACAACTGCAAGGGGAACACCACATAGAGATGAAGGGAGGGGTCGTCAGAGTGACGCTTCCACAAGCCGAGCAGTACCTGGATTGCCGGCCCGCACCAGCAGCGGGGAGGGCATGGAAGGGACCCCCTGTCACTGCCTCAACAGGGACCAAAGAAAATGCCCTGCTGACATGCATCTCTTTTATATTCGTTTTGCAACATAGGACTATCCCTCCGAGGGTTCCTCCTACAGAGCACTTCCGTAAAAAAAGGTGACAGGTGACAGGTGCAAAGAAACTACTCTTGAAGAAAAGAGAAAATGAATTTTCAAGTCCATGGGAGTGTATTTCACAGACATAAGTATCGCTATGTCACTCCGTTGTTGTTGGTGTGATAATGTAGCCATTGCTGTGATTACATTCCAGAATTAGAGGCAGAAGCAGCACCACTCTTTGCAGCCACCGGGTCCCTAGGAATTGGCCTTTGATTAAACCCATGGATACTTGAACTAGGAGCATAGAATGTAAAATTGTCCCAGTATTTATCAGAAGTACCTGCCAACCTCCCTCTGCTTATCTCTAAGTTATACACGTATTGTACCTGTGTGACATCGAATTTCTGCAGGTTAACGCTCCTGGAAACACTGTTGACACTTGAATAAACTACTTTTGATCAGCTCAGAATACTTGGCTGGCAAGAAAGGAATGTGGGGAACAGATGAGATGCTTCTCTGATTATTCTAAGCAAAGGGACGAGAGAGGTGCTATCTCTCTAATTATTAACAGAGAAGGGCAGGAGGACCGATCACAAAGGGAGAGGCAGAGCAGGCAGTGAACGTGGGCTTTCCAGCGACTTCTGAAGGGAAAGAATGACACGGGCCTTTGTGGGAAACCACGCCCGTCCCTCGGCAGAATTAAAGGTAGGTGAGAAGAAGGAGACAATGGCCAGGAGGCCAACATTGTCCTGAGAGCATTGCAAAGCACTGCACAATAATACGAACCATGGTGAACTGGTGAATTGTGATAAAAGTGGAGAAAACATTCTGCTTCAAAAATATACTTTTGGATTGATTTAGTGATGTTTGAATGAAAGCACCTAATAATAAGCAAGCACAGTTACCGACTGGACTTGTGGTTCTGCAGGAGAATGAGAATGAAAATTCTGCTTGTCCTTCTGCCTCCCATGAAGGTGCTGAACCCCAAACCCCTAGTTCAGAGAGTCCTGGGTTCCAGTCACAGCTCTGCTGCTAAGTGACGGGGAGTCACGCGTGTGTGGTGTGTCTTTTAATCTTTATGAGACTTGATCCCTCCTCCATAGTAGGGGGATCCTAAATTCTTTTGGTGTGGATGTCAGTACATGAGGAAGCATTTTGGTTTCTATGTATTCTATATTTTTAGGACCATAAGATGCACCTAAGTTTTAGAGGAGAAAAATAGAAAAAATAATTGAAGCAAAAAATGTGGTAAAAGATTTCATAACCTGCTATCCCACTCCACCCCGCCCCTCCATCACAGAGAGCCAGGTAAGCTACATTTGGATTATAAGACACAAATTTGGGGGAGTGATGTGTCTTATAGTCCAAAAACATTAGATATTCAATAAATATTTATTCCTTCTTTTCTTTTTTATTACTTATTCCGTGAGTAGTGCATCATAATTATCTATGAAGATTTATTGTGGATCATTCAGGTAACTCTACAGAGATGCTCATTTTCATCAGTAGTATCCTGTGACCAATAATTTCATCATGTTGGTTATGAGCCAGTTGCCTGGGTTTGAATCTCAGTTTTGACAGTTGGGCAAATGAAGCTGGGACCTTGGGCAAGTGACTTAAACTCTCTGTACCTCCATTTTTTGTATAATGGGGATAATGAATATTAGGAGCACTAAATAATTCAACCTTGGTAAAATTCTTAGAATGGAAACTGGCATGCAGTAGGCTTTATATAGTGTTTGCTAAATAAATGTGTTTCACGGTTTAATTGATGAAACAAATACTTGCCTCCCCCTACCCCCAACGTGATACATCATCGTTACTAGGAGTTCTTTTCCCTTTGGCTACCAAGAACCCAGCAGATGGGTGAACCCTCAGGTCTTTTGAATTGCTTAAGCCCAATGTGGTCTAAAAATACACAGAATCCATGCTCTAAATCAAAATGACCCACCTAATTTTCTAGTAGGGAAAAGGTCAAATGTACAGATCCTTATGATCCAACACACAAGAAAGTAGCCTTAGCTGGGTTTTGTGAGAAGTACCATGGATCTCCCAAAAAACAGAGATTTATTTCAAAGTAGAAGAATTAAGGATACATTCTCCCAGAAGAAGAACGAGTGGGTAAGGGAACATCCATTTTCGGAGCTGACCTGTGTGGTTCAAAATGAAATTACTATGGGCTGTTGGGACAGTCACAGAAGGCTTCTCAGAGGAGGTGGCATGCACTTAGGGTGGTGAAAGCTTAGGAGGATTTGGAAGAATAGAGATGGATAAGGTCGTGCCTTTCAACATGCAAGGGATGCTGGGTGTAAATGAGACAGCTAGCTCTCTTTGACCTTAGAAAGGTCACTTTCACACTGGTGACCTTCTCCTCACTCGGAGTTTCCCCAGGGGTAATGCCCCCTGCACTCCCAGATTATAGAAAGAGCTCTGGGTGATCGCTGATGAGACTGCATGTGTGGAAATGCCTGGCGCGTGCAGCCCCTGCCTCCCAGCCGCTGCTTCCAGACCTGCCTCTCATCTGACTCTATGAACAATAAACAAGGAGAAATTTCCCATTATCCTGCAACCACCAGGATAGCAAAGAACTCTTTATTAAGTTTACCTTGTTCTCTTTTCATTATGTTTTTCTTCTGCAATGGCTGCTGAGCTGTGTAACTACCAGTGGTTGTAGGGCGGACAATGAAACTTATTAGCCTAATAGTCTGTGAGGAGCGTCAGGCGTCAGGAGAGGGAGGTCTGGGAGTAAAGGCTCTGACAGATCCCTGCATTCATTTCAAAATTAGGCCATTGAAGGAAGGAGGGGCTTCTGTTTTGTTTTGATTGACACAGTATTTTTAGCACTAAGCGTGGAAGAAACTTGATAGAGGAATGACTGACTTCAGTACGCCACAAGGTGGAATGAAAGATGTTTGGCGCTTTGGGGGAAAAGAACCCAAAACACCAAGAAGCTAGTTCTAAATATCCCTGTCCTGTGTGAGACCTGGGCTTGCCTGCTAGTGACGCAGGAGTCACACGAGCTGTGTGACTTCAAACCTGCCAGAAAGGAGGCATTCAATTTTCCAAAGTGGCTATTACGTGCCAGGCCTGCCAGGCCCTGGAACTGAGGAGATAAAAATAATCGCAGCAATTATGCATAATGCGGTAATTGCTCTAACGGGGGACTGCAGAGGAAGGAGATGTATGAGAAGAATATTTAGCCCAAACTTACAGGCTAAAAATTCATCAGGACTTCCATGGATGAACATTTTTCTCCAAACTTAGGTTTGCCAAAATTGGCTGTTACTATTTTCTTTCTAAAAATCAAATAAAGTCTGATACCAAGCACCTTCCTTGCCAGGCTGGTGGAACATGTCATGGAATCGTCTGGTCAACTCCTCACCAGGATGGTTGAAACAAATATTCAGCCGGTCTCACAGGAAACTAGATGCTGGAGAAGTGTCGTTGTGCTCTGGGGTCTTTGGTCCCCGCAGGCCACTACAGAGGTGTGCATTGTCCAAGGCCTGAACATCTTCTCAGGGTTGTGTCTCTGCTGCTTCTGTGCCAAGTCTGGGCACTGGGGGTCTTTCCTGAGGCCGGGAGCCCGCCGCTCCGTGCCCAGACTCCCTGGGGTGAACCGTCCCCACTGCCCTCTTATGTCTTGGTTTCCCCCACGGTTTGCTCCTCATGGGACCGTAGACCTCCTACCACCTTCTGGCCTGTAAATCTCTTCCGTCTACAGAACCAGCCTGTTTTTGCTATTTACTTCTCGGATACGTCATGTTGTGCGCAGGTTCCAGGGCTACTTCAGGGTTCACACCTATGCGGGCGCCTGCTGGGTCGATCCTGCCCCATCTTTGGTGTTACCTGATGCTCCCGCAGTGCCCTCAAAGGCAGCTGCCCTCAAAGGCACCAGTCTTCGGGCAGTACGGGACTCTTCCCACTCCCCAATATCCTTGACAACGGTCGGAATTACAAGAAGTCCGTAAATTTCTGCCGATCTGGCGTGTACGTGAAATGGTTTCTTGATGTGGTTTTCTTTTCTTTTGCCCTATTCACAGAAAGGTTGAACATCTTGTTCATATGCTTACTTAGCGACCATTAAGGTGTCCTTTCTGTATATTATCTATTTGTAGTTTTACCCATTATATTAGTTTCTTAAAAATCATTTTCTTATGGATTTGTAAGGGTTTTACTTGTATGTAGGGAACTAATCATTTGATAGTTATAGGAGCTGTCAATTCCTTCTCCCAGTCTTAATTAAACTAAAAGTCTTGATTTTGAGACGGGCAAATTCTTCTATTGTATGCATTAAAAAAATAAATCTGTTCTACCTCAAGGTCTTAAAGACTTTCTCCTGCATTTTCTCCTAAAAATATTACAGTATTAGCCCTTTAGAAATGTGCGTGGTATTGACCTTTTATTTTTGCCGCAAGGTGGGGGTTTAATGATCGCCCCCCGACTGCCCACACAGTGCATCACCATCCGCATCCTGGGTCACACCACCACTGTGGTCAGGGCTGTTCTGGGGATCTCTGCTAATTCCTGTCCACCCCTTCGTCTATCAACGCCAGTTGTTTTTAATGCTGTGGTTTTGGAAATCTTACTTCATAGAGCACGTCTTCCCACCTTGTTCTTTGCTTCTAACATTTTAGGCCCTATATTTTTACATATAAATAATAGCGATGGTTGGATAACTTCCAGTAAACACTGTGAAAGTTGTATTGAGTTAATAATTATTTTTTGTAATAATGAATCTTATATCTATGAACTTTTTATATCTCTTCACTCAGTAATATATTCTTCAGTGTCATTCAATAATGTATCACAGTTTTATCTGCAAAGGAATGAGAGTTTTTGCTACATTTTTTTGTTGAGGATCTATCTTTTAATCACTTGTTGTTGTAGTGAATAAGTTCTTTCCGTTATCGTACCTAATTAATTATTATAAAGTATAGAAATGCTGATGATTTTATATGCTAATCTTGTTTACAGCACCAAGATGCACAATTTTATTAGTGTTAATAGTTTGTATCTTTACCTGTGTTTTCTTTGATATAATCGCACCATTTCCAATTTTTGTCATTCATATTTCTTTTTCTATTTTCCACATTGGACGAGTGTTCCACTTCTAAATATAAATGATGCCTTTCAGAATTCTTATTCCATTAATTTAAATGCTTCTGAATGCCATCATTATGCACAATCTTTCCTAAAAGTTTTTTAAAATTTTATTTACTTATTTTTAGAGAGGGGAAGGGAGGGAGAAAGAGAGGGAGAGAAATATCACTGTGTGGCTGCCCCTCACATGGACCCTCCTGGGGGCCTGGCCTGCAACCCAGGCATGTGCCCTGACTGGGAATCGGACCAGCCAGTAGCACCTCCAAGTCCCTACCCTTATTGTTACCATAAAAAAAAAGTCTCCAGACATTGTCAAATGTCCCCTGAGGGGAAAATAACCCCTGTTTGAGAACCATGGGTATGACCCACACAATTAAAATAATTAGCTGATAGAGCTGATACGAGAATCCAAAGAAGTGAAGCATACAAATGGTTGAGATTACTGTCTGGCCGGAAGGAAATGTTCAATGAGTATTGGTATTTGCTATTGTCGGTCAGTGTTTCAGGGCTGAGTTATCAAGGCTCGTTTCTTGGAGGAGAAGAGTATCTGTCCCCAACCTCAAACACTTTTTGAAATAACTCAACAGGCACATTATTGACGTGTTTTTTGGGGTCTGGCAGATGGTAGAAATGAGAATTAGGTTCGTGTTTTGTAAGCGTTTCTTCGTATTTGTATGTGTGGAGCATATAAAGGTCTCAATTCAAACGATCACCGCGATGAATATGCAGAGGAGAGCCAATTAATCCCGGAAGGATTCTCCCAAGGGGAGACTCTTAACGTGAGAAAACGTGCGCTTTTAGAAATTGAAACCGTGCCGCGGAATCCCTAGAGTGTGACTTATTTTCCTGAAAGGACCAAAGCGGGAGTTAACCATCACGTAAATCCTGGCCGGCTCAGGCCCTGCCAGCTGCCTCATCACCCCTTTCCTCACTGTGCTGGTTTTTGGAAACTTCATGGATCTCCGTGAGAAATGGTCTCTTTCCAGCAGGAGGTTAGTTTACAAAAACTGCGTTGTGCCTACGCCCTGTTCCTGGGAGGGCACGTGGTGGAGGAGCAGCGGCGTGATCCCAGAGCCAGGCTTCGAGTCCCTGTCCCTTCTCTCTGGAACTCCGCGAAAGGAATGAAGGTTTGTGAGCCTCTCTTTCCTCAGCGTGGAAAGGAGTCAGAATTCACGTGTATTTCTTTCTTTCTGAGAATTCTGCTGTTATGGGAGGCTGCTGACAAAAGAATGCCGTTCTGTCTAAGAGGGTAGAATAAGATCGTGGCCAGGGCTCTTGCCATGGCAAGGGTCCTTCTCATTTTCTGCTGGTGATTATGAGAGACCAGGGCCCTGGATGCTGTCTGACCTTGCTCCACCCTGGCTGTGGGACCAGCTTCACTTGTCTGTGCCCTAGCTTCTTAATTCCTCTCCTCTAGTTCCATTGTGAAGATCCAATAATTACACTGGATCCATTACATAAGCCCTTAGAACAATGCCTAACAAGTGTAGGGATGGAATAAGTCAGCGGCTAGCCTTGTAGTTGTTATTGTTATTGTTACTGTTATCGGTCATGTCTGCGTCCACCTCCACAGTCCTACCAATGAAGTGGGCATGCATTCTTAGCCATTACAGTTTGCTTTTGCTCTTTGAAGCCTTCCACACATTTTGAGGGCTGTACTCTTGTCTCAGAGTTGGGAGACTCGCTCTCCCCAAGGGCTGTGGCCACTGCATGGCATCCGTTTGGAGAATAAACAGCTGACATCATCAGCCTCAGAGATTCAAAGAACAGAGGAGGCCTTTGCGGTCCCATTTCCACGAGATTCCATCAGTGAGACGGGAGTAACCGGTGGTTTCCATTCTTTTCTCTGTGTAACTTCCCCACCAGGGGTTGGGAAAACTGCAGGAGAAGGAGCCCATGGACCTGCACACTGTCACCCCAGGAAGATTGATGGGCTTCTTTTCATGTCCCCAAAGCTCAGGCTGTCTCCCTCCCAGATGGGCTAAGCCTCTGCTGCCAGCTTCCAGGGGTTGAGGACAATGCCTGCATATCACAGCGGAGCCTTGGAGAGTGGCTGATGTTGAAACTGCAGATCCACAGCCCTCCCTCCCCAAGGAATCCAGAATGGGAACCCCACTGAATTGCGTGAAAACGACTGCCTCCTCCTCCAGCTTCGTGCTGGCAGCTGGCAGAGCATCCGGCTCTGGGTACCCAACAGAGTCCTGAACAAAAGGCCTCTTCAAGTTCAAGGGCTTTGATCAGATTTGTACAGGTCTTTTGGGGGTAATCCCCTCCCAAGAATTATATGTTTAAGTTGGTCAGAGAGAGTGTGCGGCTGAAATAGGAAGACTCAGTTTGGAGTGGACATTTCCAAAGGCAGCGTATCACATCATGAACCCCTACACCCATACACCCATAACAAAAAATGCACAAACATCCTTTTCTTTCTCATTATCTTTGGAGAGGATGACTAAATTCCTCATAACAGCATTCACTGAATGCAAATTGTTCGAACATTTCCTAGGGACACAAATGAATACATTCGTTATGGTGAAATCAGTATGTACATGTATGTATAACATGAAAACAGTATAGAAACATATGGCAGTGACACCAGTCGAGGACATAGCATCAGAATACCTGGGTCCAGTCCCTGTCCTGCCCTAAGATTCGCCTCACTGCAGCGCCCTCTGTGTGCCCACCAGGGATGGAATCTGTGTAATGTCTTGAGACCCAACCAAGGGAATGGATGTGAGCTGCTTAGAAGCATATTGACTTTCACATGTACCAATTGCTGAGATTATTCTAGATGATATTTGCTGCTAGCTCAGTATTTACATTTGAAACTAGCAAGGGAGCCGATAACCTGATTCTCAGCTGTGGTCCTCGGTTTAGACATCGCTCCCCATGAGATTTACACCATGGTCCTTCGCACCAAAAATGGCCATGTGGGCATCACAACGTGGACATATTTCCATAAAGTATGTAACAGATTCAATGCATATGGGTTCATGTGGCTGTTATAAGAGGTTTTGTATACCCTCCAATTTTCAACAATTGACTCATTGGAAAATTCACCACAAACCTCCTTCTCTCCTCACACCTTGGCTTGATATCTCTACAATTATTATTGTTTATTCAGGTGGTAGAAGCAAATCTTTAATAGGCTTGGTAAACAGACTTTTCCAAAATTAAAACCCTTGCTCATCAAGAGGAAAATTTCTAAAGAGACCTGAGGCAATTTACCCAACCAAATCCTCCTTAATCCTAACACATTTCTTAACATGGTTGAATTTAATTTGAGTCTTCACATTTAGAGTATTGCCAAGCTCTGTATTTTGGGACTTGTCTTTTAAAGTGCCCCCAGGGGAGCATCCAGCTCTTTTTTCTATATCTTCAGCAGTGGAGTTTTCAGCAATGGGCTGTCGCATTATACCAGGGACCACCTGTGCCCACACACTGATAAGAATACATATTCTGAGCCAGCCCCAATCACTGGTCCCCATCTCTCCATCTACCCTCTTGGTCCATTAATGGTCTACCTGTGATCATTCAAGTCCTCTGAGAGGTACTTCCAAGGCAGGACAGAGAGATTTATCAGTGGAGGGTGAAGCAGAGGATGGAGGAGTGGCCAGGGAGAGCCTTCAGACTGTGATGCAGGTTTGACCTCTGTGAAGGGAGAGGGGGAAGGAAGGAGATTGGGTAGGAGGAGGCTCAAACTTTAGCACCAGTCTATGAATGTTCCAACTGAGCCAGTGGGGTGTCTTCCAGCCAGTGTTGCCCATTGGAGGCATCCAACATCCCACAGGCATTACTAGTGTCCTCACTGTGCCCTGTCATTGGCTGTGAGTAGCTCTGGGGAAGCGTGGCCTCAGCACGAACATGGGGATGGATCCAGAGGTGCACCCGCTGGGGTTGTCATTCAACATTTCTCCCCCGGGCACGTGACCTGGGCAGCACATTTCCATGGATGCTTCTTCTATTCCTTGGACTGGCCATTCCATCTTACACACACCACTGACTCCTAAAATGTGGTGGGAAGATTCCACCTCCAGAACTGTCCAGTGCAGATGACCAGAGGCTAAGTTGCTCTTGTCCTCTCACGGTGGAGCTCTGGTCCTATTGATGTATCTCAAGGTGATTCTTGTCCTAGACCCTCCAGATCAGCATCTGTCCTGAATGGCTCAGCCTTCACAGAGTAATTATGCAAGCAGGTTGTGTTTGCCTTTGTGTGTGGAAATACAGAGAAGTGTGAGGGGAGGTGGGGAGAGAGAATGAACAGGGATTAAATGTATCCGGGTAAACCATGAAGCCAAGGTGGCCATGGGATGTTGACGTTGAAGTGGTGGGAGCTTCTCTCAAGATCTGTAAAATAAGAAAGACATTCTGTCCTGGGAAAGAAAAGTAACATGTATTGAGTACCTGCCACAAGGCCAGGGGTGGAGCCCAATGGTTCTGCAAGTACTTTTACCTTTAAATCTCACAACCACTGCAAGAGGTAGGTGTTAACATCATTGAAAAAATGAGGACATTGAAACCCAAAGAGGTGACATGCCCTGAGCCCTGTGAACTACCTTGCATGTAAATTGCAATACATAAAGGATTAAAAAGCTTAATTTTTCACAGGTGATTGTATCTACATAAAGTGTTTAAAGTATTATAAATACAGTTAGCTACTTATAGGCATAACACGTTAGCGCTAACAGAAACACCAGAGATTATTCTATAGATTGGGAGTTGGGACACATTTCCCGTGAAAAGCTGGATAATAAATACAGGGTCCAGCAGAAGTAACGCCTACTGATGTGTGGTAGATAGGGTAATTATATGGGTGTGATAATTTATACTATTAATGGGAACATTTCACCTAAAATGTCATATGGTGTGCTTGAGCATGATATTGTTATGTTACAGAATTACATACTTATGATTTTGTAATAAAAATTTTTGTAATAAAAATGGGGCATTATTGTGTCAGACCCTGTATTTTAGGCTTTGTGGGGCAGGCTGTCTTTGTCACAGCTACTCACGACTGCTGTTATCATGCCAAGGCAGCCACAGACAATGTATTAATGACTGAACATGGCTGTGCCTCAATAAAACTATTGACAAAACTAGGCAGTGGGCTGGATGTGGAGTATGGGCCATAGTTTGCTGCCCTGTGCACGCGCCTTCTCTCTCTCTCTTTCTCTCTCTCTCTCTGTATATATATATAAAACCACCATGACTCAGTGAGTTGGACGAACATGCCCTTGGTCGTGTAGTAATTGCTGATAGAGCCGATACCAAAATGAAGGTTCTTTTCCTTCATTGTGTAACAGTTCCACTGCACCAGCCTCCTCTTTAGAATCAGTACCGATTCTGTGAAAGGAAACAAGGCACTGAGTGAAGGGAGGAAAGAGATGAGAATAAAGAGCAGGCAGTACAGGGCCTTGAAGGCCCCACCAAGCAAACTCTGGGGATCCTGCAGGTATGTAAAAGTTTGGCCACAGTGGATTGGGATTGCAAGTGGCTGGACATGAGAGGACATGTTCCAAGGTGACTGCTGTGGTCCTGACAGTGACCCTCAGTACTGAGGGGTGGAGAAAGAGCTGCCGTGGTGGGCACAGATGCGGGGTGCAGATGGCATGATGGAAGAAGGAACTGTGAGATTTGCAGGCTATTTGAGAGTGGGGAACCATGACTTGCATGGGAGGGTGGCAGGCATCAGGGCGGGCTGTCTGCATGACCGAGGCAATGGCAGCCCTGTGGATAAAGCAGGAAATTAAAAGTTACTGAGCTGGAGGAAATACATATTATGAAATTGGTCTATCGTAAGGGATTATATAAATTTCACTTTAATGCCCAACAAACTGGAACTTGTGCTGCCCATTAGGAGAGGTTGGTGCTGGAGACAAGGTCAGGAACAACAGCCACTTGGGTACAATCTCAAGGGAACAGGGTGGATTGAATGACCTAAAGACAGGAGTGTGGGCCACCTGGTAAGATGCAGGAGAAACAAAAGACAAAGTGTCAATTAAGCAAGCCCAGCAGGGCCCAGAAGAGGGGATGAGGAAGGAAGATGTTTGTGTGATAGGTGCCTCTTCCCATGACTCTGGTTGGTCCTTACTACCCCTCCCAAATACACAGAAGCATCACCTCCTCACCAGGAGACCTGCTTGCTCCTGCTCCTGCTCCAGCTCTACTGAAGTTAGGGGGACAAAAGCCACATTTCTTTGTGCCTAAAGGAGTTTTAAGACACACTGTCTCAAATATGCTGCCTCAGTGTACTCATTATTTGAGTTGAAGGCACTTGAAAAACAGCAAATTCCAGGAGAGGTTTTCTCTGAACTCCTCTATCTGCCTAAAGATAGATCCGCTGAGAGGAGCTCTATGGCCAAAAGTCCTCTTCCCGGGGGACTCATCAACCAGGACGATGGACCTTGGTCACAGGAGGGAGACTTGAAGTGGACATCACACCCAGACATGCTGCCACAAACTCTTATACCCCCATCTATTCTTGTCAGGGTCCACTCACCTTTCCTAAAAATCACTTCCTCCATGTGGCCCACAACTCTCCTCCCCTTCCCATATTATTATGGTGTTTAAACTCTAATTTTTCTCATGATCCCTCCATGTATATAATATTAAAAATTAATACATTTACCCTATTTTCTCTTCGATATACCTGTGGTTAGTTTATTTCAGAGACCCAACCATTGAACCTCAGAGGGCAGGTGGAAAAACCTTTCCTTCCCCACATACCTCTCTGAGTCCCCTGATACCTTACACCTGCCCTCTATGCTTCTGCCCCAGATCCGCACATGGAAAAGGGGGCTCCCGGACAGTCGCAGGTCCTAGTGAATTGTGGACAGGTGCAAGCCTTGACTTTCAACCACACTGCCCGGGGACACTAGGGCAGGACAATCACCTGTGAGTCTCCAGATGGAATTCAATTCAGACTCTGCAGCACGATGGCTAGACAAATGCATGGTTCTCGGTCACGTCCAAGAGCCGGAGGCTGATGGTCAGCTCCATGAGGGAGGACCAAACACATCTTGTTCTCATATTCTCCCTAAACCCAGCCTCATCCCAGGTCCTGGGGTACAGAAGATGCAGAATAAATTTTTGTTAAATAAATGAGTATATGTATGCATGATTATCAGACAGCATGGTAATTATTATTTTTTAAAAGATTTTATTTATTTATTTTTAGAGGGGAAGGGAAGGAGAGAGGGAGAGAGAAATGTCAATGTATGGCTGCTTCTCATAGGTCCCCTGCTGGGAACGGGCCTGCAACCCAGGCATGTGCCCTGACTGGGAATCGAACTGCGATCGTGTGGTTTGCAGGCCTGCGCTCAATCCACTGAGCTGCACCAGCCAGGGCTAGCATGGTAGTTATTATAACAGAGATGCCAAGTGCAATCAAAGCATAGAAGAGTCAGTAATTTACTTCCCAGGGGAAGTGTAGGGAAAATATGCTGAAATACAGGAGATTTGGGGCTGGATCTTGAAGAATGAAAATTTGCTAGAGATGAGAATCGTACCATAGCTTCTCAGTATAATATTCCATATAAGTGTGTATATTTTGAAACTAAAACATGAGGGGAAGTAAAGGCCCAGGGTGGCCTCTGTCTTTTCTATATGAACATTTGTAGGTATAATCTCTTTTAACCCTCACAATAGCCCTATGAGATGGGTTTCATAAACATATCCATTTTTTTAGCATTTCCATTTGGACAATAGGGAAATGGAGGCTCAAAGAAATAAAACTGTTTTCACCAGGTTGAGCCCTTAGTAGAAGGCAGAGTTGACATTCACGGCGAGCTGGGTCTGACTGACTCAAAAAGGAGACCCGTACCGTGGGATGGTCCAACTGGGCTGCTCCAGGGGCTGATGTTGGGACATGAAGAGACACAAAAGGGCAAGAACAAATCTTCAGTACCACGCAGAAGATCTCAAAGGCTATCTTCTTTGGGGATTTTTTCTGATGAAGTCACACATTGGGAGATTCTCCCTGGAATCATTCTGGTGAGAATAAGAGTCCCACACTTCACTAAGTTTCTAAAGGAGAGAAGCTGTTTGTATCCTGCCTCAATCCACTGGTGGGCCTTCTGGTACGTGGCAACTACCAGAATTTCCATAGTAACAGTCAATGGCTGGTTTAAGGCAAGTTCATGTTGCCACAGCCACTGTTTGCTCTCAAAGAGCACTGGCTGAAGGCAGATCAGAGAATGTCACTCTAGTCCTCTGAACACACTGCCAGCCCACCTGCCTCTCCGGTATGTAGGGACCAGATGGCAAGACATTAGTATGCTTCATGTATTTATTTATTTGGTTGAAATAGGTCTGACTGAATGGCATTTGCCCCCACAAAAAACTGGAAAGGGATGGTGGTGTTTGCCTGCCCTTCAGACCGTAGTGATGAGATATTCCAAGTATTTTGCATCCGTGCAAATCACCAAGTCTCAGCATCTCAGGGCTCACATGGGAAGTGATTGAAAAGCCATCTTCTCTCTGTGGGGAGGTCCTGCCAGGTCCTGGCTGGGCTTCTCGGTCACATTCGTTGACTCTGGCACCACCATTGGAGCTGCTCCTTTGCCTTACACCTTCACCTGGCCACCCTCTGCCGAGTTTCTTCCGTTGTCTTTAGTGAGGGGTTAATACAAATAGTAAACCTGTAAGAGTAAAGCGTCCTGTTGCTTTCACCTTGGCTTTTATTTCCATCACTGCCCCCGACACCCTGTGTGCCTGAGAACGCACAGTGAATTACCCCCAAGTGCGCATGAGGTAGACTAAGAACTGTGGGGCCCAGGAGGGTTAAGAGGACACATCTCTCCTTAAAAACCTCTTCGTATCACAGCAGAATATCAGATCAAGATTTTTCTTGTATATGATATTGATTAGCTTAGCCAGTTCCAGGAATATGACCTCATTCTTTTATTTCTCAAGGTCTGATTTCACCCAGCCCAGGAATGCATCTCCAAGGATGCCTTGCCCCACACAGATGACCTGACTAAAAAGCTGAATTGGATTGTTTATTGTCTAAATATCACTTTCATGTGAAAGTTTTGAAAGGGAGAGACCATGGCTTGGGTGTCTCTACATCTCCAGAGTCTAGTACAGAACCTCGTACTGGGTGAGTACACAAGAAATGTTGATTGATTGGTTGATTGATTGATTGGATGACTGAATGAATGTCTCCATGCTTCCCCACTATACAAAAAAATGATTGAGACTATGCTATGAAAGTAATGATGTAGGTGAAAAGATTGTTTCTACTCCCAGCAGAAATGAATAGTGACCCATTTTTCTTTGAAGTAATAACCATAGGAAACCACAAATTGTCTTATCTGACCCACTAGCAAGGGAAAACTTTACTAACTGGTACCTCTAGGCTTCATGTTTGCAAATTCTTCCCTTCTGAGCATATTTTGGATACATTCCTATGCCTTCAGATCCATCTAAATTGGCTCATCTGTTCTTTTCTCCATATCTTCTAGGCTCATACTTTTCTACTGGAGGGACTTCAAAAGTGTTAGGGTGGTGGAGAAATACAGCAGAAAGAGAAAACTAAACAGAAGTAACCCTTGACTGTCAAGATCAGCTGTACACGGATCCAAATCCCGGCTCTGTCAGGGGTTTTCTAGCTGTGTGATCCTGGGAAAGTTACCCGACAACCTTGAGCTTCTTTTCCTTCATATGCAAATGACCACACTAATTCTTATGAAATGATGCCCATTAAGCATTCAGCAGTGTTCAGCACATAGTAGATGCGTAGTTAATGGCCTTCTTTCTCCTTTTTAAAAGGACTGGATAGGAATCTACCTACTGTAAGTATATTAATGCTTGCGTGCATTCACTCAGCAGGTCTTTTTAAGAAGTTGCAGAATTCGCCACACCTGGTTAGACACTGGGGTGTAGTGATGTGCAGGTGGAGCCAACCCCTCCCCTGATGGAAACTAAAGGTGATGCTCAGTCATGCATCAAACAAAGGAGAACCGAGTGCACTAAGTGTCAGGCTAGTGAATGACCGTTAACCTTCAGAGTCTCTTCCCACATGACTGTTTCCCTCAAAGGACTCTGAATGAGGAGAGAGGAATTCCACCTAAATAAGTGACAATCAGTGTGAACCAAAGTTCCTTTATCAAAATGACTACAGTGGGTCTGTCCAAGGCAGGCTTCCTGCCTGCAGCCAGCATGCACTCTGTTTCCTCTGAGGAAGAAGATGGACAAGCAAATGCTAGGAAATCAGTCCCTTGGTCTTCAACCAATAGAAACATTACCATGCCACTGCCGTAAAATGAGGCTATCTGCTTAATGGACTTCCTCTTGATAATGAACCACTTAGCGGAGGTCTGGTGCTTACACGGGCCCACAAAGACGTGGAGGTGTGTCAGCACTAGTGAAAAGGCTGGCGAGGATTTTTCTCTGCCAGGACATAATCTCCATACATTTCCTGGGGAAGTTCTCCTTTCTGAGGGCACGATCTTGGGAGGTTTTTTTTAGCTCGTACTTATCCTACAGGATACACTTTTAGACATCCATTACCTGCTGAAGGGAAGCAAAGGGATGAGATTGGGAAAGCTTGTGAAACACGCACATTCTGAGTGACATAGGAATTCCAAAGGCTGTACCTGTGAATCCAAGCTGGTTTGCAAACCTGAGGTAAGTGATAATTAATGTTAGAAAACGGACGATGGAACCTATGGAAGAAGAGAAAGAAAACTTGCCTCTTCCATATTTCAGTGGAAAGCTTCATATGTTATAGAGCAAATATAGTAGTCGGGTTCTGCTATCTGTGGTTTCAGTCCCTCATAGTCAGCTGGGGTCCAACAATATCAAGAAGAAAATTTCAGATATAAAGAACGTGTGAGTCTGAAATTGCTTGGCATTCTGAGTAGCTGATGAAATCTCATGCCGTCCCACTCTGTCCCACCTGGGGTGTGAATCATCCTTCGTCCATGTGACCACCCCCTACATATAGTACAATAAGATGTTTTGAGAGAGACAAAAAACACATTCACACAAGTTTTATTACAGTATATTGTTGTAATTGTTCCATTTTAGTATTAGTTTTGCTGTTAACCTCTTATTGTGCCAAGTTTGTAAGTTAAACTTTATCAGAGATGTATATGTATAGAAAAACCATGGTATATATAGGGTTTGGTGCTATCTGTGGTTTCAGGCATTCACTGGGGGTCTTGGAACTTTTGCCTTGCAGATAAGGGGGGATGACTGTATGAACTTCGGAGTCAAATAAACTGGAGTTGATTTTGCCTACCCGTTGTGTTGAGTTGGACAATTATTTAAATTCTCAAATTTCAGGTCCTTGTTTGGAAGAAAAGAATAATGCACTCAACTTGCAAGGTTGGAGGAAGATGGTGAAATAAGGCGACCCGCTGAAACCATCGTCGCTGCTTGTGCACGTGGTGTCTTTTTCCTCCTTTCTCTTCTTACCTTTGTCTGACTGATCCTGCCTCTGAGGGTGTGTCCATTTTTTCTCCAAGTCACACATTTGAGAAAGCGGTGCTCCCTTAGGCACAAGCCATTGTACTTTGTGCACAGAAGTCCCCCGGATGCAGCCTCCTGTAGAGGAAATCATGCCCCTCAGTCTGAAAACAGGGCTCAGATGTGCAGGAGCTACGTTCAGAGATCTGGTGGCTGCCGGGTGGTGAGTGGCCTGCTTCGCAGCTCCTGGGCCCCATCTCCTGTCAAGGATCACCTTGTTCAGATTCTCTCACACCTGCAATTAGTGACCGGAGGCCTTCTGAAGCTCCTGGGCCTGCTGAGCTTTTCACTGTTTCCCACAGGAGACCCGAAAGCTCCTTGGCTCTGATACACCTAAATTATTCCATTTTATCAAGTTGTAGGCTGACAGCCAGGATGAGAAGTCGTGAAACCCCAATCACCACATTCTCTGTCATCTTGGGGACCAGCATGAAGCATCTGATGGCTCCTGAACTTGACTGTACGTTCCAAATGTGAGCACCAAGGGGACTTCAGTGTGGGTGTGCGCACGTTGTGCATTCGTGTGTGTGTTTTTGTTTCACTCTGCTGTTCACTGTGTCTACTGCATCCATCACCACGAAGCACACTCCCTGATGGAAGTGTTAGGCTCGTGTGTATTTCATTATGCTTCTTCATTCAGTCAGTTTCAGGTGTACTGGACTCCAGTACCTGGAATTACATTGTACATCTGGGACACATTTGTATTATTTAGTATATCCCTCAATTGTCCACATTAGCAATGTGATAGCATGCTAGTATATGAACAGTCCTGTTAGGACCTAAGACGATTACCCACCTATCATTTATACAGCCTCAGCCAGCTCGCCTCATCTCTCCTGGGCCAGCATCAGCACCTCACTGGATGCCAGGTCAGAAAGTTGATCTTCAGAGTCGTTACTTCAATTTTCAGACAGAATCGTGAGCAGTGCCAGTTCGGGGTCTAGACGGCCTGGATTTAACTTGACTGTGACTGGCTATATGACAATGGGCAAGTCATTAAATATTTCTCTGCCTCCATTTCATCATTTATTACATGAAAAAAACTTGTATCTACTTCAAAAGGTTGTTGTGAGGCTGTAAGAGAACATGCACTTTCAACATAACATTGCCCTATTCAAAGGAATTACTCCTCGTGTATTAACAGTTTCTGCTGTCTTGCATGTGAGAAAACTGAGGTCCAGCAAGGCAGAGATTCCCCGCACCACCCCAGGTTCAAGCTATAGGAGGAACCTAGGCTAAGAAATAGGCTTCCAAATAACTGCATTTTAAGCTCCTCTCCATTGTGACTGTGACACTTCTCACAGACTGAAATACCCTTTGACCTTATGAGAGTCACAGAGAATCCTTCTTCTCCAAAATAAACTTGTCTCCATCTGAGCTAGATCGGGGTATGTGGTGTCTGACCTTGAAGAGGACAGAGTACAGTGGTGGACAAAGACAAAGAAATACAGTTTCTATACCCTGTGGTCAACGTTGGCGAAAAATGTGGAGCTGGAGATTGTGTGCAGGGCTGCAGTTGTTCAGTCCACTGTGTAGGACAGTGTGTGGGTGCGCACAGAAAGAGTCCTGGAGGAATTACACTGAAGTCATCATGAGAGGTGTGTCCAAATGTGCTAGAAGGAAAGTGATGTGATCAGGGGAAGACATTATGGGTCTACTCACCATGCGATTATTGAGCATTGCAATGATCTCCTTGGTGCAAGCTGTCTTCCTCTTTATATCTGGGTTTTTGCAATCGCTCCTGAACAGGCATACAAAGCTTACCTCTCTGGCTTATAATCACGAGGACCTTTAGAAGATGAAAATTTGATCGTGACCTCCCCATCTGACTCTTTCGCCCCAACCCCCATGTGATGGAATACTCTCCACTAGCTGGCTGCTGCTTTTCTTAAACTTCTCACACCCCACTGCTCCTGCTCCCAGAGATCCAGCCAGGCTCTCCTCAGCTCTCACTAAAAACCTCACTTCCGCAGGTCACCTGCATTTGGAGCCAAGGTTAGTTGCCTTTATTATAAATGCTGGTGGCACCATGAGCTTTACACCTTCCGAGCATGTTTTCCAGTTTCAACTACACCTTCATTTATAAATTAAACTTTATTTTCCCAGTAGGTGTAAATTCCAGCTACACCTTCCTTTGTGTGATTATTTTTAACAGGCTTGTATGATTATTTAAATGCTGCTTTTATTTGGTATTGCTTTCTGAATGTCTAGCACCTTGAATGGAACATAGTAGGTACTCAATGAAATTTTGATGATGGCATTAGCTCTGGGCCAGGTAAGGGTCATGGCCATAATATCAGCTACATACAGAAAAATTGATCGAATAAATAAATGCATTAAGGATAGTGGGAGATAGGCTTCTCTCTAATGGAGGAGGGAAGCACAAACAAGAAAAGAGAGAAAACTAAACTGAACCCCATGGTGTTGCATTGGGATTGGAGTTTTCGTATTGAACTTGTTTTTTTAAATACAAGCAGAACAATAGATGTCAATGTGTGTGTGTGAAGAAACAAAGACATACCCTTTAGCTCCATCCATTATGAGGTCCTGGGATCATTAGCTCAGTCCCTGGGTGGATACTGACTATCCAGATTTTAGTCTTTAATTAGCATTTCCTAATAAAGCAACCAGTGCTTATTGGAAAATATCTTATTTCATGGTTGGACCAAGGAAAGTAGAAGAGGAACCTGAGAGCAATGGGCGCATGTTGAAAGGCAGAGAAAATAGGTTGATGGGGATCTCATTGGCTGCATCTGGAAAAAATGAGCATTCAAAATGGTAATAGTAGTAAAGGATTACAACTCATTGAATGAACTAGCATACCATGAAGACATGCTGATAAAATATGCACATAACACGTAAGTCAAAATAATGAAAAAATGGAATAGTCTCAAAATAACTTCCTACAATGTTATGTATTAATTTTAAGAAGAATAAAGCATTGATTCCATGATATTCTGTTCAAAAATGCATAATAAAAACCACAAATAAGTATCAAATGAAGCCAAGGTGAAGGACATTCTAAAAATTAAACTTAGTGGGGTATTTTATTTGTTCTTGTGATTATTAGTTCTGTGGTTTTTTTGTTCTGTGATTTTTTAGTAGCAATAAAAATGGAATATCCTGAGTTTACCACACAGCAGTTCATTGGCTTAACATTTTGTCATAATTGTTTGAATGATGGGAAAAGATTAAAATGTTTCTGATCAAAAAAATCCACCCTCAACCATTAATATACAACTTCAAATCAATTTAGACATTAAATTTTTCAGCAGCCTTGAAAATGTTGCATAGTGAATTCAACACAAAATTTCTAGGTGGAACAGTGATATGCAAAACTTCGACCCCGATAAAATCATTTCAGTGATGCTCAATGTTGTTAAATCACAAGTCATGTTGACCTGCTGTATGACTGCTGGTGTTTTCAGAAGTTAAAGCGAGAGGTGAGAACTCCTTCCACACAAACTTGCAGACAGACTTTTTGAGCTCTAACTACAGTTCCAACAGTATTTTTCAGACCCTGATGCAAATGTAAAGAAAATGATCAGATTTAAAACCTATTTAAATGTTTAATTGAGGAGCTTTCCCCAACCTTTAACTGAAAGTGATTAGTCTGTAATGTAATACCATGTTAAGAGGCAGATGTAGGGAAGAACCTATAAAATTCTATAACTGCCTTTCAAATGGCAAATATGCTCAAATGTAAGCTTGTAGATTGATATCAATATTTGTCAGTACCAAACTATTAAAAATGTTTAAAAACATGAAATATGTAAGACCATGTCACAGATCAGCAGTAACAGATGAATGTTCACAATTGATTTGGTGAGAGGGAACATAAGCTTTGAATCCCAATTAAGTGGACTATTACCCCTCCCCCACCCTAAAATTCCATTCTCATTAGGGGACCTTTATATAGTGCAAAACAAAATTATACCCAATTATTACTACATTTGAATTTCATCAATATAAAATATTTGGTAATTTGCCTTTTCTTTTGTTATGTAAGAATGTAATAATATCCCCAGTTGAAAAATCTTAACCCATAAAACATAAGGCCCACCAAACCTGACATCTACTACAACCTGATATTGTCGAATGTGCCAAATTTCTTGGTTGTGATAAACTCTACTGAAGTACATGGGAGAGGCACTTTGCTTCCACAAGCTAAGTTAAACTATTTAGGGACAAAGTGTCATAATGTCTGCATTTAATTTTAGATGGTTCAGCAAAGAAAATGCAAGTGTGACAAAAATGTGAGCAGTTTGTGAATCTGCATGAGGGGTTGACACGTGTTCTACTCTTTCTAACTCTTTACATTTCTAAAATTTGCAAAATAAAATGAGGGAAGAAAAGAAGGCTTCTCTGACCACATTCTCCAAAGCTACTCCCGGCCAGTCATTGAACAATTCATCCATTTTGTTTTTATGTTACTTGTTAGAACAATTTCTAATTGTTCTGTTCATGTGCTTATCATCTATTCTTTTAAGGTTGCCCACCTTGAATAAAGACCAGGCCTGTTTTGTGCTTTGCTCCAACCCTAGCAGCTAGAAAAAGCACTAGCACACTATAGGTAGGCATACAACCATTGTTGTTGAATAAATGAAAGAAAATAAAGTGAGAAAATTAGGAAAGAAATGAATAAACAAATAAATGAATGCCTTACTCAGCCACCTGAAAACTGAAGGAAAGCCCTTTTACTTCTGCCAGGCACTCCCTCTGGCCTCGAAATGAGCAGTGATGCTGTGCATAGTCCCACGCTCTATTTCTGCCCCAGTATTCTCTGGGCTCTCCTTGTGTGTCCACACTGAATCTTGATACCAGTCCTGACCTCGTCTGAGCAATTTTGGATTGATGCCATGTGTGCTTAGAATCTCTGTTATGTGAGCCTATAATTTCCCCTACAATTGGCCTCCTGCCCCTCCTAAACTAACCAATATTTCTTTGTTTCAGGCCCTTAGAACTGGGCCCCAGTCATGGGTCACTCCTGTCCCATTTCCACCCCAGGAATAGTGAGAATGTCACCTTTCAGCTCCTGGGCCAATCACAGGAGCAATGGTCATGTCTTTTAGCATCTTTTATTTCTCCCCTAAATGCTTTGAGATAGGTATTATCTCTATCTGGTTTTGTGAGAAACGGAAATGTATGAAGATGTCACACCTCTGAAATTACAGCAAGTTAGTGATGAAGACAGGACCAAAACCCAAGTCTCCTGAGGCAGTATTTCTGAGTTCACTGTTTCCCCTACCGGATTTTCTGTACTTCTTTCCTTCTGGTCTGGAGACGTGGCGCATGACAAGAATATGTGTCCCACTCTGTGTCAGTCTTTCAGACAACAATGACTGGTCTCATTGGGATCAGTACCTAGTCCTGCTGGGAAACTGTGCCTGACTCACAGTTGATCGTACTCCCTCCCTCCCTCCATTAAGGACTTATTGAAACAATAAGACTCAATAGCTTATGCACTTCTGTAAAAGGCCATTATTGATTGGCACTAGCCCAGCAGTTAGTAAATTCAACTCTTAGCAGCCTAAAGGGCGTGCAGATGGACAAAGTACATGTGACCAACCTGAAAAGCCTTGAGCCCTGCACAGTGAAGTAGCTCCTCAGTCTCTCACTTTCCAGGGACCCTGTTTGATTACTGTAAACATTGTTTAGAATGGCATTGACATGTGGTGATTGCCAGGACAGACCCGGGAGGCCCACTGCCTGCTTTCAGACCCCAGATCCTTATTCACCAGCTATAAGACCTTGGACGAATTCTGATATCTCACCCACGGAGCAGGATTGTTGGGAGAATTTCATAAGGCTTTCCACAGAAATTATTCAGCATTGTTGGGAAAGTAGATGTTCACTATTACTGTTATTTACCTGTGTGTTTATTATTCCAAGGCCTCAACATGATCTCCAGGACCTTGCATTGCTTCTCTGTGACCAGCAGCCACATGGTCTCTTCCGTTCCTGGGCTGCACAGTACATAGGAGCATGCCTGTCACAGGCTTTCTCTGCAGGGCTTTCTTGTCACTTCACTTAGGTCTTGGCTCAAATATTGCTTCTTCAAATGTCCACCTTGAGCATCTTATGGCAACCCACCCCTTCTACCCTAGGGAATGCCCCTCCCTATCCTCAATTTCATTTTTATTCTTCTTCCTTGCTTTGTATAATTTTTCATAGCACTCATTCCCTGTTGTTATTGTTTATTATTTATTATCTATTCCCAAATAGAAGACAATGGAGGCAGACTCTCTGATTTGTCCACCATTACACTTCAGTATCCGGTACAATGTCAGGCACATAGTAGTAGTTCCACAAAGAGAAAATTGGCACATGTTTTGATGAACCTTAAGTTGATCAATAACTGTGTACAAGGACATGTGTTGTAACGCAGTATTTCTCAGTCTCCATGCACCATTTAGATAAACTCAAATGTCATGGGGACCTCCAGAGGTTCCGCTTAAACTTCTGGGCCTGGAGTTCTACAGAGGTGCCCTCTCTACTTTGTAAA